>NC_140993.1:19888706-20488706 GCF_052327205.1 Somniosus microcephalus
AAAGAGGACGAGGAAGGTTAATGCACCCCGGTCACAGCCACAAGATGTCATTTACGTCTTTCGTTAGGGTCGATTTTCAGCTGTGGTAGGGTCGGAAACATGATTGGAGCGATTTAAGCATGGAATTTTGGAAAAAGTTGGGCATGGATTTGGGACGCAACAACACGTCTTGAGAGAGGAAAGTGAGATTGGAGATGGGGTGGTAGTTTGCAAGGACAGAAGTGTTGAAGGCGGGTTTTTTGAGGCGTTGATGGTGGTTTTGAAATGGTGGAGAACCATACCTGAGGAGAGGTACAATATCAGGTGGCATGCAGGGCCAGGAGGTGAAGTTGGGTAGTCAGCAATTGAGTGGGAATGGGGTCAAGGAAGCAGGAGGTGGATCTCATGGACAAGATGAGCTTGGAGATGGCATGAGGGCAGATAGAAGAGAAACTAAAGAAAGATGTGGGTTCCGGTCAAGGGAAGGGGGGAGCCCAGGGGCGAAGTTTAGTCAGGGGGGACGTGGGGAAGCAGAGAATGTGGAATAGATGGTCTCAATCTTCGTGAGGAAAGAGTCAACACGGAGTGATTGGTGAGTGGAACCTTGTGCGGTATAGGATGCGAACAGCAGAGTCTTGGGTGGGCTTAATATTACAGAAGATGGAGGATGTAATGTTGGCCAGGAGAGCATTGAACTAGTCAAGTCTGAAAGTGACAAAGTAATAGATGGACAGAGACAGGGTGGGCAATATAACAGAGGTGGAAGGAGGCGGTCTTTCTGATGGAGACTGTATGGAGTTGAAAGGTCAATTTGGACGCAGAGATTGCAAACAGTCTGGTTCAGCCTGAGACAATGGCCAGAGAGGCGGATGGAATCGGTGGCGATGGGTAGAGAACTTTCACGTGTGCAGTGAGAATAGGATCATGAAGGAAAGCCCAGGTGAAACATCCCAGCTCTGGGAATGGAGCAAAACAAAAATGGATACCTTTGAGAGAGGGTAGGCTCGTGCAAGAGAGCTGGTTGGTCGTTTTTAAGATGGCTTGGGTAAGTATATTGGTAAATTTAGAGATTTTTTTGTTCAGAATTGTTTAAATCTAAAGATTTGGTGATTTTTTTTTTTTACAAATGGTGTGGGACCTTTGAACTAATCAGCATGCGTCACTTAACAGATTGTGATATTTAATTTGTTCGTTTTTAGTGAATTTAAGCTAACACTGGTGTTTTGTGCCCTATGGACATTTGCCAGATGTAAAACCTTTAATTATATGGGTTATTTCTATTTTTTTTTCAAGCAGACAACATGTATCAAGAATTGCTCATGCTGTCAAGGGTCAAGGAACAATTGCAACTTGGCAAAAATCACGTAGCATAAAAATCAGTATATAATAATATTTTGATTTTAAACCCTATAAATCAGTCCCCTGTATTTAATAGATATAAAAATATGCATACAGTTGAGACTTGCGCACTAGAACTTGATACACCAGGTTGGTGGAATTTGAACATAATGCGGTATTTTTTGTTTTTGTTTAAAACCATCAACAATTGTGCACTTTATAGGTGTCAGTCTTGGCTTAGTGGTACCACTCTCGCCTCTGAGTCGGAAGGTCGTGGGTTCAAGCTCCACTTGAGCATATAATCTAGGCTGACACCTACCAGTGCAGTACTGAGGGAGTGCGGCACCGTCAGAGGTGCCGTTGATCACCTGAGACGTTAAACTCAGGTGGATGTAAAAAATCCCATGGCACTATTTCGAAGAAGAACAGGGGAGCTCGCCCCAGTGTCCTGGCCAATATCTGTCCCTCCATCAACAGAACAAAAACAGATTATCTGGTCATTATCACATTGCTGTTTGTGGGAGCTTGCTGTGCGCAAATTGGCTGCCGCGTTTCCTACATTACAACAGTGACTACACTTCAAAAAGTACTTCATTGGGTGTAAAGTGCTTTGGGACGTTCTGAGGTCGTGAAAGGCGCTATATATATGCAAGGCTTTCTTTCATCTTACAGAGGAATCATTAAGACATAAACTAACGTGTCCTGTCTTGAGGTCCAACAGAAAAATCACGAATGCCATTTTTCTGCAAATCCCACATAATTTCATTATTTTAATTATATCTAAGGGATCCATCAAATTCCACTTTTTAAACCCCAGTAATAAATCACATTCATTTTCATTTATTCAGCCACACATTACAATTCAGCTGTATGCTATGCCACAGTGAAAATGGCCATTTTTCCTTTTGTACAACAAACTTAATAAAATGGCTGTGCCTCATTTAGAGTATTGATCCAATTCTCAAAATCAAAAATTAAAACGAAATGTTGACACACACATACCAGTCAGTATAGTAGCCACCATTGATGTCGTCTCATTATGTGACCACATCCCTCACTCAATCAAGAACCAAAGAATATTAGAATGCCCACTTGGCTGGGTCAAAAACAATCACTATATTTCAGGTCTGTGGGCTAGAAATTCGATATGTTAGCACCTGGCCGGGGCGCTAAGGGGTTAGTGGCTGTGCGCGGCAAATGCAGCGACGCCCATGAACTTCAGTGCCAGTTTAGTACTGGCGCCAACACCTAGCGCCTGGGCCTCTAGCGCCTCACAGATCGTGACGTCATAAAGAGCGTATCGCCCTGGATGGAAAATCGACTCTCACCCCGTGCTTTACTGCCTCGCACTGACAACGCCAGCAAGAGGAGGCGTTGTGAACTCGGCTGGCCGCTTCGGGAGCGGTAATTAAAGGGAATGCTTTTCAGCCAGCGCAACCTTTATTATGTGCACCGGTCTGGTGCCTGCGCAAAGTTTTTAATGTTTCATTGGTGCAAGATGTCCAAGCGCTCCACTTTGTGAGTGTGTTTGGGGCTGTAATGGCAGTCGCCTAGGTCGCCTTGCAAAACAGAACTGACGACAACTAGCTTGTGCAGCATCATTGGCCCTTCCCTTTAGGCGAGGGAAGCAACCTCTGTGATGAAAGAGTGCCGGTTACAATGTGCCCGAAATTGGTTAGCGATGAGCCGCTATCGCCCCGCTCTCGGACTTTAGCGCCCTAAGAGAAGTGGTTAGCGCTTGATTTAGCGCTCCACTTCCCACCTGGAGCCCTAAAACTCAATTTCGCGGGAGGCGAGACCGAATGGCGCCTAGCAGTAATTTTTCAACTGTCAAAGTTTTAGCGTCCCAAACAGGGCTATACCGAATTTCTCCCTCTATATCTTCTGAAAGAGTTTAATGGATGGTAAAAATTTACAGGTGTGCTTTTTAATAGAAATATATATTTGTGGTTGTTATTAGTCAGACTATGGGTTCAATACCGTGCAAATTTCCCCGCATTTCTTTTTGTCCATGTTATCAGTCATATAACAAGGAAAAAGAAAAAAGAAAGACTTGCATTTATATAGCGCCTTTCATGACCACAGGGCGTCCCAAAGCGCTTTACAGCCAAAGAAGTACTTTTTGAAGTGCAGTCATTTTTGTAATGTGGGAAACGCAGCAGCCAATTTGCACACAGCAAACTCCCACAAACAACAATGTGATAATGACCAGATAATGTTTTTTTTTGTTATGTTGATTGAAGGATAAATATTGGCCAATAACTTCCCTGCTCTTCTTCGAAATAGTGCCATGGGATCTTTTACGTCCACCTGAGAGGGCAGACGGGGCCTTGGTTTAACGTCTCATCCGAAAGACGGCACCTCCGGCAGTGCAGCACTCCCTCAGTACTGCACTGGGAGTGTCAGCCTAGCTTTTTGTGCTCAAGTGTCAAATATTCATGTATTGTGACGAGTGAATGCAAGTTTTCAATCGCTTTGAGTGGTACAAAGCGGATTTATGTTCCTTGAGTGCAACCCGGGCAAGATCCTACCGCCGCAGGTGGCCTGCATTGTAAAACCGTTCGGAGGTGCTGTCTATTTTATTCAAACGCTGAACTTTGATTTGCACCGCCACATGAAAATATAGCTTATTATTGTGGAATGTGCACTGCTTTTCCAGCATCTGCATTACAGATTGGATCATGACACTGTGAAAAGCCAAACCCAAGACTGATCTGGGACTCCCAACCAACGGGAGATGTGTTCCCTGGCATCATGATTTGCAGCAGGCCGTGGTTACAATCAAAGATCCATAAAGATAGGATTCCATAAGATATGCGGCACAGAAACAGGCCATTCGGCCCAACCAGTCCATGCCGGCGTTGATGCTCCACACGAGCCTCCTCCTGCCTTTCCTCATCTAAATCTATCAGCATAACCCTCTATTCCCTTTTCCCTCAGATGCTTGTCCAGCCTCCCCTTAAATGCATCTATACTATTCGCTTCAACCACTCCCTGTGGTAGCAAGTTCCACATTCTTACCACTCTTTGGGAAAAGAAGTTTCTCCTGAATTCCCTATTGGATTTCTTGATGACTGTCTGATAATTGATGGCCTCTAGTTTTGCTCTTCCCCACAAGTGAAAACATTCTCTCTCTATCCACTTTATCAAAACCTTTCCTCTTCAATGTCCCGAACATATTGTCACCACCCAACTGTGAGCCCAGCATGATTTGTTTCAATCCTTTCAGTCTGATTTCCATCCCATTCACAGCACTGAGGATTCAACAACATCCTGTAACATAGCAACTGGCACCTTATCCTTCATCGTTGTCATCGACCTATCTGCAGCATTTGGGGTGGTTGATCACTCATTTCTGGGCCCCACCCTCACCTCCATAGTCTATTTGCATGATACTAACAAAAAATGGGTCCATTTTCTATCTTCCCAATGTAGTCAGTATATCTCATCCAATGGCTTCATCCCCAGCCACTTCAGTCACCTCGGCATGCCATCTTTGGACTAATCTACATGCCACCCCTTAGTGACACTTGGGGTCACCTTCCATATGTATGCCGATGACACCACCACCCACCCCCCCCAACTTTCCACCAGCACACTTACCTCCATGAAAACTGCTATGATATCTGACATCAGCTTCATGCAGGCTGAACCCTTTAGTCCTGAGCTGAACTTCAAATCCCACTTTTCTGGGTGTCACCAATCCCACCTGCTTCTGGAGAAGTGCCTTTCCACGTCTCCAATATTCCCTCACCGCCATTGAGGCCATCATCTACCCATTCCTCACCTCAAGGTGTGATTGCTCCAATGCTTTTTCGCCTGGCCTCCTGAGGTGCACCTTATATAAAGTTCACCTCATATTCTATATCGTAGCAGTCACACAATCTACTGCCCCAACCCTTGCTGACTTCTGAAATAAAAACAAAATGCTGGAAATACTCAGCAGGTCAGGCAGCATCTGTGGAGAGAGAAACAGAGTTAATGTTTCAGGTTGATGACCCTTGCTGACTTCTGTTGGCTTCCCATTCCCCAGTACATCAACTTCAAAATACTGTGGAGGATGAATTCCGGGAGTGTGTACGTGATGGATTTTTAGAGCAGTACATTGAGGAGCCAACTAGGGAACAGGCTATCCTAGGTTGGGTATTGTGCAAGGTTAATTAATAATCTTGTTGTGCAGGGTCCTTTAGGGGAGAGTGACCATAACATGATAGAATTCATCATTAGATGGAAAGTGAAGTAGTCCAATCCAAAATTAGGGTCCTAAATCTAAACAAAGGAAACTACGAAGGTATGAGGAGCGAGTTGGTTATGATAGATTGGGGAGCTTCATTGAAAGGCATGACGGTGGATAGGCAATGGTTAACATTTAAGGAATGAATGCATGAATTGCAACAGTTATACATTCCTTTCTGGCGCAAAAGCACAAAAGGAAAAGCGGCCCAACCATGGCTAACAAAAGAAATTAAGGATAGTATTAGATCCAAAGAGGAGTCATATAAAGTTACCAGAAAAAGTAGCAAGCCTGAAGATTGGGAGCAGTTTAGAATTCAGCAAAAAAGGACCAAGAGATTGATTAAGAGGGGAAAAATAGAGTATGAGAGTAAACTTGCAAGGAACATAAAAGTGGATTGTAAAAGCTTCTACAAGTATGTAAAAAGAAAAAGATTAGTGAAGACAAATGTAGGTCCCTTACAGTCAGAAGCAGGAGAATTTATAACGGGGAAAAGGAAATGGCTGAGCAATTAAACAAATACTTTTGTTCTGTCTTCACAGAAGAGGACACAAATAACTTCCCAGAAATGCTAGGGAACCAAAAGTCTCGTGAGAAGGAGGAGGAATGATAGGAAATTAGTATTAGTAAAAAAATAGTGCTGGAGAAATTAATGGGACTGAAAGCCAATAAATCCCCAGGGCCTGATAATCTGCATCCCAGAGTACTAAAAGAGGTAGCCATGGAAATAGTGAATGCATTGGTTGTCATCTTCTAAAATTCTATAGATTATGGAACAGTTCCTGCAGATTGGAGGGTGGCAAATGTAACCCCACTATTTAAAAAAGGAGGGAGAGAGAAAACAGGGAACTACAGACTGGTTAGCCTAACATCAGTAGTAGGGAAAATGCTAGAGCCTATTATAAAGGAGGTGATAACAGGACACTTAGAAAATATCAATGGGATTAGACAAAGTCAACATGGATTTATGAAAGGGAAATCGTGTTTGACAAACCTGCTGGAGTTTTTTGAGGATGTAACTGGTAGAATAGAAAAGGGAGAACCAGTGGATGTGGTGTATTTGGATTTTCAAAAGGCCTTTGATAAAGTCCCACATAAAGAGGTTAGTGTGCAAAATTAAAGCACATGGGATTGGGCTAATATACTGACATGGATTGAAAATTGGTTAACAGACAGGAAGCAGAGAGTAGGAATAAATGGGTCTTTTTCGGGGTGGCAGGTGGTGACTAGTGGGGTACCGCAGGGATCAGTGCTTGAGCCCCAGCTATTCACAATATATATCAATGATTTGGATGAGGGCGCCAAATGTAATATTTCCAAGTTTGCTGACTACACAAAACTAGGTGGGGTTGTGAGGAGGATGCAAAGAGGCTTCAAGGCGATTTAGACAATTTGAGTGAGTGGGCAAATACATGGCAGATGCAGTATAACGTGGATAAATGTGAAGTTATCCACTTCGGTAGGAAAAACAGAAAGGCAGAGTATTATTTAAATGGTGATAGATTGGGAAATGTTGATGTACAAAGGGACCTGGGTGTCCTTGTACACCAGTCACTGAAAGCAAACATGCAGGTGCAGCAAGCAGTTAGGAAGGCAAATGGCCTTCATTGCAAGAGGATTTGAGTACAGGAGCAAGGATGTCTTACTACAGTTATACAAGGCCTTGGTGAGACCACACCTGGAGTAGTGCGTGCAGTTTTGGTCTCTTTCCCTAAGAAAGGATATACTTGCCATAGAGGGAGTGCAGTGAAGGTTCACCAGACTGATTCCTGGGCTGGTAGGACTGTCGTATGAGGAGAGATTGGGTCGACTAGGCCTGTATTCACTAGAGTTTAGAAGAATGAGAGGGGATCTCATTGAAATGTATAAAATTCTGACAGGGCTAGACAGACTGGATGCAGGGAGGATGTTTCCCCTGGCTGGGGAGTCTAGAACGAGGGGTCACAGTCTCAGGATACGGGATAGGACATTTAGGACTGAGATGAGGAGAAATTTCTTCACTCAAAGGGTGGTGAACCTGTGGAATTCTCCACCACAGAAGGCTGTGGAGGCCAAGTCACTGAATATATTTAAGAAGGAGATAGATAGATTTCTAGACACAAAAGGCATCAAGGGGTATGGGGAGAGAGTGGGAATATGGTATTGAGATAGAGGATCAGCCATGATCATATTGAATGGCGGAGCAGGCTCGAAGGGCCGAATGGCCAACTCCTGCTCCTATTTTTCTACGTTTCAAAACCTTTGTCATGCTGCTTGTCTGAAATCCAGTTTGGGTAAGAAAAAATTTCCTCCAATTAAATATTGGGAAGACCATGTCCCACTCACCCATAACCCCCTGTGCTCACCGACATACAGACGCTACTGTTCCAGCAACGACTCAATTTTAAAATCCTCATCCTTCTGTTCAAATCCCTCCATGGCCTCACCCCTCCCTATCTCTCTAACCTCCTCCAGCACTTTAACCTTCCGAGATCTGTGCGCTCCTCCAATTCTGGCCTTTTGCTCATCCCTTATTTCCATCACCAACCACTGGCGGCCATGCCTTCAGCTACTGCTCTAGAATTCCCTTCCTAAACATCTCCTCCTCTCTACATCTCTCTCCTCCTTTAAGACTCTCCTTGAATCCTACCTATTTGAGCAAGCTTTTGGTCACCTGTCTTAATATCTCTTTATGTGGCTCTATGTCAGACTTTGTTTGATAACGCTCCTGTGAAGCACTTCGGAACATTTTGCTATGTTAAAGGCTATATTATTACAAGTTGTTGTTGTTGTCCTTCTCAAATCCCTCCATGGATTTGCTTGACTGTAATTCTGCAGTGTTTTTAACTGAGACCCAGTGCCCACCCTGGACTATAGTCTACTAAGTTGTTTCCAAACCCCTCCGCCGCCCAACCCGCCCCTCTCCCCAGTTCCCCTCTGTCATTCAGGGTAAAGACTTCAGCCACCATACACTCTTCGTAAATGCCTTTGCCTTGCTTCCTTTCCACTACCAAAAGCCTCCACAAAACCTGCTTCTTCAACTGTGCCTTTGATGGCCACCCATAACTTCTCTCTCATTTCCTACTCTTGTGTAAAGTGATGCCACTGACCTTGTATTAAAATATCCGCAGAACTTTCAGAAGGAAATTGGATATACACTTGCAGGACTATGGGGAAAGAGCAAGGGAGTGGCACTGATTGGGTAACTCTTTCAAAGAGCAGGCACAAAGGCACAGGAGTAGGCCATTCAGCTCCTCGAGCCTGTTCCGCCATTCAATTAGATTATGGCTGACCTGTATCTTAACTCCATCTACACGCCTTGGCTCCGTATCCCTTAATATCCTTGCCTAACAAATGCTATCAGTCTCAGTTTTTTAATTTTCAATTGACCCCCAGCCTCAACAGCGAATAGCCTCCTTCTGTGATGTATATACGGGAATGATAGCATAGTGGTTATGTTACTGGACTAGTAATCCAGAGTCTTGGACTTGATCCGGAGGTATGAGTTCAAATCCTACCACGGGGAATTTAAATTCAGTTAATTAAATAAAAATCTGGAATAAAAAGCTAGTATCAGTAATGGTGACCATGTCGTTAAAAACCCATCTAGTTCACTAATGTCCTTTAGGGAAGGAAATCTGCCGTCCTTACCCGGTCTGGGCCTACAGACTCTGAAATGGCCTAGCAAGCAGCCAAGAAGGGCAGTTAGTGTTGGGCAACAATTAGGGATGGGCGCTCACACCCCCTGAATGAATAAAAAAACAACTTACCCTTGTTTATCTAACTGGAAGCAGTAATGTCATGTTGATATTTCCGCTTGAATGAATGGAGAACGCATTTAACTTGTATGTGATCATTTTTGTTTTATTTTAAAGCATTTAATGAAATCTTTTGGGACTAAGTCCATAAACAAAGAATGTAATATTAATCATTGATAAATGAGGATTTCTAAGAAAATTTCCAAACATAAGAGTGTCGTGATGAGGCTTGGAAGGATATCTGTTTATACACTGGAATATTAGCTTTGCTGAAACTTGAGGCTTGCTTCTTTCATCCGAGCGAATCTTAAAACACATCTGGTGGGTCTCTTGCGCCAAGGAACAGAAATTTGGATAAATTAAAAGTTCTGAGATAATCTCTTTCTTAGAAAGGACAAACATCTGTAAGATTCCGTAGGACACAGGAAATATTATCTCCAGCAGATAAAACAGAAGGACATCTGCAGCACAAACGTCCACAGGGTGTTACGAAGCAGGCAAATTGTGTCGCCTGTAGCAAATGGCATAGCTCAGAATTATTTTTCATCTGCTGTAAGGCAAGGGAATAATCATTTTTTTTTGTCTGATATACAAGTGGAAACTTGAAACCTAGCAGAAAAATGGCATGAAGAGAAATTAAGCATCAGAGAAACTTCTAATGGGATTCTGGTTTGCTGTGATTCAGCCCGACATAACAAACCCGGCAGAATAAGAGCACTGTTTTCAGCAGGCTTGTTAAAAACATCCATTCCTACAAGACACTCCTGATAGGAGCTGCGGAATTAAAAGAAAAGAAGGGCCTGCGTTTTATATAGCGCCTTTCACATCCTCAGGACATCACGTGTCGCTCATTTAAGTATTTTAATGAGGCTGCGTGCCTCAGATTTTGCCTCCGTTTTCAATTTACACTGGTCGGCCGGGTTTCCAGGGCCTCGGGGGAAACCCAGCAGCTTAAAGGGAGGCGAGGACTGCTGGATCCAGCAGGTAAGTGCCTTTCCAGAACCGGTTGTCGGCCAGGAGGTGCAGGAGGGCTTCTCCCGCCGCACCCCAAGCTAACCGCCAACCTGCTTCAGCCCCCTTCCCCCTGCGATCGGCCATTTGGACCACCCCCAATGATCTGATCTCCATCCCGAGCTGGCCTTTCCGATCTCTTCCCCACCCCCCACTACCCCCGTCTTTCCGATTCTTCCCTCCCTCCTCGGCTATGGTCTCAGATCTCCCCTCATCTGATCTCCCCCCACCGGCCCTTTCGATATCCCCCGACACAGAACCCTGACCTCTGACCGCCCGATCTCCCCCATCACCGAACCCCCCCCCCCCCCCCTTGATTTGGTGGCCCCATTTGAGCCAGCAGCACTTTCACTGCAGCCTTTGAAAACCTGAGGGATTCCAGGTCCAGCGGCTGCCCTCTCAGACACACCAATTTTAACTCTGGGTGGGTGTCGGGGTGAGTTAGAAACTCGCCCACTGCTGCAGAAATCAGGCCGAGGCTATTTTAACTCTTGGGCCTCATTAACAAGCTGCACAGAACAGGTGGGAAGTGGCCAAGAAGTGGCCGTCAGCCTCTTAAAAAATCTGGCAGCCATGGCACGCGGCACTCAGGTAATTGAAGGAAGAGGGTTTCGGGACGGTCTTGCAAGAAGGAGGGGGTGTGGGAGTGGATTCCGGGGAAGGGGAGGCCCGAGGTTTCCTTGTGGACCCCAGAGGAGCACTGCTGCCGCTCCTGGCACCACAGAGGAAAGTAAAACACTTACCAGTTGGAGCCTCTTCATCTTCATCTTGATTCCTGGGATGAGAGGGCTGTCCTATGAGGAGAGAATGAGTAGAATGGGCCGATACTCTCTGGAGTTTAGAAGAATGAGAGATGATCTCATTGTAACATACAACATTCTGAAGGGGATTGACAGGGTAGATGCTGAGAGGTTGTTTCCACTGGCTGGAGTGTCTAGAACATGGATTTACAAAAGGTAAATCGTGCTTGACTAATCTACTGGAATTTTTTGAGGATGTAACTGGTAAAATAGATAAGGGAGAACCAGCGGATGTGGTGTATTGGGACTTTCAGAAGGCTTTTGATAAGGTCCCGCATAAGAGATTAGCATGTAAAGTTAAGGCACATGGGATTGGGGGCAAGGTATTGACTTGGATAGAGAACTGGTTGGCAGACAGAAAGCAAAGAGTTGGAATAAACGGCTCTTTTTCCGAGTGGCAGGCAGTGACTAGTGAGGTACCGCAGGGATCGGTCCTTGGACCCCAGCTATTCACAATATATGTTAATGATCTAGACAAAGGAACTAGATGTAATATCTCCAAATTTGCAGACGACACAAAGCTGGGTGGGCGTGTGTGCTGTGAGGAGGATGCCGAGAAACTCCAGTATGATTTGGACAGGTTGGGTGATTGGGCAGAAGCATGGCAGATGCAATATAACGTGGATAAATGCGAGGTTATCCACTTTGGTGGTAAAAACAGGACGGCAGATTATTATCTGAATGGCAATAGATTAGGAGAAGGAGAAGTGCAACGAGACCTGGGTGTCCTTGTGCACCAGTCGCTGAAGGTAAGCATGCAGGTGCAGCAGGCGGTTAAGAAGGCAAATGGTATGTTGGCCTTCGTAGCGAGAGGGTTTGAGTACAGGAACAAGGATGTCTTGCTGCAGTTGTACAGGGCCTTGGTGAGACCACATCTTGAGTATTGTGTGCAGTTTTGGTCACTTTATCTGAGGAAGGATGTTCTTGCCATAGAAGGAGTTCAGCAAAGATTCACCAGGCTGATACCTGGGATGGCAGGAATGACGTATGAGGAGAGATTGGGACGATTGGGCTTGTACTCGCTGGAGTTTAGAAGAATGAGGGGGGGATCTCATTGAAACTTATAAAATTCTGACAGGACTGGACAGACTAGATGCAGGAAGGATGTTCCCAATGGTCGGGGAGTCCAGAACGAGGGGTCACAGTCTAAGGATAAGGGGTAGGCCATTTAGGACAGAAATGAGGAGGAATTTCTTCACCCAGAGAGTGGTGAACCTGTGGAATTCTCTATCACAGAAGGCAGTAGAAGCCAATTCATTAAATATATTCAAGAAGGAGTTAGATATATTTCTTAAGGCTAAAGGGATCCAGGGATATGGGGAGAAAGCAGGGACCGGGTATTGAATTTGGATGATCAGCCATGATCGCATTGAATGGCGGAGCAGGCTCGGGGGGCTGAATGGCCTACTCCTGCTCCTATCTTCTATGTTTCTATGAACTGCGGGGGGGGGGGGGGTGCATAGTCTCAGGATAAGTGGTCGGTCATTTAGGACTGAGATGAGGAGGAATTTCTTCACTCCGAGGGTTGTGAATCTTTGGAATTCTCTACCCCAGAGGGCTGTGAATGCTGAGTCTTTGAGTATATTCCAGACTGAGATAGATAGGTAGAATTTTTAGACTCTAGGAATATGGGGCTCGGGCGGGAAAGTGGAGTTGAGGTCGAAGAAGAGCCGTGATCTTATTGAATGGCGGAGCAGGCTCGAGGGGCCGTAATCTTATTCTTATGTTCCCAGCAGGACTCTACTCTTCAGCCTGGTAGAAAAGCCACAGCAACTCCCCTATTGACGTCAGAGTTAAAACTGCAGTCGGGGTCCGATGATGCCATCGGACCCCGCTGTGCATGTTTAAAGAAGGACCCCGCCAATTTTGGGCAGGTGGCCTAGCCGCCCGTCCGGAAGCCTGTGTAAAACTCGCAGTCAGCAGTATCTGGGTGACTTGAGGGTGGACTTTGACTGCCCAGGCGGGCATGAGTTAAAACCCCCACTCCCTCCGTAATCATTTTTTGCAACCACGCTTTCAAAAAGAAAAGCTTGTGAATGTTGCTTTGTGTTTCTAAGCTTGCTGCAAGAGTTTAAAATCCCGCAGCGACATGCGGTTTTCCACACACCCAAAACGGGTGAGCTCCCAGTAAGAGATCTCGTCAACACTCCAGGATCCTGCGGAGAAAATTGAAGTTAGGCTGGCCGCGGAAACTCAGACAGTGTTAGCGCTGGGGCAGGAACTGCACCCACCCCACCACATTTCCATTAGCAATCGTGTCGAAGAGAAAAATAGCCAGGCTTTGCGTGCTGATAAATTGCCAATGATTGGAGGACAACTGACCACAAAAAAAAATACAAAGGGAATGTTAATACCCTCATAAAGAACAAGGGATTTTTCTTGAGCTGGGAAAAGAGGAGGCGACTGAGTGTTGACAGATGATGAGTCATGTACGTTGGTTTTTCTGCGGGAGAAGCAAAGCTGATGAGATGGAACAAGCGAGGCAATTTCTCAGAAGCGACTTCCCAGTTGTAGACTTGACGAAAGACATCTGTAGTCGGTGAAATGGGAATTATTGGAACATGGCGGCCTATACCATGCTACAGAACTAACAAACAAGCTGTGATTTAGACTGCAGCTTAGGCGTCAGCCTAAAGCTGTTTCAGCTGTTTATTTTGTCAGCCAGTTTCAGCAAGCCATTATATCTTTTGACCTTAATATCACTGAGTGATTTGTATAGATCAGCCTACAAATCCCTAAACATGGGCTCACGACAAAGCATACATCACAAACGTTTTGGAGTTTTAAAACACTGAACTTGGCAAAGACTTAGGGAAAAGAAAGACTGCTTAAAATCAGTTTGAAAGCCGACAGAGAGACTGTCAGCTGTGATAGGTTGTGGGCAAACTCCAAGGGGATCCCCTTGGCTGGTGCAGGGAACTGTAATCTATTTAATTGTTTAAGCAAATGGAAGACTAATAGGGCACCATCAGAAAGCTTTTTACAAACTTATCTGGAGATAATATTAAGTGGAATGCAACCATGGTTAATACCTCAGCCCCCAGTATCCACTATTCTGCTCTGGCACTGTAACTATATCAGAGTGGGAACCGTACCCTATTGGTGAGGAGAGAGTCTGCCCCACTTGAGTTTGCCAGGTCAGGTTATATACATAAATTAAGTGACTGTCCATGCTAGCAGTGGCTCAGCTCGCCAATTTGCGCACAGCAAGCTCCCACAAACTGCAGTGTGATAATGACCAGGCAATCTGTTTATAAATAATGTTGATTGAGGGAGAAATATTGGCCAGGACACCGGGCATAACGCCCCTGCTCCTCTTCGAAATAGTACCATGGGATCTTTTAGGTCCACCTGAGGGAGTAGACGGGGCCTCACTTTATCGTCTCACCTGAAAGACGGCTCCTTCGACAGTGCGGCACTCCTTCTGTACTGCACTGGAGCGTCAGCCTAGATTTTTTTTTTTTGTGCTCAAGTCTCTGGAGTTGGACTTGAACCCACAACCTTCTGACTTGGAGGCGAGAGTGCTGCCCACTGAGCCGCTGGCTGACCAGGTGGCAGGCTTCTATTTTTCGGCGTGTTCTCTGTGGGCCCTACTTGTATCACTTGGTTGACTTGGACAGCGGCGTCTTGCTGGCATCCAGTTCATACACCAGGGCTCCTCGGGACGTGACAGCCGCACAGGGAAAGCTGGAAATTCTGACTGCCCCTACGGAAAATCCCGCAGCTGATCTTGGGGGATGGGCACCTGGCATTACCTTCTCTCGTCCCATTCCCCACTCCTGCCAGTTGTGGATTGCCAGCAATCCTCCTCTGGTGCACTGCTGGCCCCAAGGAAATTCGGGGCCTTAATATTAACAGTACCGATCCTGGAGTTGGCTTCTCCTGTTACCATGCTGTGCGCATGATCAATTTGCAGTGACTTCTTCGCAACATATTGACCGCGATGATACAGTTTTGAGAATATAGAAAAGTTAAGGAATCAGTGTGTGGCAGGAGGAATTTTTTGCTGGAGAAATATCTACATTGCAGCTCTTGTAATGCGATCCACCATCTACAAGACACAAGTCAGGAGTGTGATGGAACACTCTCCAGTTGCCTGGATGAGTGCAGCTCCAACAACACTCAAGAAGCTCGACACCATCCAGGACAAAGCAGCCCGCTTGATTGGCACCCCATCCACCGCCTTAAACATTCACTCCCTCCACCACTGGCGCACCGTGGCTGCAGTGTGTGCCATCTACAAGATGCACTGCAGCAACTCACCAAGGCTTCTTCGGCAGCACCTCCCAAACCCGCGTCCTCTACCAGCTAGAAGGACAAGGGCAGCAGGCACATGGGAACACCACCACCTCCAAGTTCCCCTCCAAGTCACACACCATCCTGACTTGGAAATATATCACCGTTCCTTCATCGTCGCTGGGTCAAAACCCTGGAACTCCCTACCTAACAGCACTGTGGGAGCACCTTCACCACACGGACTGCAGCAGTTCAAGAAGGCGGCTCACCACCACCTTCTCGAGGGCAATTAGTGATGGGCAATAAACGCTGACCCTGCCAGCGACGCCCATAAAATGAATTAAAAAAAAAAACTATTCCCCAAATTCTTTTAAGGTTCATCCTTCAATTTTTCTTTGCCTTCACAAAATTACAGCCAATACCACGAGTAGGGTCCTAGCATTGTAATTTTCACTTATTGAGATCATTACACAAAACAACAACTCGCATTTATTTAACGGGTTTAATGTAGAAAGCATCTGCAAGCATGTCGCAAAAAGGAGGAAAAGAACGGGCACTGAGCAGAAGGTTAAGAGCGGTAAACAAAAATTTGGACAAAGGGATGGGTTCTGAGAAGGTTTTCAAGCAGAGTAGTGAGACAAAAACAGGTGGGGGAGGACTTTAAGAGAAGAAGGCCAAAGTGCTCAGGGTTTGCCACCAGTGCTGAAGCAGAGGGAGGGACGATGTTACAGGAGGGGATGTAAGGCAGGAGAAGGTTGCAGAGATAGGGTGGGACAAAACCACGGAGGGATAGAGGGTAAGATGAAGCAGAAAAAAGAGCGCTTATGACAGATGTCAGGTCGAGAATACATCTGAGAATCAGGCTAAATATAGAAAGCTCAGGAGAAGGGAAAAAGAAAATAAGAGGGGCAAAGAGAGGGTATGAGAATAGAATGACAGCTACTATAAAAGGTAATCCAAAAGTCCTCTATAGGCATATAAATAGTAAACGGGTAGTAAGAGGAGGGGTGGGGCCGATTAGGAACCAAAAGGGAGACCTGCGCACGGAGGCAGAGGGTATGGCTGAGGTGCTAAATGAGTACTTTGCATCTGCCTTCACCAAGGAAGAGGATGCTGCCATAGACATGGTGAAGGAGGAGATAGTGGAGATACTGGATGGGATAAAAATTGATAAAGAGGAGGTTCTAGAAAGGCTGGCTGTACTTAAAGTAGATAAGTCACCAGGACCAGATGGGATGCATCCTAGGACGCTGAAGGAAGAAATCGGGAAGGTACTGGCCATAATCTTCCAATCCTCCTTAGAAACGGGGGTGGTACCAGAGGACTGGAGAATTGTAAATGTTACACCCTTGTTCAAAAAAGGGTGTAACGATAAACCCAGCAACTACAGGCCAGTCAGTTTAACCTCGGTAGTGGGGAAGCTTTTAGAAACAATAATCAGGGACAAAATTAACAGTCACTTGGACAAGTGTGGATTAATTAAGGAAGCCCAGCACGGATTTGTTAAAGGCAAATCGTGTTTAACCAACTTGATTGAGCTTTTTGATGAGTTAACAGACAGGGTTGATGAGGGCAATGTGGTTGACGTGGTGTACATGGATTTCCAAAAGGCGTTCAACAAAGTGCCACATAATAGGCCAGCCAGCAAAGTTGAAGCCCATGGAATAAAAGGGACAGTGGCAGCATGGTTACAAAATTGGCTAAGTGACAGGAAACAGAGAGTAGTGGTGAACGGTTGTTTTTCGGACTGAAGTGGTGTTCCCCAGGGGTCAGTTCTAGGACTACTGCTTTTCTTGATATATATCAATGACTTGGATGTGGGTGTACAGGGCACAATTTCAAAATTTGCAGATGACACAAAACTTGGAAGTATGGTGAACAGTGAGGAGGATAGTGATAGACTTCAAGAGGACAGACAGGCTGGTGAAATGGGCAGACACGTGGCAGATGATATTAAATGCAGAAAAGTGTTAAGTGATACATTTTGGTAGAAAGAATGAAGAGAGGAAATATAAACGAAAGGGTACAATCCTAAAGGGGGTGCGTGAACAGAGAGACCTGGGGGTATATGTGCACAAATTGTTGAAGGTGGCAGGGCAGGTTGAGAAAGCAGTTAAAAAAGCTTACGGGATCCTGGGCTTCACGAGTAGAGGAATAGAGTGCAAAAGTGTGGAAATGATGATCAACCTGTATAAAACACTGGTTCAGCCTCAACTGGAGTATTGTGTCCAATTCTGGACACTGCACTTTAGGAAGGATGTGAAGGCCTTCGAGAGTGTGCAGAAAAGATTTACAAGAATGATTCCAGGGAATGGGGGACTTCAGTTATGTGAATAGACTGGAGAAGCTGGGGTTGTTCTCCTTAGAGCAGGGAAGATTGAGAGGAGATTTGATAGAGGTGTTCAAAATCATGAGGGGTCTGGACAATGTAGATAGAGTGAAACTGTTCCCATTGGCAGAAGGGTCGAGAACCAGAGGACACAGATTTAAGGTGATTGGCAGAAGAACCAAAGGTGACATGAGGAAAAACTACTCAGCGAGTGGTTAGCATCTGAAATGTAATGCCTGAAAGAGTGGTGGAGGCAGACTCAATCATGGCTTTCAAAAGGGAGTTGGATAAGTACCTGAAGGAAAAAAAATTGCAGGGGTACAGGGAGAGGGCGGGGAATGGGACTAGCTGAAGTGCTCTTGCAGAGAGGCGGCAGAGGCTTGACAGGCCGAATGACCACCTTCCATGCTGTACCATTCTAGGATTTATAGCTGCGGAGGAAACTTTTACATTTGATGGATTTGAAGACTGATCCAGATTAGGTCAACGACGTTGGGGTGCAGTGATGGACACGCAGAGCTTAGTGGTTGACGGGATGTGGGCACATTGGATAAAACATTGAGGTTGCATTCAGCTTGAGCAAGCAGCCAGGGAGGAAGATAGAGTCAGTAGTAAGGGTACGGAGCTTTTGCCGTATGGTAAAATGATGGCTTCGGACTTTCCCAAGTTCAATTGGAGGAAATTCTGGTGCATGCACAACTTTAAATCTGACAGGCATATTGGTGGCACAGAGATAGTCAGGGGAAGCAATAGAAAAGTAGAGCCAGATATTGTTAGCTTCCATATGTTTGCACAGTGTTCAGCTCCATTCGCAACTCCTTAGATAATGAAGCAGTCCATGCCTGCATGCAACAAGACCTGGACAACATTCAGACTTGGGCTGATAAGTGGCAAGTAACATTCGTGCAACACAAGTGACAGGCAATGACTGTCTCCAATAAGAGAAAGTCTAACCACATCCCCTTGACGTTCAGCAGCATTGCCATCGTCGAATCCCCCACCATCAACATCCTGGTGGTCACCATTGACCAGAATCTTAGATAGACCAGCCACATAAATACTATGGCTACAAGAGCAGGTCAGAAGCTGGGTATTCTGCAGCGAGTGTCTCACCTCCTGACTCCCAAAGCCTTTGCACCTTCTACAAGGCAGCAGACAAGAGTGTGATGGAATACTTTCCACTTGTCTGGATGAGTGCAGCTCCAACAACACTCAAGAAGCTCAACAGAATCCAGGAAAAAGCAGTCCACTTAATTGGCACCACCTTAAACATTCATTCCCTCCACCACAGGCGTACTGTGGCTGCAGTGTGAACTATCTACAAGATGCACTGCAGCAACTCGCCAAGGCTTCTTCGACGCACCTTCCAAACCCACGACCTCTACCGCCGAGAAGGACAAGGGCAGCGTGCGCATGGGAACACCACCACCTCCAAGTCACGCACCGCCCTGACTTGGTAATATATCGCTATTCCTTCATCGTCGCTGGGTCAAAATCCTGGATCGCACTCCCTAACAGCACTGTGGGAGTACCTTCACCACACGGACTGCAGCGGTTCAAGAAGGCGGCTCGCCACCACCTTCTCGAGGGCAATTAGGGATGGCCAGTAAATGCTGGCCTTGCCAGCGATGCCCATATCCTGTGAATGCATATAAAAAATTTGGAACCTGCCCCTATGCTTGCAGATGATGTCACCTAAGGACGATGAGTAGGTAAGGAAGAGGATAGGCCAAGAATAGTTCCTTGGGGAACTCCAGGGGTGACCATGCCAGAGCAGAAGGAAAAGTCATTAATGGGGATGAGTTGGCTGCACAGGAACAGTTAGTGGAGAACCATGAGAGTTGGATTACTGAGGAAAAGGTGGTGGAGATAGAAAGCAAGGTCAACTATGTTGCATATTACAGAGTGGTCGAACAGGACAAGAAAGAATAACGCATTGTGGACGCAGTCTGTTTGACTTAGAAACATAGAAGATAGGAGCAGGAGTAGGCCATTCGGCCCCTCGAACCTGTTCCGCCATTTAATGAGATCATGGCTGATCATCCAAATGCAGTACCCTGTCCCTGATTTCTCCCCATATCCCTTGATCCCTTTAGCCTTAAGAAATATATCCAACTCCTTCTTGAATATATTTAATGAATTTGCCTCAACTGCCTTCTGTGGTAGAGAATTCCACAGGTTCACCACTCTCTGGGTGAAGAAATTCCTCCTCATCTCAGTCCTAAATGGCTTACCCCTTATCCTTAGACTGTTACCCCTGGTTCTGGACTCCCCCGCCATCGGGAACATCCTTCCTGCATCTAGTCTGTCTCGTCCTGTTAGAATTTTATAAGTTTCAATGAGATGCATGAGATGAGGGTCTTGGTGTTGTGTGAAGGGCAGTTAAGAGAAGGCCGATGGTGAAGTTGGGCGGTGACAACCTATTCAGCACATTAGAAGGGAAAGGAGTTGAGGGGACGGATCGGCCAATTGGGACTTTTACGAAAAAACAAAAAAATGACAGACAGGAAAAGACCATCTGGTCCTTCAAGCCTGCCTTTCTTGTGATGCCTGAAGCATCGTGATTAGACACCCTCTCCCCATCACCAGCCATGCCATGTGACCACACCTGGCATACTGTGGACAGTTTTGGTCTCCGTACCTAAGGAAGGATATACTTGCCTCAGAGGTGGTGCAACAAAGGTTCACTAGATTGATTCCTGGGATGCGAGGGTTGTCCTATGAGGGGAGATTGAGTGGAATGGGCCTATACTCTCTGGACTTTAGAAGAATGAGAGGTGATCTCATTGAAACATAAAAGATTCTGAGGGGGATTGACAGAGTAGATGCTGAGAGGTTGTCATAGAATCATAGAAAGTTACAGCACGGAAGGAGGCCATTTCGGCCTATCGTGTCCGCGCCAGCCAACAAAGAGCCATCCAGCCTAATCCCAATTCCCAGCTCTTGGCCCATAGCCCTGCAGGTTAGAGCATCCCAAGTGCACATCCAAGTACTTTTTAAATGTGGTTAGGGTTCCTGCCTCTACCACCCTTTCAGGCAGTGAGTTCCAGACCCCCACAACCCTCTGGGTGAAGAAATTTTCCCTCAAATCTCCTCTAAACCTTCCCCCAATTACTTTAAATCTGTGCCCCCTGGTTTTTGACCCTTCTGCTAAGGGAAATAGGTCCTTTCTATCCACTTTATCTATGCCCCTCATAATTTTATACACCTCAATAAGGTCTCCACTCAGCCTCCTTTGTTCCAAGGAAAATAGACCCAGCCTATCCAGTCTTTCCTCATAGCTAAGATTCTCTACTCCCGGCAACATCCTTGTAAATCTCCTCTGTACCCTCTCTAGTGCAATCACATCTTTCCTGTAATGTGACCAGAACTGCACGCGGTACTCTAGCTGAGGCCTAACTAGTGTTTTATACAGTTGAAGCATAACCCACCCTGCTCTTGTATTCTATGCCACGGCTAATAAAGGCAAGCATTCCGTATGCCTTCTTAACCACCTTATCTACTTGCCCTGCTACCTTCAGGGATCTGTGAACATGCACTCCATGGTCCCTTTGTTCCTCTACACTACTCAGTGTCCTACCATTCAATGTGTATTCCCTTTCCTTGTTAGCCCTCCCCAAATGCATTACCTCACACTTCTCCGGATTGAATTCCATTTGCCACTGTTCTGCCCACCTGGCCAATTTATTGATATCATCCTGCAGTCTACAGCTCCCTTCTTCAGTATCAACCACACAGCCGATTATAGTATCATCTGCAAACTTCTTAATCATATCCCCTATATTCAAGTCAAGATCATTGATATATACCACAAAAAGCAAGGGACCTAGTACTGAGCCCTGCGGAACTCCACTGGAAACAGCCTTCCAGTCACAAAAACACCCATCAACCATTACCCTCTGCTTCCTGTCTCCGAGCCAATTTTGAATCCAACTTGACACTTTGCCCTGGATCCCATGGGCTTTTAACTTCGTGACCAGTCTGCCATGTAGAACCTTATCAAAAGCCTTGCTAAAGTCCATATACACTACATCAAACGCACTACCCTCATCTACCCTCCTTGTTACCTCCTCAAAAAAAAAGTTTCCCTTGGCTGGAGAGCCTAGAACTAGGGGGCATATACTCAGAATAAGGGGTCAGCCATTTAGGACAAATGAGGAGAAATTTCTTTCTCAGAGGGTTGTGAATCTTTGGAATTCTCTACCCCAGAGGGCTGTGGATGCTCAGTCATTGATTATATTCAAGGCTGAGATTGTTAGATTTTTACTCTGGGGGAATCAAGGAATATGGAGATCGGGCGGGAAAGTGGAGTTGAGGTCAAAGATCAGCTATGATCTTATTGAATAGCGGAGCAGGCCCAAGGGGCTGAATGGCCGACTCCTGCTCCTAATTCTTATGTACTTGCGTCATCTTCTGGAAGAAGCAAAAAAAAAAATCAAAACCCCAAGGCAAATAAGGGGGCAAAAATCTGGAAAATTCCTCTTCGGCTCCTTATGGTGATCAAAACTAGTCCAGAGGGCCACATTGACGATGCTTATATTACCTGCCATTTCACCTTTTTATAATACGTGATCTCCACACTAGCCAGGAACTGGTCCTGCTCTCTTGAAGGTATCTAGCGAGTCCGGACTCACCACACAAGCCGGTAGCTTGTTCCGTAAGTGCACGATCCTCTGGGTAAAGAAGAACCACTTGAGATCAAACCTAGCCCTCCCCTTGCGTAACTTATACACACAACCCCTCATCTTTCCCAATCCATGAAATTGAAATAATCTATCACTAGGAACATGATCTAGACCTGCAACTATTTTCTTTCAAATCACCCCAAAGTCTACACATCTCCAAAGGAGGAAGTTTTAAAAGGAAGGGCAGAAAAATCCCTGCAAAGCAGGCCATCAACAATGTCCGGAAGCATTAAGTTGAGGAAATGTAACACATCTTTACAGATACCCAAATGGCTTAGTTGGTAAATGTGTTGCCTCATATGAAACTGAGTTATACAGGCAAGGGAGGTCCAACGTTTGATCCTGGTCTCTGCAGATAGTGGTCTGCGCCAGAGAGCTGCATCTGGCCTCCATGTGTCTGAGCTAAAGAGGCTAAGAATCAGTCAAGGTTTCTGCTGCTATTCTCTGTCTTTTCCTCCTGTAGAAAGTATCTGTGTGGATGTACCTGCAAAGATTCACCAGACTGATACCTGGGATGGCAGGAATGACATATGAGGAGAGATTGGGTCGATTGGGCTTATATTCACTGGAGTTTAGAAGAATGAGAGGGGATCTCATTGTAACTTATAAAATTCTAACAGGACTAGACAGACTAGATGCAGGAAGGATGTTCCCGATGGCGGGGAGTCCAGAACCAGGGGTCACAGTCTAAAGATAAGGGGTAAGCCATTTAGGACAGAGATGAGGAGGAATTTCTTCATCTGTGGCATTCTCTACCACAAAAGGCAGTTGAGGCCAATTCATTAAATATATTCAAGAAGGAGTTGGATATATTTCTTAAGGCTAAAGGGATCAAGGGATATGGGGAGAAGGCAGGAACAGGGTACTGAATTTGGATGATCAGCCATGATCTCATTAAATGGCAGAACAGGTTCGAGGGGCCGAATGGCCTACTCCTGCCCCTATCTTCTATGTTATATGAGGACGCGTATAGGCTCAGCTTGATGCCTCATTTCGATAGCTTACCAGTACTCTGTGTACGGAAAGGAAGAAAGAACTTGCGATTTTGTAGCACCTTTCACAATTTCAGGATATCCCAAAACACTTCACAGCCAATTAAGTACTTTTGAAGTCTAATCACTGGTGTAATGTAGGGAAATGTGGCAGCCAATTTGCACACGGTGAGATCCCACAAACAGCAATGAGATAAATGACCAGATAATGTTTTTTAATGATGTTGGTTCAGGCATAAAACTGAAAGAAATTCCTTGCTCCTCTTTGGCGAGTGCCATGGGATCGTTTACGTGCACATGATAGGGCAGAGGGGGCCTCGATTTAACATCCCATCTGAAAGACGGCACCTCCGACAGTCCAATTCTCCCACAGTACCAGACTGAAGTGTCAGCGTAGATTATGTGATTATGTCCCTGGAGTGGGTCTTGAAACCATGACCTTTGGGCCAGGTCGACCAAGTGTCTGTGGGAGAACACTTGGGTACGAGTGATCATCGTATCATAAGATTCAGATTAGCAATGGAGAGGAGCAAGGAACAATCTAGAGTGGAACTTCTAAACTGGAATAGGGCTAACTTCAATGGGATGCGAAAGGCTCTAGCCAGGGTAAAATGGAACCAAAGACTGACAGGAAAAACTAACGGAACAATGGGTGATCTTTAAGGAGGAGATGTTCCAAGTACAGGCTAGGTACATTCCATCAAGTGGGAAGGGTAAGGGAATCAAAGAAGGGCTCCTGGGATGACGAGGGAGATAGAGAAGATGATGAAACAAAAAAACAGGTTGCATGATGCATGTCAGGTGAATTCTTCAAGGGAGAATCAGACCAAATACAATAAGTTGAGAGGGGAAGTGAAGATGAAAATAAGATTGGCAAAGAGAGAATATGAGAATAGAATGGCGCTTAACATAAAAAGGAACCCAAAAATATTCTACCGGCATGTAAACAGTCAGTGGGCAGTAAGAGGCAGGGTGGGGCCTATTAGCGACAAAGAAGGTGTTACATGTTTAGAGGCGCAGGGCAAGGCTAGAATACTCTGAGTACTTGGTATCGGTGTTTACTAAGGAGGTGGATGCTGACAAAATATCGGTAGCAGTGGAAAAGGTAGAAGCAATGGAAGGGGTGAAAATTGATAGACAGGATGTACTAGAAAGGCTGGTTAACAAAATTGAGGCTCATGGAACAGGTGGGTCATTGGCAGCTTGGATAAGGAATTGGCTTAAGGACAGAAAACAGCGAGTTGTGGTAAATGGCTGTTTTTCAGACTGGAGGATGGTAGACAGTGGTGTTCCCCAAGGGTCAGTGCTGGGGCCACTGCTTTTTTGATGTATATAAATGACCTGGGTATTGGAATACAAAGTAGAATTTCTAAATTTGCCGATGACACCAAACTTGGGGGTGTGGCAAACAGTGAGGATGATATCAATCGACTGCAACAGGACATAGAAAGGCTAGCAGAATGGGCAGACAAGTGGCATATGGAATTTAATATAGAGAAGTGGGCGATGATGCATTTTGGCAGAAGGAACAGGGAGAGGCAATATACACTTAATGGCACAGTTTTAAAGAGTGTACAGGGACAGAGGGACCTGGGAGTTAATGTGCATAGGTCCTTGAAGGTGGCAGGACATATTGAGAGAGTGGTTAGCAAAGCATATGGGATCTTGGGTTTCATAAATAGAGGTATTGAGTACAAAAGTAGAGAAGTTATGCTGAACCTTTATAAAGCGCTGGTTAGGCCACAACTGGAGTATTGCGTCCAGTTCTGGTCACCACACTTTAGGAAGGATGTGAAGGCCCTTGAGAGGGTGCAGAGGAGATTTACCAGAATGGTTCCGGGGATGGGGAATCTTAGCTACAAGGACAGGTTGGAGAAGCTGGATTTGTTTTCATTAGAGCAAAGGAGGTTGAGGGGTGAGTTGACAGAGGTGTACAAGATTATGACGGGTTTGGATAGGCTAGACGGGGAAAGGCTGTTCCCAGTAGTTGATGGTACAAGGACTAGGGGACACAGATTTAAGGTTTTGGGCAACGAATGTGAGGAAAATCTTTTTTACGCAGCGAGTGGTGAGGACCTGGAACTCGCTGCCGACGGAAGTGGTGGAAGCAGAGACACTCAGTGTTTACAAGAGATGACTGGATAGGCACTTGAGGGAAATAAACATGCAGGGCTACGGGGATAGAGCCGGGAAATGGGACTGACTGGATTGCTCCACAGAGAGCTGACATGGACTCGATGGACCGAATGGCCCCCTTCTGTGCCATTATGACTTTGGAGGTCAGAGGTGTGTGTGCTACTGCTGAGCCAAGTCTTGACACCTGTAGGTACTAGAGAGTAAAGCAAGACCACAATTCTCTGGACTGCTTCTTGTGTGACGTGCAACATAGGTTAGGGAGAGGGAGATTAGGAAAGTCAACGTGTAGCTGCAGGGCTGAAGCGGGAGGGAAAGGTTCAGATTCTTGGGGCATCGGAGGGAGTTTGAGAACACGGAGGCTAAATCAAAGGGATGGACTTCACCTGAACCGAAACTGCACCAGCATCCTTATAGAGAGAGCAAATCGAGCAGTGGGAGAAGATGCAAACTAATATGGCAAGGGTGGAGGGGAAAGTCTAAATTTTAGATTAGAGAGGCGGATCAGGATTGCTAAAGATGTTGGACTATAAGCAGAAGGTTTAGCTGAACTAAATGGTACGAAACTGTTATCAGAGGAGAATGGGAATGAAAGAGGCTTTGAGGTAGAGATACATGAAGAATAGCTACCTGGATGAGCTACTGGAGGGCGGCCAGCACTTGTATATCTGTACCTCTGTGTTAAAGTGGCTAAGAATCAGTCAAGGCCATCAGAAGGGGAGGGGAGGAAATTGTAGGGACAAAACAATCCACATTTCACAAAATAGTGACTACAGAGTGAGGATAGCGGTGCATCAATCATGAACTTGCCTTTGCGCAAGTATGGGTGACGCAAATCACAAATGACCTTCAATGGTGTGACTCCAGAGACTTGAGCACTAAAAATCTAGGCTGACACTCCAGTGCACTACTGAGGGAGTGCTGCACTGTCGGAGGTGACGTCTTTTGGATGAGACGTTAAACCGAGGCCCCGTCTGCTCTCTCGGGTGGACGTAAAAGATCCCATGGCACTACTTTGAAGAAGAGCAGGGGAGTTATCCCCGGTGTCCTGGCCAATATTCATCCCTCAATCAACATCAGTGAAACAGATTACCTGGTCATTATCACATTGCTGTTTGCGGGATCTTGCTGTGCGCAAATTGGCTGCTCCGTTTCCTACATTACAACAGTGACTGCACTTCAATAGTATTTCATTGGCTGTAAAACGCTTTGGAACGTCTGGTGGTCATGAAAGGCGCTATAGAAATGCAAGTCTTTTTTGATTGTGAAAGTCCAAAATTGTTCCAGAAATCTGGGAGGATCAAGCTAAGTGAATGTATTTGCGAGCAAGACTGCAACCTGTCTCTGAAAGAAAACAGATGGAGAGTTAAAACTCAGAATTTTATAAACCAAGCCTCGTGCAATGTTCAAATAGTAACTCTTTGAGCACTTGGCTATATCTGCCTTGAGCTGTGGATTTTTTGAGATTCTAACATGTTAGAAATCTAAATTGTGTTGTTATATTTGTAGATGCACAAAAGTTGGCAAGTGTTTTTGAAGTGGTGTTTTACAATGAGACTGATGAGCGTCCAGGGATGATGATGTGGAGGTACCCAGAGCCCCGTGTCCTGACTCTCGTTAGAATTAATCCAGTGCCTTTCAACACTACAGAAGACCCGGACATCAGCACAGCGGACCTTGGAGATGTCCTTCAGGTCTGTTGGACATGTTTTAATTCATACCATTTGTTTCTCACTGACGTGAATTTCTTTAGCAGATTGCATCTTTAAGTTACCGCTAACAAGCGGACATCACAATATGGTCATTACTAACTTACAAAAGTGTTATAAACTCCAGTGTTGTTTGTGGCACTTCAGAAATCTAACATACAATTTTGCTTGATAGACCATCAGTTTGCTTGACTTTTGCACTAAAAGAACCTATATAACTATTTGTCGCTTAATTTATTTTACAGATTTTCCCTCAGGGTGAGAAGGTAAACGAGAGGATAGAGTTCAGTTTGGTTCAGTATTTGTGCTAATCGCTCCCACGGAGAGTTTTTTTTCTTCTTGTTGATGGGACTGATGGACCAAAATCTGGAGTGGGGCTGCTGTAAAACTGAATACTGTTGCAAGTTACTATATATATATTTTTTTTGAAAGCAGAATTTTTTTCACGTTTCCTCAGAAATTTAGTGCAAATTTCCCAGGGCTCTAAAATTACCATTTCCCAATACCAAAGGGAAAATCAATGTTAAGTTCAGTGCAGTGTTTATACATGCCTGGCTTTCCGGACAGGAAGACAATTTTGATGCAGTGCAGTATTCCACAATACTTGTGGGGTGACACAGGTGAAAAAGTCGCAGCTGTGTCTTCTTTACAAAAGCCAATACTACAACTCTGGGCAAGGTTTTTCCTGTGGAACACTTTTTTTGTCTCCCAAGAGTGGATTGCATTTAAATGTTTGAAATCCTGAGTTCCTGCAGCTCAGCCATGTGGTTTCTCATCCATTGCGAACATTTTTTTTTAAATTGATATTTTGAATCTAGTAAAGTAATTCAGCCAGTCAATTGTATGAGGACGGCGCTGGGCTTTTCACAGCACTTTTCCTAGTCGCTGCAAACCGATTCTCATGAACAAAATAATTGCTAGCTCCCCCTAAAGTGACCTCTGCGTAACATCTCCGCATAAGTGCGCTAAAAGTTGAGAGGAAAATGAAGTATTTTCGTTACTTCACCTTTTTCTGAGGGAGGGAGGACTGGGGAAGAAATGGGCTGAGACCCCCTCAATGGATGACGTAAGAAAACTACTAGGCACTTGGTCAGAATATTAAACAAGACTTTAATCGACTGTTTCACAACATGGAAGTCTAGTTATCCTTCACTAGTTCCTGTTTACAAAATGTCCCTGAGCAAGCTGGGCCCGTGCCCGAGTATTTATACTCTCCCTGGACAGCGCCACCAGCAGGCCGCCCAGTATATTTCATAAGTCCTTTCTACATAAATGGCATGATTTATGTCAATGGGTAATTGTTTTACATCGATAGCAGCAACAACAACAACCTGCATTTATACAGTGCCTTTAACGTAGTAAAATGTCCCAAGGCACTTCCAGAGAGCATTATCAAACAAAATTTGACACCGAGCCACATAAACAGATTTTAGGATAGCTTAGTCAAAGAGGTAGGTTTTAAGGAGCGCCTTAAAGGAGGAGAGCAAGGTAGCGAGGCGGAGAGGTTTAGGGAGGAAATTCCAGAGCTTAGGGCCTTAAAAGCTGAAGGCACGGCCGCCAATGGAGGTGCGATTAATATCGGAGACGCGCAAGAGGTCAGAATTGGAGGAGAGCAGTGATCTCGGAGGGTTGTAGGGCTGGAGGAGGTTACAAAAATAGGGAGGGGTGAGGCCATGGAGGGATTTGAAAACAAGGATGAGAATTTTAAACTCGAGGTGTTGCCGAACCAGGAGCCAATGTAGGTCCGTGAGCACAGGGGTGATGGGTGATGAGCGTCTGTAGCTTCAGCCCGGGTCCCAGCCGGCACAGGGGTGATGGGTGAACGGGACTTGGTGCGAGTTAGGATACGGGCAGCAGAGTTTTGGATGAGCCGAAGTTTGCGGAGGGTGGAAGGTGGGAGGCCGGCCAGGAGAGCGTTGGAATAGTCAAGTCCAGAGGTGACAAATGCATGGATGAGGGTTTCAGCAGCAGATGAGCTGAGGCAGGGGCGGAGTCGGGCGATGTTGCGAAGGTGGAAGTAGACAATCTTGGTGATGGCGCAGATATGTGATCAGAAACTCATCTCAGAAGCACTTACAGTTGAGTCACCTGAGCCGTCATTTCACAGGGATTTCAGTGCAGTATTTAGGCTGTTTTCTGGATCTATTTTGTTTGTGCAGCATGATTTCGTACAGCATCTTTGAGGACGGTTTTTACCTGAATATAGTAATTCAACTTTGGAAAAATGAGCAACATTATCAAAATACAAGCATTTCTCTCATGTAACTGGTGGGAGCTTTATTTGTTGCATGCAGCCGGTGCAACGTTTACATCAGTCTCTTAGCTCATAGATGGCTGTCAGGTCTGGTGAAATAGCGGTCTCCGTGGGCTGGCTAGTTTTTCGTGTTTACAGATCTAACACTGCTGTGCTGAATCAGACACTAATATTGGAGTCATAAATCTGCTCCAATGTCAGGACTAGCTTTATTGCTGTAATGTTAAGCTCACAAAACTAAAATATACATTCAAAACACAGTTCTTTATAAATCTTAAACACTTGGGAGTCATTTTAACTTTTGGAGATGCTCTAAAATGGAACGATATCGGATCGACCGCCCGTTATACGCCCTGCACGATTTGTAATGGACAGGAACATCAGGCGAGAGGCACCCCCTCAGTTTTGCACAACGGGCAAGGTGTATAACGGCGGAGGTATAGGATGGGCGGGGTGTATAACGGGCAGGGTGTATAACAGAGGAGGTATATGATGGGCGGGGTGTATAACGGGCAGGGTGTATAACGGAGGAGGTATATGATGGGCGGGGTGTATAACGGGCAGGGTTTATAACGGAGGAGGTATATGATGGGCGGGGTGTATAACGGGCAGGGTTTATAACGGAGGAGGTATATGATGGGCGGGGTGTATAACGGGCAGGGTTTATAACGGAGGAGGTATATGATGGGCGGGGTGTATAACGGGCAGGGTTTATAACGGAGGAGGTATATGATGGGCGGGGTGTATAACGGGCAGGGTGTATAACAGAGGAGGTATATGATGGGCGGGGTGTATAACGGGCAGGGTGTATAACGGAGGAGGTATAGGATGGGCGGGTGTATCACGGGCAGGGTGTATAACGGAGGAGGTATAGGATGGGCGGGGTGTATAACGGGTGGGGCTAATGGCGGGCGGCCAATCGGATGTCGCCTGTTTTACACCATTGACAAAAGTTAAAATGAACCCCTCTATTTCTGCTTACCCGTGCATCATTTTACCTTATTTATCTTTCTAATTTAACCTAATCTGTCTATTCTAATTACATAGAATTTACAGCACAGAAACATTCGGCCCAACTCGTCTATGCCAGTGTATACGCTGCACACGGGCCTCCTCCCACCTTACTTCAGCTAACTCTATCAACATACCATTCTATTTCTTTCTGCCTTATGTACGTACCGAGCTTCCTCTTAAATGCAGCTATGATCTTAAGTGATGCTTTCCATAAACTAACCTTTATATATAAATTCTTCTTACCTATTTTCTTCTTCATTTTGGCACCTGCCACTTCCGAGAAAGAAGAACTAGCTCCAAAGGTTTTTTTTCAGCGAATCTTGCAATTTTCGTTAATTGGCGTGGCCCCATCATCGACTGGGCCAGCCAGCCTTGGTCGAGCAAATGTATTGCTGCTCAACTCTTCAGCTGTCCTTTGGAGCCCAACGCACCCAAACGGCCAGACCTGACCACAGCACGGTAAAAGTTCATTTTGTAAGGGTCAATTCTTTCATTGTTAATTATTATTCATTTCAAACAGGTACCATGCAGCCTGGAGTATTGGGACGAGCTTCAACAAGTATTTGTGGATTATCGTGAATTTAACCTGTCTGAAAGCAAAGCGTGTGAGCTGCAGCTGCCTAACATTACCTTGGCTAATGACCAGAAGGAGCTCATAGCTTCTGATCTGTGGAGAATTGTTCTTAATAGTAATCAAGAGGTTACAGAAGAACAGAGGTGAGACTAGAATCTATCACAATTGCATATGGAGTGGGGGTGGGTGGGTGCGGGGGGGTTGGTGAAGTGGTGTGGGAGCTTAGATCGAATGATAGTGTAATTTTTTCAGTTGACATTCCTGTCCTCTGGTTTACAGTGTCAGTGGGCAGCACCCTCGCCTCTGAGTCAGAAGGTTGTGGGTTCACAGTCCCACTCCAGAGACTTGAGCACATAAAGCTAGGCCGACATTCCAGTGCAATGCTGAGGGTGCGCTGCACTGTCGGAGGCGCGCTGTCTTTCGGATGAGACGTTAAACCGAGGCTCAGTCTGCTCTCTCAGGTGGACATAAAGGATCCCGTGGCCACTATTTCGAAGAAGTGCAGGGGAGTTATCCCCGGTGTTCTGGCCAATATTTACCCCTCAATGAACATCATTAAAACAGATTATCTGGTCATTATCACACGGCTGTTTGTGGGATCTTGCTGTGTGCAAATTGGCTGCTGCGTTTCCCACATTACAACAGTGACTGCACTTCAAAAAGTACTTCATTGGCTGCAAAATGCTTTTGGAACGTCCGGTGGTTGTGAAAGGCGCTATATAAATGCAAGTCTTTCTTCTTTCTTTACATAATGCTGCAACAAACTTTTAACCGTAATCAAGGTTTTAAGCCCTGGGATTTGAGTTGCAATCCAAGGCCAGATTATTAACAGGATGAAAACCTGGTGATCCGACACTCTGCTGCCCGTGTCCTAACTCGCACCAAGTCCTGTTCACCCATCTCCCCTGTGCTCGCTGACCTACATTGGCTCTCGGTTAAGCAGCGCCTCCATTTAAAAATTCTCATCCTTGTCCATTCTCCCTGCCCTCGCACCTCCCTATCTCTGTAACGTCCTCCAGCCCTACAACCCTCCGAGAGCTCAGCAGTCCTCCAATGCTGGCCTCTTGCGCATCTCCGATTTCCTTCGTCCCTCCATTGGCGGCCGTGCCTTCAGCTGCCTGGGCCCTAAGCTCTGGAATTCCCTCCCTAAGCCCCTCTGCCTCTCTCTCTCCTTTAAGACGCTCCTTAAAACTTACCTCTTTGACCAAGCTTTTGGTCACCTGTCCTAATATCTCTTTACGTGGCTCGGTGTCAAATTTTGTCTGGTAACGCTCCTGTGAAGCACCTTGGGACATTTTACTCTGTTGAAGGCGCTGTATAAATGCAAAATTTTGTTGTTGTAAGGGCTTCTAATGAAATCTGTCTGAATCCTTTCCGAGTTTGCCTGCGTACAAAACACATCCTCAATCTGGTACTGATTTGTCAGCCTCATTCAGAAGCCTTAAGAATGGTCCAAATGGAAAAGTGGAGATAAAAAACAAGGTGTGCTCTTCTGAGGTAGAAATTAAACCAAGCAACATTTTCCTGTGAGCTTTTGAGTGGTGTAAATCGTTAATAAGGTCATAAAGAACGTTTTGTTTTACGATTTTGCTGCGCTTTGCACACTGAGGGAATCCTCCCTCATTGTCTGAACAGCATTGCATCGGACCAATGCTGTGCCTAACTCAAAAGTGCTTCCTGCTGTCACTGAGTGTGAAAAGTACAGAGAGGTTTTATTCCCCAGCACTAATATCTCTTGCCTGGATGATAACACAAAACACTAGCTTTGCTACTCATAGAATCATACAGCGCAGAAGGAGGCCATTTGGCCCATCGTGCCGATTCTTTGAACGAGTTAATCAATTAGTCCCACCCCCCATGCTCTTTCCCCATAGCCCTGCAAATTGTTATAAAGGTATAAATAAGAACATAAGAACATAAGAAGTAGGAGCAGGAGTAGGCCATACGGCCCCTCGGGCCTGCTCCGCCATTCAATAGGATCATGGCTGATCTGAATCTAGACTCACATCCACTTCCCTGCCCTCTCCCCGTAACCCCTAATTCCCTTATCTGCTAGGAAACTGTCTATCTCCATTTTAAATTTATTTAATGTTGCAGCTTCCGCAGCTCTCTGGGGTAGCAAATTCCATAGATTTACTACCCTCTGAGTGAAGAAGTTTCTCCTCATCTCAGTTTTGAAAGGGCAGCCCCTTATTCTTAGATTATGCCCCCTAGTTCTACTCTCACCCATCAGTGGAAACATCCTCACCGCATCCACCTGATCAAGCCCCCTCACAATCTTATATGTTTCGATAAGATCGCCTCTCATTCTTCTGAACTCCAATGAGTAGAGTCCCAACCTACTCAACCTTTCCTCATACGTCAACCCCCTCATCTCCGGAATCAACCGAGTGAACCTTCTCTGAACCACCTCGAGAGCAAGTATATCTTTTCTTAAATATGGAAATCAGAACTGCACGCAGTATTCCAGGTGTGGCCTCACCAATACCCTGTATAACTGCAGCAAGACTTCCCTGTTTTTGAGATCATTAGTATGTGCTTACAAAGTCCTTCAAACTAAGTTTATATCAGATTAACAAAAACAATGAATTGGCTAATAATTGAAATTCTGTAAGTATTGCAGATATTTTGCTTTTCCAATTGGAAGTCATGTCCAAAAGTTAAGGGAATGTTTTATGATACTAGGTCTACATAAAGCTTAATATGGAGCAAGACAAGCCACAGAAGCTGGGATCATGTGGCAGGTTATGTAAATTCAGCTGGTGCAGTGCTCTTGGCTGGAGGGCATTTTACAAATGTAGTTACATCAACAGCTCTATTGTGCTGTGCTCCACTTACTTTAACATAAACATTTCACAAAAAAAGATGGGAGACATCTGTAAATGGATTAAAATCATATTGTCTAGTGCACTTCTTAAACCAGTATTCACGAAGATGATGACCCAAATTTTACAGAATGGGTATCAATGGCACTAACAAGTGTCAGACATGCAAAAAGGATGGTGTGGAGATGCCGGAGTTGGACTGGGGTGGACAAATGTAAGAAGTCACACAACACCAGGTTATAGTCCAACAGCTTTATTTGAAATCACAAGCTTTCGGAGCGCTGCTCCTTCGTCAGGTGAAGTGGAGAAATGCATAAAGCCACAGCTTATATAGTCAGAGAATCATGTCATGTTTACAGGTAATGTTTCCTGTAAACATCTGACATGATTCTCTGACTATATAAGCTGTGTCTTTATGCATTTCTCCACTTCACCTGACGAAGGAGCAGCGCTCCGAAAGCTTGTGATTTCAAATAAAGCTGTTGGACTATAACCTGGTGTTGTGTGACTTCTTACATTTGCAAAAAGGATGTCAAGGCCTTAGTGAGGGTGCAGAGGAGATTTACTAGAATGGCACCAGGGATGAGGGACTTCAGTTACACGGAGAAACTAGAGAAGCTGGGGTTGTTCTCCTTCGAGCAGAGAAGGTTAAGGGGAGATTTAATAAAGGTGTTCAAAATCATGAAGGATTTTGATAAAATAAATGAGAAGAAACTGTTTCCACTGGCAGGAGGATTGTTAACCAGAGGACACAGATTTAAGGTAATTGGCAAAAGAACCAGAGGCGCAATGAGGGGATTTTTTTTTTTTAATGCCGCAAGTTGTTGTGATCTGGAATGCGCTGCCTGAAAGGGCGGTGGAAGGAGATTCAATAGTGACTTTCAAAAGGGAATTGGGTAACTACATGAAAGGGGGAAATTTATAGTGCTATGGGGAAATAGCAGGGGAGTGGGACTAACTGTATAGATCTTCCAAATGAGCCAGCACAGGCACGATGGGCCGAATGGCCTCCTCCTGTGCTATATGATTGTATGAAAATGAGACGCTGGTCAATATCTCACAGGAGTACGACTGGACTGGACTGAACTCTTACGCTCGTTCAAAAAATATTGAAAAGCAGCCGCCTTATGCGTGTGATTGGGGTTAATTAATCTAGTAAATGTGCCTGGGGCCAGGAAGTTAGTACTGTTAAGATGGCATAGTCAAAATTCCAATGGATAATATAGACTGAAAGGAAAGAAATAATCTTGAAAATTGCATTCAGCAGAGTTGCATCAGTTATTCGATACAAACTAAAGCCATTCAGTATCATCTGGAGACTAAGGAAATCTGCAACCCTCACTTTCCCCTGAGGCTGGCTTTCTCCACCTCACCTGCAGCCTGTAAAGTACCTTAATTGAACTAACTGATTCTGTTACAGATAATAAAAAATATTACATTTTTGTCAGAAGAGGCCAGATAGACAAAATTATAAAGCGTTTGTTTTTATTGCATGTGATTGTTTAAATTGAATGAATTCTGCCCATTCGGAGAAAATGAGAACACTTTTAACGTTATAACCAAAAACATAACATTGCATCACAGGACTATGGCTGATACATTGGCCCACAATTTGCTGGAGCTGGGCATCTCCCAGCGAACCCCGTTAGTTAGACTTTTTGCCCTCGCCCTTTAGCGCGAAAATATTTTGCACTGCAAGTGCGAGCTGATAACGACGCAGCGAGGGCCTTGGTTAACGACGAGATCAACAGTCTATCTCCTTAACCAATAGTGGGTCGCACTGTTGCCTCACAGCGCCAGGGACCCGGGTTCAAATCTGGCCTCGGGTGACTGTCTGTGTGGAGTTTGCACATTCTCCCCGTGTTTGCGTGGGTTTCCTCCGGGTGCTCCGGTTTCCTCCCACAGTCCAAAGATGTGCGGGTTAGGTTGATTGGCCATGATAAAAAAAAATTGGCCCTTAGTGTTAGGGGGGATTAAATATGTGGGGTTACGGAGATAGGGCTTGGGTGGGATGGTTGTCGGTGTAGGGACCGGGTGCTAGGGTTTGGATGATCAGCCATGATCTCGTTGAATGGCGGAGCAGGCTCGAAGGGCCGAATGGCCTACTCCTGCTCCTAGTTTCTATGTTTCTATGATTTAAAGATTGAGAAAGAAACAGAGGAACGATGGAGAAGGAAATAGGGTGAAATAGAGCCAAATCAGGTACAGAAAGAGAAACAAAGATAAGGAAATAAAGCTTGGATTAAGAGAGAGAAAAAAAGAGACAAAGGAAAAGTAAGAAAAAAATAATTTAAAAAATCTCTAAGAACAATGTACTACCTGCAGGATTGAGACTGCACAGTTTAAATTGTTCCCTTTCTGGGCCGGAGAGTTGAGTGGCATTGCAAGAACATAAATTCTCATCATTAAAAAGGTAATTCTGCTGTCAAGTACCAGCCCTAACTTTCGGCGGCGAGTGTAATTGGTAATTAAAGCGCAAATGCAGAACTTTCTTGAAACTCACGGGGAGGTTGAGGGCGAGGTGCCGTTCTCGCGAGGCTAAAGGCGGAGCAGCGCAAATCGTCCAGCAACTTGTGGCGATTCGCAATTCGCGGGGGTATCTCGTCCTTGCCACAAGTTGCTGGACGATTTGCATGTTAATAACGACGAGCGCCTTAAACTGCCTGTTATTTTGATGGCAAATTCTGGCTAATTGAAAAATGTTCTTTCTTTTGGAGTGACACTGGATTAATTTCTGCTTTATACATAACAAGTACATTTTCAGAATTAGAAAAAATACTGTGTCTGTTTTAAATTAAGAAAGATGACTTGGCAAAGATAACTTCTATTTAAGAGATCAGGAATGTGTTTTGAATGTAAAAGAATGTAGTGACTTAGACATATTGAATTTCTCTGTATGTTCAACTGTTGCTAAGTGACCCCTTCGTTAGATTACAATACTTAGATGTATTGATACAATGGAAACATTTTAACAGCTGTATGGAAGAAGCAAACCTGTGGAAGTATATTGTCCTTGTGGTACAAGTAGCTAAACTGAGCCGCACTTTGTCATTCTGCCCCACGTTGCCCTTGATTTGATGCTGTTTTGGATGAAGTTCATCTAAGAATTGAAGCTGGTATCTACCATAACTCGTGTTTCTCATTCTTGCTCTACCGTGGCTCAGTGGGCAGCACCCTCACCTCTGAGTTAGAAGGTTGTGGGTTCACAGTCCCACTCCAGAGACTTCAGCACAAAAATCCAGGCTGGCGCTCCCAGTGCAGCGCTGAGGGAACGCTGCACTGTCGGAGGTACCGTCTTTCAGATGAGACGTTAAACCGAGGCCCCATGTATTCTCTCAGGTGGACGTAAAAGATCCCATGACATCATTTCGAAGAAGAGCAGGGGAGTTATCCCCGGTGTCGTGGCCAGTATGTATTCCTCAATCAACATAATAAAAACAGGTTATCTGGTCATTATCACATTGCTGTTTGTGGGAGCTTGCTGTGCGCAATTGGCAGCCACATTTCCTACATTACAACAATAGTGACTACAACTCAAAAGTACTTCATTGGCTGTAAAGTGCTTTGGGACGTCCTGAGGTCGTGAAAGGTGCGATATAAATGCAAGTCTTTCTTTTTCCAACCTAACTGTGACTGGACCCCAATACTGAATATGAGAATGATCAGTATATGTAACAAGGTGCTGCCCTTTAACTTCCAGGCCAAGGTTGGAATTTTATTGGCATGAGCTTCTCACCAAGTAGCTCATAAGTAACTCTAGCTCGCACACCATTTTCAGCTGTTTGAAACTGTATTTTTGAATGACAACCAAAACCCCAAATCAATTTTTTGAAGGGAAAACGAGGCCAATTACTCATTAATAAAGTCCAGAGAATGAACGCAATTATGTTAAGCCATCCACAAATGCTTTAAAAAAAAAAAAAAAATTTAATCTTAAATCCAGTACTTGGAAAAGGAAATATTTTCGTGCGAATTGCGCTTGATCCTAAATGCCATGAAGATCACAAGATAGACAGAAATGTAAGATGCTGTTCAGCCTGCCATACTTCATCTATCTGGAACAAACCACCAGACTGACCCATCGCAGCATCCAACAAACTCTTAACTGATCCCAGAAGTTCATTCTCCATAGTAGTCACTTCGTGAAGAACTTCTGTAATTCGTCTTCACAAAGGAGGACACAAATAACCTCCCAAAGATGTCGGGGAACATAGGGTCTAATGAAAGGGAGGAACTGATTAGAAATCAGTATTTGTAGGGAAATGGTGTTAGGAAAATTGATGGGATTGAGGGCCGATAAATCCCCAGGGCCTGATAATCTACATCCTAGGGTACATAAGGAAGTGGCCCTAGAAATAGTAGATGCATTGCTGGTCATCTTCCAAAATTCGATAGACTCTGGAACAGTACCCATGGATTGGCAGGTAGCTAATGTTACCCCACTGTTCAAAAAGGGTGGTAGAGAGAAAACAGGGAATTACAGACCGGTAAGCCTGACATCGGCAGTGGGGAAAATGCTAGAGTCCATTATAAAGGATGTAATAGCAGAGCATTTGGAAAAAAGTGACCGGATCGGACAAAGTCAACATGGATTTACAAAAGGTAAATCGTGCTTGACTAATCTACTGGAATTTTTTGAGGATGTAACTGGTAAAATAGATGGGGGAGAACCAGTGGATGTGGTGTATTTGGATTTTCAAAAGGCTTTCGATAAGGTCCCACATAAGAGATTAGCGTGTAAAATTAAAGCACATGGGATTGGGGGCAAGGTATTGACTTGGATAGAGAACTGGTTGGCAGACAGAAAGCAAAGAATTGGAATAAATGGCTCTTTTTCCGAGTGGCAGGCAGTGACTAGTGGGGTACCGCAGGGATCCGTCCTTGGACCCCAGCTATTCACAATATATATTAATGATCTGGACGAGGGAACCAGATGTAATATCTCCAAGTTTGCAGACGACACAAAGCTGGGTGGGCGTGTGTGCTGTGAGGAGGATGTCGAGAAACTCCAGTGTGATTTGGACAGGTTGGGTGATTGGGCAGAAGCATGGCAGATGCAATATAACGTGGATAAATGCGAGGTTATCGACTTTGGTGTCAAAAACAGGAAGGCAGATTATTATCTGAATGGCAATAGATTGGGAGACGGGGAAGTGCAACGAGACCTGGGCGTCCTTGTGCACCAGTCGCTGATAGTAAGCATGCAGGTGCAGCAGGCGGTTAAGAAGGCAAATGGTATGTTGGCCTTCGTAGCAAGAGGGTTTGAGTACAGGAACAAGGATGTCTTGCTGCAGCTGTACAGGGCCTTGGTGAGACCACATCTTGAGAATTGTGTGCAGTTTTGGCCGCCTTATCTGAGGAAGGATGTTCTTGCCATGGAAGGAGTGCAGCGAAGATTCACCAGGCTGATACCTGGGATGGCAGGAATGACGTATGAGGAGAGATTGGGTTGATTGGGCTTGTACTCGCTGGAGTTTAGAAGAATGAGAGGGGACCTCATTGAAACTTATAAAGTTCTAACAGGACTAGACAGACTAGATGCTGGAAGGATGTTCCCGATGGTCGGGGAGTCCAGAACCAGGGGTCACAGTCTAAGAATAAGGGGTAAGCCATTTAGGACAGGGATGAGGAGGAATTTCTTTACCCAGAGAGTGGTGAACCTGTGGAATTCTCTACCACAGAAGGCAGTAGAGGCCAATTGATTAAATATATTCAAGAAGGATTTGAATATATTTCTTAAGGCTAAAGGGATCAAGGGATATGGAGAGAAGGCAGGGACAGGGTACTGAATTTGGATGATCAGCCATGATCGCATTGAATGGCGGAGCAGGCTCGAGGGGCCGAATGGCCTACTCCTGCTCCTATCTTCTATGTTTCTATGTCTTCAATTTGCCTTTCACTCGTTTGTGCCTGTGCTCTTCGTTCGGCTATCCTGGTTTAATTAGATGGAATGTTCCAGGTTTACCTTTTCTAAACAGGTCACAGTGTTAACATGTGAAACCATAAATAAGGTCTCCCGCCCCCCCACACCTCCCTTGTCTATTTTCGTAGCTGAAAATCAAACTTTTTCCAGCCTGTCCTTCTACCTCACAAACGGGTTTGGCAGCTCTTCTCTACATTGTCCTCGGGACACGAATGTCTCTGTGGCCAGAACTGGACGCAATAATCAGGATAAAAACAGAGAATGCTGGAAATACTCTGCAGGCCAGGCAGCATCTGTGGAAAGAGGAACAGAGTCAATGTTTCAGTTCTGGCGAAAGGTCACCGACCTGAGACGTTGACTCTGTTTCGCTCTCCGCAGATGCAGCCTGACCTGCTGAGCATTTCCAGCATTCTCTGTTTTTACTTCAGACTTCCAGCATCCGCAGTATTTTAATTTTGTGTTGTAACAATCAAGGTGCTGTGCGACTAGAGCACTGTACTACAACAACAACAACAACAACATGCATTTATATAGAGCCTTTAATGGAGTAAAATGGCCCGAAGCGCTTCACGAGCATTATCAGACAAAATTTGACACAGAGCCACATAAGGAGATATTAGGACAGAGGTAGGTTTTAAGGATCGTCTTAAAGGAGGAGGGAGAGGTAGCGAGGCGGAGAGGTTTAGGGAAGGAATTCCAGAGCTTGGGTCCTAGGCAGCTGAAGCTGGAGCGATGAAAATCGGGGATGCACCAGAGACCAGAATTGGAGGAGCGCCAATATCTCGGAGAGCTGTCGAGCTGGAAGAGGTTACAGAGATGGGGAGGGGCGAGGCCATGGAGGGATTTGAAAACAAGGATGATAAATTTTAAATTGAGGTGTTGCTGGACCGGGAGCCAATATAGGTCAATGAGCACAGGAGCGAGTAGAGTTTAACCAAGACTTACACTGACTTGTACGCGACTGGTTTGGCGATATAGTTCAGAATTCTAGTTGCTTGCTGATAGCTGCTCTTCAGTGATTGGACATCTGAATGCTGTATCTATAATACCCCAGGGCCTAGAAATTGGGTTGAGGCGCCAAAGTGGTGCCAAGTTCGCCTGGGCGCTGATTTTTGCGCAACGTTCGGAGCATTAACGAACGTCAGAAATTCAGTTTCAGCGCCCCTAGAGGGAGACGGGGCGAGGCTCGAGGCGCTCCGCGTCCCTCTTAGGGCGCTGAAACTGAATATCGCAGCGCAACGTGCCGCAGCGTCACACACTGCGGCACGGCACGCTGCGGTACTGCAGGCCTTCCTCCCATTGTTAAGGGGGAGGGGCCTGCAACAGCGCGATCCCCGATCACGAGTGCCGGCAAAAGAGCCCGGCACCGAGGAGAAGTGCCGGGCTCTCAGGAAACAGCTGGCAATGCCGCGGGGGGGGCGGTCAGGAGGCCAGGGACAGAGGTGCTGGTTTTGGCGGCCGCCCCGCACCTCCACCTTAACTTGCACCACTGCCGGTACAGCAAGGCCCCGTGAACCGGGCGCGGGTAGCGAACGGCGCTACAGCGGCGTTCGCTACCAAATATCGCGATCGGGGCGCTAATGGGGCGCTGCGCACACCGATGACGTCATTGGTGGCGGCGTAGCGCAACAGGCTAACGCCACCATTAGCGCCCCCGCTGAATATCGCGGGAGGCGCGGCCAGTGGCGCTACAGCCACTGACTGCCCTCTTTTGGCGCTACATACCCAATTTCTGCCCCCAGATCTTTTAATTTCACCCATAGCTATATCAATACCACTCACTGTTAACTGGTGTTTCGTCCTGTGCACAGTACAACTGTCCATGTCGAATTTCACCTGCCGCTGTTCTACCCATTTAACGGAAAATATCTATGAATTTTCTTGTACCTTTCAGCCTTGTTGTTCTCTGTGTTGTGCTTTAGTACTGTTGGTCAGAGGCAGCCCACGATCAAACTTTCTGCGTTTAAATTATCCCCTCGATGGCATCATGAATAGAAACTGTGGACAGCGCTCTCTTTGCAGGGAAATTCTGCAGAAACCGCCTGTTCCCAGCATTTCTTTTGTCTGCAATCTCAACGTGTTATTGGACCCCGAGCTGAACTTCTGGCCCCAGACCCTCTACATCACAAAGACTGCCTCCTTCCATCTCTGTAACATTGCCTGCCTCCAATCATGCCTCAGCGCTTAAGAACATAAGAAATAGGAGCAGGAATAGGCCACGTGGCCCCTCGAGCCTCCTCCGCCATTCAATAAGATCATGGCTGATCTTGGGCTCAAAGCCACTTCCCTGCCCGCTCCCAATAACCCTTCACTCCCTTATCTTGCAAAAATCTGTCTATCTCCACCTTAAATGTATTTAATGACCCAGCCTCCGCGGCTCTCTGGGGCAGAGAATTCCACAGATTTACGACCCTCTGAGAGAAGAAATTCCTCCTCATCTCAGTTCTAAAAGGGCGACCCTTTATTCTGAAACTGTGCCCCCGCGTTCTAGATTTCCTCACGAGAGGAAACATACTCTCAGCATCCACCCTGTCGAGCCCCCTCAGTATCTTATGTGTTTCAATAAGATCACCTCTCATTCTTCTAAATTCCACTGAGTATAGGCCCAGCCTGCTCAACCTTTCTTCATAAGTCAACCCCCTCATCTCTGGAATTAACCGAGTGAATCTTCTCTGAACTGCCTCCAATGCAAGTATATCCTTCTGTTGCTGAATCCCTCATTCCTGGTTTTCTCGCCTCCAGACTTTGTTACGCCAATGCTCTCCCGACTCATCCTATGCCCTCTAATTCTAGTTTTTTTTTAACTATCAATTATTTCTTACTATCATCTTGCAAGATATCCCTGTTGCTTGCCTGAGTCTTAGCAAATGTTTTCACATTCTTTGCCAATGCCTACAGCCTTAAGAAATGGTCAATTTTTGGATAGTTGTTTGCCCTGATACTGTGAAAACCCTTTGGCTTAACTTTGGTTGTAGAGACATATCTTTAATAAAACGACGTCCCTGTAAAGCTTTTCTTTTATATTTTTATTTCAGTAATATGTTGGCAGAAATGTGATATTGTTGTGATTGTTTTTGTCGTGTATTCTCATCAGCAGCGATGGCGAGTCTGGTTCGCAAAGTGTCTGTGACCAGCTTGTGTCTCCAATGGCATTGGCAGCCTGCACCAGGGTAGATTCTTGTTTTGCTCCATGGTTTGTGCCTTCTCTTGGTATCTCGTTGCGGTTTGCCCAAATTGAACTTCACCTTTGCCATCATCTGGATCAGCTGGGCACAGGTACGTTACTGGAATAACAAATGTGCTTATTGAGTACTTAGAACTTTTCTCTCAGTTCTAAGCTGAAGCTTTGTCATTTTATTTAAAGGAAATCTGTCACGATGTACTGAAAGTTTTTTTTTAAAAGCTGGAAGAAGAGCAAAGTGTGTTTTCTTCAAAATATATTTTTGCTTTTATTCAAAGAATTATATCAATCAAAAATGTGAATTTTCTATCTATGAACCATCAGTACCTGAAATCATCTGGGACAGATTTTCCTAACACAACACTTATTGAAGCTATGCTAGTTAATTGCTGCTGTAAATGGGAACTCGTGTTGAGTATTGCTTTTTGGATAACCAAACTAATAGAAACATAGAAACATAGAAGATAGGAGCAGGAATAGGCCATTCGGCCCTTCGAGCCTGCTCCGCCATTCAACGAGATCATGGCTGATCATGATGTAAGGGATGCACAGCTCCATAATAATTCAAACCAATGAGTTCAATGCTATAGCATAGATGCATTTAAGGGAAAGCTACATAAGTACATGAGGGAGAAAGGAATAGAAGGATATGTTGATAGGGTGAGATGAAGTAGGGTGGGAGAAGGCTTGTGCGAAGCATAAGCACTGGCATAGACCAGTTGGGCCAATTGGCCTGCTTCTATGCTGTAAATTCTATGTACATAGAAGATAGGAGCAGGAGTAGGCCATTCGGCCCCTCGAGCCTGTTCCGCCATTTATTGAGATCATGGCTGATCATCCAAATTCAGTACCCTGTCCCTGCTTTCTCCCCATATCCCTTGATCCCTTTAGCCTTAAGAAATATATCTAACTCCTTCTTGAATATATTAATGAATTGGCCTCAACTGCCTTGTGTGGTAGAGAATTCCACAGGTTCACCACTCTCTGGGTGAAGAAATTCTTCCTCATCTCAGTCCTAAATGGCTTACCCCTTATCCTTAGATGTAGTTTATAATACACCATTTAAAGATCTCACATTCGTTTTGAATAGGAAATGAGTGTGTGAATTTTAATTAAAGGAACTGACATTCTTCATCTGTTGACTTGGGCTTTGAAATTGCACTGTGAATGCTTAACAGGTGTGTCTGTAATTTGTCTCTGTGCTTGGAGAATTAACCTGTTTAATCTGAGTGTAATTTCAATGCCTCGGTTTTTTCGTGGTTAGGCTTTTCAATGTCTTCTGATTTTAGTAGCTAATATCCCTACCAATCAAATCAAATCAAATCAACTTTTATTGTCATTGTTAGTGCACAAGTGCAGTACAACGAAATGTAGGCTTGCGGCTCCCGAGAGTGTACATTTAGATTAAGACATTTAAACATTCAACATACATTTGGCTTGTAATACATAAACATAACCATAATAAAATGCATTGGCAGATGTGCAGGCTTTAGAGTTTATTTGTGGAGTTCAGTAGGATGACAGCCCTGGGAAAGAAGCTGTTCCTAAATCTGGTCGTACGGGTGCGAATGCATCTGTAGCGTCTCCCAGATGGCAGGAGGGCGAACAGACTGTGGCTGGGGTGGGTAGGGTCTTTGATGATGGACCGTGACCTCCGTAAACAGCGTTTCTGGTATATGTGCTCTATGGTCGGTAGCCGGGTGCCGGTAATGCGTTGGGCAGTTTTGACTACCCGCTGCAGGGCTACAGCTGCCATACCATACTGTGATACAGTTTGTCAGGATGCTCTCTATTGTGCAGCGGTAAAAGTTAGAGATTTTCATTAAATCATTCAGCACAGAAGGAGGCCGTTCAGCCCATCCTGCCTGTGCCAACTCTCGGAAAGAGCTCTCCAGTTACTCCCCCTTCTCCTAAATCCATTTAAAATGTTCACACCATTCTGTTTTTCTCTTTGAAAGAAGAACTACGCAGAATAGGATAAATAATGTTGTTGATGATGTCACCAAATGAGTCCCTCCCTATTCTATCGGGGAACATCGTTTTACTATTAATTATTATTAATTGTTAATTTAGAAGAGAGACAAAATGGAAAAGAGAAGGGGTAGCCCTGATAATAAAGGATGGGATAGAGACAACAGAGAGAAAGGATCTTCGCTCCGAAAATCAAGAAGTAGATCAGTTTGGGTGGAGCTGAGAAATAGCAAGGGGCAGAAAACATTGGTGGGAGTTGTTTTTGGTCCCCAAACAGTAGTTGTAATGTAGGGCAGAGTATAAATCAGGGATTTAGAGGCACATGTAACAAGGGTAATACAGTGATCATGGGGGACTTTAATCTACATATAGACTGGGCAAACCAAATTTGCAGTAATAGTGTGGAGGACGAATTCATGGAATGTATACAAGATAGTTTTCTAGATCAGTATGTTGAGGAACCAACTAGGGAACAGGCTATTTTAGATCTAGTATTGTGCAACGAGAACGGGTTAATTAATAACCTTGTAGTAAAGGGGCCTTCAGGGAAGAGTGAGCATAATATGATAGAATTTTATATTGAGTTTGAAAGCGATTTAGATAAATCCGAAACTAGGGTCTTAAATCTAAACAAAGCAAACTACGTAGGTATGAGGGGCGAGTTGGCCAAGGTAGATTGGGAAACTACATTAAAAGGTATGATGGTAGAGAAGCAATGGCTAGCATTTAAAGAATTAATACATAATTTACAACCATATACATTCTTTTAAGGCACAAAAACCCCACAGGAAAAGTGGTCCAACCATGGCTAACAAGATAGTATTAGATCAAAGGAAGAGGCTTATAATGTTGCCAAAAAGAGTAGTAAGCCTGAGGATTGTGCGGATTTTAGAATTCAGCAAAGGAGGACCAAGAGATTGATAAAGAAAGGGAAAATAGAATGAGAGAGTAAACTAGCGAGAGACATAAAAAAAGACTGTAGAAGCTTCTATAGTATGTAAAAAGGAAAAGATTAGTGAAATGTAACCCCACTATTTAAGAAAGGAGGGAGAGAGAAAACGGGGAACTACAGACCAGTTAACCTGACATCTGTAGTAGGAAAAATGCTAGAATCTATTATTAAGGACGTGGTAACAGAGCACTTAGAAAATAATAATAGGATTGGGCAGAGTCAACACGGATTTATGAAAGGGAAATTGTGTTTGACGAATCTATTCGAGTTTTTTGAGGTTGTAACTAGCAGAATAGATAAGGGGGAACCAGTGGATGTGGTGTATTTGGATTTTCAGAAGGCATTCGATAAGGTACCACACAAGAGGTTATTAAACAAAATTAGGGCTCATGGGATTGGGGGTAATATATTAGTATGGATTAAGGATTGGTTAACGGACAGAAAACAGAGAGTTGGAATAAATGGGTCATTTTCGGGTTGGCAGGCTCTAACTAGTGGGGTACCGCAAGGATCAGTGCTTGGACCTCAGCTATTCACAATCTATATCAATGATTTGGATGAGGGGACCAAACGTTAATATATCCAAGTTTGCTGATGTTACAAAGCTGGGTGGGAGTGTAAGTTGTGAGGAGGATGCAAAGAGGCTTCAAGGGGATATAGACAAGCTAAGTGAGTGGGCAGGAACATGGCAAATGGAATATAATGTGGAGAAATGTGAAGTTATCCACTTTAGTAGGAAAAATAGAAAAGCAGAGTATTTTTTTTAAATGGTGAGAGATTGGGAAATGTTGGTGTTCAAAGGGACCTGCGTGTCCTTGTACATGAATCACTGAAAGTTAACATGCAGGTACAGCAAGCAATTAGGAAAGCAAATGGTATGTTGCCTTCATTACAAGAGGATTTGAGTATAAGAGTGAAGACGTCTTACTGCAATTATATAGGGCCCTGGTGAGACCACACCTGGAGTATTGTGGACAATTTTGGTCTCCTTACCTAAGGAAGGATATACTTGCCATAGAGGGAGTGCAACCAAGGTTCACCAGACTGGTTCCTGGGTTGGGGGGATTGTCCCATGAGGAGAGATTGAGGAGACTAGGCCTATATTCTCTGGAGTTTAGGAGAATGAGAGGTGATCTCATTGAAACATACAAAATTCTTACAGGGCTTGACAGGGTAGATGCAGGGAGGATGTTTTCCCTGGCTGGGGAGTCTAGAACCAGGGGTCACAGTCTCAGAATAAGGGATCGGCCATTTAGGACTGAGATGAGGAGAAATTTCTTCACTCAGAGGGTGATGAATCTTTGGATTTCTCTACCCCAGAGGGCTGTGGAGGCTCAGTCGTTGATTATATTCAAGACAGAGATCGATAGATCTTTGGATATTAAGGGATATGAGGATCGTGCAGGAAAGTGGAGTTGAGGTAGAAGATCAGCCATGATCTTATTGAATGGCAGAGCAAGCTCGAGAGGCCAAATGGGCCTACTCCTGCTCCTATTTCTTATGTTCTTATTATGAACATTAAATGCACATAAATAAGATGGTTTTATTTCATCTTAGAGTTATAATTAAAAGTATCAAGAAATCAAATGGGGAATTCAGAAGAAACTTCTTTACCCAGAGAGTGGTGAGAATGTGGAACTCGCTACCACAGGGAGTAGATGAGACAAATAGTACAGATGCATTTAAGGGGAGGCTAGATAAGCATATGAGGAAGAAGGGAATAGCGGGTTACACTGATAGAGTTAGATGAGGAAAGACGGGAGGAGGTTCGAGTGGAACATAAACGCCGGCATGGACTGGTCGGGCCGAATGGCCTGTTTCTGTGCCGTATATCCTATGTAAGTATCTAACTGGCTAAATGTTGATTATAAATCAGTGAAAGGTTTTAATTTTTATTATTTTAATGATACGATCCATCCAATTTTTTTAAAAATACATCAAGAACGTTGTTGCTTGAAATATTTATTTTATACCACAGCACACCCCAGCCGCCTCCAGACATTCACACCTGATAGAAAGTTGCCGACAGAGCAAGAATTCATGGTGCTTTCTCTGAAAAATCCAAACATCTACTTGCGCCAGTGGTCCGATGGCCCCGTCTGCCGGGAGCTCCAGTTCTCCGCCATCGCCGACTGCAAGCTGCTGGAATACCGCAATCTAACCATGATGAGCATTTTGAAGCCCTTCATTCTTCACGGGCAAGTGGCCATTAGCAACAGCTCAGTGGAGCAGCTGATCGATGGAAATGTGTTTGTTGATCCTGTTTTTATCAACGTGGGGCAGCATGCAGTTCACTCACTGGACACAGCCGTTCGTGCTTGGAAGCAGGTATGTTAAAACAGGTGAAGCTGTGTCAACTCTTCCTAATTGCCAATGAGGAACCTCGGAACAGGGGTAGGCCATTGACCCCCTCGAGCCTGTCCTGCCATTCAATGAGATCATGGCTGATCTGTGACCTAACTCCATATACCCGCCCTTGTCCCCTATCCCTTAATACCTTTGGTTAACAAAAATCTATCAATCACAGATTTAAAATTAACAATTGACCCAGCATCAACTGCTGTTTGCGGAAGAGAGTTCCAAACTTCTACCACCCTTTGTGTGTAGAAGTGTTTCCTAACTTCACTCCTGAAAGGCCTGGCTCTAATTTATCGGCTATTCCCCCCCCTAGCCTTCAACTCTCCAACCAGCGGATATAGTCTCTCTATCCACCCTATCAGTTCCCCTCAATATCTTGAAAACTTCGATCAGATCACCCCTTAACCTTCCAAATTCCAGGGCATACAGCCCTAGTTTGTGTAATCTCTCCTCTTAATTTAACCCTTAGAGTCCGGGTATCATTCTGGTAAACCTAGGCTGCACTCCCTCCAAGGCCAATATATCCTTCCTAAGGTGTGGTGCCCAGAAATGAACACCGTACTCTAGGTGTGGTCAAACTAGGGCTTTGTATAGGAAGGCCATGTTGGCTGGATTTCCATAGGAACAGGAGGAGGCCATTGAGCCCCTCGAGCCCGTTCCGCCATTCATTGAGATCGTAGCTGATCTGCGACCTAACTCCATATACCAGCCTTTGCCCTGTATCCCTGAATACCTTTGGTTAACAAAAATCTATCAATCTCAGATTTAAAATTAACGATTGACCAAGCATCGTCGGCCGTTTGCAACTTTTTAATCAGGATGACACTGGGTTGCCCCAGGTGTCATCAATCAAAATAAAATTAACCCAATAAAAGTACCTCCTTAAACAATAAGCAGCAATAATATTATATTCCGTGTCGACAGTGCACTCCAGTCCCTCCGGCGCCCACCAGCAGCGGAAGACCTCAAGCGTACCCACGGTTAAACTGTGTGAAGTGTTGGTTTTGTTTGAAATGTCTACCTCGGCTGAGGACTACTTAGAATACATTGATATGAAGCAGGCATCCAATGCATTTGTATTGCAGCACTGCATTGAATTAATTACTGTGCGTTTCATTTATATCTGCGACACCCGACGTTGTGACAGTGTCAGCTGTGGGCCCGGTGGGTAGCACCCGAGCCTCTGAGTCAGAAGATCGTGGCTTCTGAAACCTAGGCTGACACTCCAATGCAATATTGAGGGAGGTGCCGTCTTTCGGGTGAGATGTTAAACCGAGGCCCCGTCTGCCCCCTCAGGTGGACGTAAAAGATCCCACGGCCACTATTTTGAAGAAGAGCAGGGGAGTTCTCCCCGATGTCCTGGGGCCAATATTTATCACTCAGACAACACTAAAACTGACTTATCTGTTCATTATCACATTGCTGTTTGTTGCTGTGCCCCTCAACCAACATCACTAAATCAGTTCATTATCATGTTGCCGTGCGCATATTGGCTGCCGCATTTCCTACATTACAACAGCGACTATACTTGAAAAGTACTTATTGGTTGTAAAGCGCTTTGGGATGTCCTGTGGTCATGAACGACACTATATAAATGTAAGTCTTTCTTTCTGACATAGCTTCCTTGCAAAGCTTAGTATTTTTGTGCCTGTAATAAGATATTCAAACGAATTGTGAACCATAGGCAAAGACTCATAGAAATTTATGGCACAGAAGGAGGCCATTCAGCCCATCATGTCTGTGCCGGCCAAAAAAAAAGCTATCCAGCCTAATCCCACTTTCCAGCTCTTGGTCCGTAGCCTTGTAGGTTACAGCTCTTCAAGTACTTTTTAAAAGCGATGAGGTTTTCTGCCTCTACCACCCTTTCAGGCAGTGCGTTCCAGACCCCCACCACCCTCTCCTGAACTCCCCTCTAATCCTTCTACCATAAGATGTACTCCTTTTACTGATAGTCACTCTTTCAGACCTCAGATTGATATAAAATGAAGAAGCCAGTACTGTAAGGTCTCCTTAATTCCATCACTCCCAAGCATAGATAAAGTCCTGTAAGACATGATGCGCATGGTTTCGGAAGGATTCTTCAAATACTGTATGCAGTGACTTTCCGAATTCCTCTTGCGTGCAGCAGATTTCGTCTTCCGTTCAGGAAATTGCCTTTTGGACGGTCCTAGCATTGTGCAGAAATTTCTCGGCATTTCACGTGAGGAAAAATGTACGGATATCTAGGAATGATAACAGGGCAGTTATCTAATTTCTGAAATAAAAACAGAAACTGCTGGAAATACTCAGCAGGTCAGGCAGCATCTGTGGAGAGAGAAACAGAGTTAACGTCTCAGGTCGAAGGCATTTCTGAGTTCATGTTCGTTAGCAACTGCAAGAGATCTTGTGACTTATAACCCGAACACCCTGGATTAGATTATTTCATAGAAATCGCTCAAAATATGTAATATGCGGGGGATACGGTAATGATCCAGAGACATGAGTTCGAATCCCACCACGGCAGCTGGGGAATTTAAATTCAATTAATTAAATAAATCTGGAATAAAAACCTAGTATCAGTAATGGTGACCATAAAACTACTGGATTGTCATAAAAACTGATCTGGTTCACTAATACCCTTTAGGGAAGGAAATCTGCCATCCTTACCTGGTCTGGCCTATATGTCAAAATCCTGGAACTCCCTACCTAACAGCACAGTGGGAGTACCATCACCACACAGACTGCAGCGGTTCAAGAAGGCGGCTCACCACCACCTTCTCAACGGCAAATAGGGATGGGCAATAAATGCTGCCCGTGCGGCGACGGTGACTTCCCGTGAATGAATATTTTTTAAAAAATTTGTGTGCGTCCTGATCTACTGTAACATTGCTTACAGTTTGATCTGGATATGGGCTCATAACTTCTCCCACTGGCGATAGGCATCTCTTGTTTCATGGGGTCAATGAGGGCCTGTCTTGGCAACTGTATCTCAGAATCTTTTTTCAGTTTCTTCTTTTCGCTTTTAAAATACACTCTTCTTCCCTCTTGAGAACCGAGGGCGTGTGGCCAGCCCTGGACTGTGTCAATGAGAGGCCGTGCTCCTGTGAGGATGGTGCACTGGGTCAAGTTATCCTTGTAGGCTGGGCTACAAGAGTCTTCCCAAGTGTAGCAGGTAGAATTGAATATCCAGCAGACAGGGACTGAATTACACAACCATGTCCTGAAAGTTCTGTTTAATCCTCCTTTGCAACACTGTGGTTCTTTTCTGCCTATATCATGTGAGCAATTAACAATCACCTTGACCATACTTGAAAGAAAGAAAGACTTATATAGTGCCTTTCACGACCTCAGGAAGTCCCAAAGCGCTTTACAGCCAATTAAGTATTTTTTGAAGTGTATTCAGTGTTGTAATGTGGGGAACGCGGCAGCCAATTTTGCCACAGCAAGCTCCCACAAGCAGCAATGTGATAATGACCAGATAATCTGTTTTAGTGATGTTGGTTGAGGGATAAATATTGGTCGTGACACCGGGGATAACTCCCCTACTATTCTTCCAATGGTGCCGTGGGATCTTTTACGTCCACCTGAGAGAGCAGACGGGGCCTCGGTTTAACGTCTCATCTGAACGACGGCACCTCCGACAGTGCAGCACTCCCTCAGCACTGCACTGGGAGCGTCAGTCCTAGATTTTTGTGTTCAAGTCTCTGCAGAGGGACTTGAACCTTCTGACTCAGAGGCGAGAGTCCTACCGACTGAGCCTTCTTTCTTTTTTTCCTATTTTCTTTCATAATATATATATTTTTTTAAGTTATTTTTCTTTCACCATGCCAAGCCTGGCTCGTTTGTCGCCAGCGGCGTTTCTCACAGTTCACGGGCAATATTTCAGTGACTTTGCAAATTGCTTTGGTCAGATTGAACCCACTCTCAGCCCTGAAAATCCTGGTTCTCGCGCTTTTAAGAGTAGAACGCTCAGCTGCACTGCTGGTATTATGTCTAAATATTTTTGCAGTCATCAAAAATTATGCTGTTGCCAACTGTAAGTTCTAAATCAGTATATAGATGAGACACAAATTCTCCACAAGGATCATTTTTTTTTAAAACAACTGTTTTATTAAGTACTGTGGAGAACTTGAAATGCTGGCGTTGACAGTAACCAGCTTTTGTCAGTCATCTGAAATATTAACTAGTGTTTTCACATCCTCGGGTTTTCAAGCTGCGGTCTTTGCCACTAGGCGGACGGCTGCTAAACATCTTTAGGGCTGATCTAATGCACACTGATGTTTTCTGTTCCAGAACCAACATCCAGAGGCAGAGGAGTTGGTCTTCAGCCACTTTGTGATATGTAACGACACTCAGGAGACGCTGCGGTTTGGCCAGGTGGATACTGATGAAAATGTTCTGTTGGCCAGTCAGCACAGCCATCAGTACAGCTGGCGCTCTCACAAGTCCCCCCAGGTATTGCAAAACGTAGGCTTTGCTGAATTATTGTTTGGCAGCTGCTTCAGGGGACTAAAACCGTAATAATAACAGCAGGTGCCTTGAAGGAGATATTAATTATAGTTGTAAGTTTTGAAGCAAGCCTTTTTTTATTATTAAGAGTTCGGAAAATGTCACCAACTGCAGTGATGCACCAGTGCAAATGCAGTTTAATTACTGAATGCTGAGGTAAAGCCCTGCTTATCTTAAACGTAACCCAACAAGTCAAGTCAAGGAACAAGCCTTTGAGGACACCATTAACGTTTCTTCATTCCGCGGTCAAAATGCAAGATTGGCGGTTTTCTCGTGACGACTGTATTAAAATGATGAACATTTGATAGAGGTGTACAAGATTATGACGGGTTTGGATAGGCTCGACGGGGAAAGGCTGTTCCCACTAGTTGATGGTACAAGGACTAGGGGGCACAGATTTAAGGTTTTGGGCAAGAGATACAGGGGGAGTTGTGAGGAAAAGCTTTTTTACGCAGCGAGTGATGAGGACCTGGAACTCGCTGCCGAAGGAAGTGGTGGACGCGGAGACACTCAATGTTTTCAAGGGGAGACTGGATAGGCACTTGAGGGAAATAAACTTGCAAGGCTATGGGGATTGAGCGGGGGAATGGGACTGACTGGATTGCTCTGTAGAGAGCCGGCATGGACTCGATGGGCCAAATGGCCTCCTCCTGTGCCGTTATGACTCTATGATTCTGGGCTTCCTTATGCCCCTTCCCTTTAATTCTGTCATTCTTGTTGAAAGCAAACTGTGAAAGGGAGCATTTATTTCTCATAAGGCAGAGCCTTCAGTTCTGAAAGGTTAAGAGAGCATTAACAAGCATGAGGCAGCAATGTGCAGTTTGTTCCACAAAGGTAGTTGCGTTTCATTTCGTTTTTAAATAGTCTGTTCTTGACAGCTGCAGTGATGTGGAGTACGCTCAAACTGGTAGGTGTCCTAATTGAGGCTGATGTGATACTGTAAGGATTTTCCGACCTCGGCTCTCAAACTAACTCTTCAAAAGGAACTAGAAAAACAGATGATTGGATTCAGACCAGACGCCAGTACATTTGAGCCATTCCCTGCCATAAAGTTTCATCTGTACATAATTTTTCTCTCTCACTTACCCATCTTGCTGCTACCCACTCACCTTCCTAACTCAGTCAGATGACACTTGGGGCTGGATTTTCATTGAGGAGGCGTGTAGGAGGCGGGACTACAACTTTTGGGGTTGTAGTCCCGCCTCCATCGAGTTGTGGCCAACCCACACGATTTTCACTTGATTGACCTTGTTGAGCCCGCTGGGTGGGCTCAGCAGGTCAATTAAGGGCCACCCGGCAACAGGTGACATCACAGATTGATATTTCATCTGTCAAAAGCTTTTGACAGATGAAATATCAGCATTTGGAAGCTGTCAAACACTGACAATCTGTACACCTAAGTTAATTCCTTCCTCTCAGGCTGATTTAGAGATCTCTCCAGAACAGAAAGCTGAATGCTGCAACTTTTGACAGCTCGCGGCCATTCTGCTTTCTGTGCCGGTGAGATGAGGGACTCCCGAGACCTGAAGGAAGGAAGGCTGTAAAGGTAAGTAAATGTAAGTAAAACTTCTTTAAACACTTTACACACACCAAACACACTTAACCTCTGCACTCATGCACCCATCACTCACCTGAACACTGGACATCTCGAACCCTCCAAGTCCTTCAGCCCGACGGTCCGCCTCGCTAACTTGGCGTGGTTTGAAGCCGTCGGGAATCCCACACTTCAACAATAAAAATAGGGATTAGGCTAAAAACTGCCTGTTAACTACCTGTTAACAGGCAGTTAATTGGCACTAATCCCCTTCCCACTCGGGGAGGCGGGTCTCCGCGCGGGTCGGGTACCCGCCTCCTTTGAAACTGGCATGGAGGTGGGTTGGGGACGGGATGGGTTCGTGCCCCCCCCGATTTTGAGATTTTAACCCCCCACACGCCTCCAATCCCGCCTCCACGGCCCAATGAAAATCCTGCCCTTTGTCTCCAAGTCCATTTCTATCTTCTCGGCCCACCAACACTATTCTTCATGCACCTCCTCCACAAAGCCACCAGCACATTGCTCATTCAAAACAAGCCAGCACAATAACTGTCTCCGCTTTTAACACTTTACTTTTGCAACATAAAAACAAAAGCAAAATGCTGCGGATGCTGGAAATCTAAAATGAAAACAGAAAATGCTGGAAACACTCGGCAGGTCAGGCTGCATCTGTGGAGAGAGAGAAACAGAGTTAACGTTTCAGGTCGATGACCTTTTGTCAGGACTGGAAGGAGTTAGTGATAAAACAGGTTTTAAACAAGCGCAGAGGCAGGGAAGGAGAGGAAAGAACAAAAGGGAAGGTCTGTGATAGGGTGGAGGGCAGGAATGATTAAATGACAAAAGGGATGACGATGTGAGGCAAAATGGGGTAGTTATGGGACAAGTAAAGAAAGAAAAGATTAATCTAAAGGAGCTATAAGTGGCAATAGCACAATCATTACCTGCACCTGCTGTCAGAGAAAATGGGAGCAGTGGTTATGACCTGAAATTGTTGAACTCTATGTTGAGTCCAGAAGGCTGTAAAGTGCCTAATCGAAAGATGAGGTGCTGTTCCTCGAGCTTACGCTGAGCTTCATTGGAACAGTGTAAGAGGCCGAGGACAGAGTGGGAGTGGGGCAGAGAATTAAAGTGGGAAGTAACCGGAAGCTCAAGGTCACGCTTACGGCATGAATGGAGGTATTCAGCAAAACAATCACCCAATCTGCGTTTGGTCTCCTCAATGTAGAGCAGGCTGCATCGTGAGCAGCGAATACAGTGTATTGAATTGAAAGAAGTACAAGTAAGTCGCTGTTTCAGGAGTGTCATTATGCATCGCTGCCCTCCTTTCCAAACGGAATCAGTTTATACGGTTGTATAAAGCTCTTGTTAGATCCCATTTAGAGTACTGTGTTCAGTTCTGGGCACCACACCTCAGGAAGGGCATACTGGCCTTGGAGTGGGTGCACATTCATCAGAATGATACCGGGGCTAAAAGGGTTAATTTATGAGGACAGATTGCATAGACCAGGCTTGTATTCCCTTGTGTATAGAAGATTAGGAGATGATGTAATTGATGTGCTTAAAGGAGTTGATAAGGTAGATAGAGAGAAAAACAATTCTCTGGAGAGGGGAGTCCAGAACAAGAGGGCATAACCTTAAAATTAGAGCTAGTTCAAGGGTGGTGTCAGGAAGCACTTCTTCACACAAAGGGTAGTGTAAATCTGGAACTCTCTCCCCAAAAAGCTGTTGAGGCTGGGGGTCAATTGAAAATTTCAAAACTGAGATTGATGGATTTTTGATAGGCAAAGGTATTAATGGATATGGAGCAAAGGTGGGTGAATGGAGTTAAGATACAGGTCAGCCATGATCTAATTGAGCGGCGGGACAGGCTCGAGGGGTTAAATGGCCTACTCCTGTTCGAATCTTCCCTCTAATTTTATTTTTCGAGCGCGGTCCCTTTAACTGGCTGCGCGGCCCATTCAGATTTTCGTGCATGCGCGGTTTCTCCCGCGTAAAAGCCCGTGGGCGGCCTGCGCGGGGCCTCCAGGCGGCCGCACAGCTCAACGGGAACGTTGCTCCTGTTCCCATGTTCCTAATCAACACGGAGCATTTGAAAAATCAACTGCTGCAGTGGGCTGAGTTTAGTGAGAGCCGTACACCAACAACTATGATGCTTATAAATGTGTTTCCTTGCGATAGTTCTTAAAAATGATGCATTAATCGCAGGAAAAATGCCAAAGAAAAGATACAACTTGATTTTATATACAATCTACTCCTCTTGCTTTGTAGTTGCTTCATTCAAATTACCCGCTCGTTCAACTTGAAATTGTGCAAAAAAAACGCCTCCTGTTGGAAAATGCATTGGAACTTAAATGCTTAGTTCAATCCTCTTAATTTGAATTACTGGTTAATCCAGATTGGAATTCCACCTCAAGTGGGATCTCCGCAGTGAAATTCAAATTCAACCCTATGATCAGTGTCAAGTGCAGCTCACCCCCCCGCGTGCGTGAGGATAGAGAGCAATTTGGGCCAAGTTTTTGGGAGGAGTTTGTGAGCTAACTTCAGAAGTAGTTTGAGAGTACCGCTCGCCAGAAGCGCAAAAATCCTTAATGTTGCAAAAATACGTTAACAGATCATGTAATATGGGATGTGCACGCTGCAGAGCTGAAGGAAGCTAGGGCCCGGAAATTTATCACCTCTCTCTCTCACTCTCTCTCTCTCTCTCTCTCTCTCTCTCTCTCCTTCCCCCTACATGGAGAGAATTTAGCCAGCCCAGAGGATGTGCTCTACAACTCATCCTGACATCAAACTCAGCTTGCTGAGCTAGCCTAAGGAGGTCAGAGGATCCTTCTGGGCTATCTGACCTCGCCTTGCTGCAAAAGATGAATGAATTTACCAAAGAATTTGAAACCGCTACCACGCAATCAAATCCAGGCCCACACGCGGGGAGGCAAGAAACGTTCCCACAGAAAGTGTCGACAGCTGAAATTTTTATCTCATCACAAGCCAGAGGTCATCTTCACTGTTGATAAAACTGGCCTTTTTTTAAAAAAAAGCTGCCAAACAGAATGCTAGCTTTCATTGATGAAAAACGTTCAAGTGGAAAAGTCAAGCAGCAAATTGCAAACTACTATGAAAGCAACCGTGATCTAATTGAATGGCGAAGCAGGCTCCAGGGGCTGAACGGTCTACTCCTGTTCCTATGTTCCTACTATTGTGGTTGGGGTTTGTGTGGCGGGGGCGGTGGCAGGTGGTGAAAAGAAAACCCGCCGGTAATTGAGAAGTCCAAAATTCCGGCATGTGTTTCAAGGCGTTATCACTTTGCATGGAACCTGCAGAAACCACAAAATGGCGTGGATGGCTGGTGGCCATTTTGAGGAGCGGTCACGTCACTTTTCAACCGAAGCACGGCATCGCAAGGCAGCAAAGTTGGCGAGATAGTTGACAGCTGTGGGGCTCATGTGAAATGCCTGCGTCTAAATGTAACAGAGCTATTATTCCGACCAGCAAACGCGATGCCAATAAAATCCAGCCACTGATGCTGGTGTGATTCACGCTATGAAACAGCACTACAACAACGACGACGACTTGCATTTATCTAGCATCTTTAACATTGTAAAATGTCCCAAGGCGCTTCGGGGGAGGCGTTAACAGACAAAATTTGACACCGAGCCGCATAAAGAGATATTAAAACAGGTGAGGTTGATTTTTATCGGAGCGACTTAAAAGCAGAGAGAGGGGTAGAGATGACGAGAGGTTTAGAAGGGAATTCCAGAGCTTAGGGCCCAGGCAGCTGAAGGCTAGGCTGCCAATGGTGGAACGAAGGAAATCGGAGATGCACAAGAGGCCAGAATTGGAGGAGCGCAGAGATCTCGGAGGATTGTAGGGATGGAGGAGGTTACAGAGATAGGGCGGGAGCGAGGTCATGTGTTTTGAACGCCAGGATCAGAATTTTTTAATTGAGGTCTTGCCAGACCAGGAGCCAATATAGACCAGCGAGCACAGGGGGTGATGGGTGGGCGGTATTGGTACGAGAAATGTCTGGTGTGAAAATCTATCGCCAAACATGGTGACAGCATCGAATTTATGTTGGATGTTCTGCAGGCAATCCACATGATCCACTCATCGCAGGAGGTGGTGAGCAGAATCTATTGCCAGCTTTAACTGGAGCATTGTAGCAGCCAACTCTGAAACAGCAGTTCCACATTGCGATTGACAGCAGACAATGAGTATTGAATCCATTGTTGGTGTTGGTAAGGACATCCTGGCATCCAGATTAGCTGACTCAACACGGAAATGTTTAATGCTGTGCGAGAAGATGCCAGCGGGAATGAGAGTGAGAAAGAGATCCAAGCAATTGGGACCAGCGTGGAAATGAAGGTGGAGTGAGAAAGAGATCCAAGCAATTGGGTCCAGCGTGCAAATGAAGGTGGAGAAACCAGCTCCCACCACGGCCATAGTGCCAGTTCAGGAGGTAACTGACAACTAAGCCAGATGTCCCAATGGAATTTTTCCGACATCTTTGTGGCAAATGTGCTGTTGGCAGGAACCAGTCAGAGTACGTTGACTGAACTTTGCGTTGCATTGCGCTGCGCAGCTTGTACAGCATTCCAGTCTTGATCACTTGCGTTTCTGCATTTCACTAGTTGCTTTGATCTCCTCCTTATGGGTTTTTTTTGCCTAGTGTTCCTGTACTGTTTTCCTGTCACGTTGAATCAAAATTGCTCATTTTAAATTACTGGAAAGTTGTAAGCTTGTTTCAAGCAATAACAATTTGGAATTGCCAGATGTAGCCTGTAACACCTTGCAGGTGTTTCATCCTTAAGATATTTCGAGATGCTTCACATCCAGTGAACTGCTTTTTAAATATAGCTAGTGTTATGAATGCAGACATCGCAGCCAATATGCACACAGTAAGATGCCACCAACAGCACATAAGATGAATGACCAGCTAATCATTTTTGGTGGTATTAATGTCACCTGAACTGACTGACGGGGCTTCGGTTTAATGTTTCATCCAGAAGACGGTGCTCCCTCAGGACTGCACTGGAATGCCCTCCGAGATTATGTGCTGAAGTTTTAAGGGGTCGATTTTAACCCTACTCACTCAGCAGAAACCCGGCTCTTACCTGTCCGAAAGCCGCCATGATCGCAACACCTGCAGTTTTAACCTGCTCTCCCGAGCGGGCAGCAAGGGCACACGCCCGGAGCCAACAGGGTCCTTCTTTACATACACATGCTGCGGCCCGATGACATCATTGAGACACGACTCATTTTAACTCGGGCCAGAGCCGGGGAATCCACCTGGAGTTGAAATCGGGGGCCCATCATGTTGGAACTTGAACTCTGAGCCTTCTGACTCAGAGGCATGATTACCACTAACTGAGCTAAGCCGACGCCACACCTGCTGTCTAAACTTTTTTGTGTCTCCCTGTCTTCCGCTTGAAATAGCTTTCCTCACTCCAAAGCACACAAAAACAGGAACATGTATGAATTCAGTTCAACAGCTTTAAGGACAGGCAAGTTAATGTTCCCGGTGCAGCCGCACAGTGGTTTGGAGCTCCGCCACAGTCGGCTCACTGGCTTTTAAATGGAAAAACCACGCATGCGCGGAAATTTGAATAGGCTGCGCAGCCCGTTCAAGGGGTCGCGCACCCAAAAATTTTTTAAGGGAATATTGCCCGTATCCTAACCCGCCCCAAGTCCCGTCTCACCCATCACCCCTGTGCTCGCTGACCTACATTGGCTCCCGGTCCAACAACTCGAATTTAGCATTCTCATCCTTGTTTTCAAATCCCTCCAAGGCCTTGCCCCCCCCTTTCCCTATCTCTGTAACCTGCTGCAACCCGTCAAGATCTCTGCATTCCTCCAATTCTGGCCTCTTGCTCATCCCTGATTTTTATTGCTTCACCATTGGCTGCCGTGCCTTCAGCTGCCTCAGCCCTAAACTCTGGAATGCCGCCTCGCTACCGCTCCTCCCTTGAGACGCTCCTTGAAACCTACCTCCTGTCCTATCATCTCCTTAAGTGGCTCGGTGTCAAATGTTGTTTGATAACACTCGCCTGAAGCCCCATGGGACATTTTACTATGCTAAAGGTGCTAGATAAATGCAACTTATTGTTGCCCAGTGGCTGGCAGCTGGGGAAAGGTGGGGAACACACAAGACTTGTACTCCCCACCTTTGGGAAAGTGCTTAGCCTTTCCCTTGTTATCAGCCTCCTCCTGATATCCCTGCTGAGATGGGGAATTGTCAACGCAATCTTGTATTCGATCAACTTTATTGTGCAATGGCACATCAATAGTTTGCACTACCAGAAACAATCTCACATCTTCATTTGTCTATGTAGAAGGTATAATTAAGGAAAAAAGCGATCAAGTTCTGTATTGTGCATGGAAAAGTACAGTATATTGAGACAAAAAGTAGAGGGGCAAGTGATGTTGAAAGTTTTGCGGAAATCTTTCTAGTGACTTAGTCAACCAGGGACCTTTCAAGAGACCATTGTTTCCCCTTCAAAGTAGACTCCACTTTGAGTGCCTTAGTGGCAGCATGTATGTTAAAAAGTTTCACAAGTCAGGGCCATACTCATAAAATGAATGGTAGATTATTTGGAGAGCTGAGCTAGGAACAGGCGATTTGTATCTATAAGTGAAAAAGAAGGAAGAAAGTACAAGTAAATACACAGCGCTGAGGAAGGTTTACAGATTTCCTTTTTCATTATTCATTCCTGGGGTGTGGCGTCGCTGGCAAAGCCAGCATTTATTGCCCACCCCTTGAGAAGGTGATGGTGAAGCGCCATTTCAGAGGGCAGTTAAGAGTCAACCACATTGTTGTGGGTCTGGAGTCACATATAGGCCAGACTGAGTAAGGACGGCAGATTTCCTTCCCTAAAGGACATTAGTGAACCAGATGGGTCTTTGAGACAATCCGGTAGTTTCATAGTCACCACAAGAGTACTAGATTGAGCTAAAAATGTAAAAGTTCATTTCAGAAATTGGAGTTGCCAGCTTTTAAGCATGTAGAAATAATCCCATCAACTGCAGGAAAATACGAGGACCTAGAGTGGAATAATAGGTACCATGTGCTATAATGAAATGCCACAAAAATGTTAGTCAACAAAGATTATTTTGAATATTTACTTATGGTTAAACATGGCATTTGGACTTAATTGTTTCCATGCTAAATAAAGTGTTTAATAGCTCATAGCGGATGAAAGATGGAATTAAAGCCTCAAGTGTGGACAAGCCCTCAGAGTGTTAGATTAGAGGAATGTTAGATGACTTCATAGCTATGAAATTATTTCATTCCTCTTGATAATTCTGAACTTGCCAAGTTACTGAAGTTTCAGAACATTTAAACCAGATCTGAAGATAAATGTGAAATAATCTGTGCGTTTGGAATCAGTGACTGCCCCAACGGCTCTAGTTCATACTTGACTTCCACCGGGGAATAAAATGAGTTAGGACAGGGGTCTCGGATACCACATACTTACAGTGGGAAAGAAAATGATGTTAGCGTCTCATGTTTCTTATTATGCAGGCATTGCGCAATTATGGATGTGTTGCTTTATAGAAGAAACTGCCCATTCTATACTGACCCTGTTGTAAATGGTCATTTCAGTATGTTAGCTGTTTACAAGGGTCACTCTGTTAGCCCTTTGTGGGGTCGCTCGACAAAGTGCCAGCCTCGTCTTGGTAAATTTCCTAAATCCTGAAGTGCGCAATGACAACTGCGGAGGTTATGTACCACCTTATTACCCTGTTGTTTTCTTAAACATGTTGTGAACTCAGAAATAGATGTGTTACATCTCAAACACTCCTGCCTTTGGAGTATCACATGCTGGAATTTGTCCTGTAAAAATGTTTAAGGATATAATAAATTGTCTGAAACTCTGGCAGCGAGCTTAACCTACCGTGCCCATTACATTGAGCATACAGGGCCTTTTCTTTTACACTAATGGAGCAATGTTGAATGGGTTGTGTGGATTCACTGGGGACAGTCGACATTCCAGATTGGTGACCTAATTAGTTTGTGTTTAATTAAATTGATTTCTTAAGACTTTCTTCCAAAGAGGAGAGACGCATTTTACAACTACCTCAGCAGCAATGCTCGAGCTTATTTTTTTTTTTCAAACCCTGCATTTTGAGCAGTTGGACATCCATTTGGGAATCCGTGTTAACGCGTTCTTTCTGAAGGAACCAGTAACCTGTTGCTTTTTGAGCCAAGTAATTGTTCATTTTCTACATCAGTGCCACATGCAATAAAACCGCTTTTAGTGAGAATTTATTCTTTGCTATTCTGTACAAAAGGTTAAAATGCCCTAATCCTTATCCAACAGAGCCTCAATAAAGACACTGTTTTATTTGTTGCCAAAAAAAACTTCAACTTCAAATGCAATCAGTCCCGAGAACTAAACATAGCACCCTAATAACCCCAAGTAAATTTTAAAGTGTTACCAGAACCATTGTTGGTGTAGCTTTCTCGTTTTGTTTTCCTCCGTTAAACTAATATTAGAGTTAACTGTCGTGTTGCCTGCATTGACCTTATGGACCAGCTTCAGTTTCTCAAAGAGCAATTAGCCTCCGCATTGTTCGTGAATGTTTCTTTAAAGAAAAATAGGCCTCCACTTGCTTCTGTGTAGCTCCCTAGGACAGTGCCGTGCTTTCTCTGTCTTGCGGCATTTCTTCCGACACATGATGCTTATGTGAATAGAAAGGTCATATATTACAAGGAGCAATACATGGAAAACACAGCACGGTGCTACCCTGGTGAGCCACACAGAAGCGGATGCCAGGGACATTCGTAAATTGTAACTTCTAAACCAACAGCGAAATTCAATGCAGGAATGCCGTGAGGAAGTCTTTTAACTCTCATAAATGACTTCTTTTTAAATTAAGTTCCTGTAAAGCTATGTTTGCAATTGCAGCATTGTGAATAGTTTCTCCCAGATTTGTTAGTGAACCACTAATTTAAAGACAACATCTGTTACAAGCCCACAGACTCCCACAACTGTCTGGAGTTATGCTTTCTTCCCACCCTGCGCCCTGTAAAGACTCCATCCTTTTCCCTCAGTTTCTCTACTCCGGTGTTTCCACTTTATAGGCCAAAGCGTCTGAAATTTGTTCCTTTTCCCACTGGCTGTGGTGGACAGGATTCTTAACGGTGCCTTTCCCCCATTTCTCATGCTCCTGTTCCTGCCCCTCTCCTGACCTTTTGACCCCCCCCCCCCCCCCCCCGGGCCATTAGACTCCGCATTTGGCAGGTTATTTTCTGCCGACTACGACATGATCACGCCACCAAGCACATCTTCCTCTCCCCTCTTTCCAAGATACTCTTGTTCGTTCTCCCACCTCTTTGATCTCCAGCTGTCCTTACCAGCAACGTGGGAGGAGTACCTTCACCACACGGACTGCAGCGGTTCAAGAAACATAGAAGATAGGAGCAGGAGTAGGTCATTCGGCCCCTTGAGCCTGCTCCGCCATTTAATGAGATCATGGCTGATCATCCAAACTCAGTACCCTGTCCCTGCTTTCTCCTCATATCCCTTGATCCCTTTAGCCTTAAGAAATATATCTAACTCCTTCTTGAATATCTATATATATAAAGTGGCTCTTCTGTCTGTCTGTCTGTCTGCCTGGTCTCTATACGTTTGAAAGTTACAGAGCGTACCGACGCGCGCGTTGCCTCAAAAGAAAGCTTGTGATTCCGGACCGGTCATAGGCGTATTTACGTTTCAGCCGGACAAAAATCCCGCCCGCGGTATCCCAAAAACGTTCAGCGTTCCGCTCATTAGCATCTCATTAGCGACCGTGTGACGTCGAGGTCTTCCTACAGTTGTGTCGAGTGACTCGACGATTGACCAATCCTACGCTTCGGTGACCTGACCGGTCGACCAATCGGTGCGTGTGTGGGCGGGCCTTATCCTTCTGAACCGAGGTGAGTGGCCGCCATCTTGATTTTCCACGATTTTTTCCCCCACACTTTCTGTGTGTTAGGGAACTAAGGTAAATATTTCAATTATGTGTTAGGCAATTAATTAACAATTTATTTGAGTTTTATATTGTGTTTAGCAACCCCCCCCTCCTCACCCTCGCGCAGGGGGGACTCGGGGCCTGAAGCTGAAAAAATTTCTCTCTCTCTCTCTCTTTCTTCCCTCTCTCTCTCTCTCCTTCTCCTCTTCCCTCTCTCTCCTTCTCCTCTTCCCTCTCTCTTCTTCTCCTCTTCCCTCTCTGTCTCTCTCTACTTCCCCCTCTCAGGTGTCGCGGACGGAGCGCGGGCGCGCCGCCCGAAGTTTCCCGCTCGCTAACGGCCTTGCCGGCTCCCGCGGGCCGCTCGCACTGACCGCGCATGCGCCGCCCGCACTCACCGCGCATGCGCCGCCCGCACTCACCGCACATGCGCCGCCCGCACTCACCGCGCATGCGCCGCCCGCCCGCCCGCAGCGGCCGTCCATCAGCCGCACGATACGCGGGGGACCTCAGCAACGGCACCGGACCTCAGGCGCTAGGCAGGGGGAGGGGCCGGAGAGAGGGACAGAGGGGTGGGGGGGGAGAGGGACAGAGGGGTGGGGGGGGGAGAGGGAGACAAGGGAGGGGAGGGGAGGGAGGGAGAGAGGGGAGGGAGGGAGAGAGGGGAGGGGAGGGAGGGAGAGAGGGGAGGGGAGGGAGGGAGAGAGGGGAGGGGGGGAGGGAAGGAGAGAGGGGAGGGGAGGGAGAGAGGGGAGGGAGGGATAGGACAGGGAGAGGACATGACAGGGAGAGGGGGGACACACAGGGGCAGGGAGACCAAACGCCCCAAAATTGCCCTCGCGCCCCAAAATTGCCCTCGCAACGCGGGGCTCCCCAGCTAGTATTTAATAAATTGGCCTCAACTGCCTTGTGTGGTAGAGAATTCCACAGGTTCACCACTCTCTGGGTGAAGAAATTTCTCATCATCTCTGTCCTAAATGGCTTACCCTTTATCTTTAGACTGTGACCCCTGGTTCTGGACTTCCCCCGCCATCGGGAACATCCTTCCTGCATCTAGTCTGTCTAGTCCTGTTAGAATTTTATAAGTTTCAATGAGATCCCCTCTCATTCTTCTAAACTCCAGCGAATATAAGCCCAATCGACCCAATCTCTCTTCATACGTCATTCCTGCCATCCCAGGTATCAGTCTGGTGAATCTTCGCTACACTCCCTCCATGGCAAGAACATCCTTCCTCAGATAAGGTGACCAAAACTGCACACAATACTCAAGGTGTGGTCTCACCAAGGCTCACCACCACCTTCTCAATGGCAACTGGGGATGGCCAATAAATGCTGGCCTTGCCAGCGATGCCCACATCCCATGAATGAATAAAAAATAAAACAACCCTGGGCCCTTCCCTGTGTAATTGTATCAGACGCAACACCTGTTCACTCACTCACTTCCCACCTCATTGTTCAGGGTCCCTAACACCACTTCTGTGCGGAAAAGCAATTTATGTGTACTTCCTCTAATCTAATATACCGCACTCGCTGTTCACAGTGCGGTCTCCTCTATTACAGAAAGACCAAACACAGACTGGGCAACCACTTTGCCCAAAACCTTCATGCTGTCTGCAAATGTGACCTGACATCCCTGTGGTTTTCCACTTTCAACTTCCTCTCCCATTCCAACGCTTGACCTTTCCATCTTTGGCCCTCCTACAATGTTCCAACCAAATTCAATGCCAGTTTGAAAATCAGTATGTCTTCTTTCCCCTGAGGACTCTACACGCCCTCTTGGCTTGAACATTGACTTTAGCAACTTAAAACCTTAGCTTAGGTTTCATAGAGTCATAGAGTTTTACAGCACAGAAAGAGGCCCTTCGGCCCATCGTGTCTGCGCCGCCCATCCATCCCTGTCCAGTCTAATCCCATTTTCCAGCATTTGGTCCATAGCCTTGTATGCAATGGCATTTGAAGTGCTCATCCAAATGCTTCTTGAACGTTGTGAGGGTTCCTGCCTCTACCACCCTTTTAGGCATTGAGTTCCACATTCCAACCACCCTCTGGGTGAAAAAGTTCCTCCTCAAATCCCCTCTAAATCTCCTGCCCCTTACCCTGAATCTATGCCCCCTTGTTATTGACCCCCCTACTAAGGGGAAAAGTTCCTCTTTGTCTACCCTATCTATGCCCCTCATCATTTTGTACACCTCAATCAGGTCCCCCCTCAGCCTTCTTTGCTCCAAGGAAAACAACCCCAGCCTGTTTAGTCTTTCTTCATAGCTGAGGCGCTCCATCCCAGGTAACATCCTGGTGAATCTTCTCTGCACCCTCTCCAAAGCAATCACATCCTTCCTGTAGTGAGGTGACCAGAACTGCACACAGTACTCCAGCTGTGGCCTCACCAGCGTTTTGTACAGCTCCATCATAACCTCCCTGCTCTTATATTCTATGCCTCGGCTAATGAAGGCAAGTATCCCATATGCCTTTTTAACCACCTTATCTACCTGTTCCGCTGCCTTCAGAGATCTATGTACATGTACACCAAGGTCCCTCTGACCCTCTGTACTTCCTAGGGTCCTACCACTCATTGTGTATTCCCTTGCCTTATTTGTCCGTCCAAAATGCATCACCTCGCACTTTTCAGGGTTAAATTCCATTTGCCACTTTTCCGCCCATCTGACCAACCCGTTTATATCGTCCTGTAGCCTGAGGCTTTCCTCCTCGCAATTTACCACCCCACCAATTTTCGTGTCATCTGCGAACTTAATGATCATACCTTTTACATTCTCATCCAAATCATTTATGTAGATCACAAACAACAAGGGACCCAGCACCGATCCCTGAGGTACCCCACTGGACACAGGCTTCCAGTCACAAAAGCAACCTTCGACCATCACCCTCTGCCTCCTGCCACTCAGCCAGTTTAGGATCCAACGCGCCAAGGCACCCTGGATCCCATGGGCTCTTACCTTCTTGACCAGTCTCCTATGCGGGACTTTGTCAAAAGCTTTACTGAAGTCCATGTAAACCACATCCACAGCATTTCCCTCATCCACCCCCCTAGTCACCCCCTCGAAAAATTCAATCAGATTTGTCAGACATGATTTACCCTTGACAAAGCCATGCTGACTATCCCCGATTAATCCTTGCCTCTCCAAGTGGAGACTAATTTTGTCCCTCAGAATTTTTTCCAATAATTTCCCTGCCACTGATGTTAGGCTCACTGGCCTGTAATTCCCTGGTTTATCCCTGCTACCCTTCTTGTATAATGGTACTACATTAGCTGTTCTCCAGTCCTCTGGTACATCCCCTGTGGCCAGAGAGGTTCTGAAAATTTGTGCCAGAGCCCCTGCAATCTCCTCCTTTGCCTCCCACAGCAGCCTGGGATACATCTCGTCCGGGCCTGGGGATTTATCCACTTTTTGGCCTGCTAAAACCGCTAGCACCTCCTCCATCTCGATGCTAATATGTTCAAGTATGCCACAGTCCCCTTGCCCGATTTCTGTGTCTGCATCGTCTTTCTCCATAGTGAACACAGATGCAAAAAATTCATTTAAAACCCCGCCTACATCATCTGGCTCTACACACAGATTGCCACTTTGGTCCCTAATGGGCCCTACCCTTTCCCTGGTTATCCTCTTGCCCTTAATATACTTATAAAACATCTTAGGATTTTCCTTTATTTTGCTCGCCAGTGTTATTTCATGGCCCCTCCTCGCCCTCCTAATTTCTTTTTTAAGTATGCCCCTGCACTTTTTATACTCCTCTAGGGCTTCTTCCGTCTTTAGTCTTTTGTAACTGCCAAAAGCCCCCCTTTTATTTCTAATGCATTTTTGTATATCCCTTGTCATCCAAGGTTCCCTTTGCTTGTTGGTCCCACCCTTGACCTTTACAGGAACATGTTGGCGTTGTACACTCTCTATTTCCCTTCTGAAAGTCTCCCACTGTTTTGATGTGGATTTTCCTATAAGTAGCTGCTCTTAGTCCACTTTGGCCAGATCCTGCCTTATCATATTAAAATCGGCCTTCCCCCAATTTAGAACCCTTATTTCCGGGCCGTCTTTGTCTTTTTCCATGACCACCTTAAATCTCACCGAATTATGGTCACTGTCGCCAAAATGCTCTCCTACTGATACTTCCACCACTTGCCCGGCTACATTCCCCAGAATTAGGTCCAGTACCGCCCCCTCTCTTGTAGGACTTTCTACATGTTGGCTCAAAAAGCTGTCCTGGATGCACTTTAAGAATTCTGCACCCTCTAAGCCTTTCACACTCTGACTATCCCAATTTATATTGGGGAAGTTGAAATCCCCCACTATTATTACCCTATTATTTTCACACTTCTCTGAGATTTGCCTACATATCTGTTCCTCTATCTCCCCCTGACTGTTTGGGGGCCTATAGTACACTCCCAGCAAAGTGCTTGCCCCCTTTTTGTTTTTAAGTTCTACCCATATGGCCTCATTAGAGGAACCCGCTAATATATCATCCCTCCTTACAGCAGTAATTGACTCCTTAGTTAATATTGCAACACCCCCTCCCCTTTTACACCCCCCTCTGTCTCGCCTGAAGATTCTATACCCCGGAATATTGAGCTGCCAGTCCTGACCCTCCCTCAACCATGTCTCCGTGATAGCAACAATATCGTACTCCCATGTGTTCAACAACAACTTCAGTTCATCCACCTTATTTGCAAGACTCCTTGCATTAAAATAAATGCCTTCCAGCCCTGCCATATTCCCTTTTGCCTTCACATATTTGCTCTGCCTTCCCAACCGACTTGTTTTTTCCTCTGTATTTGGCTGTAAATCACCCCCTACTATAGCTCCACTCTGTACCCCATCCCCCTGCCAAGTTAGTTTAAACCCCCCCCCAGCAGTGCTAGCAAACATCCCCGCAAGGATATTGGTTCCCCTCTGGTTCAGGTGTAAACCGTCCGACTTGTACAAGTCCCACCTTTCCCAGAAGCAGACCCAGTGATCCAGGAAACTAAAGCCCTCCCCCCTGCACCATCCCTTTAGCCACGCATTCATCTGTTCTATCTTCCTATTCCTATACCCACGCGCACGTGGCACTGGGAGTAATCCCGAGATTACAACCTTTGAGGTCCTGCTCTTTAATCCTTCACCTAGCTCCCTAAATTCTTGCTGCAGGACCTCATCCCTCTTTTTACCTATGTCGTTGGTACCAATGTGGACCACGACCTCTGGCTGTTCACCCTCCCCCTCCAGAATGCCCTGCAGCCGCTCAGTGATATCCTTGACCCTGGCACCAGGGAGGCAACAAACCATCCTGGATTCACGTCTACGGCCACAGAAACGCCTATCTGTTCCCCTTACTATAGAATCCCCTACCACTATTGCTCTCCCACTCTTTTTCCCCCCTTCCTGGGCAGCAGGAGCACCCCCAGTGCCAGGAAGTTGGCTGCTGCTGCCTTCCTCTGGTGAGTCATCCCCCTCAACAGTATCCAAAGCGGTATACTTGTTTGAGAGGGGAATGGTCACAGGGGTCTCCTGCACTACCTGCCTGCTTCTATTGCTCCGCCTGGTGGTCACCCATTTCCTGTCTTCCTGTGCAGCCCTTCCCTGCGGTGTGACCAACTCACTAAACGTGCTATCCACGACCCTCTCAGCATCGTGAATGCTCAACAACCCATCCACCCGCAGCTCCAGCGCCTCAATGCGGTCTGCTAGTAGCTGCAGATAGATGCATCTCTGGCACACGTGGTCATCAGGGGCACCGGGGTCCCTGAATTCCCACATAGAGCAAGAGGAGCATATCACGGGGCTGGGCTCTCCTGGCATGACCTTCCCTTTAATTAATTTAAATTAATTTACTATCACCAATTAAAAATATCTCTAAGGCGCTTGTATAGTCTACCAACAGTCCCTGCTACACCAGAAAAGACCCTAGTAACTATAAACTACAGAGTTAAAGTTTAAAAAAGAGAAATACTCACCAACCAATCACTTACCTGCTCCCTGGTGACGTCACACTCTGATTACTTTTTACCTCTCTCCTCTGCTGTTGATTTGGTGCGCCTCTGCTGAATCCGCCGGTTTTAAGTGCCGCCGGTCGCGCTGCTGCTCTCCCACAGGTCCAAGCTCTCTGACCTCGCCTCTGCTGAATCCGCCGGTTTTAAGTGCCGCCGGTCGCGCTGCTGCTCTCCCACAGGTCCAAGCTCTCTGACCTCGCCTCTGCTGAATCCGCCGGTTTTAAGTGCCGCCGGCCGCGCTGCTGCTCTCCCACAGGTCCAAGTTTCCCGGCAGCTGCGACTCCCTCCCCATAAATATCGGGGCCTATGTCTCCACTTCCCCCGCTTTTCGAAGAAGTTCACTTTTCTATTAGCCTGTCTTTTCTCTTTGTAGATGAGTTATGCTTTTAATATTGCTGATTTTAATTTTTGTTAATTTTAATTTTTATCCCTATTAGTCCAGCAGCAAAATGATAAATGCTTAAAAATATTTTGCCATCATTGATTGAATCAGGTTTCCTCAAAGTTTTGTTACTTTTTACTAGCACTGATTGGCACAGTGAAGCTAGATAGAAAGAACATAACCATAAAGATCTTTCAGCTCCTATCATTCTTTATGCAGTTGGTAACTCCTGAAGGAGATGACTAGTTATCATTGGAAGAGGTATTCAAGAACAACCTCCTTTCATAATTCATTTTGATTTAAAGACTCCTGGTGGAGACATCACAAGTCAGTAGGACTGCAATCAATAAAAATTGTCTCCCGCGTCGCTTCATACCAGTGGAGATCTCCTTCCATAATAAAATGTGATTGATCTATTCCACGAGTAGGAAGACTTGCTTTTTCCATTAAGATTTCAGTGAAAAGGAAATGGATTTTTAACAAAAATTACAAATGGGACTTACTGTAAAGAAAATCAGACCAGAATGGTCTCCGTAAAGTACTTGACATGTCCTTGTATTAGCCTATCCTGTCCTTAAAATATGCTTCTTTTTGGACATAGAACACTCCCCAAACGCAACGGGGAACAAATGTTTCATAAATTGCATAATATTCCAGGGCTACATCAAAAGGAATTATACATTTCGTTCATGAAGCAGTATTGAATTAAACACTCGACTCCATTATGAGGTAATGTACACACTGGCTCAAAGCGAGGCTACAGGCCAAGGTATTTCTGCACTAGCAGGGGAGGCTTTTTAAAAAAAAATATCCCAAGCACCCCAGCTTATAATGGACTGTGTTTAAAAACATATAAACTGTCCTGGACACACGGTGAGGGTAAAATGTTTCTTAAGCAGAGATTATGATGAGAAACTGCGAAATGTATAATTCCTTTTGATGCAGCCCTGGAATATTATGCAATTTATGAAACATTTGTTCCCCGTTGTGTTTGGGGAGTGTTCTATATCCAACCATATCTGAATAAATGCTGCTATCTTTGATTCAGACAGGGGAAAAAACAGAGGGTTTTATGCATGAGGGCAGTAAAAGCATAGGAAAGTATGAATAAGAAAAAAAAAATGTTTGGCCCATTAGCCTTGATGTTTTTAACAGCATGTGTCAATTTGAACTACCATGGACTCTTGCACAGCTTATTTAATATACTGAAGTAGGTAAATAAACAAGATAAAACATCTGAGGAGATGAAACTCTCTTGAAACTTCTCCTTGACCATTGAGTGAATTCTCCAGGCTATCAATCTATCTTACAGTTTACGTTAGTCAACCCTGACTGGTTGTGCTCCATTAATGACATTTCCCAGCAGGACTGTTTCTGAAGAGTATTCTATCATCACTGCTTACTGCAGGGGCAGAGACCTCCAATGGTGCAGAAACGTAAGCCTCTTGTTGCATCACCATCCTTTAAGATGCTCCTTAAAAGCTACCTCTTTGACCAAGCTTTTGGTCACCTGTCCTAATTCAGGAAACTTTTTTTTATCCGGGACCAACGTGGTGCCGGTTGATCAAAAAGTCCGGATTACAGAGAGGTATACTTACCAAGGTACGAGAGCCCCGTACATGGCCACAGGTGCAGGAGCCCCGGTTACACAGCACTTGTGCAGGAGTCCCGGTTACACGGCCACAGATCCAGGAACCCCGGTTACATGGCCACTAATATATAGTAAAACTTACCTGAACCTACTCCTGAATTTTGCCGGTTAAGAGAGTTTCCTGTATCTCCTTATGTGGCTCCGTGTCAAATTCTGTTTGATAATCGCTCCTGTGAAGCGTCTTTAAACGTTAAAGGCGCTATATAAAAGCAAGTTGTTGTTGTTAAAGCATAGTGTTGCTGTTTTAATGTTAGTCCAACAGTCATCAAGTCTTCATAGACTCTTACAGCACAGAGGGTGGCCATTTGGCCCATCGTGCCTGTGCCGTTCCTTTGAAAGAGCTCTCCAATGAGTCCCACTCCCCCTTCTCTTTCCCCATAGTCCTGCAATTTTCTCCCCTTCAAGTATTTATCCAATTCCCTTTTTGAAAGTCACTATTGAATCTGCTCCCACCGCCCTTTCAGGCAGCGCATTCCAGATCACAACAACTCGCTGCGTAAACAAAATTTCTTCTCCTCTCGCCTCAGGCTCTTTTGCCAGTCACCATCATGTTAAATGATGCCTTTTGGCCAATTGTCCAATGTCCCACTAATGCTATTGCAAATCACAAATCCTACACTTGCACCCTAGATACGGTGGTGGGACCTTGAGAGCCTCCATGAACAGCAGGGCTGTACAGCAGATCATTCATGCAACCTTACCCCACATGCCCGTACTACCCATTAACAGTCTCGAATTTAAATTGAAAATACGAGCCGTGCTTAACCAACATAAATTAAATTAATAAATATCCTTTAACTCTAAAAAGCTTTTATTACTTCCAATGTAAATTTTCCCCACTGCTACTAGTTTATCTAATCGAAACATTCAGGCTTTTACAGTCTACATGATCCCATCTATTTTCTTTCTCTGCTGATTTTCTAACTGGGTCGAATGGATCCAACTGCTGTGGCTGTTTTTCTTTGACATTAACTAATATTTATAAATTAAACAAATTAATTGCACACAGACTTACGTGCAGGAGAGCCGTGCGCTTGGCCAAGTGCGCCTTGAAGCTATTGAAATGCAGCGAAGCCTTTTGCTGTTGGTGGTGTTGGTTTCCAGAATTGACTGACTAGTCATATTTGGAATTGAAATGGCAATTATATTTTTAGGCTTTCCAAAATTATTATAGCTTTAGCTATTTTACTAGCTACTATAACATAATAAACCCATTAAGATTTTTTTTTTAAACTGCCTACAACTCGATTGTTTTGTTGGGATTGTGAAATATTATACATAGCTCTCTCTGCAGTCTGCTTAATATATATATATACACCCCTGTAGTCTATCCCCAATAAATAACAATTAATAACCCCCAGGTAGCGATCATAATTTGAAAAGTATGCTTTGTGGTCCCGACATCTTTTGCCCTAAGCAGAGTGTTTAAAACAATGGCTCGGATTTTGCGGTAAAAATAATGGTGAGGCTGTCAGCGCTCACCGTTATTAAAGAGTAAAATCGGACAGCAACTTCTGGTAACCGCACATGCGCAGTTGCCGAGTTGCCCTGCTCCTTCACAAGCTTCGCTATACCAGAATCTCGGCCAGAGACTCGCCATTGAAATACCTGAAACGGCGTGAAGTTGCTGTACTTACGTAATAGATACCCACTAAACACACCAGAAAAAGTTAGGACTTGTCCATTCCAGTGTAAGTCTCAATTACTGCCAAACAACCTCTCTGGCACTGAAAATTAACTTTTTCAAGTGTGGAGTCTCATTCTTTTTTAACATTTTTTATTTTTTTAAATCTCAAACAATATTTAAAATATGATGGAAAAGAAACATAGAAGATAGGAGCAGGAGTAGGCCATTCGGCCCCTCGAGCCTGCTCCGCCATTTAATGAGATCATGGCTGATCATCCAAGGACAGGGTACTGAATTAACATTTTTTCTTTGTGTCTCTTTTATCTCTCTCTCGCTCTCTTAATCCCATCTTTCTTTCCCTCTCCTTATTTTGCTTTCTGTACATGATTTAGCTTTGCATTAAATATTCTGACTGACACTTCCTGGTTCAGACTCTGCATGTTTCAGTAAGGATTCTTCAATCTGATTGATTGGTTAAGGAGTTACACTGTTGCTTGACCTGTTCACGGGTCCAAGATCCCTTCTAGAGGGTGCTGCGCCAAAAAGGATTTCCAATCACAGCAAGTACCAGTGCATAAGCCCATAGAAAGACTGTGGGCAAGTGTAATGAATGGCTGGCCATTCGCCGCTGACCGCAAAATCCGGGCCAGTATTACTCAATTGATTTAGTGTAATTTGGGCCATAACAGTTCAGCTGTGACTATTTTCATTTTGGCTTGATTGTAGTGAAAGCATCAGAAGTCGTCATATGTTAAAACAGAATGGCTGCTCAGTACCTACCAAAGCTGAGAGAGAGATTCTGCTTTGCTGTCGATGCTATGCAGATTGACAGCAAACGCATACATCAAGAAGCATAATTTCCATCTCTTGATGCTAACTGGGAGTCAAGTCACAAATACTAAACCATTTTTGACTAAGTTTAGGAGTGCAATAGAACTCAACTAGTACTGGATCAAGAAGCAAACTGTGGTGTCTGATCAAGAATCTAGGAGCTCAAACTGTTTTAATTGCCACTCTGCCTGATAGAGAAGTTTGCTGCTGATGCACTAAGGAGATGTCTGAGCAGTAGATCTGGGCTCATGAATTGTTGTAATCTTATCAGCTGTGGATAACCTCTTCACCGAAAGGTTATCCTGCCAGGACTGAAATACAAAACTGAGGTTGGAGTAAATGTCATTAATTCACATTCATTGGTACCTAAACTACCTTCAACATGGCTGAGACAGAAGGTTGTGGGTTCAAGTCCCTAAGACCTGAGCACAAAAATCTAGGCTGACACTCCAGTGCAGTACTGAGGGAGTGCTGCGCTGTGGGAGGTGCCGTCTTTCAGATGAGACATTAAACGAGCTTTCTCAAGTGGACGTAAAAGATCGAAGAAGAGCACAGGGGAGTTATCTCTGGTGTTCTAGAAATATTTATCCTCAGTGAACATCACAAAACACAGATTATCTGGTCATTATCACATTGCTGTTTGTGGGAGCTTGCTGTGCGCAAATTGGCTGCTGGGTTTCCCACATTACAACAGTGACTCCACTTCAAAAAGTACTTCATTGGCTGTAAAGCACTTTGGGATGTCCGGTGGTCATGAAAGGCGCTATATAAATGCAAGTCTTTCTTTTTACCTGCTTTAAGTCACTGCAAGGATAGCATTCAGTACCAACATGGCTTATTGTTATTAGTTCATGTTTAAATGGGGCAATATATGAATGGTTCTGGTTCCACTGCAGCTTATGCACAGGTAGCACAGCAGTTACACTGGTGCCGTGGCAAAGTACACCTCTCCTCAAATTGATTGATCAGTTTATTTTTAAATGTTACGCATTGTTTATATGTTACCACCCTATAAATAGATTGAAACAAATAATTTTTGGAGAAAACTGTAACTGCCATAAAATGTTGTGGGTTGCACTGTTTTATCCGAGACCATTTGTCAATACAAACATGCTCATTGTTCTGTGCAGCTGTTACACATCTGTATCGAGGGCTGGGGGAACTGGCGCTGGTCCGAGCCCTTCAGCGTGGACAACATAGGCACATTTGTTAGAAGTATCCAGTACAAGGGAAGAACAGCATCACTGATCATCAAAGTGCAGCCACTTAACAGTGTGCAAAAACAAGTAAGTTTCTTTCATGTGGTTGCATATGAAGGCCAACCATTTTTGTAAAATATATCGCAACCCTTTAAATACAGAAGAGAAATGTTGGAGTTTGTGGTCTAGAAATATGTTTTCCATTTTATTCTGTTTTTCGAGAAGAGCTGTCTTTCAAAGCCGAGGCTGAATATTTTAAAGATGGAAGAGACGAAAAAAAAATTGTATGCTTTGTTTTCAATAAAGACATAAATAAGTTGGGCCTTTTGAAAGATATTGTTGAATACAGCACAGCAAATGCTAAACAGTCCTGCTTAATCTTAAATCACTAGTTGCTGCGTTTGTTGTACTAATTCTACTGACGTCATGAGCATAGAATCATAGAAATTTATGGCACAGAAAGAGGCCATTCGGCCCATAATCTAATAACATGCTGTGTGAAAAATGTCTTCTAACTTAGGTTGACCGTATGGCCCCGTTTTTCGGGGACAGTCGCCGGATTAGGTAATATGTCCCCGGGCTAATGCTGTCCCCGGAAAAGTTCCCGGTTCAGAAAACGCGTCCCCGTCCCCTTTGTTTTTTTAAACGCAAATGGACAACCCCCCCGCCGGAGGGGAGATTCTCAGCCCGTTCCCACCCAGTTTGAACTTGGGATCAGAGTCCAGGAGCCGGTTGAACGGAGGCGGCGATGGTGGCCCCGCCTTCCCACAATGCAGTGCGGCAGAGAAAAGATCCCATCGGTAGCTCGGGCCGCACTGCACTCTGGGGAATTGAATCACCTGACCCCCCCCCCCCCCCCCCGTGTTTCGGGCAATAGTGACTGGCCGGAGGGTGGAATCTTTAAAATGCGCGGGAGAAGTTGAGAGCGCAGTGAGAACTGGTGGCTGGTGCATCGTGTGGTTTTGTTTAAGCTGCATAAGGCACGACCTAAATTCTCCCACTGGGAAGAGGTTTCTGGAACCTTCTGAGACAGGGTGTTTCACACCTTATATGGAAAATCTCAGTCTGTTTGGAACAGATTTAAAATTGAGAAATTAAAATTTAGAGTATTCAGGGACGAGTATAGATGGTATAGCACTATTGCCAGAATGCACGCAAGATTCGAGATTCGGTGTAAAGTGAAAATGCCGTTGTCTCTACCCATATTCCACTAGCAGAAGCAACAAAGTCGTCATGCCGGTTTTCTTGAAACGCGTCCTGGCTACATGGGTGTGCCCCCACCCTTGTGTGTCCCCAGATTCGGTTTAGAAAATATGGTCGCCCTATTCTAACTTCCTCTTCATTCTTCTAGTCATAATTCTGAGTTTTTGCCCCTTTATTGTCGATTTGCCAACCACTGGAAGCAATCTTTCATTATTTACCCTCTCAAAACCCTTTGTAATTTTGAAAACCTCCATCAGACTCCCATTTAACCTTCCCTACAGTGAAAAAAGCTCCAGTTTTTTAAATCCTTTCCTCACAACTATATCCTCTATTTGGAGCATTCTTCACCTGATCCTTTCTGTGGCTCCAATAGCCTTGCTGTAGTGGGATGCCCAGAACTATACACATTACTCGAAACGGCACTCCTTAGCGCAGAGAAGGTTAAGGGGAGGTTTGACAAAGGTGTTCAAAATCGTGATGGGTTTTGATAGAGTAAATAAGGAGAAACTGTTTGCAGCGGCAGAACAGTCGGTAACTAGAGGACACAGATTTAAGGTAATTAGCAAAAGCACCAGTGGCGAGCTGAGGAGAAATTTGTTTATGCAGCGAGTTGTTCTGATCTGGAATGCACTGCCTGAAAGGGCGGTGGAAGCAGATTCAATAATAACATTCAAAAGGAAATTGGATAAACACTTCACGAGGGAAATTTTTACAGGGTTATAGGGGAGTGGGATTAATTGGAGAGCTCTTTCAAAGAGCCGGCACAGGCACGATGGGCCGAATGGCCTCCTTCTGTGCTGTATGATTCTATGGTAAATCAGAAGGGGATAGCTGCAAAATGAACAGTATCCATAGTGTCAATGTTTAAATATCTGTGCTCTGTAATAAGCTGATTTTCAAAATGCAACTTGGAATCTGGTTTAGTACCTTATGCACAATACACAAGAATGATTGGCGTAATCTCAAAATAATCCATATGTATTAGAAGGTGTACTAAGTCCATGATTATTATATGCAATATTGTCTTCAAGAGATGTGAAGCATTTTGGTTTTTTTTTTGCTGGTTTTCTGTGTTTTACCTTTCAGCCCAGACATGCAACAGTGTTTGATATTGTTCCCTTTCAGATAATTATTTGTGGAAGACAAGCCATTTGCAGTTACTTAAACCAGGATGTAGAACTGAAGGTGGTGCAGCATTGCAGTGGACAGGATGGACAAGTGTCGATCAAAGAACATTTTAGCTGCTTGCCGTCGAATCAGAAGATACCATCTTTTGTCCTCGAGAACACAGAGTTCACTGAGTTTTGCGTCAGGGTTACAGGGAATGACACGGGCTGGTCACCAGATGTGTGTCTAGTGTCCCTTCATTCCGATGACAGCACAGTCATTCAGGTATTGAAATCAACCGGATCACTAGAAATGAACAAAAGAACAGGAGGAGGCCATTCAGCCCCTCGAGCCTGTTCCGCCATTAGATCACGGCTGATCTGTATCTTAACTCCATCTACCCGCCTTGGTTTCGTAACCCTTAATACCCTTGCCCAACAAAAATCTATCAATCTCAGTTTTGAAATTTTCAGTTGACCCCCAGCCTCAACAGCTTTTTGGGGGGGCGAGAGTTCCAGACTTCCACTACCCTTTGTGTCAAGAAGTGCTTCCTGACATCAGTGGTCAGGGACAGGAGGGTGTGACTGCGAGTCAGGAAGGTATGGGGACCCAGGATGTAGTGATGGAGGAGCCTTAGCCCCCAACAGGTACGAAGTATGGATGAGCAAAAGGACTGCGGGGAGCACCGTGGTACAGGGGGCCATCTAAGTAGGGGGAGAAGGAAGGAATGTTGTAGTAATAGGGGACTGTATAGCCAGGGGGATAGATACTGTTCTCTGCAGCCGCGAAAGAGAGTCCCGAAGGCTGTGTTGCCTGCCCGGTGCCAGGGTTAAGGATATCTCCTCACGGCTGGAGAAGAACTTGGAGTGGGAGGGGGAGGATCCAGTTGTCGTGGTCCATGTAGGAACCAATGATATAGGTGGAACTAAGAATGAGGTTCTGCTGAGAAAGCTTGAGCAGCTTGGGTGTAAATTAATAAGCAGAACCTCGAGGGTAATAATCTCTGGATTACTACCTGAGCTTTGCGCAAATTGGCATAGTGTTAAGCAGATCAGAGAGTTAAATGCATGGCTCAAGGAGTGGTGTGGGAGGAAGGGGTTTCAATCATGGGGCATTGGCACCAGTACTGGGGAAAAGAGCGAGCTGTTCCGTCAATCGGGCTCCACTTAAACCGGGTGGGGACCAGCGTCCTGGCGAATCGAATAACTAGGGCTGTAGATAGGGCTTTAAACTAAAAAAGGGGGGGAGGGGTCAGGTGAGGGGCAATTGAGAAATCTAAAGAGGACGGTCAAGGCAATAGAGCAGTGTAACAATTTGGGTAAAAATAAGCAGAGTGTGGCAGGAAGGGACAGAGAGTTTAACGGTAGCAGCGCCGCAGAGAATAAGGTCAAAGCAGGGAATAATGGTAAAAAAATTTAAATTAAAGGCTCTTTATCTGAATGCATGAAGCATTCGTAATAAGATAGATGAACTAGTGGCACAAATAAAGATAAATGGGTTTGATCTAATAGCCATTACAGAGACGTGGTTGCAAGATGACCAAGGTTGGGAACTACCAGGGTACTTGACGTTTCGAAAAGACAGGCAGAATGGAAAAGGAGGAGGAGTAGCCATGATAATAAAGGAAGACATAAAGACAGTAGAGAGAAAGGATCTTGGCTTGGAAGATCAGGAAGTAGAATCCGTATGGGTGGAGATAAGGAATAACAAGGGGCAGAAAACACTGGTGGGAGTAGTATATAGGCCCGCTAACAGTAGCTATACCGTTGGACAGAATATTAATCAAGAAATTGTAGGAGCTTATAACAAAGGTAATGCAATAATCATGGGGGACTTCAATCTTTATATAGACTGGACAAATCAAATTGGCAAAGGTAGTCTGGAGGACGAGTTCATGGAATGCATTCGGGACAGTTTCCTAGAACAATACACCATGGAACCAACCAGGGAACAGGCTATTTAAATCTTGTATTGTGTAACGAGACACGGTTAATTAGCAATCTCATAGTAAAGGATCCTCTGGGGAGGCGGTGGCGTAGTGGTTATGTCACTAGACTAGTAAGCCAGAGGCTCAGTCAAATGCTCTGAGGATATGGGCTCAAATCCCACCACGGCAGCTGGTGGAATTTAAATTCAATTCAATTTAATTCTGGAATTAAATGTTAGTCTTAGTAATGGCGACCATGATACCATTGTCGATTGTTGCAAAAACCCATCTGGTTCACTAATGTCCTTTAGGGAAGGAAATCTGCCGTCCTTACCTGGTCTGGCCTGCATGTGACTCCAGACCCACAGCAATGTGGTTGACTCTTAATGCCCTCTGAAATGGCCTAGCAAGCCCCACTCAGTTGTAAACAACTGCTACGAAAAACAATCCTAACAGCACTGTGGGTGTACCTACACCATATGGACTGCAGCAGTTCAAGAAGACGGCTCACCACCATCTTCTCAAGGGCAGTTAGGGATGGGCACTAAATGCAGGCCTAGCCAGCGAGGCCCACATCCCATCAATGAATTTAAAAAAAAGTGTGATCATAATATGATAGAATTTCACATTAAGTTTGAGAGTGACTTGCCTAAGTCCGAAACTCGAGTAAATAAAGCCAATTACATAGGTATGAGGGGCGAGTTGGCTATGGTAGATTGGAAAAATAGATTAAAAGGTAAGGCGGTAGATAAGCAGTGGCTAGCATTTAAAGAAATATTTCATAATTCTCAATAAATATACATTCCATTGAGAAACAAAAACTCCACAGGAAAAGTGATCCAACCCTGGCTAACTAAAGAAATTAAGGATAGCATTAGATTGAAAGAAGGAGCTCATAATGTTGCCAAGAATAGTAATAAGCCTGAGGATTGGGAGAGTTTCAGAAACCAGCAAAGGTTGACCAAAAAATTGATAAAAAGGGGGTAAAAATTAATATGAGTGAAAACTAGCAAGAAATATAAAAACATTGTAAGAGCTTCTACAAGTATGTAAAAAGGGATAGAGTAGCAAAAGTAAACGTTGCTCCCTTAGAGTCTGAGACAGGAGAAATTATTATGGGGAATAAGGACATGGCAGAAACGTTAGGAAACAAATATTTTGTATCTGTCTTCACAGTAGAAGACTCAAAAAGCATACCAAAAATGGTGGGGAACCAAGGGTCTAATGAGGGTGAGGAACTTAACGTAATTAATATAAGTCGAGAAAAAGTATTAGAGAAACTAATGAGACTAAAAGCTGACAAATTCCCCGGACCTGACAGCCTACAGCCTAGGGTTCTAAAAGAGGCGGCTGAAGACATAGTGCGTGCATTGGTTTTGATCTTCCAAAATTCCCTAGATTCTAGAACGGTCCCAGCAGATTGGAAGGTCGCAAATGTAACACCACTATTCAAGAAAGGAGGGAGAGAGAAAACGGGGAACTACAGACCAGTTAGCCTGACATAAGTCGTCGGGGAAAATGCTGGAATCCATTGTTAAGGAAGTGGTATCAGGGCACTTAGAAAATCATAACATGATTAGGCAAAGTCAACATGGTTTTATGAAAGGGAAATCATGTTTGACAAATTTTTTCAAGTTTTTTGAGGATGTAACTAGCAGGGTAGATAAAGGGGAACCAGTGAATGTAGTATATTTGGATTTCCAAAAGACATTCGATAAGGTGCCACATAAAAGACTATTACATAAGATTAGGGCTCATGGGGTTGGGGGTAATATAGCAGCATGGATAGAGGATTGGTTAACGGACAGAAAACAGAGAGTAGGGATAAATGGATCTTTTTCAGGTTGGCAGGCTGTAACTAGTGGGGTGCCGCAAGGATCAGTGTTGCGGCCTCAGCTATTTACAATCTATATTAATGACCTAGATGAAGGGACCGAGTGTAATGTATCCAAGTTTGCTGATGATATAAAGCTAGGTGGGACAGTAAGCTGTGAGGAGAACACAGAGGGCTAGAAATTCAGTTGCGTGTGCGACCAGTTACCGCCCAAAGAGGGCTTCTGCGCCAGTAGAGGAGTTTGCGCTGATATTCAGCACTGCGGTAATGGCGGCGGTAGCCGGTAGCGCTGCGCCGGCACCGATGACGTCATCGGTGTACGCAGTGCCCCGGTTCCGCCCCGCTACCGGCCCGACCCCCATATTTAGTTGCGGCCGCCTCTTCCGCAGCGGCCGCAAACAATGTTGTGAAGACCGGGCCGTGCTGCAGCCTTAGTGGCGCTAGTTAAGGCGGAGGTGCGGCCGGCCGCTTTTTCGGCGGCCGCCTGGCCGCACCTCCTTCCCCGGCCTCCTCCACCCCCCCCCCCCCCCCGCGGCAATGCCGGCTGCTTTCCGCGAGCCCGGCACTTCTCCGTGGTACCGGGCTCATTTGCCGGCACTATCAAGCGGCGAGCTCCCCGTTGCAGGCACCTCCCCCTTAAGAGAAGGAGGAGGCCTGCAGTACCGCAGCCTGCCGCTCTGCAGGGGGTGGCGCAGCGGCACCTACAGCGCTGAAATTCAGTTTCAGCGCCCCAAGCGGGGGCGGGCACACCCTGGAATAGCGCCCGGTTCCGACTTGGGGCGCAAAAACTGAATATCTGACGGGCGCAACTGGCTCCGCGCGCAGCGCTAACTTTTGGGCGCTAGCCAGCTGGCGGGGCCTTGCTGAATTTCTAGGCCAGAGAGTCTGCAAAGGGGTATAGATAGACTAAGTGAGTGGGCAGTAAGGTGGCAGATGGAGTATAATGTAGGGAAATGTGAGGTTATTCACTTTGGTAGGAAGAATAGAAAAACAGAATATTTTTTAAATGGTGAGAAACTTTCAAATGTTGGTGTTCAGAGAGATTTGGGTGCCCTCATGCAAGAAACACAGAAAGGGCTGTAAATGCTGAATCTTTGAGTATATTCAAGACTGAGATCGATAGATTTTTGGACTCTAGTGGAATCAAGGGATATGGCGATCGGGCGGAAAAGTGGAGTTGAGGTCAAAGATCAGCCATGATCTTATTGAATGGCAGAGCAGGCTCGAGGGGCCGTATAGCCGACTCCTGCTCTTACTACTTATGTTCTTACCACCCCTGAACAGCCTAGCTCTAATTTTAAGGTTATGGCAACTTGTTCTCGACTCTTATCAACTCCTTTAATTATCTTAAGCACCTAATTAGATCACCCCTTAATCTTCTATCCTCGGGAATACAAGCTTAGTCAATGCAACTTGTCCTCAGCCCCGGTATCATTCTGAATTGTTAAATAAACCTGATTGGAAAATGTTTAGGATATCAGATTGGGTTTGTGCAGAATATACTTTAGAATGCTTAACAATGGGTGCCAAGTCATTTTGAAATAGAATTATTGGACCTGTGTGTGTGTTGCTGGATTTCTTACGAAATTATAATGGTGATCGCTGTTAATATCTATATGATGCTGATTTCATTTTCAAGTACTGTGAGCAGACAGCTTGGTGGTCTACTGTCTGCTCTAATCAGAAGGAACAGTGCTATGCACAGGCATACTTAAGCGCACAGGCATACTTAAGCGCGCACACACAGAGCTGTGATCATTAAGTTACAAAAGAGTTGACGAATCCCATAATTTTTAGCATTATAACATTAAAGCCTGTACTACCTTTTAACATTAACTATTCAAAATTTGCCAATTGCAACCGATATGAATCCAAACCATGCATCACCGCCACAACCACCTCCTTCTCCATCAAAAGCGTTTACACCAGTAAGGAAGTGCCAGATTGATGCAATTTTAGCACAATTATATTGCGCATCTTGAATTAGTGCAATACAAGAACTACTTTGCACCAATGCAGGAGATGCAATGCAGTTGGTCCATCAGACACTAGTCAAGATAATTGCACAAGGATTGGAGTCTGGCCAAATTCACTCCCGCCCCTGAAAAATGTAAAATGAGTCCTCAAAAAGAACAAAAACTGAATGTAAATGGAACCAGCGCAAACTTATCATTTTTATTCATTCATGGGATGTGGGCGTCGCTGGCAAAGCCAGTATTTATTGCCCATCCCTAATTGCCCTTGAGACGGTGATGGTGAGCCGCCTTCTTGAACCGCTGCAATCCGTGTGGTGAAGGTACTCCCACAGTGCTGTTAGGGATGGAGTTCCAGGATTTTGACCCAGTGACGATGAAGGATCGGCGATATACTTCTAAATCAGGATGGTGTGTGACTTGGAGGGGAACTTGGAGGTGGTGGTGTTCCCATGCGCCTGCTGCCCTTGTCCTTCTAGGTGGAAGAGGTCGCGGGTTTGGAAGGTGCTGCCGAAGAAGCCTTGGCGAGTTGCTGCAGTGCATCTTGTAGATGGTACACACTGCAGCCATGGTACGCCGGTGGTGGAGGGAGTGAGTGTTTAAGGTGGTGGATGGCATGCCAATCAAGTAGGCTGCTTTGTCTTGGATGGTGTCAAGCTTCTTGAGTGTTGTTGGAGTTGCACTCATCCAGGCAAGTGGAGAGTATTCCATCACACTCCTGACTTGTGCCTTGTAGATGATGGAAAGGCTTTGAGGAGTCAGGAGGTGAGACACTCACCGCAGAATACCCAGCCTCTGACCTGCTCTTGTTGCCACAGTATTTATGTGGCTGGTCCAGTTAAGTTTCTGGTCAATGGTGACCCCCAGAATGTTGATGGTGGGGGATTCGGCGATGGATAATGTCTTTGAATGTCAAGGGGCGATGGTTAGATGCTTGCTTGTTGGAGATAGTCATTGCCTGGCACTTGTGTGGCGTGAATGTTGCCTGCCACTTATCAGCCCAAGCCTGAATATCATCCAATTCTTGCTGCATGCGGGCTGGGACTGCTTCATTATCTGAGGAGTTGTGAAAGGCGCTGAACACTGTGCAGTCATCAGTGAACATCCCCATTTCTAACCTTATGTTGGAGGGAAGGTCGTTGATGAAGCAGCTGAAGATGGTTGGGCCTAGGACACTGCCCTGATGAACTCCTGCAGCAATGTCCTGGGGCTGTGATGATTGACCTCCAACCACCACAACCATCTTCCTTTGTGCTAGGTATGACTCCAGCCAGTGGAGAGTTTCCCCCCCCAATTCCCATTCCCATAGTTTTACTAGGGCTCCTTGATGCCACACTCAGTCAAATGTTGCCTTGATGTCAAGGGCAGTCACTCTCACCTCACCTCTGAAATTCAGCTCTTTTGTCCATGTTTGGACCAAGGCTGTAATGAGGTCTGGAGCCGAATGATGCCCAGTATGGGTTCCGCCAGGACCAGTGAGCAGGCTTTTGGTGAGTTTTGGAATCACCTACAAATGAGCAATCCCCAATGCTATCACTACGACGCCCTGAAATGCCAAGAGCTGACCATAAAGAAGAATACCCTCAGTCAATTAGTCCTGGGACTCAGTGAAGTAACTACTAACAATACTAACAATAACCAGCCCCAGGACAGTGACAGGGTAACACAAAGAATTCGACCCAACACAATCGTCGCTAAGCAAAAGGAAAAATATCTGACATATTGGGCAGAAACAACAAAAACCCAAAGCAAACTCAATTGCTACTTGGCCCTAAACAGACAATACAACATAGCTGATTACCTGACCATGGTAAAGGATAACAAACTGAGAAGAACCTTGACAAGGTACAGACTTAGCGAACATAGCCTAGCGATCGAAAAAGGCAGACACAGGCAGACCAGGCTGCCAAGAGAGGACAGGATATGCTCTCACTGCAGTCAGGGAGTGGTGGAGACAGAGATGCACTTCCTCACAGCTTGTGGAAAATATCAGGGCATCAGGGAGAATTTCTACCAAAAATTCTCACAAATATGCCCTGATTTCAGAAATCTGAATGACAACCAAAAACTCCCATTCCTACTGGGAGAGGAGAGAAGCTGTATAACACTGGCGGCGCACTATGTTACAGCTTGCCATGAACAGAGGGACAACCAGTAAACTAAGAAAAAAATATATATAAACAATGCGAATGTATATTTATACACTCAGGGATATACCTGTTTATACACTGTATGAATAGAACTGCGTTTATGTGCTAAACCATAAATGTATTTTGATGCTTTGGCAACATAAGATGTAACTTATCATGCCAATAAAGCGATTTAAATTGTAAATTGTAAATTGAGTGCCGCTTGATAGCACTATCGACGACACCTTCCATCACTTTGCTGATGATTGAGAGTAGACTGATGGGGTGGTAATTGGCCAGATTGGATTTGTCCTGCTTTTTGTGGACAGGACATACCTGGGCAGTTTTCCACATTGTCGGATAAATGTCAGTGTTATAGCTGTACTGGAACAGCTTGGCTAGAGGCACGGCTAGTTCTGGAGCACAAGTCTTCAGCATGACAGCTGGTATGTTGTCGGGGCCCACAGCCTTTGCTGTATCCAGTGCGCTCAGCCGTTTCTTGATATCACGTGGAGTGAATCGAATTGGCTGAAGACTGGCTTCTGTGGTGGTGGGGACCTCAGGAGGAGGCCGATATGGATCATCCACTCAGCACTTTTAGCTGAAGATGGTTGCTGGGTTCCACCATCGTTGAGGATGGGGATATTCATGGAGCCTCCTTCTCCCGTTAGTTGTTTAATGGTCCACCACCATTCACGACTGGATGTGGCAGGACTGCAGAGCTTTGATCTGATCCGTTGATTGTGGGATCGCTTAGCTCTGTCTATAGCATGCTGCTTCTGCTTTTTAGCATGCATGTAGTCCTGTGTTGCAGCTTCCCCAGGTTGGCACCACATTTCTAGGTATGTGAAAATCCTTTTGATTTTAATGTAGCTTTTAGTTCATGGCCTCCTTCAAATAAGTAACTCGCGTTTCATTGTTATTGATCAATGCAGGTCCCAAGTTCAAACGGCTCCGTGTTACATGTGTGGTGCGCTTCTCTGAGCCTGGACGCAGAGTCCCCAGTACAACAGAGAGTGGTGAGCGTTCTATTCCTCTTCAGCCTTTTCAAAGCACTGCTAACATTTTTTTCTGCCAAAATAATAACAGTTTTAAAGCAAGACTTGCATTTATATAGCGCTTTTCACGACCACTGGATGTCCTAAAGCGCTTTACAGTCAATGAAGTACTTTTGAAGAGTAGTCACTGTTGTAACATAGGAAACGCGGCAGCCAGTTTGCGCTCAGCAAGCTCCCACAAACAGATAATCTGTTTGTGATGTTAATTGAGGGATAAATATTGGCCAGGACACCGGGGATAACTCCCCTGCTCCTCTTCGAAATAGTGCCACGGGATCTTTTACGTCCACCCGAGAGCAGGTTTAATATCACATCTGAAAGACGGCACCTCCGACAGTGCAGCCTTCTCTCAGCACTGCACTGGGAGTGTCGACCTAGGTTTTTGTGCTCAAGTCTCTGGAGTGGGACTTGAACCCACGACCTTCTGACTCCGAGGCGAGAGAGCGCTACCCACTGAGCCACGGCTGACACTTTGTTACACTTATTCAGAGAGCATTGTGAATGTTTGTGTAAACACTCATTCCTCCGACACACTTGATGACGTAATGGGGAGGTGGGGTGACGGGGTAGATGCATTAAATAAATCTGAATCTGGGCAGTGCAAAGCGCCTTGGGATGTTTTACTACGTTAAAGGGGCTATATAAATGCAAGTTGTTGTTGTGCCGCCAATAAGATTGAAGCTGTACCCCGAAAGAGTCAACATCTTCAGGAGTGTATTTTTGTACGTGGGCAAGAATGACCGATAAAAATGTTTTTTTTTCTCTCAAACCGCATTGCCCTTCTTCCCTTGCACGCACCTTGCCCTTCCCTATGCTGGCACGTTCATTTTTGTTCCACTCTCGAGGCCTGTTTTAACATCTTGTATTTCAACTGCAGCTGGTTTTCAGCCCTCTGTTTGTCATGCGAAGCCATCTCCCTGATCCCATTATTCTACACGTGGAGAGGCGGAGTTTGGGTTTGAAAGACCCGCAGGTCATTATTGGCAAAGGTCAGGAGGAGCCGCTCCTGAACGTGGAGCCAGAACTCGTGCACCATTTGACGTTTCAAGCAAGGTAACGATAAAATTCCTGCCAGTGACGGTCATTGGCCGACACTTCACCTTGTTCCAGACGTTGTAATTTATGCTTACAATGTGCTTTGATGAAACCTCTTTTTCTATTTCACAGTCTGTAATACTTGCCTCTGTGTAGTGGCTTTTCTAGAGGATATAATTAGTGGTAAATTGTTATGTTTGCCTACATTGTATATTTTGTTCTCTGATGTAAATTAAAGCATCAGTGGGGAAGGGTGGGGAAGGCACTGCTTCTGTCTTCATTCCTGTATTCTGCCTAAGAAGAAGATGATGATTTTGGGTTTGCAGAGATATATATTGGTGCAAACTGTCATGTGACTTGGCATATTGGGATCGTCAGCAGAATCTGAAGCACGGGAAATGAAAAAAAGAAAGTCTTGCCTTTCTGTAGCGCCTTTTAGGACCCCCAGGGCGTCCCAAAGCGCATTACAAGCAGCGAAGTACTTTTTGAAGTGCAGTCAGTGTAGGAAACGTGGCAGCCGATTCGCGCACAGCAAGATCCCACAAACAGCAATGTGATAGAGAGCAGCTAACCTGTTTCAGTGGTGTCACCTGAAGTACTTCTGTTTCCGAAGCTTCATTCAATCCACGTCAGTAACTAATTTAGTGAAAACAGAATCAAGGTGTTACAGCTGCCCCTCGTAGCGCAAGTGAAGTCCAGCGGGCAACTGTAACACCAGCGGACCCTTGAGCAAGAGACTGTTTCAGTCTCGATTGTTTCAATAAGACAGGTCCACTTTCGAAGGGAACTTGTGGATGATGGCCTGCAATGATGTATCCGAGCTGGTGAAATGTGAAAAGTCATGTTGTTGAATCATGTTGCACAGAAGGCAGCCATTCAGCTCCTCACATTCCAGATTGTAACAGCTCGCTGCGTTAAAAACGGTCTCCTCATCTCCCCTCTGGTTCTTTTGCCAGTTATCTTAAATCTGTATCCTCCTGCCAGTGGAAACAGTTTCTCACTAATTACTCTATCAAAACCTTTCATGATTTTGAACACCTCTATCAAATCTCCCCTTAACCTTCTCTGCTCTAAGGAGAACAACCCCAGCTTCTGGAGCCTCGCCACACAACTGAAGTCCCTCATCCCTGGTACCATTCTAGTAAATCTCCTCCGCACCCCCTCTAAGGCCTCGACACCCTTCCTAAAGTATGGAAACAGGTTCTCCTTATTTATCGGCTTAACTTTTACCAAAATAAAAACTGATTTTTAGTTCTGCGGCGAAGGAAACCATGTTTGAACGATAACGCAATAAAATGTAGTAATTGTTCCCCCACCTTCTCAGGGAGGAAGATGAAGCATCCCAATGTGCAATCCCCATCTCCACGGCCCTTATTAAACAAATCGTCCGTGGACCACAAAGAGATTGTACTGTCGGCAAGTTGCTTACAGAGTTCTACAAAATGGACACTGCACATCCCCCATGGCCCTACATAACAAAGGAACCCAACAGGTAATGCAGTGAAACCCTTTGCTCTTGGCTTACTGCGCGTCTAGCAGTTTGGGAATATGCTAAATATTTGATGCAAATGGATATAATTACAGTGTCTGTTACTTTGGGTATATTTAAGCTGAAATGTCCTTTAATCAGTAAGCACATAACTGTTGCCAGATATGAACAATCATGCCTAATAATGTTTCAAATAGCTTTTTTATGTCCTCTTTTATCAAATTCTTTACATTTTCAGTGGATTAAGAATAAATCTTCAGGGGCCAATCTGAATTTAAACAGCATGAACTTGTTTCTGAAAGCGCTTACTGTATCATTTGTATTCATAAAAATATTTATTTTAAAGATAAAACATATACACTTACAATGCTTTGATTATAAAGTGACCATTTTCTTTGCAAGTCCGTCACGGTTTTTGTGAGAATCATTCGATCCCCAAACTTACTTTTTTAAAGTTCTGAATCAAAACAGTATATCAACTGGTAATCCACAGTTAAGAAGATAAATGTCATTTTAGCTCGGTCTGGAAAGATCGCATTGTAACACAAAAGAATTTGGGGGATAATCTTTGTGTAAACATTTTCTGGCAGCCTTTTTAAAAGCCAGAACAATTTTTTAAGGATCTGCCACTTTTGACATGAAGAATTATGACAGCTTAAATACTTGTTTCAAGCACATAACTGCCAGCGAGGATAATGAAGAACTAATCTGTTTCTTTTAATGTGTGCTTGACCCGAGCAGCAAAAACAGCAGTGAGCTGCTTGCTCAGTGGGACAGTCCAATGCAAGTTAAGCTGTCTGCCTGGAAGCCCTGCCTTAATACACTTCTCGTTGAGCTGCTGCCCTGGGCCTTGTTTGTCAACCAATCCAAGTGGGACCTCTGGCTTTTTGAAGGCGAGAAGATAGTCGTGCAGGTTCCCGCCGGGAAAATTATTGTGCCGCCAAACTTTCAGGTAAATGTGTTAACAATTTGAGTATTGTGTGCAGTTTTGGTCGCCTTATCTGAGGGAGGATGTTCTTGCCGTGGAAGGAGTTCAGCGAAGATTCACCAGGCTGATACCTGGGATGGCAGGAATGACGTATGAGGAGAGATTGGGTCGATTGGGCTTGTACTCGCTGGAGTTTAGAAGAATGAGAGGGGATCTCATTGAAACTTATAAAATTCTGACAGGACTGGACAGACTAGATGCAGGAAGGATGTTCCCAATGGTCGGGGAGTCCAGAACCAGGGGTCACAGTCTAAGGATAAGGGGTAGGCCATTTAGGACAGAAATGAGGAGGAATTTCTTCACCCAAAGAGTGGTGAACCTGTGGAATTCTCTACCACAGAAGGCAGTAGAGGCCAATTCATTAAATATATTCAAGAAGGAGTTGGATATATTTCTTAAGGCTAAAGGGATCAAGGGGTATGGGGACCAGGTACTGAATTTGGATGATCAGCCATGATCGCATTGAATGGCGGAACAGGCTCGAGGGGCCGAATGGCCTACTCCTGCTCCTATCTTCTATGTTTTTATGTAACAATACATTTTCTTTGTCTTGCAAAAAAAAACCTTTGTGGTTTTTGAAAGGGCTGGGTTTTTAGTTTCTGGGCAAGTGCTGTGGTGTGTTTCTTCAGAGCTGGATTGGGATGCTTAAGATAATTCGCCTGAATACCCATATCAGCCTGCACATAGCAAAGATCTTCATCCAGGCTGTTAGGCTGTAGATTCATTTGGGTCCCCGACAGGGTTTTTTTTTTTAAAGTACTTAACGCACAGTCTCTTTATTACTCCAATGGTTTATTTTTTTTAAATTGAAATCTATGTGGTACCTTGGTGTTCCAGCACTATGCCGCAGCATGGAAAGACCCGCCAATGTCACCATGATTCCCCTTGTCCCATCCTTGGTCGTGCTGTCCGCCAGGTTCCTGTTAGAGGCAAGATGCTACCACAGAGGAAATTACATTTGGAGAATGAGCCACTTAGGCTACACTTGCACGTTTCCTGTTAGGCTTAAAAGAATCATAAATCTTACAGCACAGAAGGAGGCCATTTGGCCCATCATGGAAGAGCCGGCCAATTAGTCCTACTTCCCCTGCTCTTTCCCCATAGCCCTGCAAATTTTTCCCCTTCAAGTATTTATCCAATCCCCTTTTGAAAGATACTATTGAATCTGCTTCCACCACAGGGACTGTAATAGCCCATTCAGCCCCTCGAGCCTGCTCCACCATTCAGTGAGATCATGGCTGATCTGTGACCTAACTCCATATGCCCGCCTCTGCCACGTATCGCTTAATACCTTTGGTTAACAAAAATCTATCAATCTCAGACTTAAAATTAACAATTGACCTGGCATCACCTGCCGTTTGCGGAAGAGAGTTCCAAACTTCTACCACTCTTTGCGTTTCCTAACTTCACTCCTGAAGGCCTGGTGCATTCCAGATTGTAACAACTCGCTGCAACAAAAATAAAATGTCTCCTCATGGGAGCAGGTTGCCTACCATGCACTCGAGGCGTGGAAATAGCACTGACCTGAAAAGGGAAAGGAAAAATCATTTGTAAAAATGCAGGCAATTTTGATTAGGTTAAAATGCCAGCTTCTTAACCTAGAAAAAAACCCCGCAAAATGCCAGTCGAAATCCTTTGAAAATGTGATAAAAACGCTATATTTTCTTTTTAACCATTATTTTTCAGGAGCCTTTTCAGATTGGTATCTATTGGGCCAGTACGAACACCGTACACAAATCTACGGCAGTCCGGCTGGTGCATGATGTCACATCCCCCAAGTGGAAGGATTATCCCATCACTGATGTCATCACGCTGGATGAGGAAGGGATGGCTGATGCAGATGTGAAACTTGGAACCTTTCCCGATCATCAGAAGGTCAGTTTGAAATGCTGAGCTTTTACTTGCACTTGTGGGAACATTACGAAACCAGCCCCAAGGGGTTTTCTGTTGGGGCATTAGTAGGGTATCTAAAACTGTAAAACAAAAGCTCCCTTACTAGAGGAAGAAACTTTGTTCTAGACCCCCTTTCTTGCCAGCTCTTACTGGTGCTTGCATTTCTAAGAGGTTCCAGCTGCATGATCGTCCAGAAAATACTGCACTTTTTACATTACAAACTGGTGCATTTTGGTTTATTGTAAATCATTTCTTACTTCATGATTCGATTCTTCGGAACATAGGAACAGGAGGAGGCCATTCAGCCCCTTGAGTCTGTTTCGCCGTTCAATTCAATCATGGCTGATCTGTATCTTAACTCCATCTAACTGCCTTGGTTCCATAACCCTTCCATAATACCCTTGCCGAACAAAAATCTATCAATCTCAGTTTTGAAGTTTTCAATTGACCCCCAGACTCGACAGCTTTTTGGGGAGAAATTTCCACTCCCCTCTGTGTGAAGAAGTGCTTTCTGACATCACCCCTGAACGGCCTAGTTCTAATTTTAAGGTTATGTCCCTTTGTTCTGGACTCCCCACCAGAGGAAATAGTTTCTCTCTGTCTACCCTTTAATCATCTTAAACACCTCAATTAGATCACCCCTGAATCTTCTATTAAGGAAATACAAGTCTAGTCTATGTAACCTTTCCTCCTACTGTAATTTAACCCCGGTATCATTCTGGTGAATCTGTGCTGCACCCTCTCCAAGGCCAATATATCTTTCCTGAGGTTCCCAGACTGCATGCAGTACTTCAGATGGGGTCTAACCAGACCTCTGTACAACTGTGGCATAATTTCCACCCCTTGAGTTAAAGGCCAACTTTCCATTAGCCTTTTAAATTATTTTTTTGTACTTGTCCACCAGCTTTTAGTGATTGCTGTACACGGACCCCTAAATCTCTCTGCTCCTCCACAGTGCCTAGCTTCTCACCATTTAGAAACTGCCTTTATCATTCTTTATTAGGTCCAGAGTGGATGACCTCCCACTGACCTTAATCTGGAAAAACGGGAACAACAAATAACATTTGGTTTTATCCACATTCAACAGACCTAGCTGATTACATCGCTTCCCCAAAAGCTGCTTAAACAATAACACACCTCCTTCACACACATTGTTCCCTTTTATCCCCCATTTCACAGAGGCTTTCTTCCCTTCCCCTGCCCCCACAAAAAAACCTTTCCTATTAAGAGGCACTTTAACCCTCTATCATCACTCTGTTCACAGAAGCGCTCTAGACTTTCCAACTCCCCATTTCACAGGTACACTCTCTCCCCTCCACCTTCCACCATCAGAGGCTTGCCCACCTGCCACCCCTGGTGATGATAAGTGTACAGATTCCCTTGCAATGCACATGCCCCTGTTCTGCCCTAAAACCTTTTGACGTGGAGGAAAAATATGAAAGTGGAATTAGACCTTACCTCAGGGTGAATCACCTCAACAATATGATGGAATCATCGAATGGTTACAGCACAGAAGGAGGCCATTCGGCCCATCCAGCCCATGCCGGTTCTCTGCAAGATCACTTCAGCCAGTCCCACTCCCCCGCCCTTTCCCCGATGCTCTGCAAAATGTTTTCCTTCAGGTACTTATCCAGTTCCCTTTTGAAAGCCACGATTGAGTCTGCCTCCAAACCACCCTGTCAGGCCGTGCATTCCAGATCCTAACCACGAAAAGTTTTTCCTTATGTCGCCTTTGGTTCTTCTGCCAATCACCTTAAGTATGATGGGCTGATAAGGCACTGGTATATTCAGTAAGAATGCTATGTTTTAAATTTTTTTCAATGTTGTCATGATCGCTCCACCATTTGGTTTGCTGCCAAAAAGTTAGAAAATGACCCTTTATGTTGTATGTATGTTGTGTGAGTTTGGTTTTCACATTGATCGCTCGAAAGGGATGAAACCTCTAAATTTCAGTTTTGGGATGAATTTTAATTAGTCTGCTGCCAAATTCTGTTCTAAATGTTTGGCTTCTGGAACCTGGCATTGCTCTCAAAAGCACAAATGATCAGAAACACAAAAGAATTTGACTAAGTCTGGTCAATTCCCAAACCGAAATTTCTGCTAAATCATCGAATAGTACGGCACAGAAGGAGGCCATTCGGCCCATCAAGTCTGCACCAGCTCTTTCAAAGAGCGATCCAGTTAGTCCCACTCCCCCTGGCACTTTCCTCATAGCCCTGCCATTATTTTTTCTCAAAGTATTTATCAAATTCCCTTTTGAAAGCTACTATTGAAGCTGTATCCATCCACCACCCTAATCAGGCAGCGCATTCCAAATGCTAACCACACTTTTTAAAAAAAAAAAAAAAAAAAAAGTTTTTCCTCATGTCGCCTCTGGTTCTTTTGCCAATCACCTTAAATCTGTGTCCTCTGGTTACCGACCCTTCAGCCATTGGAAACAGTTTCTCTTTATTTACTCTATCTAAACCCTTCATGATATTAAACACCTCTATCAAATCTCCTCTTAGTCTTCTCTGCTCTACGGAGAACAAACACCAACTTCTCCAGTCTATCCACTTAACTATAATCACTCATCCCTGGAACCATTCTAATAAATCTCCTCTGTACCCTCTCCAAAGCCTTCGCGTCCTCCCTAAAGTGCGGTGCCCAGAATTGGACACAATATTCCAGCTGGTGCCGAACTAGTGTTTTATACAGGTTTAATATAACTTCTTAGCTTTTGTATTCTATGGGCAGGATTTTCATTGGGCCGTGGAGGCGGGATTGGAGGCGTGTGGGGGGTTAAAATCGCAAAATCGGGGGGGCATGAACCCATCCCGCCTCCATGCCAGTTTCAAAGGAGGCAGATACCCGACCTGTGCTGGGAGCCGCCTCCCCGAGGCGGGAAGGGGATTAGTGCCAATTAACTGCCTGTTAATAGGTAGTTAACAGGCAGTTTTTAGCCAAATCCCTATTATTATTCCTGAAGTGTGGGATTCCTGACGGCTCCAAACCACGCCAAGTTAGCGAGGTGGACCGTCGGGCTGAAGGGCTTGGAGGGTTCGAGATGTCCGGTGTTCAGGTGAGTGATGGGTGCATGAGTGCAGAGGTAAGTGTGTTTAAAGGAGTTTAATTACCTTTACTGCCTTCCTTCCTTCAGGTTTCGGGAGTCCCTCATCTCACCGGCACAGAAAGCAGAATGGCCGCGAGCTGTCAAAAGTTCCAGCATTCAGCTTTCTGTTCTGGGGAGATCTCTAAATCATCCTGAGAGTGAGGAATTAACTTGGAGTACAGATTGTCAGTGTTTGACCGCTTCAAACAGCTGTCAAACGCTGATATTTCATCTGTCAAAAGGTCCTGACAGATGAAATATCAATCTGTGACGTTACCCGCTGGGTGGGCTCAACAAGGTCAATCAAGTGAAAATCGCGTTGGTTGGCCACAACTCGATGGAGGCGGGACTACAACCCCGAAAGTTGTAGTCCCGCCTCCTACCCGCCTCCAGTATCAAAATCCTGCCCTGTGCCTCTATTCATGAAGCCCAGGATCCCACCTGCTTTATTAACTGCTTTGTTAACTTGTCCTGCCTCCTTCAAAGATTTGTGTACAAACACCCCCAGGTCTCGCTGTTCTTACACCCCCTTTTAAAATGATACCATTTAGCTTGTATTGCCTCTCCTCATTCTTCTTACCAAAATGCATCACTGCACACTTTTCTGTGTTGAATTTCACCTGCCGTGTTCCCGTCCATTCCACCAGCCTGACTGTGTTCTCTTGAAGTCTATTACTATCTTCCTCATTGTTTACTACACTTCCAAGTTCCGTGTCATCTGCAGATATCAAAATTGTGCCCTGTACCCCCAAGTCCAAGTCATTCATGTAAATCAAAAACAGCAGTGGTCCTAGTACTGAACCCTGGCGAACACCACTGTATACCTCCTTCCCTAAATGAAGCCTCTACTTTAGGAACAATAGCTATTTTGTCCCCATTCTCTCTCTCGAGGAAAGATGCATGTTTTTAACTTAACCATACATTATCAATGATGTCAGAAGTTAGTGGTAATCGGTGGCTGTTTCGCCCCCCCCACCCCTCGTTAAAGATTTTGCTGTGTACAGTAGTTGATAAATAAAAAGTAAAACATTTGATAAATATAACTAATGTTTCATATGTAAGATTCATTAACCAAAGTAAACTATCTGTGTTGAATTGGACCACTAATTGAGGTTGCTATGTTTTCAGCTGTGGTTCAGTGGGTAGCTCCCTCGCCTCTGAATCAGAAGGTTGTGGGTTCAAGTCCCACTCCAGAGACTGAGCACAAAAATCTAGGCTGACACTCCAGTGCAGTGCTGAGGGAGCGCTGCATGGTCGGAGGAGCCGTCTTTCAGATGAGACGTTAAACCGAGGCCCCGTCTGCTCTCTCAGGTGGACGTAAAAAATCCTATGGCCACTCTTTCAAAGAAGAGCAGGGGAGTTATCCGCGGTGTCCTGGCCAATATTTATCCCTCACTCAACATCACTAAAACAGATGATCTGGTCATTGTCGCGTTGCTGTTTGTGGGAGCTTGCTGTGTGCAAATTGGCTGCCGCGTTTCTTACATTACAACAGTGACTGTGACACGAATCAGTCATTCATGAAAGAAAGACTTATGAAATGATACTGAGTGGCCTACGGGTGGCGCTGTCCAGGGAGAGTATAAATACTCGGGCACGGGCCCAGCTTGCACAGGACATTCTTAACAGGAACTAGTGAAGGACACAACTAGACCTCCATGTTGTAAAACAGTTGATTAAAGCTTTGTTTAACGCTTAGACCAGGTGCCTCGTAGTTTTCTTACGTCAGACTGTACTTCAAAAAAGTACTTCATTGGCTGTAAAGCGCTTTGGGACGTCGGTGGTCATTTAAGACGCTATGTAAATGAAAGTCTTTCTTTTTATAACTAACGCGGTATGAAATTGTAGAACAGCAGTTAACCATGAATGGGAGCAATTTACATATTTCCATTTTGTGCAGCAAATGCTATAGGAACCTCAGTGCGAAGGTCAGTGGGAAGACAGCGAGTGTCTATAAGTATCTTATTTTTTGATTGCAAAGCTGCTTGCCTACCTAACAACAGTGACTACACGTCAAAAGCAGTTCATTGGCTGTGAAGTGCTTTGGGACGTCCCGAGGACGGAGGTGATGTGATGTAAACGCAAGTTCTGTCTTTCTGTTTCTTTCTACTTTGCTGATATGTTCTCTGTGCTCTGCAGTTGTGTCAGTTCTGCATCTCGTCAGTGGTGCGACATGGGATTCAGATCCTTGTGATTGAGGACAAGACAGTTATAATGAACACCACCGGTCACAAAATCTACTATCGACCTATGCTCATCTTCCCAGAGCGAGCAACACTAAAAGAGGTACAAGTTACAGAAATCACTTTATATAATAACTGTCTTTCACTTAGTCCAATCTATGGCAATACTAAACGTGTGTATTTAATCCAAGTTACGAGTTTATGATGACGGTCACTGTAATTATAGAGCTTTTGACTGGTAAATCTAAGTTTAAATCTTTGTCTTGTCTGGCATTCACACAAACTTCCCCATGAGCGTTTCATTGGTCTTTACTACAGGTTCTGAGGAAAGGAAAAGTAACCGAGGAGAGCCTTCTGGCATTGTCTGGCCACACTTCCTAGGAATGACCAGGAGTAGGGTATCTCTTCGATAGATTTTTGTTCGGCAATGGTTTTTAGGGCGACAGAACCAAGGCGGGTAGATGGAGTTAAGATACAGGTCACCCATAATCTAATTACAACGTATTGTAAAGTATTTACATTCGGCCCGACAGGTTCATGACCGTGTTTATGCTCCACACGAGCCTCCTCCCACCCCTCTTCATCTAACCCCATCAACATATCCTTCTGTTCCTTTCTCCCTCATGTGCATATCTAGCTTCCCCTTGAATGCATCTATGCTATTCACCTCAACTACTCCCTGTGGTAAAAACAGAAAATACTGGAAATACTCAGCAGGCCAGGCAGCATCTGTGGAGAGAGGAACAGTCAACGTTTCAGGTCGATGACCCTTCGTCAGAACTGGAAAAAGCTGGAGATGGAACAGGTTTTTAAGCAAGTTTTAAGAAAAAATTTCCATTTTTTTCTCTCTCCCACATGGCAGCTGTCGATCATTCTGCCAGTACCATTTACACTTCATCTTGAGCCATCTTTTGTTTCTTAACTTGTCCCATTACCATCTCCTTTTGCCTCACACCATCATCCCTTTTGTCTCTTAATCTCTCCTGCCTTCCACCCTATCACAGACCTTCCCTTTTGGTCTTTCCTCCCCTCCCCCCTCTCCCTGCCCCTACACTTGCTTAAAAACCTGTTCCATCTCCAGCTTTTTCCAGTTCTGACAAAGGGTCATCGACCTGAAACGTTAACTCTGTTTCTCTCTCCACAGATGCTGCCTGACCTGCTGAGTGTTTCCAGCGTTTTCTGTTTTTATTTCAGATTCCCAGCATCCGCAGTATTTTGCTTTTGTACTCCCTGTGGTGACGAGTTCCACATTCTCACTGCTCTCTGGGTAAAGACGTTTCTCCTGAATTCCCTATTGGATTTATTAGAGACTATCTTATATTTATGGCTCCTGGTTCTAGACTCGCCCGCAAGTGGAAACAACATCTCTACATCTACCCTATCAAACTCTTTCATAAACTTGGAAGACCTCTATCAGGTCACCCCACAGTCTTCTCTTTTCTAATTGAACAGTCTCAAATGGCTGATTGACCTACTCCTGTTCCGATGCTACTACCTTGGGGGATCTCTATAGTTTGGAGCTGACCAACCAAGTGGATGGAATGGGTACAGGGAAAGGGTATGAATTAGCAGAAACACAGCAAACTATTACAGCAAACCAAGTTAGCACGTACAGCTGTATCTGGTGTTTCTCATTTGAGATGCCAGTCATTTTCATTTGTACATTTGGCTTCAAGTTCTTCACTACTCATAACAATAGAAGCTGAAAGGCTGTTTCCCCTGGCTGGAGAGTCTAGAACTAGGATAAGGATAAAGGGTTTAAGCCATTTATGTCTGTGATCAGGAGAAATTTCTTCACTGAGAGGGTGGTGAATCTTTGGAATTCTCTGCCCCAGAGGGCTGTGGAGGCTCAGTCATTGAGCATATCCAAGAATGAGGTCGATGGATTTTTGGGCTCATGGGGAATCAAGGGCTATGGGGATAGGGCGGGAAGGTGGAGTTGAGGTCGAGGATCAGCCATGATCTTATTGAATGACGGAGCGGGCTCATGGGGCCGTGTGGCCGACTCCTGCTCAAATTTCTTATGTTCTAACAAGGACTTATGCAAGAGTTTACATAAAGATGTGGGCCTTTCGTTTCTTTTCTTTTGTCATGACTTGTAATACTTGGTCCTCGAACAGAAGCAAAACAATTCACATTGCTACAACGATGAAACTTCAAAGATGATGACTTAAAATGGGTGTCATTATAACTTAATTGATTTTATTAGTCTCTGTTCGATGTCCTGGGATCAGCTGCCCCTTCTAGTTTTATATTATCTGTGAATTTGATCAGTTGGGGTAGATCTTCACTGCAGTTAGTTCTCGGGGTGAGTGACAGGAAGAGTGACGGCGCTGCCCGCCCAACATCGTCAGTCTGAAGCCCGAACCATTTTGATGACATTTAAATTTTAATCGGGGCGCTGCCCACACCTTTTCAGTGATGGCAGGCTGCCCAACCAACGGGAGGGCGAGATTTCCAGTGGCACTTATTTAAAGCATGGTTGCACCTCTTGCAGCTGTCCTTTTACTCTCTCGCAAAAATGTTGCCACCTAGGGGAGATTCGGGCCGCTACACATCTCGGGCAAGAGCACCTCGATTTAGTGACTCGTCGGTGGAGGTCTTTGTTTTGAACAGGCGAGGGCACGGAGTCAGGTCCTCTTCCCCCTCAGACGGCGGGAGGGTGCACCAGGCAGATTTTGTCGCAGGGTCTGGAGCGCTGTGGCGAAAACTGTAACTGGGCTTCCAAAACACTCTGCCAGAGCTCCACGAAAAATGATCTACTACGGACCTTGATGCATAATTTGTAAATGCGATAGTTTTTTTTTAATCACATGATTCAAATTGGCAATCTTCACATCCTGTACTGCTATAAATTACGGCTAGCGGTCTCAGCAGATTTTGTTTAACTGACAAATCTTTAACAAATTTCCAGCTATTTAAAGATATGGCCGTAACTAATTATTATGTGAATTCCTTTCAAAATTTGACATGCTCCTGTCTCATAATGGCCTTCAGTGTAACTTCAGTAACTTGCGAAGTCTTTAACAGATTTACACCCAATTTCAATACATAGCTTTTTAAAAATTATTATTTGAAGAATAATTCTGCTGTAATTCGAGATGACGGCCTTTGTTATATTAGTCTTTGGTGCCCACTCAGTACCTTGCGTGAGGCTGGACATATTTTCACTAACTTCGGCAAGTTGGCAGCTGTGGTCTTGTCATGTTACCCTGAGGGGAGTAATACTGCCCCTTCCACCCTTGCTAAATGTCAACAGATGACATGCTCGTTGAAGTAAGACATTTATATACATTTCAAAACAAGTAGGAAACTCTAATAGCAGCCACTTTTCAGCTAGACAGTTATTAAAAATAGAGAGGAAAAAAACACAGGTCACACACAAGGAGAAATTTGTATTTTTTTATGTTGAAGAGCAGTGAGAACTATAGCAGCCATAAGCTTTGCGCTTCTCTCATCTTCCAGACAGTGGGACCAGCAGTTGTGGGATAATATCTGGGAGGGAGGTTGTGGGTAACATTAGTCATGGCCTTTTCCCCAGATAGGTTGGATGTTACTGCATTATGTTATTCCAAGTCCTTATGCAATGATGAGGCCACTAAGAGACCAAGAGAGAGGTTTAAAGAAATGTCTTCGCTCGGAGAGCAGTTGGAGCATGAGTTGCTTTCCAGATCCCGTGGGACCGCACATTAGCTGTTGTGTTAGTGTGTCACTGATTTAAAAAAAAAGTGTACAAATTTTATTGTAATGCATGCTCCCAGTCCTTTGCCCTTTCCACCCCCCTATTCTTTGAAGTGGGGAAAAATATATAAGTGGAATTACTTAGAATTTTACAGCACAGAAACAGGCCATTCAGCCCAACTGGTCCGTGCTGGTATTTATGCTCCACACGAGCCTCCTCCCACCCTTCTTCATCTAACCCTATCTAAGTAGCTCTTACATCAGTGTGAATCACATACCATTGTGAGATGCCATACCGCCTCCAGCCCTACAACTTCCGAGATCTCTGCGCTCCTCCAATTCTGGCCTCTTGCGCATCCCCGATTTTAATCGCTCCATCGTTGGAGGCCGTGCCTCCAGCTGCCGAGGCCCCGAGCTCTGGACTTCCCGCCCTAAACCCCACTGCCTCTCGACCTCTCTCTCCTCCTTTAAGATGCTCCTTAATACCTACCTCTTTGACCAAGCTTTTGGTCATCTGTCCTAATATTTCCTTATGTGGCTCAGTGTCAAATTTTGTTTGATAAACGCTCCTGTGAAGCACCTTGGGATGTTTTGCTATGTTAAAGGCGCTATATAAATGCATGTTGTTGTTGTTGGAAGGCCAAGTATTTTCCAGCAGGGTGAGAGGGACGATGGAGAGGAAGTGCTATCTTGCTGTTGTACTCCAGTTACACATGAGCTTCGGCCCAGCTCTGCAATTGGTTGGAGTGCCCCTTTTTCTCAGCTAGGGAATGTGTCGAGCAGGGATGCCTGAAGAGGGGCCGAATTATCATTTAAAATGGGACAAAACGGGGACGAAATTCGGTTACGCCCCGTAAGGGGGCGGTAACCGAATTATCGCCGGAGATTTAGCGGCTGGCGCGGAAGTACCGCCCCGCCACAGAATTCAGCTTACTATCTCGGGAGCTCCACTTCCTCTCGCGGCGGTGTCGGGGGCACAAAGCACGGTTATGCCAGAGCTCTCCGCATAGTGCTGACGCGTTTCAGCGCCCCTCCCCTTCCGTTAAAGGGAAGGGGCGCTGCTGGCTCTGCATGACCTCTGATGGCCCACCAAGGCGGCGTGGTGCCGTGCCTGCGCGATGGCGGCCACGGACCATGCCAAGGACCGACCTGGAGCCCAAAAAAAATAAAATGGCAGCGCGGGTCGCGGCCGCACCTCCCTTTAATTAGCGCCCCGTGGGCAGAAGCTCGCCCATGAGACTGGCGCTGACACCGCCCGCGGCAGCCTCGCGGGGTGCTGCCGAATTTTTGCCGTGGGGCAGTAAGGGGTCATGGCATACGGCGATGATGTCATCGCCTGCGGCGCTACCGGCAGGGGCATTGCGCTATCGGCTAGCGCCTCAGTAGCGTCCTGCCGAATTTCTCAGGAGGCGCTCACACCCGCCCCGGTGATAAACCCTTTGCGCCCCATTAACGCCCCCTGGAGACGCTAACGGCAGGCGCAAAGGAGCAAAATTTCACGGCCAACGGCCTAGAAATTCAGTTGGGCGCGCCAGCCGTTAACGCCTTAGGAGGAGTAGATCTCGAGCGCTAGGCGCTTATCGCCCGGGCGCAGCGCGATCTGTGCCTCTCCCCAACTTCAGGACACATTTAGCGCCGGCGCAAAGTCTTAGCGCGCGCCCTGCTGCGCGCGCAGATCATGACGTCATTTAATAGTGCAACGCCCTTTGTGCGCCCCAAACCGGAACTTCACTCGCGCTGGCCCATTGTGCGCTGGGCGGCCCGAGCGACTGTGAAGTGGAACGGTACACAGGCCAGCCGGGCTGCGGGGAGCGCAAATTAAAGGGCACTTACCCAGCAGTATAAAGGCCAGCCATTTTGCAGCATTCACTCTCGTGCAACGGTTTTTTGGACAGAGACCAAGGAGGAGAGTTTACTGGTTTGGACCAACACTTGGACAGGTATTTTTGGCTCAGGCCAGAGCTTACCAATTATCTTTGCCTTCATTCAGAGCTCAGTGTTTGCCAGCATATAATGGGGGCTGCATTGGGTGGCAACGCTGAATTTCAGCCTTATGCCAGAAGGGCTTACAGACGCCGTGAGAGAGTGGCAGTCCTGGCTAGACGCAGAGGGTGCAACAGGCGTCGCCAACTGAGGCCTTACCCACGCAGGGTATACCGCCAGCAGACCTCCTATCTGACCATGTCTGCCGCAATGTGTGTTAGGAGGCTGCGATTCCGAAGGGAGGTGGTTGCAGACATCTGCCGGCTGCTTCAGAGAGATCTGCAGCCACAGCTGATGCGCAGGACGTCTCTGTCGGTGGCAGTGAAGGTGACGGTGGCTCTCAACTTCTATGCCTCCGGCTCCTTCCAATCCGCGACTGGGGACATCGCTAACATCTCCCAGTTCGCCGTGCATTGCTGCATCCGCCAGGTGACCGAAGCCCTTTCCAGAAGGAGACATCAATTCATCTCCTTCCCCATGACCCTGGACAAGCAGCAGCAGCGTGCAGTGGGGTTTGCAAGAATAGCGGGCTTCCCCATGGTGCAGGGCGCCATTGACTGCACGCATGTGGCTTTGCGGGCACCTCTTGAGCATGCCGAGGAGCACCGCAACCGGAAGGGCTACCATTCCCTCAATGTACAGCTGGTGTGTGACCACAGGCAGCGCATCCTAGCTGTCAATGCCCGCTTTCCAGGCAGCAGCCACGATGCCTTTATCCTGCGACAGACAACTGTGGCTGACATGTTCCAGGCACAGCCTCCCCCAAGAGGATGGCTTATCGGGGACAAAGGCTATCCTTTGTGTACCTGGCTCATGACCCCGCTCCGCGCGCCCACGACCCCTGCTGAAGAGGCATACAACGAGAGCCATCAAGCGACGAGGAACCTCATAGAACAAACAATCGGCGTGCTCAAGCAACGGTTCCGCTGTCTCGATCGCTCCGGGGGAGCCCTCCAGTATTCGCAGGATCGAGTCTCCCAATTCGTCGTCGTTTGCTGCATGCTGCACAACCTGGCTATCCGCAGGACTCAGGCACTGCCACCTCACGTTGGACCACCACCTCAGGAGGAGGAGCAGGAGGAGCATGAGGACGAGGAGTACCAGCCCAGGAGGGACGCACAAGGTCCAAGGGCCGCCCGTCGGCGGCTTATTGAACGTCACTTCTAGGCCCCCTGTCAGGGAATGGCTTGTGCCAATGATAGAACATGATTGCAGCCGCTCCGCAAGCCCTCAGCCGGTTAAGGCAACAAACACTTCAAAGATCAAACATGGACAATGTGAATAAATAAAATGGTTTATTGTACAAACTCTGGGCCCTTCCCACATGAAAACCAAAAACAGACGAAACCCCCAAAAAACACTCAAACACATTACTCGCTCCCACAACCTGGAGAGGATTAACAAAATAGGGCAACTAAAATGGCCGTCATTCTCGGCCTTCGTCAAAAACAAACATCACATCATCGGCCTTCAAAAAACAAACATCCAATTCTCGGCCTCAAGAAACAAACACAAATGGCCACACATTCGACTATTTGGGCCGCTAGGGCGATGCCTTGGCCATCTTTGGGTGGCCCCTGCCCGCCCTGCTGCTCCGCCTCAAAGTAAGGCCATTGGCTGCTGCAAGGCTGGGGGCAGGCTCCTGAGGGGCACATGTCGTGACGGCAGATGCCCTTGGGGGTCGGCCTAGTCGAGGTCTGGCCGTCGAGCGGGCGGCTGTTGATTGCTGCAGCTGTGGCTGGCCAGCATCAGTCGCTGCAGCAGCTCCTGGCAGCTCCACTGGGGGAGTGGCAGTGGCGGCTGGAGGAATGGCGGCAAGCTGGCGGATGGCAGGCGCTCGCTGGTCGCCTGAGACACTGGCACTCGCACGGGCCAGCACTGCAGCATGCGCACCAATCTGCCGAGGGACAGACCGCTGTGCTACTGCAGCGCGCCGGGTGCCCTGGCGATGCCTGGCTGACACAGCGAGTGTGGCAGCAGTGAGTGCCCATGTTGACCTGTTCACTGACCGCAGCAGAGCAGCCAGTGACTGGACGGCACCACTGATCACCTGGCCAGTCGCTGACAGATCTGCCCGGTATTCCGCCCGACTGGTGGCCTCTAAGGGCCCGAACTCGGCCACACTCCGAGAGAGGGAATCGATGGACTCAGGCAACCGTGCCACTGCCGCCATGAGCTCCGTGTGCCGGCGCTCCGAGTCCGCGGACAAGTCTTCGAGGCGTTCCATCTCCTCGGCGAACAGCATCTCCTGACTGGAGGCCGGACTCTCCCTCTGGGGAGAAGGCCGCCGAGCTGGCCGAGCCTTCCTGCGTTGCTGGAGGCCGCTGGGCCCAGCAATTGGACTCCCCTCCGACGCATCCCCCCTCTGGGGAGAAGGCCGCCGAGCTTCCACCCCCCTCCCGCCTTTCTGCAGCACGCAGGTCCCAGGAGCTCCCCTCCCCTTCGACACTTCCGCCACGCTGCCCTCCAGGGAAGACGTGTCCCCTACATTGGCCTGGGTGGCCGTGGCTGAGGGTCCCCCTGATGGGCCGCCTTCCTCTTGCTCCTCCTCCTGCTCCTCCTCGGAGGGTCTGTCACTGGCAAGTTGAGGGACCTCCTCTTGACCATCTGAAAGCAGGAAGGCACAAGAGTAGCTTTAGAGTGAGGAGAGGGCGTCAGTGCGGGATGCATGAGTGGTGGCATTCAGCGCATTGGTCGGACAGTGGCAAAGGATGTAGATCTGATGCGCAAGTGGGACGAGAGAGGTGCAAAAGGCGATGTCCTTACCATTGCTGCCCAGAACAGGGTCGGCATCTCCACATGCAACGGGCCCAATCACCCGGCCACCCATGAGGCGCTCCACGCGATGTTGCAGGTCGGTGAGTGGCTGGATATGGGGTCGGCCTCCCCCGGTCGCAGTCCGGCTCTTGCGATTATTCGCCAGTTTGGCCTGCAAGAGAAAGGACGGCCTCTAAGTACAGTGTGTCGCCATGATCTTGTGTGCACTGCCTCCCATGGTGGAATAGCCTGGCCAGTGTGTCGCCATGATCTGGTGTGCACTGCCTCCCATGGTGGAATAGCCTGGCCAGTGTGTCGCCATGATCTGGTGTGCAATGCCTCCCATGGTGGAATAGCTTGGCCAGTGTGTTAAGTGCAGAATGTGCAATTGATGCTCATGCCTGTCCCATAGCTGCTGGATGAAGGCTGGCCATTAGGGCTTTCAGGTCCCTTTGCCCATAATGTGAGGTGCACATGCAAGGATGAGGAGGTCATTGGAAAGGGTACTCACCCTGACAATGCGTGTGAGGTCATTTAACTTTTTGCGGCATTGGGCACCGGTCCTGGGGACGTCGCTGTTGGCTGACAGCTTGCTGACAGCTTGCTGGCGACATGCCTCCAGGCTCTCCTGTAGACGCGGACCGTCGCCTTCTTGCCATTGTCCGGGTACAAAACATGGCGCCTCTTCTCCACAGCAGCAAGCAGCACGCTCTGAGAAGCGCTGCGCACGTTCACGGGCCTTCTCCATGTCTTCAGGCGCTATTTGGGTCCAGCAGCAGTGTTCAGGCCTAGCTGGAGGGCTCCACTATCCAGGGCGCGGCAGCAGACACAGTCGACCCTTCCCCCTTAAGAGCTGGCCGGCGCCAGGGTGTCTGCTGTCAATCACGAGATGGCCGCACCTGCGCTGCGCCCGGCCTCGGCGCTATCGATCACCACCTCCGGCTTAGCGCCCAAAGAGAGGCGTCCAGCAGCAGTTTTAGCGCTCGCCCGAACTAGTAGGGCGAAGCTAATGAATATCGGAGAAGTGGCATAGATTTGGCGGCGGCCGCAAACTTTAGCGGACGCCCCACTTTAGCGCCCCAAAAGTGGCGTCAATGAATTTCTAGGCCAACATCTTTTAACCAAAAAACTCCTAAATGCACATTAGCGTTTTTTGTTCTTGGTGATTGTTTATTATTTGCTCAGTTGGCAGCACTCTCGCCTCTGAGTGAAAAGGTTGTGGGTTTAAGTCCCACTCCAGAGACTTGAGCACATAATCTAGGCTGACACTCCAGGGTAGTACTGAAGGAGTGCTGCACTGTCGGAGGTGCCGTCTCTCAGATGAGAGGTTAAACTGCTCTCTCCGGTAAAAGATCTCATGGCCACTATTTCGAAGAAGAACAGGAGAGATCTTCCCGGTGTCCTGGCCAATATTGCGCAAATTGGCTGCCGCGTTTCCTACATTGCAACAGGGACTACACTTCAGAAAGCACTTCGTTGGCTGTGAAGCGCTTTGGGACGGCCGTGAAAGGCGCTACATCAATGCGTGTCTCTTTTTCATAATGCTGATCAGGAAGTATTACTGCTTAACGTTATCTTGTGTTTTTTTTGCAGCATGACTACGCGCCGGAGAGCGCTGTGTTTAGCCTCAGCCCAGCGAGGGCCCAATCCCCTGCCGTGCCGAGCTCCATTCCTTGCTGGGACTTTGTCGCCGGGGGCGGTCAGTCAGATTTAAGCATCCCGCTGCCCCAGAAACATCTGCTGCTCGGTTACTCTCCACACGTAGGCGCAAGCAGCTGCCAGTACTGGAGTCTGGCAGCCATGATTAGGCCGGATTTTCCGCGGCAAAGCGTGGCAGTGCCTCTTGGGGATTCCGGTGAAAGTGGATTTTGTTCCAGGTACAGTGAAAGTAATTTTATTTCTGCTGTGCATAACCATTTAACTTCAACATTGATATTTCAAGAAACTAACCAACACCCACCACAGGGACTTCACGGAGGGCATTTTTGTTTGAAGACAGAAATTCAGTAATTCTCCCCTTTTTTTTTTGTTTCTGCAGCAAAAATGCCTTCATGTATTTTGGGACTAATCATTCTTGAGTCTCTTTTTCTCTGAATAGCAAATTTCCCTTCACAGTTAATAGGCTGAAATCTGGCAAGAGCATCGAATCGTTTACAGAATTGATCAGCAACGTCATGTTTAGTTTCAGTAGATTTATTATCGTCAATATGTGTTTCTCCTGCTTCTAATCCGCAAGCTCTGTTCAAGCAATAAGCCTTGTCAAACCTTATTATTGTCAAACCGTGAGGGCCAGCAATCTAGCTCACACCAGGCATTCACTGAGCAGCGCATGAATTCATCGAAACATAGAATCATACAGCACAGAGGGAGGCCATTCGGCCCACCGTGCCTGTGCCGGCTCTTTGAAAGTGCTCTCCAATTAGTCCCACTCCCCCTGCTCTTTCCCCATAGTCCTGCAAATTTTTCCTTTTCAAGGAACTCACCTACTGCATAATAGTGACTGCACTTCATAAAAGTAAATCATTATGTAAAGCGCTTCAGGACATTGCAACAACATAATGAGCTATATGAATGCAAGGATTGTATTTATTATTTCTAATTGTAATGGAGCTTCCACAAGGACCAAGTAACAAGTTTGTCCCCAATACGCTGTACTTGTGCTCACTTCAAAATTCATGACACCTGTACTGTACTTGCTATGAAACCAAACTTGACCCATATGCATGATCTAAAGAGGAGAGCATGTCACAAGGTGAACAATGTATCCTTGTCCCACTGGGTTATACACTGCAAATAGCACAGGGTGCCTCCTACTGCTCTCTCGATTGGGATGGAAAACACCAGGCTGATTTTTCAGCCTGAATTGCAAATTGTGTGTCACAGAAAGAAACTTATACAGAAGCAAGTTAAAGCAGCAGAGTGAAATAGTGATACAAAACATAACTTTACCTTTTAGTATCAGTAATCGTAAAAACCCACCTGGTTCACTAATGTCCTTCAGGGAAGGAAATCTGCCGTCCTTACCCGGTCTGGCCTATATGTGACTCCAGACCCGCAGCAATGGGGTCGGCCATTTAGGACTGAGATGAGGAGAAATTTCTTCACTCAGAGGGTGGTGAATCTTTGGAATTCTCCACCCCAGAGGGCTGTGGAGGCTCAGTCGTTGAGTATATTCAAGACAGAGATCGATAGATTTTTGAATATTAAGGGAATCAAGGGTATATGGGGATGAGGCAGGAAAGTGGAGATCAGGTTGAAGATCAGCCATGATCTTATTGAATGGTGGAGCAGGCTCGAAGGACCAAATGGCCGACTCCTGCTCCTATTTCTTTATCTTATATTATCTTAACCGTCCTCTGAAATGGCCGAGCAAGCCACTCAGTTGTCTGTACAAAAAAAACTGCAGCAGTTCAAGATGACAGCTCACCACCACCACCTTCTCGAGGACAATTAGGGATGGGGAATAAATGCCGGCCTTGCCAGCGACGCCCACATCCCGTGAATATTTTTTTTTAAATCCTTTACATTAAAATGATCTCAAAACAATAAAATCTCTAGGACTTTAGCAGCTCTCTTCAGTAACTTTTTGAACATATTCCATGATGAAAACTCATGTTAAAAAAATGAACCCTCACAGATCCTCCCTATTAGTCCCTCATCTTATAATGGCACAGATTTCTTTTTAATTCAGGTGGAGATTGGGACAGCACGGAGGGAATTAATGTTTAATTTTCCATGTTAAAATTATGGAGAAAATTCTGCGTTTATAAGAAAAACTCCGTAGGAAGTTTTACACACTTAATCATGTCGCCTGGTTTAACCCTTTAGATCAGTAAATGTAATATTACAAATGTGCACACATTTCATGAAATGGAATAAGTTAATAAGCTGTCTTAGTATTGTTTTTTTTTATTTGAATTTACCCGTGCAATATGCCACATGGCAAGGTTTTCTGACTCAAACATTTAATGGTGTTGCTGCACTTTTCAACAACTATCGCTCCAAGAGACACTGCTTTCGTCAGCTATGTGACTTCATTCCCCTCACTGTATCAGAAAATGAATCTTAAATCAACGACACCAAAATAGATAACGGACCTTTTATGTTTTAATGTTTTCGACCTCTTTTTAAAAGCAATAAAAAAATGATGATGGGTTTTGATAGAGTGCATAGCAAGAAACTGTTTCCACTCGTAGGAGGGCCAGTAGCCAGAGGGCACAGATTTAAGGCAATTGGCAAAAGAACCAGAGGGCAGCGGAGGAGAATTTTTTTTTTTTTTACGCAGCGAGTTGTTCTGATCCGGAATGCGCTGCCTGAAAGGGCGGTGGAAGCAGATTCAATAGTAACTTTCAAAAGGGAATTGGATAAATACTTGAAAAGGAAAAATTTGCAGGGCTACGGGGAAGTGGGACTAATTGGAGAGCTCTCTCTAAGAGTCTGCACTGACCCGATGGGCTGAATGGCCTCCTTCTGTGCTGTTTGATTTTATGGGGGTAAATAAATTGGCATCCAAACTTGACTGTTCCAAATTAAGGCAGAGGATGGCAAGTTGTAGAAACCAATTGATTTGATGAAGACTGCTTAATGCAGATGGCTTACTACCATCTCATTGTATCTTCTACATTGGACGCTATAAGGACATCTGCAGGTCAAGCAGATTTCCAGAAACTCTTTTTTCTAGTATAGTATTTTATAATAGTATCAGGGTTTGCTCAAACTAACCGTATCTGGTTGGATCACACATTTGGCATTGAGACAAACACCACATTTATCCTATTCTTATCTTGCATCTGTTTTTAATGAAGCCTTCAGATCTTCTTTTAGGGAGGGAGAAGCCGTTAAAATTTTTAATATTTTTCTTTTTAATCATCAAGTACATAAATCTTCGAACAGTATGGGAGGTGACTGAGGTTGTTGGTGCCGTTCCACTGACTGGGAAAACCTGGCTGTGAATCCCAAACTCCTCTGACAGCTAGTTGCTGATTTCAGCCTGTTCGTCGGCTGCAGTGCCGAGTGGCAGCAAAGAGGGGAAAGTTTGGGCAAAGGTTCTGCATCGGGCGAGTCTTGGTACCTGCCGCTGACTGCACACCAATGTTTGCAGAGGCCAGAGATTGCCCGTCATTAACCACTTATCCTCTCAGCCAGGATTCGAGGGCTTATGACCCACAAAGAGCACAAAATATGAAAAGTATGTTTAACTTTAAAAAAAAAGAAAAGTTTTAAGATTTATTGTCCCAACCCAATTTTTTTTTTCCCCACCCAATCTCTCCCGCATATCGGTCTTCATCCTGGAGGGTAGGTAAGAAGTTACTGCCCGATCTCTGCCTGTGTACCCGCAGAAATGATTCACTTTCAGGGACCCAGGCTAACACTGCCCTCTGAACCTCCGTGCTGTTTTTTAAAGTACGGCCTATCTCATTTCCAGCTTAAAATCTGAGCTCCTTCTGAGATGAAGAACGATGGGAGGAGGCTCGCCTGGAGCAGCAACACCGGCATTGACCTGTTGGGCAGAAAGAACTGTTCCTGTGCTGTAAATTCGATGTTGTTCATTACGTCGGGAGTGAACTCATCTTCCAGCAGTCCGGCGCAGTTCATCCACCAGGCCCTCCTCTCAGATAAATTGTCTTCTCCCCAAACAACAACAACTTGCATTTTTAACAGTGCCTTTATTGTAGTAAAAACGTACCAGGGCGCGTCACAGGAACGTTATCAGACAAAACTTGACACAGAGTCACATAAAGAGATATTAGTGCAGGTGACCAAAAGCTTGGTGAAAGAGGTAGGTTTTAAGGAGCAGCTTAAAGGAGGAGAGAGAGGCAGAGAGGTTTAGGGAGGGAATTACAGAGCTTAGGGCCCAGGCAGCTGAAGGCACGGCCGCCAATGTTGGGATGAAGAAAATCGGGGATGTGCAAGAGGCCAGAATTGGAGGAGTGCTGAGATCTCGGAGTATTGTAGGGCTGCAGGAGATTACAGAGATAGGGAGGGGCGAGGCCATGGAGGTAGTTGACCTCATGGATGAGAATTTTTAAATCCAGGCGTTGCTGGTCCGGGAGCCAATGTAGGTCAGCGGGCACAGGATTTGGTACACGTTAAGATAAGGGCAGCAGTGTTTTGGATGAGTTCACGTTTACAGAGGGTGTCATACATGCACAACTGCATTCATGCTACATCTACTTTCTATATGTGACCTGAAGATGCATACAATATTGACTTTATAGGTTGTGTTACAGCAGTGCGGATAATCTGCACAATTTAGCACTGATATGTATTGATATGTATGCCCTGATTTTAACTCTGGGTGGGAATCACATGGGCAGAGGAGCCAAGGCGGGCGCCGAACCACCCCGACCTGGGCAGTATGAGGCCCGGGAGATTTTAACTCCCAGGCCTTGTCTAAACGCCCGAAATTGGCGGGCTGGTCGACAAGCAGGAACGCAATGTCGGGTGGGAGCACGGGGGTTAAAACTTTCCTTTGTGGCCCAGATGAACACTGGGCCCTTACAAGGAAAGCCCCCCCCCCCCCCCCAAAAAAGTAAGATGACTTGCCTTTTTTGAAGCCTCTTCTGGCTAGGTGGAACTGGTGGGGACAGCAGAACTCCTTCCCCACTCAGTTAGAAAAGCAGTTGGGCCTCAGTGACCTCCTCGGTGCCCGATGTGCATATTCAAAGAAGGGCTGTGTCGTTTATCGCCTGCTCAGAAGAGCAGGTTACAACCAGAATCTGCGAATCAGTGTGGACAATCGGCGGGTGAGCCCCACGGGTGATATTAAGTGCCCGACAGCCCAGTTTTCACAGAGCGGGCAGGGTTAAAGTTGCCCCTATGGAGTATGCACGAAGGAACTCAAGTCTCTGGTTTGCAGTTTACCGACACTGGCTGTGATCGACAGTCCACACTTTTTCATTTTCCAAAATGATTTAATTAGTCTTCACTGTCTTGCGTCTAGAATGGCAATATTGTAGCTGCTTTGTTGGTGTTTAAAGGAATGGCAGATTGTTTAGGTTACTAACTACAGAGGTTTGTCATAGAATCATAGAAATTTACGGCACAGAAGGAGGTCATTCGGCCCTTCGTGTCTGTGCTGGCCGAAAAAGAGCTATCCAGCTTAATCCCACTTTCCAGCTCTTGATCCGTAGCCTTGTAGGTTACGGCACTTCAAGTGAAAATCCAAGTACTTTTTAAAAGTGGTGAGGGTTTCTGCCTCTCCCACCCTTTCAGGCAGTGCGTTCCAGACCCCCACCACCCTCTGGGTGAAAAAAGTTCTCCTCAACGCCCCTCTAATCCTTCTACCAATTACTTTAAATCTATGCCCCTGGTTATTGACCTCTCTGCTAAGGGAAATAGGTCCTTCCTCACAGATTAGAAGAAAAACTGTGAATGCTGGATGTCTGAAACAAACACACAAATTGTTGGAAATGCACATCAGCTGAGAGGGAAAGATATAGAAAGAAATACTTACATTTATATAGCGCCGTTTGTGACTTCAGGCTGTCCTAAAGAGCTTTACAGCCAACGAAGTACTTTTGAAGTGTAGTCACTGCGGTCATGTAGGAAACAGGGCAGCAAGGTCCCACAAACAGCAATGTGATAATGACCAGATAATCTTTTCTTTTAGTGGTCTTGGTTGAGGGATAAATATTGGCCAGGACACCGCTGAGAACTCCCCTGCTCTTCTTCAAAATAGTGCCATGGGAACTATTACATCCACCTGAAAGGGCAGACGAGGCCTCAGTTTAATGTCTCATCCGAAAGGCAGCAGTGCAGCACTCCCTCAGTACCGCACTGGGAGTGTCGGCAAGGATTTTGTACTCAAGTCTCTGGAGTGGGGCTTGAACCCACAACCTTCTGACATTAGTGTTCTGGTTAGTTTTGATGAACTGTCCCGTCCCAATCATTAACTTGGTCGTCCTCGTTCGGAAGCTGACCCCACCCTCCACTGTCGACTTCCTGAATTTTGCTATTTCGCTTTTATTTCAAACCATTTGCATTGTTTGACAGTACACCCAGTAAAGGCAGGTTGTTAACTGCAATTCCTCTTCCATCTTTTTTGTTTCAGAGCTGTAGTAGTGACTTATCAGGAGCACCTCGGTGTCACCTACATAACTGTCAGTGAGGATTCCAGCCCTCGAACCATCATTCACAACAGATGCTCTGTCACAATCATGATGAAAGAAAATATCAAAGGTAGAAATCTGATTTAATATCTCTGAACTGTGGTTACTGTTTGTTTAAGCTTTGTACTTTGATTCTTTGAGATAACCAGTTTGACTTCAATACAAGAAAAAAAGTATAGGGATTGCGGGGGAGACCAAAACTAGGGGCCATAAATATACAATAGTCACTAATAAATCCGGTAAGGAATTCAGGAGAAACTTCTTTACCCAGAGAGTGGTTAGAATGTGGAACTCGCTACCACAGGGAGTGGTTGAGGCAAATAGCATAGATGTATTTAAGGGGAAGCTGGATAAGTACATGTGGGAAAAAGGGATAGGAGGATATGTCGATAGGGTGAAACCACACCTGGAGTACTGCGTACAGTTTTGGTCTCCTTATTTAAGGAGTGATATACTTGCATTGGAGGCAGTTCAGAGAAGGTTCACGAGGTTGATTCCTGAGATGAAGGGGTTGATGTATGACGAAAGGTTGAGCAGGTTGGGCCTATACTCATTGGAGTTTAGAAGAATGAGAGGTGATCTTATTGAAACAAAGATTCTGAGGGGGCTTGACAGGGTAGATGCAGAGAGGATGTTTCCCCTCGAGGGGGAATCTAGAACTAGGGGCATAGTTTCAGAATAAGGGGGCACCCTTTTAAAACGGAGATGAGGAGGAATTTCTTCTCTGAGGGTTGTGAATCTTTGGAATTCTCTGCCCCAGAGAGCTGTGGAGGCTGGGTCATTGAATATATTTAAGGTGGAGATAGACAGATTTTTGAACGATAAGGGAGTCAAGGGTTATGGGGAGCGGGCAGGAAAGTGGAGTTGAGGCCAAGATCAGATCAGCCATGATCTTATTGAATGGCGGAGCAGGCTCGAGGGGCAAAATGGCCGACTCCTGCTCCTACGTCTTATGTTCTTCTGATGTAAAGTGAGAGGAGGCTGGAGTGGAGCATAAACACCAGCATAGACCCGTTGGGCCAAATGGCCTGTTTCTGTACCGTAAAATTCTTTGTGACTATTGATATCTAAGCGCCTGTACTGGAGTAAAATCAGTCGGTGTACGAATTGATTTAATACGTTACAGCTGTGCTCTCTTGTTTCCATTGATCTATGAGGTATTATCAATGGTTACTCATGGGCATAAGCTATGCATTATTAAACATTTAGATTTTCACTCTAAGGGGTAGGAACTCCATTGTGCTGTTACAGGAATATTATCCAGTCATGAATTCGGACAATGGAGATTAGTTTTTTCACTATACTATTCGACTATCCCCAATTTTGCAATGTTTTGTATGAATGAGTTTTACATATGTAGAATCACATAGGAATTACAAAACAGAAACAGGCCATTCGGCCCAACAGGTCTACAATAGTGTTTATGCTCCACACAAGCCTCCTCCCACCCCCTCTTCATCTCACCCTATCAGCATATCCTTCTACTCCTTTCTCCCTCATGCGCTTATCTAACATCCTCTTAAATGCATAACATATTTGTCTGTATTTTAATCTGAATTTTTTTTTGTGTTAATTTAGATGTCGCGAAATGTGCAGTTTATTGTCTCAGAATCCCTGGTGAGTCTTCAGTTCACCATGAGCTTTATCATCAAGTTTGGAACTTCCCTGACTGCAAAACTGAAGACCACCTGCCCAGTGTCCAGCTCAGCATGATATCTTCATCTGACCTCTCTGAGGAATGGAGCGATGTCATTGATCTTAATAGTCCTGGGACTCAGGTGGGATGTTACAGCTTTCTTTTATCAGTGTTTTGTGTTCATCTGCTGAATAACTGTTTTGTTTTCAGTATGTTCATTTATTGGGGGGGAAGAAAGCTTCAAATGCTGGTCTGTTGGGTTCACATTATGTCCTTTCATCCGGATTTGAATCCAATGTAAAGTCCTATTTGAAATTGAGTTAGATAATTGGGGGCCAGTTTTCCTGGCCACACATTGTGTACAGCATAGAAACAGGCCATTCGGCCCAACAGGTCTGTACTGGTGTTCATGCTCCACACGAGCCTCCTCCCATCCTATTTCATCTCGCCCTATCAGCATAACTTTCTATTCCTTTCTCCCTCATGTGCTTATCTAGTTTCCCCTTAAATGACTCTGTGCTATTCACCTCAACCACTCCTTGTGGTAGCGAGTTCCACATTCTAACCACTCTGTGGGTAAAGAAGTTTCTCCTGAATTCCCTATTGAGATCACGGATCAAACAGTTGACTGATTTGTCAGTTATCATGACCAATACTTTCAGCTCCTTTCCCATTGATTAGCATGACATGTTTCCCATTGTCATTGCATTGGTGCATTTGTAAAAGTACAGGGAGTCACTGGTGACTTGACTGTGCCTAAGCTAAAGCCCACCTTGAGTGTCATTAAGTGGCCATGTTTGCGTCACAGTGTCATGATGCATGAAACTCTTGGAAGATGTGAGTGCTACAAAGCTTTCAACCATTCTTTGCACCTTGACTGTATGTGCTGCTAAGGTATGCATGCAACGGAGTGAAAGAGTTGTATGAAGGCTTGGACTGGGGAAACAGTAAATGTGCATCAAGTTGGCAGGCAACATATTGATGGGGGATTTTGATCTACCTACCCAACACATTGTACTGTAGGTTAAGTCAGATTCCTTAACAGGTCCCTGATGCGCTATCGATTCTAATAAAAGGCTGAGTAGAGTTCAGAACAACAGGCTTTTATTAACTACTGAATGCAACTACAAACAGATCAGGACTATGCCTCTAGTGGACGACCGAATGGCAGAGAGCTGCCGTGCAGCCGTCCTTATACCAGGTAGCCAAGGGCGGAGTCAGCTGAGGCATAGTCAGGTATAACAGTGAAACAAGAGTGAACGACAACAACAACAACAACAGTGAACGACAGTGGTTTACCACAGTCCCGTCTTCTCAAGCATCTGTACCCAGGTTCTGACGACAGTGTTGGGTCTGATGGCTGCTGCCTCCACCAGGTATGGTAACCCTCAGCAAGGTGTTCTGCAGAGACAAAAAAAAAGGCAAGCCTCCTTGCACTCAGCCCACACAGGAGCACATCAACTTCTTCAGCCATCAAACAAGAGGTTGGAGACTGGGCCGCTCTGCCATTTGCTCACGGACTCCATTTTGTGGTTGTTTGACCTTTGGCCTTGACATTTCACCACTTTATCCCTCGCCTACCCAGCCCTTCACTTCCCATCCCTAATACAGCCTTTGGAAATATTGAAAACTTGTGCGAGCTATTCTTGAGCCTTTAAAGGGCTGTAATGCTTTTAATGCCATCTATTACTTTGAAGTGGCACATCCTTTGAACTTTGAGCAGCAACCCTTTAAGAACGCTGTGCTCCCAACATTTTGAAGGGCTGCCTTCATTGCACTTAACTGCACAAGGCTCAAGTTTCATAGGGAGCATGTTTAAATGAGATCCATGAGCTAGCCTTACAGCATGTGATGAGGCCGGCGCGTCATTCTGTTGGTCTAGGCTTTAGGCTCGAGAGTTGGTCCTGACAGCTTTTCAGTTGGAATCGCTGAATCGGCCCTATAGAGTGTTTAGATATGTGAAGTACCTGAGCCAACGAAAGGGAAGCCTTTGCACATCAGTCAGGAAAATCTGGAGTATGGACTCTGGGAATAGTAGAGATGCCTGGGGTAGCCAATGAGAGAATCCGAGATCATCTGGATTAGGCATGCCTGGAGCACGTGTCTGGGAAGTCCAGTAATAGAAATCAAGAAAACCTGTTATATCATTAAGAACATTGAATCTGGAGAGAGAAACGATCTATGTGATAGTTTGTGTTTTGGGAAGGATGTGTGTGAACAAAGTCCAGTTCTGATATTCAGTTGACGGAGTTGAGTTTTTCCAAATAAAATTGAATAAGTAATAAAATATCTGAGGGATTTTTTTACCCAATTTTCTCCACTTTAACTTCCTAAAAACAGTGATTTATTTTTATTATATTCAATAAGATCATGGCTGATCTTCGACGTCATCTCCCCATTCCTGCCCGATCCCCATATCGCTTGATTCCCTTAGAGTCCAAAAATCTATCGATCGCAGCCTTGAATATACTCAACGACTCAGCATCCACAGCCCTCTGGGGTAGAGAATTCCAAAGACCCAGGGGAAACAGCCTCTCAGCATCGACCCTATCAAGCCTTCTCAGAATCTTATATGTTTCAACCTCTCATTCTTCTAAACTCCAGAGAGTATAAGCCCATTCTACTCAATCTCTCCTCATAGGACAAACCTCTCATCCTAAGAATCAATCTGGTGAACCTTCGTTGCACCCCCTCGAAGGCAAATATATCCTTCCTCAGGTACAGAGACCGACACTGTACTCCAGGTGTGGTCTCACCAAAGCCCTGTACAGTATGAGCTGAGTGATTATCATCATCTTGCCAGTATGAATGCCAGAACTGAGGGTGATCACACTCGTCTTCTCCTCCACCCCCCCCCCCCCCCGCCCCTCAATGCGCAAATATGAAGACTTCCTAGCCGGGGTCATGGTTGCTGATTGGGAAGAGGAACCATAGCTGATTTTTTCCCACTTCTCTATCCCTCCCTCCACATTGCACCTCACTAACCTGGGAACACTGAAGCCAAGTGTAACCTGGGAACACTGAAGCCAAGTGTAACGGTCTGCCTTGCGCCAACTGAGGTGAGATAATTCAACACAGACCATGGATCAGACCTGGACCTCTGCTGGCCTGTACGGCTCAATATCAGACCCCGCACTGCTCTTAAAGGACCCTCCATTTGAGACATTTCTGTTTGAAATCTCTGCTTTCTGCTTGAGCAACAAAACAGATGAGCCTAATCCTTCACCCAAGATGTCACGCGTTTCTGCTGACCGAAACATCTAGCTTAACAACAATATGGTTTAGGATCAGCGTGATTTTACAATTGTAAATGCAATCCATGAAAAATAGTGAAAGATTTTGCTCCGCTTTATAATGTCTGCAAATGATGTTTGGACAAACAAACTATCCAACTTGATCTTTCAGCATGCAAAACAGATTAGCTGACTGCTGGAGGGTTTAGCTTAAAAATAAAGAAACCTTTTTTTTATGGAATTGTATTTTTTTTTTCCCTAATCAGGTGGTGTTTCTGCCCGGTTATGGCTGTGTGTACGTGGATATCGTTCATCACTCCAGCACCATAACTGTGACCTTGGCTCCAGAGGGGAGAGCGGGCCCTGTTCTAACCAGCCTTCACGGGTAATTACCTACGTGCATAGATTGCAGATTAAGTATTGTGAGCTACGAAATACGGTTGATAGAATGATACAGTGCAGAAGGAGGCCATTCGGCCCGTCGTGCCTGTGCCGGCTCTTTGAAAGAGCTCTCCAATTAGTCCCACTCCCCCCTGCCCTTTCCCCATAGCCCTGCAGTTTTTTTTCCCTTGTTAAGTATTTATCCAATTCCCTTTTGAAAGTTACTATTGAAGCTGCTTCCACCATCCTTTCAGGCAGGGCATTCCAGATCATTACAACTCGCTGCATAAAAAAATTTCTCCATCTCCTCGCTGGATTTTTTGCTAATTACCTTAACTTGGTGCCCTCTGGTTCCTTACTCTCTTGCCAGTAGAAACAGTGAACATGGACCTCAGTTACGCAGTTAAAACTCCTTTACGCCTTGACGTAATAAAACTACGCACTTGGTTTGAGTATAAAGCAAGGCTTTAATCAACTTGTTTCAGAACATGGAGGTCTAGTTGTACTTCACTAGTTCCTTGTCTTACAAAATGTCCCTGGGCAAGCTGGGCCCACGCCCGAGTATTTATACTCCTTGGCCGGCGCCACCAGCTGGCTGTCCAGCGTTATTTCATGAGCAGTTTCTTTATGATGATGAGATTTATAACACGCTTCAATTTTGATTGTTATTTATCCCATCTTGCCCTTAAACTCCAGTTCAAAGTCAACAGAACATACCCCATTTGTACTCTGTCATGGGAACTAAAATTATGAGATCCCCATTTTTTTTTTGCCACGCGAACCTGATGTACTATTCACATAATTTATGAAGGATTCTTAATGCAATAAACTTAGTACCGTATTATAATAATATTAGACAGGATCATAGAAATTTATGACACACATGGAGGCCATTCGGCCCATCGTGTCCATGCCGGCCGAAAAAGTGCAATACAGCCTAATCTCACTTTCATAAGACCATAAGAAATAGGAACAGGACTAGGCCATTCGGCCCCTCGAGCCTGCTCCGCCATTCAATGAGATCATGGCTGATCTTCTGCCTCAACTCCATTCACCGGCCCTATCACCATATCCCTTGATGCCCTTTACTAGTCAGAAATCTATCGACTTCTGTTTTGAATATACCCAATGACTGAGCCTGCACAGCCCTCTGGGGTGGAGAATTCCAAAGATTCACCACCTTCTGCGTGAAGAAATTTCTTCTCACCTCAGTCCTGAATGGCCTACCCTTTTATCCTGAGGCTGTGGTCCCTGGTTCTAGATTCCCCAGCCAAGGGAAACATTCTCCCAGTATCCATCCTATCAAGCCCTGTAATAATTTTGTATGCTTCAATGAGATCCCCTCTCATTCTTCTGAATTCAAGAGAATACAGGCCTAGTTTACTCAATCTCTTCTCATACGACAGTCCCACCATCCCAGGAATCAACCTCGTGAACCTTCGTTGCACTCGCTCTATGGCAAGTATATCCTTCCTTAGGTAAGGAGACCAAAATTGTACACAGAACTCCAGGTGTGGCCTCACCAAGGCCCTATATAATTGGAGTAAGACTTCTTTACTCCTGTACTCAAATCCTCTTGTAATGAAGGCCAGTATACCATTTGCCTTCCTAATGGCTTGCTGCACCTGCACATTCACTTTCAGTGACTCATGTACCAGGACACCCAAGTCCCTTTGAGCATCTGCATTCCCCAATCTTTCACCATTTTAGGAAATATTCTGCCTTTCTGTTTTTTCTACCAAAGTGGATAACTTCACATTTAACCACATTATATTCCATCTGCCATGTTCTCGCCCACTCACTGAGCCTGTCGAGATCACCTTGATGCCTCTTCACATCCTCTTTGCAACTGACACTGCCATCTAGCTTTGTGTCATCAGCAAATTTGGAAATGTTACATTTAGTCCCCTCATCCAAATTATTGATATAGATTGTGAATAGCTGGGGCCCAAGCTCCGATCCTTGTGGTAGCCCACTAGTCACAGCCTGCCATCCTGAAAAAGACCCGTTTATTCCTACTCTTTGTTTTCTGTCTGTTAACCAATTCTAAATCCATGCTACTACATTACCCCCAATTCCATGTGCCCTAATTTTGTTTAGCAACCTCTTGTGTGGGACCTTATCGAAGGCCTTCTGAAAATCCAAAAACACCACATTTACCGGTTCCCCTTTGTCTACTGCACTAGTTACATCCTCAAAGAACTCCAATAGGTTTGTCAAACAGGATTTCCCTTTCATAAATCCATGTTGACTCTGCCCAATCTTACTAATAGTTTCTAAGTGCCCAGTTATTGCATCCTTTATAATAGATTCCAGCATTTTCTCATCTACTGATGTGAGGCTAACAGGTCTGTAGTTACCCGTTTTCTCTCTCCCTCCTTTCTTAAATAGCGAGGTTACATTTGCTATCCTCCAATCTGCAGGAACCGTTCCAGAATCTATAGAATTTTGGAAGATGACAACCAATGCGTCCACTATCCTAATGGCCACCTCTTTCAAAACCCTAGGATGTAGGTCATCTGGTCCTTGGGATTTATCGACTTTTAGTCCCATTAATTTTGCTAGTACTGTTTTTTTACTAATTTTTTTAAGTTCCTCACTCTCGCCACACCCTTGGTTTTCCTCATTCCCCATTATAAATTCTCCTGTCTCTGACTGTAAAGGACCTACATTTACCTTCGCCAGTCTTTTCCTTTTCACTTACCTATAGAAGTTTTTACAATCTGTTTTTATATTTTTCGCTAGTTTGTTCTCATGTTCCATTTTCCCTTTCTTTATCAATTTCTTGGTCCCCCTTTGCTGATTTCTAAAAAGATCCCAATCCTCAGGCTGACTGCTTTTTCTGGCAACTTTATAAGCTTCCTCCTTTGACTTAATACTAGCTTTAATTTCTTTAGTTAGTTAACCAATTCTCTATCCATGCTAATATATTACCCCCAACTCTGTGAGCTCTTATCTTATGCAGTAACCTTTTATGTGGCACCTTATCGAATACCTTCTGGAAATCCAAATACACCACATCCACTGGCTCACCCTTATCCACCCTGCTCGTTACATCCTCAAAGAACTCCAGCTCTTGGTCCATAGCCCTGTAGGTTACAGCACTTCAAGTGCATTTCCAAGTACTTCTTAAATGTGATGAGGGTTTCTGCCTCTCCCACCCTTTCAGGCATGAGTTCCAGACCCCTACCACCCTCTGGCTGAAAAAAGTTCTCCTCAACTCCCTCTAATCCTTCTGCCAATTACTTTAAATCTATGTCCCATGGTTATTGACCTCTCTGCTAGGGGAAATAGGTCCTTGCTGTCCACTCTATCTAGGCCCCTCATAATTTTATACACCTCAATTAAATCTCCCCTCCGCCTCCTCTGTTCCAAAGAAAACAACCCCAGCCTGTCCAGTCTTTCCTCATAGCTAAGATTCTCTACTCCCGGCAACATCCTCGTAAATCTCCTCTGTACCCTTTTCAGTGCAGTCACATCTTTCCTGTGATGTGGTGACCAGAATTGTACGCAGTACTCTAGCTGCGGCCTAACTAGTGTTTTATACAGTTATTGTAAAAAAAAAACCTGAAGAAAACGTTTAAATTATCAAATCAGACAGACCCTAAGCTGACGAAGATCGACAGTTGGAGATGTGGAGCACGTTTTGTTCAAACTATTTTTCTACAATGTTTGTTGTTGATTCTGGTGTTAAAAAAGGTTTTGGAACAGGAAAGAGTTTTTTTTAAAATCAGTTTGGGATCCAGTAACTCAGTCCAGCACTCCAGCAATAATTAATTAATATTAAGAGCTACGATGTACAGTTAAACACTTGCACATTTGAAATATACAGATGCAAAAGCTGCCAACCGCTAAAAGGCTCACGGCAAAACTTGACTTCCCTGCGCAGTGCCGCACAACATCTTCGAACCTACTCATGCAATTTAAACGCCGCAGAAAATCTTGCTGCAGCTTTTGTGCCAGGAACCGGCACAAGTTGAATTTCTCTACCTCGGGTTATGGTGTTCCTGCCTGGTCACCATGCCACAAAAAACGTGACGTAAGAAAACTACTTGGTACTTGATCTAAGCGTTAAACAAAGCTTTAATCAACTGTTTTACAACATGGAGGTCTCCTTCACTAGTTCCTGTTAAGAATGTCCTTCGCAAGCTGGGCCCGTGCCCGAGTATTTATACTCTCCCTGGACAGCGCCACCTGTAGGCCACTCAGTATTATTTCATAAGTCTTTCTTTCATGAATGACTGATTCATCTCAAAACGTACATGTGCATTACATCAGAAGATAAGAAATAGGAGCAGGGGTAGACCGTATGGCCCCTCGAGCCTGCTCCACCATTGAATAGGATCATGGCTGATCTTCTACCTCAACTCCACTCTCTCGCCCCATCCCCATGTCCCTTGATTCCATTAATATCCGAAAATCCATCGATCTCAGCCTTGAATATACTCAACGACTGAGCAACCGCGGCACTCTGGGGTAGAGAATTCCAAAGATTCACAACCCTCGGTGTGAAGAAATTTCTCCTCATCTCAGTCCTAGATGGCTGACCCCTTATCCTGAGACTATGATACCTGGCCCTAGACTCTCCAGCCAGGGGGAAATAGCCTCTCAGCATCTACCCTGTCAATCCCTCTAAGAATTTTATACATTTCAATGAGATCACCCCTCATTCTTCTAAACTTCAGAGAATATAGGCCCAGTCAGAAATTGTGCTTTAGGCACTACAGGTAAAGGGAAAACTGAAAGATGTAAAATGATTAAACCAGGAGAGAGAAATAAGTAACATGTGAGTAAAACATTACAGCTGAAGGACAGGCTAGGGTGTGTGGCCCAAATAAACTTTCTTTATACAAATGCACGGAGTATAAGGAATAAATTGAATGAACTGCAGGCGCGAATTCAAATTGGAGGGTATGACAGTGTAGCCATTACTGAGACATGGCTGCAAGACGGTCAGGACTGGGAACTAAATATACCAGGTTATAACGTCTACAGGAAAGATAGGGAAAATGGTAGAGGGGGAGGAGTAGCCTTAGTAATTAAGGATGAAATCACGTCAATGATAAGAGACGATATAACGAGAGGTAAGCAGGCAGTGGAGACTTTATGGGTAGAATTAAGGAATAGGAAAGGATTTAAGACTGTAGTGGGAGTTGTGTATAGGCCCCCTGGTAGCAGCTGTGAAGTGCTAGATTGTATAAATAGAGATTAGACAAGCGTGTAGTAAAGGCAGAGTGGTTTTAATGGGGGATTTTAACTTTCATATAGATTGGGATAAGCAGACTAGCACCTGTGAGAAAGGTAGTGAATTTCTTGAGTGTGTCCGGGATAGTTTTCTGCAACAATATGTCCTACAGGCAACAAGGGGCATGCCATATTAGATTTAGTAATGAGTAATGAGCCAGATTTAGTTAACAGCCTAACTGTGTGTGAACATTTATCTAATAGCGATCATAACATGATCGAGTTCAAAGCAGCGTTTGAAAGGGAGAAACATGAAACAGCTAAGATTGTAGATTTAGGTAAGGCCGACTTCAACGGGAGGTGGGACCAGTACAAATGGACGGTTTGCACCTGGGCAGGACCGGGACTAATGTCCTAGGGGGAGTGTTTGCTAGTGCTGTTGGGGAGGGTTTAAACTAAAATGGCAGGGGGTTGGGAACCTGTGCAGGGAGACAGAGGAAAGGGAAGCAAGGATAGAAGCAAAAGACAGGAAGGAGAAAAGCAAAAATGGCAGTTCGAGAAATCAAGGGTGTAAATCAAACATGGCCACGGTAAATAATAATTCTAAAAGGTCAAAGAGTGTTAAAAAAACAACCCTGAAGGCTTTGTGTCTTAATGCGAGGAGCATTGGGAATAAGGTGGATGAATTAGCAGCGCAAATGGATGTAAACGGATATGATATAATTGGGATTACGGAGACATGGCTCCAGGGTGACCAAGGCTGGGAATTCAACATCCAGACGTATTCAATATTCAGGAAAGACAGGCAAAAAGGAAAAGGAGGTGGGATAGCATTGCTGGTTAAAGAGGAGATTAACACAATAGTAAGAAAGGATATTAGCTCCGATGATGTGGAATCTGTATGGGTAGAGCTGAGAAATACCATGGGGCAGAAAACGTTAGTGGGAGTTGTATACAGACCCCCAAACAGTAATGCTGAGGTTGGGGATGGCATTAAAGGGGAAATTAGAGACGCGTGTAATAAGGGCACAGCAGTTCTCTTGGGTGACTTTAATCTACATATGGATTGGGCTAACCAAATTAGTAACAATACTGTGGAGGAGGAATTCCTAGAGTGTATACGGGATGGTTTCCTGGACCAATATGTCGAGGAACCAATTAGAGATCAGGCCATCTTAGACTGGGTATTATGTAATGCGAAAGGATTAATTAGCAATCTTGTTGCGCGAGGCCCCTTGGGGATGAGCGATCATAATATGATAGAATTCTTCATTAAGATGGAGAGTGAAGCATTTGACTCAGAGACTAGGGTCCTGAATTTAAATAAAGGAAACTACGATGGTATGAGGCGCGAGTTGGCTAGGGTGAATTGGGGAATGTTACTTAAAGGGTTGAAGGTGGATAGGCATTGGCAAACATTTAAAGATCGCATGGATGAACTACAGGATTTGTTCATCCCTGTTTGGCATAAAAATAAAACAAAGAAGGTGACTCAACCGTGGCTAACAAGGGAAATTAGGGATAGCATAAGATCCAAGGAGAGGACATATAAATTGGCCAGAAAAAGCAGCAAATCTGAGGATTGGGAGCAGTTTATGATTCAGCAAAGGAGGACAAAGGGATTAATTAAGAAGGGGAAAATAGTATGAGAGTAAGCTTGCAGGGAACATAAAAACTGACTGTAAAAGCTTCTACAGATATCTGAAGAGAAAAAGATTGGTGAAGTCAAGAGTAGGTCCCTTGCAGTCAGAATCAGGGGAATTTATAATGGGGAACAAAGAAATGGCAGACCAATTAAATACATACGTTGGTTCTGTCTTCACAAATGAGGACACAAATAACCTCCCAGAATGAAATCAGTATTTGTAGGAAAATAGTGTTTGGGAAATTGATGGGATTGAAGGCTGATAAATCCCCAAGGCCTGATAATCTACATCCAAGGGTACTTAAGGAAGTGGCCCTAGAAATAGTAGATGCATTGCTGGTCATCTTCCAAAATTCTATAGACTCTGGAACAGTTCCCATGGATTGGAGGGTAGCTAATGTAACCCCACTATTTAAAAAAGGTGGTAGAGAGAAAACGGGGAATTATAGACCGGTAAGCCTGACATCGGTTGTGGGGAAAATGCTAGAGTCCATTGTAAAAGACGTAATAGCAGAGCACTTGGAAAACAGTGACAGAATTGGACAAAGTCAACATGGATTTACAAAAGGTAAATCATGCTTGACTAATCTAATGGAATATTTTGAGGATGTAACTGGTAGAATAGATAAGGGAGAACCAGTGGATGTGGTGTATTTGGACTTTCAGAAGGCTTTCGATAAGGTCCCGCATAACAGATTAGCGTGCAAAGTTAAGGCACATGGGATTGGGGGTAAGGTGCTGACTTGGATAGAGAACTGGTTGGCAGACAGGAAGCAAAGAGTTAGAATAAACGGGTCTTTTTCCGAGTGGCGGGCAGTGACTCGTGGGGTACCGCAGGAATCGCTGCTAGGACCCCAATTATTCACAATATATATTAATGATCTGGACGAGGGAACTAGCTGTAATATCTCCAAGATTGCAGACGGCACAAAGCTGGGTGGGCGTGTGTGCTGTGAGGAGGATGCCGAGAAACTCCAGTATGATTTGGACAGGTTGGGTGATTGGGCAGATGCATGGCAGATGCAGTACAATATGGATAAATGCGAGGTTATCCACTTTGGTGGCAAAAACAGGAAGGCAGATTATTATTTGAATGGCAATAGATTGGGAAAACGGGAAGTGCAACGAGACCTGGGTGTCCTTGTGCACCAGTCGCTGAAGGTAAGCATGCAGATGCAGCAGGCGGTTGAGAAGGCAAATGGTATGTTGGCCTTCATAGCGAGAGGATTCGAGTACAGGAGCAAGGATGTCTTGCTGCAGTTGTACAGGGCCTTGGTGAGACCACACCTTGAGTATTGTGTGCAGTTTTGGTCGCCTTATCTGAGGAAGGATGTTTTTTCCATGGAGGGAGTACAGCAAAGATTCACCAGACTGATACCTGGGATGGCAGGAATGACGTATGAGGAGAGATTGGGTCAATTGGGCTTGTATTCGCTAGAGTTTAGAAGAATGAGAGGGGATCTCATTGAAACTTATAAAATTCTAACAGGACTAGACAGACTCGATGCAGGAAGGATGTTCCCGACGGCGGGGAGTCCAGAACCAGGGGTCTAAGGATAAGGGGTAAGCTATTTAGGACTGAGATGAGGAGGAATTTCTTTCCCCAGAGAGTGGTGAACCTGTGGAAATCTCTACCACAGAAGGCAGTTGAGGCCAATTCGTTAAATATATTCAAGAAGGAGTTACAGGAAACTCTTTTTTTATCCGGCACCGACGGGACCGGCGTGGTGCTGGTTTATCAAAAAGTCCGGATTAACGAGAGTTATGGTTAAAAGGTACGAGAGCTCCGTACACAGCAACAAATCCAAGCTTCCCTACAGCTGCAAGAACCTCGGCCACAGACCAAGCGTCCCTGTTGCTTGGCAACAAGTGCAGAAACCCCCGATTACACAGCCAAGAATCAAGAAACGGCCACTAATATGAAGAAAAACTTAACTGAACCTACTCCTGAATTTTGCCGGTTAACCGAGATTCCCGGTTGTTTGGGTGCCGGTAAATCGAGAGTTTCCTGTAGATATATTTCTTCAGGCTAAAGTGATCAAGGGATATGGGGAGAAAGCAGGGACAGCGTACTGAATTTGGAAGATCAGCCATGACCTCATTAAATGGCAGAACAGGCACGAGGGGCCGAATGGCCTACTCCTGCTTCTATCTTCTATGTTTCTATGAGACAGAGACTGTCCACAGTGAACTGGGCTAATCTGTTAATGGGTAAAGCAACAGATGATCAGTGGGAGATGTTCAAAAAAGAATTTATCGTGACACAGAACCAGTTTATACCCCTGAGGGGCAAGAGCTCTAACTGCCAAAAAAAAAGCTATGGTTGACTAAAGAGATAAGGGACAGCATAAAACTAAATGAAAAAGCGTACAAAAATGCAAAAAATAGCATAGATCCTTCCTAGCGAATGGGAAAGATACAAAGAACAGCAAAGAGTCACAAAACAGATAGTAAGAGCGTATGAAAAGAAACTTGCAAGGGATATCAAAATCAATACAAAGAATTTTTACAATTTTATTTGGAAAAGGAGGGTAGTCAGGAGCAATGTTGGCCCCTTAAAAACTGATACTGGTGATATTGTCAATGATATGGAAATGGCGGACATATTGGAATAATTACTTTGCGTCAGTATTTACAGTAGAGGAAGAGGATAGCATGTCGGAAATCCCAAGGAAACTAATATTGAATCAGGGACTCAATGAAATTAACCTAAGTAAAATAACAGTAATGAAGAAAATAATGGCACTAAAGAGTGACAAATCCCCAGGACCAGATGGTTTCCACCCCAGGATTTTAAGGGAAGTAGGTGAGCACATTGCAGATGCCCAAACAATAATCTTCCAAAGTTCTCTCGATTCAGGAACGGTTCCTTTAGATTGTAAAATTGCACATGTCACTATTTAAGAATGGTGAGAGAGAGAAACCATGGAATTATAGACCAGTTAGCCTAACAGCTTTTGTCTGGAAATTACTAGAGTCTATAATTAAGGACAGGGTGACTGAACACCTCAAATTTTCAGTTGATCAGAGAGAGCCAGCATGGATTTGTGAAAGGTAGGTCATGCCTGACAAACCTTATATGAGTTTTTTGAGGAGGTGACTAAAGTAGTGGACAGGGGAATGTCTATGGATGTTATTTATATGGACTTCCAGAAGGCATTTGATAAAGTTCCACATAAGAGACTGTTAACTAAGGTAGAAGCCCACGGAATTGAGGGCAAATTATTGACCTGGTTAGGAAATTGGCTGAGCGGCAAGAGACAGAGAGTAGGGATAATGGGCAGGTACTCTAATTGGCAGGAGGTGACTAGTGGTGTCCTGCAGGGATCTGTGTTGGGGCCCCAACTAGTCACAGTATTTATTAACAACTTAGATAGCATAGAAAGCCATATATCCAAATTTTCCAATGACACAAAGATAGGCGGCGTTGTACGCAGTGTAGATGGAAGCAGAAAATTACAAAAGGATATTGATAGATTAAGTGAATGGACAAAACTGTCTTATGTTCAATGTAGGCAAATGTGAGGTCATCCACTTTGGACCTAAAAAGGATAGAATAGGGTACTTTCTAAATGGTGAAAAGCTAAAAGCAATGGAGGTCCAAAGAGACTTGAGGGCCCAGATGCATAGGTCATTAAAATGTCATGAACAGGTACAGAAAATAAACAAAAAGGCTAATGGAATGCTGGCCTTTATATCTAGAGGACTAGAATACAAGGGGGTAGAAGTTATGCTGTAACTATACAAAACCCTGGTTAGGCCACAACTGGAGTACTGTGAGCAGTTCTGGGCACCACACCTTAGGAAGGACATATTGGCCTTGGATGGTGTGATGCGTAGGTTTAGAATCATAGAATCATAGAAAGTTACAGCACGGAAGGGGGCCATTTCAGCCCATCGTGTCCGCTCCGGCCAACAAAGAGCTATCCAGCCTAATCCCACTTCCCAGCTCTTGGTCCGTAGCCCTGCAGGTTAGAGCATCCCAAGTGCACATCCAAGTACTTTTTAAATGTGGTTAGGGTTCCTGCCTCTCCCACCCTTTCAGGCAGTGGGTTCCAGACCCCCACAACCCTCTGGGTGAAGAAATTTCCCCTCAAATCCCCTCTAAACCTTCCACCAATTACTTTAAATCTGTGCCCCCTGGTTTTTGACCTTTCTGCTAAAGGAAATAGGTCCTTTCTATCCACTTTATCTATGCCCCTCATAATTTTATACACCTCAATAAGGTCTCCCCTCAGCCTCCTCTGTTCCAAGGAAAACAGACCCAGCCTATGCAGTCTTTCCTCATAGCTAAGATTCTGTACTCCCGGCAACATCCTTGTAAATCTCCTCTGTACCCTCTCTAGTGCAATCACATCTTTCCTGTAACATGGTGACCAGAACTGCACGCAGTACTCTAGCTGAGGCCTAACTAGTGTTTTATACAGTTGAAGCATAACCCCACTGCTCTTGTATTCTATGCCACGGCTAATAAAGGCAAGCATTCTGTATGCCTTCTTAACCGCCTTATCTACTTGGCCTGCTACCTTCAGGGATCTGTGGGCATGCACTCCAAGGTCCCTTTGTTCCTCGACACTACTCAGTGTCCTACCATTTAATGTGTATTCCCTTTCCTTGTTAGCCCTCCCCAAATGCATTACCTCACACTTCTCCGGATTAAATTCCATTTGCCACTGTTCTGCCCACCTGACCAATTTATTGATATCTTCCTGCAGTCTACAGCTTCCTTCTTCAACCACACAGCCGATTTTAGTATCATCTGCAAACTTCTTAATCGTACCCCCTATATTCAAGTCTAGATCATTGATATACAGGAAACTTTCTGGTATCCGGGACCGAGCTGGTGCCATTAGATCAAAACTGCCGTAGAAACCAGTGCTAATGTTAAAACATACGGAGCTCAGAGCTCCGTGTGAAGCAACAAATCCTGTTGCTTAGCAACAGCTTCAAAACAGTCGGCACAGCTTGCAAGCGTCTAGCTGAAGCTGTTGCTTAGCTACAGAGACGCTTGCAGAGCCAGGACTGGAGAAAAGAAGCAATGAAAAGAAAAAAAATGATCTGAACCGACTCCTGAATTTTGCCGGTAGATAGACCTCCGGATAAACGAAAGTTTCCTGTATACCACAAAAAGCAAGGGACCAATTACTGAGCCCTGCGGAACCCCACTGGAAACAGCCTTCCAGTCACAAAAACACCCATCAACCATTACCCTCTGCTTCCTGTCTCCGAGCCAATTTTGAATCCAACTTGACACTTTGCCCTGAATCCCATGGGCTTTTAACTTCGTGACCAGTCTGCCATGTGGAACCTTATCAAAGGCCTTGCTAAAGTCCATATACACTACATCAAACGCACTACCCTCAACTACCCTCCTTATTACCTCCTCAAAAAATTCAGTCAAGTTTGTCAGACACGACCTTCCCTTAACAAATCCGTGCTGACTATCCTTGATTAATCTGTGTCTTTCTAAATGAAGGTTTATCCTGTCCTTCAGAATTATTTCCAGTAATTTTTCCACCACCGAGGTTAGGCTGACTGGCCTGTAATTACTCGGTCTATCCTTTTCTCCCTTTTTAAACAAGGGTACCACATTAGCAGTCCTCTTCAAATCAAATCAAATCAACTTTTATTGTCATTGTTAGTGCACAAGTGCAGTACAACGAAATGTAGGCTTGCAGCTCCCGAGAGTGTACATTTAGATTAAGACATTTAAACATTCAACATACATTTGGCTTGTAATACATTAACATAAACATAACCATAATGAAGTGCATTGGCAGATGTGCAGGCTTTAGAGTTTATTTGTGGAGTTCAGTAGGATGACAGCCCTGGGAAAGAAGCTGTTCCTAAATCTGGTCGTACGGGTGCGAATGCATCTGTAGCGTCTCCCAGATGGCAGGAGGGCGAACAGACTGTGGCTGGGGCCAGAGAGGATTGAAAAATGATGATCAGTGCCTCTGCAATTTCCTCTTTTGCTTCGCTTAACAGTCTGGGATACATTTCATCTGGGCCTGGGGATTTATCCACTTTTAAAGCTGCTAAACCCCTTAATACTTCCTCTCTCACTATGTTTATTTCATCTAATATTTCACACTCCTCCCCCCTGATAACAATGTCTGCTTTGCCCCTCTCCTTTGTGAAAACAGACGCAAAGTATTCATTAAGAACCCTACCGACGTCTCCCGCCTCCACACACAGTTTACTCTCATGATCTCTAATAGGCCCTACCCTTTCTTTAGTTATCCTCTTACTCTTAATATATTTATAAAACATCTTTGGGTTTTCTTTGATTTTACTTGCCAAGAATTTTTCATACTCTCTCTTTGCTTTCCTAATATCCTTTTTAATTACACCCCTGCACATTCTGTAATCCTGTAAAGATTCTGGAGTATTTAGCCCTCGGTATCTGTCATACGCCTCCCTTTTTTTCTTTATCCTACCCTGTATGTCCCTAGACATCCAGGAGCTCTAGATTTGTTAGTCCCACCTTTTTTCTTTAAGGGCACATATTTGGTCTGAACCTTCCGGATCTCCTCCTTGAATAGTACAAAGTCAGTATGGTGTCATGAAGGGGAAGTCATGTTTGACAAATTTGCTGGAGTTCTTTGAGGAAGTAACATATAGGGTGGATAAAGGGGAACCAGTGGACGTAGTGTATTTAGACTTCCAAAAGGCATTTGACAAGGTGCCACACAAGATTATTGCTTAAGATAAAAAATCACGGGATTGGGGGTAATATTCTGGCATGGATAGAGGATTGGCTATCTAACAGAAAGCAGAGAGTTGGGATAAATGGTTCATTCTCGGACTGGCAATCAGTAACTAGTGGTGTTCCACAGGGGTCAGTGCTGGGTCCCCAACTCTTTACAATCTATATTAAGGATTTGGAGGAGGGGACCGAGTGTAACATATCAAAGTTTGCAGATGATACTGAGATGGGAGGGAAAGTAGTGAGTGAGGAGGACATAAAAAACCTGCAAGGGGACATAGACAGGCTAAGTAAGTGGGCAGAGATTTGGCAGATGGAATACAATACTGGAAAGTGTGAGGTTATGCACTTTGGCAGGAAAAATCGTAGAGCAAGTTATTATCTTAATAGCAAGAAACTGGAAAGTACTGAAGTACAAAGGGATCTGGGGGTCCTGGTGCACGAAACTCAAAAGGTTAGTATGCAGGTGCAGCAAGTGATTAAGAAGGCCAATGGAATGTTGGCTTTCATTGCTAGGGGGATAGAATGTAAAAATAGGGAGGTATTGCTTCAGTTGTACAAGGTCTTGGTGAGACCGCACCTGGAATACTGCATACAGTTTTGGTGTCCATACTTAAGAAAAGACATACTTGCTCTCGAGTCAGTACAAAGAAGGTTCACTCGGCTAATCCCGGGGATGAGGGGATGGACATATGAGGAGAGGTTGAGTAGATTGGGACTCTACTCATTGGAGTTCAGAAGAATGAGAGGCGATCTTATTGAAACATATAAGATTGTGAAGGGGTTGGATCGGGTGGATGCGGGGAGGATGTTCCCGATGATGGGTGAAACTAGAACTAGGGGGCATAGTCTTAGAATAAGGGGCTGCTCTTTCAAAACTAAGATGAGGAGGAACTACTTCACTCAGAGGGTGGTAGGTCCATGGAATATGCTGCCCCAAAAAGCTGTAGAAGCTACATCATTACATAAATTTAAAACAGAAATAGACAGTTTCCTAGAAGTAAAGGGAATAAAGGGTTATGGGGAACAGGCAGGAATTTGGACATGAGTCTAGGTTCGGATCGGTCATGGCCCTGTGGGTAGCGGAGCGGGCCCAGTGGCCATGTAGCCTGATCCTGCTCCTATTTCGTGTGTCTAATTCTGTTAGATTCAGGAGATGGTTCAGTGATAGTAGATTGGCGGTTAGGATCAGATCAGCCATGATCTTATTGAATGGCGGAGCAGGCTCGAGGGGCCGATTGGCCTACTCCTGCTCCTATTTCTTATGTTCTTATGCCTCCCACTGCTCTGACACTGATTTACCTTCAAGTAGCTGTTTCCAGTCCGCTATGGCTAAATCCCCTCTGAGCTTTGCAAAATTTGCTTTTCCCCAATTTAAAATTTTTATTCCTGGTCTATCCTTGTCCTTTTCCATAACTACCTTAAACCTAACAGAATTGTGGTCACTATCACCAAAATGCTCCCCCCACTGATACGCCTTCCACCTGCCCAGCTTCATTCCCTAAAACTAAGTCCAGAACCGCCCCCTCCCTTGTTGGGCTTGCTACATACTGGCTAAAAAAGCTCTTCTGGATGCATTTTAGGAATTCCGCACCTTCTATACCCTTCACACTAATTTTATCCCAGTTAATACTGGGGTAATTGAAATCCCCTACTATTACTGCCCTATAGTTTTTGCACTTCTCAGAAATTTGCCTACATATTTGTTCTTCTATCTCCCTCTCACTGTTTGGGGGGTCTGTAGTACACTCCCAGCAGTGTGATCGCCCCTTTTTTGTTTTTCAATTCGACCCGTATGGCCTCGTTTGATGATCCCTCCAACATATCATCCCTCCTCACAGTTGTAATAGTTTCTTTAATCAATACCGCGACCCCCTCTCCCTTTTTACCTCCCTCTCTATCCCGCCTGAAAATCCTGTAACCAGGAATGTTGAGCTGCCATACCTGCCCCTCTTTCAGCCACGTCTCTGTAATAGCTATAATATCATAGTCCCAAGTATCTACCTGTGTCCTCAGCTCATCTGCCTTGTTCGCTATACTCCTTGCATTGAAGTATATACCATTTAGTACAGGCAAACCTCCTTGTTGACTACTTTCTGGCCCTTGATTCCTCTGTCTTTCCAATTTACTTTCTACATTTTTGTTTTCCAATTCCAGTTTTTCTTCCCTCCCTATTAACTCTATACTTAGGTTTCCATCCCCTGCCAAGCTAGTTTAACCCCTCCCCAACAACACTAGCAAACCCTCCCGCGAGGATATTGGTCCCGTTCCCGTTGAGGTGCAACCCGTCTGACTTGTAGAGGTCCCACCTCCCCCAGAAACAGTTCCAATTCCTCAGGAATCTAAAGCCCTCCCTCCTACACCATCTCTCCAGCCACGCATTCATCTGCTCTATCTTCCTATTTCTGTACTCACTAGCACGTGGCACTGGTAGTAATCCGGAAATTACTACCTTTGTGGTCCTGCTTTTTAACCTCTTTCCTAGCTCCCTAAACTCTGCCTGCAGGACCTCATCCCTCTTCCGACCTATGTCGTTGGTACCGATATGGACCACGACCTCTGGCTATTCACCTTCCCCCCTCAGAATGCCCTGCAGCCGCTCAGTGACGTCCTTGACCCCGGAACCAGGGAGGCAACATACCATCCTGGAGTCACGTCTGCGGCCGCAGAAACGCCTGTCTGCTCCCCTAACTATTGAATCTCTAGTCGCTATTGCTCTCCCTCTCCTCTTCCCCCCCCCCCCCCCCCCCCCCCACCTGTGCAGCTGAGCCTTCCATGGTGCTGTGGACTTGGCTCTGGCTGCACTCCCCAGAGGAACCATCACCCTCACCAGTACTCAGCACCTAATACTGGTTAATGAGCAACATGGGCTCAGGGGACTCCTGTACTACCTACCTGGTCCTCCTCTTCTGTCTGACGGTCACCCATTCCCTCTCTGCCTGCACACTCTTAAGCTGCGGGGTGACCACCTCCCGCAACATGCTATCCACGTAGCTCTCAGCCTCGCGGATGCCCAGCAGTGACTGCAGCCGCCGCTCAAGCTCCGTTACCCAGTGCTCGAGCTGCTGTAGCTGGCGCCACTTCCAGCACATGTTTACCAGAATGATACCCAGACTCCAAGGGTTAAATTACAAGGAGAGATTACACAAATTAGGGTTGTATTCCCTGGAATTTAGAAGGTTAAAGGGTGATCTGATCGAAGTTTTCAAGATATCAAGGGGGAACAGCTAGAGAGAAACTATTTCTGCTGGTTGGGGAGTCTAGGACGAGGAGCGAAGTCTAAAAATGAGAGCAGACCTTTCAGGAGTGAAATTAGGAAACACTTCTGCACACAAAGGGTGGTAGAAGTTTGGAACTCTCTTCCACAAACGGCAATCAATGCTAGATCGATTGTTAATTTTAAATCTGAGATTGATAGATTTTTGTTAACCAAAAGTATTAAGGGATATGGGCCAAAGGCGGGTATATGGAGTTGGATCACAGATCAGCCATGATTTCATTGAATGGCGGAACAGGCTCGAGGGCCTCAATGGCCTCCTCCTGTTGCTATGTTCCAATGTTCCATTTTACTCAATCTCCTTATAGAACAACCCTCTCATCCCAGGAATCAATCTAGTGAACCTTTGTTACACTCCCTCTAAGGCAAGTATATCCTTCATTAGGTAAGGAGACCTAAACTGTACGCAGTACTCCAGGTGTGGCCTCACCAAAGCCCTATATAATTGTAGCAAGACTTCCTTACTCTTCTAACCCCCTTGCAATAAAGGCCATCATACCATTTGCCTTCCTAATTGCTTGCTGTACCTGCATGTTAAGAGTAACAGGCCAGATCCCAAGTGTAAAGTGGGTGAGCTAGGAAGAACGATTGAAGAAGCTCAAGTTTTGCTGTCTCAAGGGAAGCTGGCTAAGCGGGGAGCCTCATTAAACATATGAAATATTAAATGGTGTAAGAACATAAGAAATAGGAGCAGGAGTAGGCCATTCGGCCTCTCGAGCCTGCTCCGCCATTCAATGAGATCCTGGCTGATCTTATGCCTCACTCCCATTCACCGGCCCTATTGCCATATCCCTTGATGCCTTTACTAGTCAGAAATCTATCGACTTCTGTTTTGAATATACCCAATGACTGATCCTCCACAGCCCTCTGGGGTAGAGAATTCCAAAGATTCACCACCCTCTGTGTGAAGAAATTTCTTCTCATCTCAGTCCTGAATGGCCTACCCTTTTATCCTGAGGCTGTGGCCCCTGGTTCTAGACTCCCCAGCCAAGGGAAACATTCTCTCAGCATCCACCCTATCAAGCCCTATAATAATTTTGTATGCTTCAATGAGATCCCCTCTCGTTCTTCTGAATTCAAGAGAATACAGGCTTAGTTTACTCAATCTCTTCTCTCATGACAGTCCCGCCATCCCAGGAATCAATCTCGTGAACCTTCGTTGCACTCCTTCTATGGCAAGTATATCCTTCCTTAGGTAAGGAGACCAAAATTGTACACAGTACTCCAGGTGTGGTCTCACTAAGATCCTATATAATTGGAGTAAGACTTCTTTACTCCTGTACTCAAATCCTCTTGTAATGAAGGCCAGCATACCATTTACCTTCCTAATGGCTTGCTGCACCTGCACATTCACTTTCAGTGACTCATGTACAAGGACACCCAGGTCCCTTTGAGCATCTGCATTCCCCAATCTTTCACCATTTTAGGAAATACTCTGCCTTTCTGTTTTTTCTACCAGAGTGGATAACTTCACATTTATCCACATTATATTCCACCTGCCATGTTCTCGCCCACTCACTGAGCCTGTCGAGATCCCCTTGAAGCCTCTTCACTGTTGTATCCATGTGTTAATGAAGACCCAGAAAGCAGGAGTCGATTTAACAAGTGTTCACTGAACAAAGCCTGGAGGTGAACTAAACTATACAAGACGCTATACAGGCTTATATACCCGAGTGGTCACTACCGGTACTACAGTACACAGGGGCCTCAAAAAAACATAGTTCCTCTTAAAGGTACATACACCACAATTCCTCCCCTTTTAGATAAATAGTACATAATATTTTAAGTAATCATTAATTAACATTTTTACCAGAACAATAATCTACACATTTGCTGAAGTTAATCAATTACGAATTCAGTCTCTCTGGAGGCTTCCTGACTCGGTCCGGATAACGCCTCGGTGGTGTAGTAGGTTTCGGTGGTGTAGTAGGTTCTTTTGGCAAGGTCGATTCGGCTTGAATGCCAGTGTCGGGTTCATCTGGTTCCAGTATCACCGGATCGGAGGTAGATACTATGGGTATCTCTGCTTCATCATTAGGCGTATAGAGTTTTACAGCACAGAAAGAGGCCCTTCGGCCCATCGTGTCTGCGCCGCCCATCCATCCCTGTCCAGTCTAATCCCATTTTCCAGCATTTGGTCCATAGCCTTGTATGCAATGGCATTTCAAGTGCTCATCCAAATGCTTCTTGAATGTTGTGAGGGTTCCTGCCTCTACCACCCTTTTAGGCATTGAGTTCCACATTCCAACCACCCTCTGGGTGAAAAAGTTCCTCCTCAAATCCCCTCTAAATCTCCTGCCCCTTACCCTGAATCTATGCCCCCTTGTTATTGACCCCCCTACTAAGGGGAAAAGTTCCTCTTTGTCTACCCTATCTATGCCCCTCATCATTTTGTACACCTCAATCAGGTCCCCCCTCAGCCTTCTTTGCTCCAAGGAAAACAACCCCAGCCTGTTTAGTCTTTCTTCATATCTGAGGCGCTCCATCCCAGGTAACATCCTGGTGAATCTTCTCTGCACCCTCTCCAAAGCAATCACATCCTTCCTATAGTGAGGCGACCAGAACTGCACACAGTACTCCAGCTGTGGCCTCACCAGCGTTTTGTACAGCTCCATCATAACCTCCCTGCTCTTATATTCTATGCCTCGGCTAATGAAGGCAAGTATCCCATATGCCTTTTTAACCACCTTATCTACTTGTTCCGCTGCCTTCAGAGATCTATGTACATGTACACCGAGGTCCCTCTGACCCTCTGTACTTCCTAGGGTCCTACCACTCATTGTGTATTCCCTTGCCTTATTTGTCTGTCCAAAATGCATCACCTCGCACTTTTCAGGGTTAAATTCCATTTGCCACTTTTCCGCCCATCTGACCAACCCGTCTATATCGTCCTGTAGCCTGAGGCTTTCCCCCTTGCAATTTACCACCCCACCAATTTTCGTGTCATCTGCAAACTTACTGATCATCCCTTTTACATTCTCATCCAAATCATTTATGTAGATCACAAACAACAAGGGACCCAGCACCGATCCCTGAGGTACCCCACTGGACACAGGCTTCCAGTCACAAAAGCAACCTTCGACCATCACCCTCTGCCTCCTGCCACTCAGCCAGTTTAGGATCCAACGCGCCAAGGCACCCTGGATCCCATGGGCTCTTACCTTCTTGACCAGTCTCCTATGCGGGACTTTGTCAAAAGCTTTACTGAAGTCCATGTAAACCACATCCACAGCATTTCCCTCATCCACCTCCCTAGTCACCCCCTCGAAAAATTCAATCAGATTTGTCAGACATGATTTACCCTTGACAAAGCCATGCTGACTATCCCCGATTAATCCTTGCCTCTCCAAGTGGAGACTAATTTTGTCCCTCAGAATTTTTTCCAATAATTTCCCTACCACAGATGTTAGGCTCACTGGCCTGTAATTCCCTGGTTTATCCCTGCTACCCTTCTTGTATAATGGTACTACATTAGCTGTTCTCCAGTCCTCTGGTACATCCCCTGTGGCCAGAGAGGTTCTGAAAATTTGTGTCAGAGCCCCTGCAATCTCCTCCTTTGCCTCCCACAGCAACCTGGGATACATCTCGTCCGGGCCTGGGGATTTATCGACTTTTTGGCCTGCTAAAACCGCTAGCACCTCCTCCCTCTCGATGCTAATATGTTCAAGTATGTCACAATCCCCTTGCCCGATTTCTATGTCTGCATCGTCTTTCTCCATAGTGAACACAGATGCAAAAAATTCATTTAAAACCCCGCCTACATCATCTGGTTCTACACACAGATTGCCACTTTGGTCCCTAATGGGCCCTACCCTTTCCCTGGTTATCCTCTTGCCCTTAATATACTTATAAAACATCTTAGGATTTTCCTTTATTTTGCTCGCCAGTGTTATTTCATGGCCCCTCCTCGCCCTCCTAATTTCTTTTTTAAGTATGCCCCTGCACTTTTTATACTCCTCTAGGGCTTCTTCCGTCTTTAGTCTTTTGTAACTGCCAAAAGCCCCCCTTTTATTTCTAATGCATTTTTGTATCTCCCTTGTCATCCAAGGTTCCCTTTGCTTGTTGGTCCCACCCTTGACCTTTACAGGAACATGTTGGCGCTGTACTCTCTCTATTTCCCTTCTGAAAGTCTCCCACTGTTTTGATGTGGATTTTCCTATAAGTAGCTGCTCCCAGTCCACTTTGGCCAGATCCTGCCTTATCATATTAAAATCGGCCTTCCCCCAATTTAGAACCCTTATTTCCGGGCCGTCTTTGTCTTTTTCCATGACCACCTTAAATTTCACCGAATTATGGTCACTGTCGCCAAAATGCTCTCCTACTGATACTTCCACCACTTGCCCGTGGTGTAGGTTGTCCCTTTTCGGATGACTCTTATGATCTGGTCAGCATGGCGCCTTATTATGCTTTCTCCAATGTCCATGGTATACATCAGCGGTCCTAGTCGTGTGCAAATAGTTCCAGGCTGCCATTTCTCGGTACGGTAGTCCCGGGCCAAAACTTGTTGACCTATCTGGAAGGTTCTAGTTGGCCTTTCATTCATGCCTTGAAATTGCCGGTTCTCCACGTCCCTTCTGATGTTTGGCTTGATCAAATCCAGCCGGCATCTTAGTGTTCTATTGAAAAACATCATGGCGGGGGTTTGGTTTGTAACCACATGTGTTGCATTCCTGTACGCAAACAAGAAGTTATCTACCTTATGTTGTAGATTTATGTCTTCATCCCATGGCCTTTATGGCCTTCTTGAAGGTCTGGACAAACCTTTCAGCTAATCCATTGGTGGCGGGATGGTATGGGGCGGACGTGTAGTGCTTAACCCCATTGTTTTTTAAGAACTTCCTGAATTCTTCGGATACAAATTGCGGTCCATTATCAGAACAGATCTGTTCAGGCAGCCCATTCCTGGCGAATATGGTCCTTAATACTGTGATGGTTTTTTCCGCGGTGGTGGAGGACATCTTTATTACCTCCGGCCACTTGGAGTATGCATCAACCGCGATTAAGAGCATTGAGTCCATAAATGGACTAGCAAAGTCGATATGTACCCTTTGCCAGGGAGATGAGGGCCACTCCCATGGATGTAGAGGGGCTTGTGGTGGGGCGTTTTGGACCTTCTGGCATCCTAGACAGCTCTTGGTCATTTCTTCGATGTCTCCATCGATACCTGGCCACCACACAAATGCTCTGGCTAAGTTCTTCATTTTCACTCCACCCAGATGCCCCTCGTGAAGTTCCTTTAGCACTTTATCCTGGAGTTTGGGTGGAATCACCACTCTGGATCCACACATCAAGGTTCCTCGGCACACTGACAGCTGTTCTCTGCGAGAATGCTGGTAACAGTGGTTCGCCATGTGCTGGCCATCCCTTCACCGTATAATCGTAGACTTGTGAGAGAGTCGGGTCATTTCTCGTTTCCTTTTCAATGGTAGAATTTGTCACTGGTAGACATTCAACTATGGTCAAGTGGAACATCTCCACTGGGTCCACTGTAGGTGCCTCTTCTACCGTTGGCAACGGTAGGCGCGATAAACCGTCAGCATTCCCATGCTGTTTTGTTCCTTTGTATTCTATGTCATATTGGTGTGCCCCTAGGAAAAGGGACCACCTCTGTAGCCTTTGCGCTGTCATAATGGGAACGCCCTTTTTAGGGTTGAATATGGAGACGAGGGGTTGATGGTAAGTCAACAAGGTAAATTTTTGTCCGTGTAGGTAATGGTTGAATTTCTTCACCCCCCACACCAGGCTGAGTGCCTCCCTGTCGATCTGGGCATGGTTACGCTCAGCTGAGCTTAATGAGCGTGACGCAAAAGCTATCGGCCGCTCGGAGCCATCAGGGAATTTATGCGATAATACCGCTCCCACGCCGTAAGGGGATGCATCGCACGCCAGTCTGATTGGCAGTGATGGGTTGTAATGAGCCAACACTTCCTTGGACGTGATCAAGCCTTTGCATTTATGGAAAGCACGTTTACAGTCTTCGCTCCATTTCCAAATTACTCCCGTTTGTAGCAGTGCGTTAAGAGGGTGCAGAACCGTTGACAAGTTCGGTAAAAATTTATGATAGTAATTTATTAATCCCAGGAACGACCTTAACTGTGAGACATTTTCAGGCGCTGGGGCTTTTACGACCGCTTCAATTTTTTCAGGTGATTTATGCAACCCTTCTTCGTTAATGATATGGCCACAATATGATATTTGTTTCTGGAAAAATTTGCACTTGGGGCGATTTGCTCGTAGGCCCCGTTCTCTCAGCCTCGCGAGCACCTGCTCCAAATTGGCAAGGTGCTCGTTGCCGTTTTCTCCTGTTACAAGGATGTCGTCTAGGTAGCATTGAGACCCTGGACACCCTTGCAGTACTTGCTCCATAGCTCTTTGCCAGATAGCTGGAGCTGATGCTACTCCGAAAACTAGCCGATTGTACTGGTACGGGCCTTTGTGTGTGTTTATCGTGAGATACTTTTTAGCGGTCTCCTCAACCTCCATCTGTAGATATGCCTGTGCCAAGTCAATTTTGGTGAAACGTTTCCCTCCGGATAGTGAGGCGAAAATATCTTCTATCCTCGGAAGAGGATACTGTACCGTATGAAGAACCGGGTTTACAGTCACCTTGAAGTCCCCACAGATGCGAATTTTTCTCTGTTCTTCAGATTTATCATTATTCAACGTTTTCTTCATGACCGGGACGATGGGTGTTGCCCACTCGCTCCAATCTACCTTGGATAACACGCCTGCTTTTTCCAAATTCTCCAGCTCTGCCTCGACTGCTGGACGAATTGCATATGGCACCGGCCTTGCCTTAAAAAACTTGGGAATTGCTGCATCTTCTACTTTTATTGAGGCGGTGGCGCCTTTCAGGGTTCCTAGTTCCTGTTGAAACACTTCTTTGGCGTTAGCCAAGATTTCTTTTAATCGTCCAGGGATGATGTCATCATCATTTTTTTTCTTACTGGTCACCGTCAGTGCCTGAATGGAGTGCCAGTCCAAACGTATCTTTCTGATCCATTCACGTCCCAACAATGGTGGACCACCATCTTGCAGAACGTATAAATACAACTTCTGTATTTCCTTGCCGTTGTATACAACAGGCACCCTTATTTTCCCTCTGGGGTATACTTTCTGCCCCGTGTATGTCTTCAAGATAATGGATGTGTCTTTCAAAGGTATATGCGGAAATAGCCGCTCGTAATCCCGTCGACTTATGACGGTCAGAGCTGATCCTGTATCTAGCTCCATTTTAACTGGGGACCCTGCTATTGTGAGGGTAACTCAAATGGTCTGGTAATCTTCTTTGGCAATTACATTATGTAATTTGAGACAGCTTAGTCTCTTGTTTCCGGAGTCGCTATCGCTCTTCTGGTCTTCGGAGCTACTGTCCGTCATCATTTGTACCTTCCTGTACTTTTCCTTATTGACCTTTTTACTGTCAGCGGATTTTTTTCCAGATCGGCATACACGTGCAATGTGTCCCATCTTTCCGCATTGCCTGCATGCTTTGTCCTTGAACCAGCAGTCCCTCTGGTCATGGGTGGATCTGCCGCAGCGATAACATCTCTCGAAACCCCATGTCATTTCATGGGTGCCGAAGTCCTGTGGCTTTTGCTGTATCTCTGCAGCTCCTCTTGTTGCTGCTTCGTATGATACAGCCACACTGAAAGCCTTGTCCAGTGTCAAATCTTTCTCAGAAAGTAGTCTTTTCTGTGTTCCTTCGCTTAGGAGACCACAGACGAATTTGTCTCGTAGAGAATCTGCCAGTCCTGCCCCGAATTGGCAGTGCTTAGACAGCTTTCGTAATTTGGTGAGGTAATCAGCGTTACTTTCATTCTTGTGCTGATTCCTCCTGAAGAATTTGAATTGTTCCGCTATCAGCAGCGGTGTTGGGTTTAAGTGCTCCTGTAGGGTATCAACAATCTCCTTAAAATTCTTGTCCATCGGTTTGGCTGGAGTGATCAAGTTTCGTAACAGCCCGTATGTCCTTGCGCCCATCAGATTTAGAAGTACCGATGCCTTTTTATCATCCGCTACTTCATTCGCCTTGCAATATACCTCCACTCTTTCCACATATGTGGTCCAATCCTCTATATCACTATCGAAAGCAGTAATATTGCCAGTCTTAGGCATCCTGAAAATCAAAAATGGCGCCTCCCGCGCTTTCTCTTCTTCCCTGTCGAGTCAAGATGGCGCCTCCCGCGCTTTGCGCCGCTGCCGCTGCTGCCAACGCTGTTCTCCGCGTTTTTTTAAATTACATATATATTTTTAAACAGTTACTCCGTCGGACTCTCTGGGACTTTCCCCTCCCTTTGCTTGGTCCGAACGCCAACCTGCTTTGCAGCGCCGGCCGTGTCCTGAGTGCTCCACCCTCTGTCTCTGTTTGCTTCTGCCTTACGACTAGCTGACCGGCCCCGCTGCAGAGCTACCCGATCGAGCCGCAGCCCGCCGCCCAGGAAGGATTAGTGCAGTACCTGCCACTGGCCCGTTTAGCTGGTGAAACCACAGTTTTTTGTTTTTTTTCTTCGACCTTCGTCTGAGGAATCGATCTCCTTGAGGTGCTGCCGAATTGCAGGTAAGTTCGTTTCTAACTCGTCGCCACTGTTGTATCCGTGTGTTAATGAAGACCCGGAAAGCAGGAGTCGATTTAACAAGTGTTTACTGAACAAAGTCTGGAGGTGAACTAAACTATACAAGACGCTATACAGGCTTATATACCCGAGTGGTCACTACCGGTACTACAGTACACAGGGGCCTCAAAAAAACATAGTTCCTCTTAAAGGTACATACACCACATTCACATCCTCTTCACAACTGACACTGCCACCTAGCTTTGTATCAACAGCAAATTTGGAAATGTTACATTTAGTCCCCTCATCCAAATCATTGATATAGATTGTGAATAGCTGGGGCCCAAGCACCGATCCTTGCGGTACCCCACTAGTCACAGCCTGCCATCCTGAAAAAGATCTGTTTATCCCTACTTTTTGTTTTCTGTCTGTTAACCAATTCTCAATCCATGCTAGTATATTACCCCCAATTCCATGTGCCCTAATTTTGTTCACCAACCTCTTCTCCTGTGGGACCTTATTGAAGGCCTTCTGAAAATCCAGATATACCACATCTACTTGTTCCCCTTTGTTTACTCCACTAGTTACATCCTCAAAGAACTCCAATATGTTTGTCAAACAGGATTTCCCTTTCATAAATCCATGTTGACTCTGCCCAATCTTATTAATAGTTTCTAAGTACCCAGTTATTGCATCCTTTATAATAGATTCCAGCATTTTCCCAACTACTGATGTGAGGCTAACAGGTCTGTAGTTCCCCGTTTTCTCTCTCCCTCCTTTCTTAAATAGCGGGGTTACATTTGCTATCCTCCAATCTGCAGGAACCATTCCAGAATCTATAGAATTTTGGAAGATGACAACCAATGCATCCACTATCCTAATGGCCACCTCTTTCAAAACCTAACCCTGTAGGTCATCCGGTCCTTGGGATTTATCGACTTTTAGTCATATTAATTTTGCTAGTACTGTTTTTTTACCGAATAATTTCTTTAAGTTCCTCATTCTCGCCACACCCTTGGTTTTCTCGTATTTCTGGGAGGTTTTTTGTGTCTTCCTCCGTGAAGACAGAAACAATGTACTTATTTAATTTCTCTGCCATTTCCTCATTCTCCATTATAAATTCTCCTGTCTCTGACTGTAAAGGACCTACATTTACCTTCGCCAGTCTTTTCCTTTTCACATACCTATAGAAGCTTTTACAATCCGTTTTTATATTTTTCGCTAGTTTGTGCTCATATTCCATTTTCCCTTTCTTTATCAATTTCTTGGTCCCCCTTTGCTGATTTCTAAAACGATCCCAATCCTCAGGCTGACTGCTTTTTCTGGCAACTTTATAAGCTTCCTCCTTTGACTTAATACTAGCTTTAATTTGTTTTGTTAGCCATGGTTGGATCACTTTTCCTTTTGGGTTTTTATGCCCTAGAGGAATATATGTTTGTTGCAAATTATGCTTTATTTCCTTGAATGTTAGCCATTGTATGTCCACCTTCATACCTTTTAGTGTAGTCTCCCAATCTATCATGGCCAACTTGTACCTCATAACCTTGTAGTTTCCTCTGTTTAGATTGAAAACCTTAGTTTCAGATTGGACTACATCTCTCTCAAACTTAATATAAAATTCAATCATATTATGGTCGCTTGTCCCTAAAGGCCCCTTTACCACAAGATTATTGACTAGCCTTTTCTCGTTACACAGTACCAGATCCAGAATAGCCTGTTCCCTGGTTGGTTCCTCCACATACTGATCCAGGCAACCCTCTCGCATGCATTCCAAGAATTCGTGCTCCACACCATTAGTGGTAATTTGATTTTCCCAGTCAATATATAGATTAAAGTCCCCCATGATTTCCGTATTGTCCTTGTTACATGCACTTCTAATTTCTTGATTGATACTGTGCCCTACATTGCCATTACTGTTTGGTGGCTATACATAACTCCCACCAATGTTTTCCACCCTTTGCTGTTTCTTAGCTCCACCCAAACTGATTCCAGTTCTACATCACAATCTGCAAAGCCAAGATCTTTTATCTCTACTGTACCGATCTCATCCCCTATTAACAGCGCTACGCCACCTCCTTTTCCTTTTAGTCTGTCCTTCCTAAATGTTGAGTTCCCTGGAACATTCAGTTTGCAGCTTTGGTTACCCTGCAACCATGCCTGTGTAATGGCAATTACATCATACCCATTTACTTCTATTTGTGCCATTAATTCATCCACCTTGTTGCGAATGCTATGTGCATTTAGACAAAGTGCCTTCAACTTTGCCCGTTTAATATTTTTCTGCACTTTGACCCTCTTTACTGTTGGCCTTTGTTTCTGCTCCCTACTAGTTTTGCTGACTACTTTTCTAACTTTCACTTCCAGCTTTGTTTCTCTCCGTTCTGGGCCCACACATAAGTACCCAGCCCCCTGACAAACTAGTTTAAATCCTTCCCAACAGCACTAGCAAACCTTCCCGTGAAGATATTGGTCCCGGTTCTGCCGAGGCGTAACCCGTCCAGCTTGTACAGGTCCCACCTTCCCCAGAATCGTATAGATAGTGAAAACCCAGAGGATTACTTCAAAGGAAGTCAGGACCAGAGGGAATAAATAGAAATTATTGAAAAGAAATATCAGGAAGAACTCCTACACACAAAGGGTGATAATACCTAGGAATACGGTAGCAGGTTATGTTACTGGACGAGTAATCCAGAGGCCTGGACTAATGATCCGGAGACTCGAGTTCAAATCCCACCACGGCAACTGGGGAATTTAAATTCAGTTAATTAAATAAGTATCAGTAATGGTGACCATGAAACGAGCAGCTTGTCGTAAAAATCCATCTACATTGTTACTTGTTGCTTGGCACTTCAGTGGTTAAAAGTCAACCCAGGACTTTTGTAAAAATAATGCTCCAATGGACCAAATGGACAATTATCTTTAGTGTTATTATAGGAACAGGAGTAGGCCATTCAGCCCCTTGAGCCCATTCCGCCATTCAATTAGATCCCTATCCCTTGATACCTTACCTCCATAAATATCTGTCTATCTCAGTCTCGAAAATTTCAATTGTCCCTCAGCATCCACACCATTTTGATGGAGGGAATTCTAGATTTCCACTACCCTTTATGTGGAAAAAATGCTTCCTAATTTTACTTCTAAATGGCCGAACTTTAATTTTAAGATAGTACCCCCCTTCTGGATTCTACCACCAGAAGAAATAGTTTCTCGGTATCGACCCTATCGAATCCTTTTTATCATTTTAAGCACCTCATTTAGACTGCCCCTCAACCTTCTAAACTCAAGGCCAGTTTATGCAACCTGTCCTCATAATTTAATCCTTCGAGGCCTGCTATAATTCTGCTCAATCTGTGCTGTACTCCCTGCAAGGCCTATATCTTCCTGCGGTGCAGTTCCTAAATCTGAGCGCACTACTCCAGATGGGGTCTGACCAAGGCTCTGTAGAACTGAAGCATAACTTCCTCGTCTTAGTATCCCAGCCCCGTCAAGATAAAGACCAACAACCCATTAGCCTTTTTGATTACTCCTTGCACCGGTGAGCTAGCTTTTAGTGATGTGTGTGCATGGACACCCAAATCCCTTTTGCTCCTCCATAGTTCCGAGTCCCTCGCCATTTAGAAAATACTTACGGAGAGCGCAAGATGGGGGGCCGGCCTGGAGAGCATTGGAATAGTCAAAGTCTAGAGGTAGCGAAGATAGCGATACTGTAATTTCCTCAGCTAATGCAAGGATCCCTCACCTTGTGGCTTGACCAGGGGCAAATTAACCCGTCCCAAATACAATTCGCGATGCTGGGACATCTGAGCCATTCAGCCACCCAACAATCATCTGGTTTTGCTAGAAATGTACAAAGCAGCTTGAGGGCTTTTGGCATTCAAGATTTAACAAAAAAAATAGTTTGTGGCTGCTAGGCTGAACATAGTTAAAATCCAGAAAGATGACAATCTTTATGAATAGCTGGTCTGATCCTTATTAGTAGGCTCATGAGCAATAGTTCAAAGAGCTTTGTGCACAGTGTTTGAGAAAACTGCACTTAACATTTCCCATTCATTCTCGGGAGAATTCCCTTAAATGTTTCAAATCACAGTGACAAATGAATTGCGTATCCTTAGTCTTTTGAGACTCTTAAAAATGCTCCTTGCCTGTTGCGTTACTGAAGCGCCGATAAATTTTAACGCCGTGTGTTTTTTTCTCTTTTTTTGCACAGAATGCTGAAACAGGCCATTGCAATGAGAGTGCTGATTACTCAAGCAAGCCTGACTGTCAATGATGATGTTACCAATCACTGCAAATCATCCGAGCTGCTGAGGCTGACGCTGGACAACGTTCTGCTGAACCTGGCGCCGGTGGTGAACCACTCCAGGCCCCCGTCGCGGGAATTCCGAGCTGAGCCCAGCGATGGCTTCTCGGAACTTTACATGCTGGAGGTGTGCGCTGGGGACCTGCAGATTGACAACCAGCTTTACCACAAGGCGAGCTTCCACTTCCCTGCCCTGCTTTGCCAAGAGCTGAAACCGGAAAGCCTGCAGTGGAGAAATGGCTCCAATTCGACACTTTCGGCCAAGGACCTCGACGACTACAAACACACATGCTTTCTCAAAGCCCGTGTCCGCTTAAGGGAGCAGAATTTTGTATTCACCGTGAATGAGGTCAACTTTGAACTGAGACCGGCGAGACTCTACGTGGAAGACACGTTTGTGTATTACATAAAGACTCTGTTTAACACATACATCCCAGACACTGGGCTGTACCGTAAGCGAGCGAGGACATGGTCCTGTTCAGCCGCTGACCTCCCTGTGCCTGAGCAAGTGGCCAATGCAACGCAAGCGCTAGTGAATCCGATCAAGCTGCAACGGCTGACCATCCAAGCCGTGAGCTTGCTCGTCAGTGTCCACGCTTCAATAAAGTTATACATTGCGTCAGATCACGCTCCTCTTTCCTTCTCTCTCTTTGAGCGAGGGCCCATCTACACTACTCCCAGGCAGCTTATCCACGCGCTTGCCATGCACTATGCTGCAGGAGCCTTATTTCGGGCAGGTTAGTACAGCTGTTGCAACTTTGACACTCCTGCTCAAAGTCTACTTGTGCTGGGGCCGTGAAAACGAGCGATATCGCATCAGCCGCCCGTTACACACCTTCATAGGAACGGGAGGAGGCCATTTAGCCCCTCGAGTCTGTGCCATCATACAATGAGATCATGGCAGGTCTGTGACCTAACTCCATATACCCGCCTTTGGCCCATATCCCTTAATACCATTGGTTAACAAAAAGCTATCCCTCTCAGATTTAAAATTAACAATTGACCGAGCATCAACTGCCGTTTGCGGAAGAGAGTTCCAAACTTCTACCATCCTTTGCGTGTAGAAGCGTTTCCTAACTTCACTCCTGAAAGGCCTGGTCTGATCTCGCCCATTTTACCCCCTTGCCGAAGTTCTGTGTATTTTCCCTCGGCTCTGTGTATTTTCCGGCTACTAAAAGGCTCTCCTTAAACTTCAGCTTTTTCTCATGGGTACAGATTGCTGCGTAATCTTGCTATATATAAGAAAAACCCAGAAGGAGATCAAAATGCTGGACTGTGATGACTTAGTTTCTCTCATCCAGGGGGAGCAGCATTTGAGGTTGTACAGTTGGCCTCGGCCCTCTTGAACATAGGAGTAGACCCAACTCAAATGGCCAGGATCTGTCCACAAGTAACCTCCAATGGTGACCCCATTGCAGGGTCAACAGGGGTCACCTCATTTAAATAATGGTGGTGCGCACCTGCGGCACTCGGAATACGCCTCGGAGACCCACTTGCCGTGAATCCCGGTGGAGTGTGCTGCTCGGCGGAGGATGGAGCTATCAGGATCCACAGTTCAACAATTCCATCCCAAAATTTAATTTCCTATCAGGACTCTTGTGAAAATATGGCAATCCATGGTATCTCCTCAAATGGAACATAGGAACAGGAGGAGGCCATTCAGCCCCTCGAGCCTGTTCTGCCATTCAATGAGATCATGGCTGATCTGTGACCTAACTCCATATACCCGCCTTTCCTCATATCCATTAATACCTTTGGTTAACAAAAATCTATCAATCTCAGATTTAAAATTAACAATTGATCTAGCAACAATTGCTGTTTGTGGAGGAGAGTTCCAAACTTCTACCACCCTTTGTGTGTAGAAGTGTTTCCTAATTTCATTCCTGAAAGGTCTGGATCTAATTTTTAGACTATGTCCCCTAGTCCTAGACTTCCTAAATGGCTCATAGTTCAGACCAGCAACGCCATATAGAGGGAGTGGGGTAATACACACCACCTCGCACTACGGGAATCAAGGGATATGGGGATAGGGCGGGAAAGTGGAGATGTGGTAGAAGACCAGCCATGATCTTATTGAATGGCGGACAGACTTGAGGGGCCGTGTGGCCTATTCCTGCTCCTAATTCTTATGTTCTATACTGACACACTATGAGATACATGTTGATGGCCATTTCTAAAGGAACAAGCTTTTGACTTGATGTTAGTATTCCCACCTCCGAGTTAGAAGGCACAGGATTCGAACCCTGGCCCCAGACAGTCCCCAGCGAGTGGAGCACCGGCTCTGAATTCTGGGTTGTCGTCCAGCGGCGATACTCGCGCCTGCTGGGCGTGTGTGGTCCCCTCGTCATCGTATGGGTTGTGTGAACCCATAAAACTCTCCCACCACAGAGCACCAACTATACAATCGGCTGGTTGTAATGGTGGTTAAGCCATGGAAAGAGTGTTGACGTCGTGGCCTGTTAATCCGCCTGCAAATCCTTCCACCACTTCACACGCTTCTCCAAGAGGAATCACGTAAAGATACATAAAAAGCAACCATTTCTAAAGTTTACGTCATTTTTATTTACTCTAAACAAACGTTCTCATTGTTTCAGTCATTTGCCATTGATGTTTTGGTTTATGTTCCCTGTAGGCTGGGTTGTTGGCTCTCTGGAAATTCTTGGAAGTCCAGCTAATTTGGTGCGAAGTATAGGTAATGGGATAGCGGACTTCTTCAGACTCCCGTATGAGGGACTGACCCGTGGACCAGGCGCCTTTGTCAGTGGAGTCTCCAGGGGAACAACTTCATTTGTAAAACATATTTCCAAAGGTAAATGTTTTTTTCTGACTATAGTTAAAGTCCATATTCTCACACAGTATATGTGACACATAATATTAGTTTGTCATCATGTCATCCTTAAAAACATGAGAAACGGGAAACTTCTGTTAGGCAGTTTGGACAAATAACAGCAGCAACAACTTATATATTTATGTAAAAGAAAGAAAGAAAGACTTGCAGTTACTTAGCACCAGTGTCAGCTGTGGCTCAGTGGGTCGCACACTTGCCTCTGAGTCAGAAGGTTGTGGGTTCAAGACCCACTTCAGAGACTTGAGCACATAAAGCTAGGCTGACACTCCACATAAAAGATCCCATGGCACTATTTCGAAGAAGAGCAGGGGAGTTATCCCTGGTGTCCTGGCCAATATTTATCCCTCAACCAACATAACAAAAAAAAACAGATTACCTGGTCATTATCACATTGCTGTTTGTGGGAGCTTGCTGTGCGCAAATTGGCTGCCGCGTTTCCCACATAACAACATTGACTACATTCCAAAAGCACTTCATTGGCTGTAAAGCGCTTTGAGACGTCCGGTGGTCGTGAAAGGCGCTATATAAATGCAAGTGTTTCTTTCATGACCTCAAAACTCCCCGTGCGTACTCGCCCGTGGAGAGCCGAATTTCTGGGCCAGTGTCTTTGACATAATAAAATGTCCCAAGGCGTTTCACAGGAGCGTTATCAAACAGAATTTGACACCGACCCGACCAAAAGCTTGGTTGTAGAGGTATGTTTTAAGGAGCGTCTTTAAGGAGGAGAGAGAGGCGGAGAGGTTTAGGCAGGGAATTCCAGAGCTCAGGGCCTTGGCAGCTGAAGGCACAGCCGCCAATGGTGGAGCGATTAAAATCAGGGATGCTCAAGAGGACAACTTTACCAAATAAGGAAAGCCGAACTGTACTGGTTTCTATAATGGGTATTTGTAGCGATTCAGGTAAAGTGTACTTTTTAAAATAGTTTATTTTATCAATTTTTAAGATGTTCTTCCTTATAGTTAATGTTATTATTCACATATGAATGCAAGTTAGATAAAATGAGCATAATTCATTGGTATGTCCTTCATTTGTACAAAACAAATATACTTTTGAGGCCTGGTTGCTACGATGTAGTGTGCAATCTATATTATAATTGAATTGCCATATGCATATTGGGTCTTGTTATTCAAAAATGATAAAGATAGCTCATTTGTTTTAGAGCGCGGAAAACAGTAAATGTTCTTTCCAGTGCACGCAGAGATAGCAAAAGCCCTGTTTAAAAGTAGTTTGCTCAGTTGCATTTCATTTTATCAGATCACACGTCATCAAAATCTTTAATATCTGATAAACACCTGACCTTTTCTCACAGCATGATTATACAAAGAGGATCTGAAGTTAAAATATGAATAGGAAAGCGTTACGCGCTTCCTCACATTTAAATTGTCCATTCTCACAACTTTATCAAACGGTAGAAAATAAGGATGTAATGTGGAGGTGGGTCGTACGTTCTACACCTAAACCTTTGAATATTGGGCGAAGTTTCGTTCAACACCCGTAAAAATAATTTTCAGCAACATATGTTATGAGGTGAAAGTGAAACAGGGCACAGAAAGAAAGCGTCTTGCTCAGTTCAAAATAGGTGGGGGATTTTTTTTTATATTGGTATTTATATATTTTTTACAGTAGAAAATGATGTAAGGAAGATTGTCTTTCTGCTAAAGTGCCTTGTGAGAGACAGCTTGGCATCTGTGTACATACGAACATACGAATTAGGAGCAGGAGTAGGCTACTCGGCCCCTCGAGCCTGCTCCGCCATGCAATAAGATCATGGCTGATCTGATTACTCCACATTCCCGCCTACCCCCGATAATCTTTCACCCCCTTTGTGTATCAAGAATCTATCTACCTCTGCCTTAAAAATATTCAAAGACTCTGCTTCCACTGCCCTCTGAGGAAGAGAGTTCCAAAGACTCACGACCCTCAGTGAGAAAAAATTTCTCCTCATCTCTGTCTTAAATGGGTGACCCCTTATTTTTAAACAGTGACCCCATAGTTCTAGATCCTTCCACAAGAGGAAACACCCTGTCAAGACCCCTCAGGATTTTAAATGTTTCAAACAAGTCAGCTCTTACTCTTCTAAACTCCAACGAATACAAGCCTAGCCTGTCCAACCTTTCCTGCGTAATTGCAATTGTGTGAGGACACCCACACATTTTCTTTTTTTGAAGATGGCACGTCATGAACCGATTTTACTAGATAGCACTTTCGTAATAGGCAGATTGTCGGTTTTCTTTTAATGGGGCCAGATGTTCCCTAGTGGCGATCACATTGTTGTTTTTTTTATAGTACGGGCTGTTCCTGACTGCCTCGGCCATTGCCTCTCACTTGCAGGATTTGCCAACAGGACAATGACACATCTTTAAAAAAAAAATGACGGTTGCCAAGTAAACCCTGGACCTTTCAAAATTGAACTAGCTTTGGCATCATAAAGCACAATATGATGATAAATGTATGTCTAGGAGGGAGTGACTAATGGAGTTATGAAGGAATCAATTCTGGGTCACCTTCTGTATTCATAAGCTGCAAGAAGTTTCTCCTTCTACAGTACTGATAATATATCTTTTTTGCCGAGGACAGCAAGTCATGTTACCATGTTCCAAGAAGAAGGGAGAATCATTTCTAGGAACAGGATGAGGCCAATCAGCCCCTCAAACCTGATCCGCTATTCAATTAGATCACGGCTGAACTGTATCTTAACTCCATCTACCCGCCTTGGTTCCATATCCCTTAATATCCCTTGCCTAACAAAAATCTCTCAAACCCAAAATTTTGAATTGACCCCCCAGCCTCATAACATCCTTTAGCGGGAGAGAGTCCCAGATTTCCACCATCCTTTGTGTGAAGAAGCACTTCCTGACATCGCCTCTGAACAGCCTAGCTCAAATTTTAAGGTTATGCCCCCTGGTTCTGGACTCCCCCAATAATTTCTCGCTATCTACCCTATTAACTCCTTTAAATATCTTAAACACCTCAATTAGATCAGCCCTGAACCTTTTATACTCGGTCAAAGTGATCGGGACAAACTAAGCGGGTGAGCTGAGGAACGAGAGATGCATTTAAATTTTAAATGTAAGGTAATGTGCATTGGAAATTTGCAAGAGGTTTTAAGAAACAAAGGAATAGAAATCTTGGAATAAATTATGTTATAATAAGAAAAAAAGAGATAATTGGGGGAGAAGAGAAGAAAAAAGGGAGGACAAGTGTAGCAGAAGTGAAGTGTTTAACATTTTTTTATTTGTATAAAAAGAATTGATGTTTGTTTCAGGTTAATATTACAGTAATAAATCTATTGCTGGAATCTGCGTAAGTATTACTGTAATATTCAGGTTGTTTCAGTGTCAGTGTGCCCAGGAAGATGAAGCTTTCCAGAGTTGCTGGTGGTTCATAGAAACAAACATAGAAGATAGGAGCAGGAGTAGGCCATTCGGCCCTTCGAGCCTGCTCCGCCATTCAACGAGATCATGGCTGATCATCCAAACCCTAGCACCCGGTCCCTACACCGACAGCCATCCCACCCAAGCCCTATCCCCGTAACCCCACGTATTTAATCCCCCCTAACACTAAGGGTCAATTTTTTTTTTCATGGCCAATCAACCTAACCCGCACATCTTTGGACTGTGGGAGGAAACCGGAGCACCCGGAGGAAACCCACGCAAACACAGGGAGAATGTGCAAACTCCACACAGACAGTCACCCGAGGCCGGATTTGAACCCGGGTCCCTGGCGCTGTGAGGCAACAGTGCTAACCACTATGCCACCGTGCTGCCATGGGGAAGAAAGAGGCACAGAGTCAAACTGGTTTTCCTGGGAAGAAAGACATTTGCGACGAGGGGACATGAATGAGATCAGAACCGTGCTGACCAACATGGATGATCACGGAATGATACAGCGCAGAAGGAGGCCATTCGGCCCATCGTGCCTGTGCCGGCACTCTGAAAGAACTATCCAGTTAATCCCAATCCCCTGCTCTTTCCCCCATAGCCCTGCAAATTTTTCCCCTTCAAGTATTTTTCCGATTCCCCTTTTGAACGTCACTATCGAATCCGCTTCCACCGCGCTTTCAGGCAGCGCATTCCAGATCACAACAACTCGCTGCGTAAATAAAGTTCTCCTCATCTCTGGTTCTCTTGCCAGTTACCTTAAATCTGTGTCCTCTGGTTACTGATCCTCCTGCCACTGGATGGTGTTGATGTAGCCAGGTTATTTATCTTTAAACTTATAATCACAGAACTATAATAGAGTTTCCCACCCTCCACGGTTGCCCTGGAGACTCCAGGACGCTGCCACGAGCAACCCAGGAGAAAAATCACGGGGCAATAACATTTTTTTAATTTAAAAACCATCTTTGAACATTGGTTATTAGTTATAAAATTATCTGAGATGGGAGAAAAGGCTGTTTGACTGACAGTCATGAATCATTCAATCGGGTATTGACAAGTCTATTCGGTTTCCAATTGGTTTGGGAAGGCAGGGTGCCGGCAGGATGGACATGCTGGGCGATCAAACACAGCACAGTTCTGGTTCACGACCATTGGTGGCCGTGCCTTCTGCTGCCTGGGCCCTAAGCTCTGGAATTCCCTCCCTAAACCTCTCCGCCTCTCTACCTCTCTCTCCTCCTTTAAGACGCTCCTCCAAACCTACCTCTTTGACCAAGCTTTTGGTCATCTGCCCTAATTTCTCCTCCTGTGGCTCGGTGTCAAATTTTGTTTGATAATCGCTCCTGTGAAGCGCCTTGGGACGTTTTACTACATTAAAGGTGCTATATAAATGCAAGTTATTGTTGTTAATATGTCTGGACTACCCTAATCATAACAGTAGAATGCAACTGGAAACAGCTAAATAATAACAATGGGGTTAAATACACTAGGATCTTCACTTGATTACCTTCACAGTTAGAAGGGGAATTTTTACTAACTTTATTTTCCTGGATGTTTTACCTCTGGTCATTCATCCTGTTCAAATAAATTGGGCAGATTGCATCCAGAATTGCACTTGGTTTATTAGAAGGAGCAGATTTCATTTGTCTGCTCTTATTCCAAGCTTTGTTATATTTTTAATATTGTGCGTATCACCTCTTCATATATTTGAAATCATAGAATAGAATCATAGAGATTTATGGCACAGAAGGAGGCCATTTGGCCCATCCTGTCCGTGCCGGCCGAAAAAGAGCTCTCCAGCCTAATCCCACTTTCCAGCTCTTGGTCCGTAGCCCTGTAGGTTACGGCACTTCAAGTGCATATCCAAGTACTTTTTAAATGCGATGAGGGTTTCTGCCTCTCCCACCCTTTCAGGCAGTGAGTTCCAGACCCCCACCACCCTCTGGGTGAAAAAAGTTCTCCTCAACTCCCCTCTAAACCTCTGACCAATTACTTTAAATCTATGCCCCCTGGGTATTGACTGCTCTGCTATGGGAATTAGGTCCTTCCCATCCACTCTATCTAGTTTGTCCAAATTAGTTTTTATATGTGTTTGTGTAGGGACATGAAGTAAAAAGAGAAAGGAAAGAAAGACTTGCATTTCTATAGCGGCTTTCACGACCTCCGGATGCCCCAAAGCTCTTTCCAGCCAGTGAAGTACTTTCGAAGAGTAGTCAATGTAGGAAGGAGCAGGATTGATTGCTTATCTGATTATAGGAGTGATATTGTTCTCAATATATACTTTGTAAAAAATACAGCGTCGTGTTGAGTCAGTGTTTCATGTCTTTCTGTTCAGGCACTCTGACATCGATCACTAATCTGGCGACAAGTTTGGCCCGCAACATGGATCGGCTATCTCTGGATGAAGAGCACTACAACCGGCAAGAGGAATGGCGGAGACAGCTTCCAGACAGCCTGGGGGAAGGTCTGCGGCAGGGATTGTCCCGGCTAGGAATCAGTCTGCTGGGTACGGCAATATTGAAGAGCCTGATAATAAATCCAAAAATTTTAAAACGTAAACCGCGAGAGCTCATCAGAGTAAATTCTGAAGATAGACCCTCCAAGCCCTTTGCCTGTTGCGTTTTTTGAATCTGTACAGTATTAGAAAACCAATAACCCCATCACTATTATAAAACAGACCGTGTTTCAGCGATGGCCCTTTAATGTAGGTTGCATTATTGATGACTGTAAATGTGTCTACGATGTGTCGGCCGTTTATGGTGAAGCACTTCAGCTTTGTTTATACGGTTTTAAGTTTTGTGTAAACGTTGGAGAAAATCAGTTCATAATGAAGGAACCCAGACCCCGCCTGCTCCGAAATGATTCGGCTCGCTCCGGGGAAATGAATCTATTAATCTCAATAAGATATTTCAGTTCTGCGTTCTCGCCTTGTCTGTGGCGTGCTGCGCTGTGTGACATGTTTGGTGCATGCACATGAGAATTTATCTGGGGAAAAGTATCCTATTCTGTTCATTTCATTAGAAACATCTTTTGCATCAGAATCCATTTTGTAAAAGTCCTCCTTTCAACAGCCTTTGATGTTATTTGACTTTTTTTGGGGGGGGGGGGAGTTCGGACAAGGTTTGCCCATTGTCATTATTTTTGATAAAATGTAGAGCTGATTCCCACAAAGTTCTTCAGGCATGGTCATTACATAGAGAGAATGGTATTGTACCGAAAACTTTTTTATTTTGATAATGGGGCAGTTCAGGGTTGCTCCAAGAACTCACTATGATATTTAGGCTGTCTAGACGAGTAGATATTAAAAAGTGAGACATTAAAATATCCCGAATAGTTGAACAGACTGGTGTGCGCCAAGCTGAAAATGAGAATGTGGACTGCAAAATTACACAACTGAACGGAATGTACACCATATAAGACTCGACAGCAATTGGAAATCTTGCATTTTAATGAACGTGTAAATAGGGTAGACTAATAAATTATATTAAGAAGGGCCGTAGTTTGTTAGCATTGATTTTCTAATATCAGAACGTGATGGTGGGAATAAACTCGAATTTTCATCTTCTGATAACATTGATTTATCTGTTGTTTGAAATTACTATTTTCTGCCCTGTGCACTTCGACCTATTGCAGATTTTTCTACGTACTAGTCGACCTCTTGTGGCGAAACAGGCAGGGAGTCGAGACCAAGTATAGTGTTCCGTTGAAGCAGGGTTAGAGTGCCAGGGGGATAATTGGCCCCGGGTGTGCTGATGTAACCTAGTTGCCATTTTATGGGAGTAATTTTAACTTAACCTGCCCAACTGGAAACTGACCGTATCGGAACGGCCGCCCGATTTACAATTTACACTCCGCCTGATTCACGCATTGAAGTCAATGAAAAGTAAAATGAGGTGGGGTGTAAAGGCCAATCTGATGCCGTTATTGTGCGGCTTTAGGTTTAGGTTAAAATGACCTCCTATAGATTCTGCCCTTATTTTTTTGATTTTATATTTTTAATGTCTATAGTATCGTAGCAAAACACATGGTCATTTGGGAAGCAGAGAAGTGGATTTATTTGGAGCCGTGGACACTTCTCTGCGCTACAGGCTAAGGAGGTGAGAGGTGCAAAACTGAGGCACTGGCGGGAGGGCCTAATTAGAGTGTGACAAATTTACATAGAGACTTTCCATTGTAAACATGAACATAGGAATTTATAATGAGAAAAGTTGACAGGAGGTGGGCACAAATCAAGGAATTATTATAATATATATAAATTTACTAAACTTGATTTTGTTATAAGGATTATTCCCCTTAGAGCAGAGAACGTTATGGAGAGAGTTTATAGAAGTGTTCAAAATTATGAAGGGTCTTGCTAGAGCAAGTATGGAGAAACTGTTTCCACTGGTAGGAAACCAGTAACACAGATTTAAGGCAATTGGAAGAACCAGAGCGATGAGAATTTTTATTTTTTTTCGTAACGAGTTGTTACGACCTGGAATGCGCTGACTGAAAGGGCGGTGGAAGCAGATTCAATAGTAACTTTCAAAAGGGAATTGGATATGTATTTGAAAAGGAAACATTTTGCAGGGCTATGGGGCAAGAGCAGGGGAGTGGGACTAATTGGATAGCACAGGCACGATGGGCCACAAGGTCTTCTTTCTGTGCTGTATGAATCTATGATTCTGTATGGATTTCCATGGGTCTCGGCAAGGCCATTGGATGCCCTTTGATGGAATAAAGGTAACTTAGTAGGAAACTGAAAAGCGTGAAGTGATGACTTATGGAAGCAAAGGATGGTGGAAGCGGTTTCAATGGTAACTTTCAAAAGGGAAGTGGATATATACTTAAAAGGGAAATTTTGCAAGGCTTTTGGGAAGGAGCAGGGGTTTGGGACTGATTGGATAGCTCTATCAAAGAGCCAGCACAGACAAATATGGGCCGAATGACGACCTCCTGTGCTATTTGATTCTATGAATCTATTTGGTGTGTCTTCTGAGAGCTGATATAAAGTGGCATTGATACCGGAGATACAGTACTTGTGGCCCAGACAATCTACTCCTCACAAGCAAAGGAATAATACCAAGGATGGCGGTAGAGAGAGAGACTTCAAAGTTACTTTCTTTGAGAGAGCGAGAGACAGCGTAAACTGCTTAGCTGTAGAAAAGGCGAGACTGGATCCTTTATCAGTTCTCCTTGATATTTCCAGGTGCCATTGCTGGTATCGTGGATCAGCCGATGCAGAATTTCCAGAGGACGTCGGAAGTTTCAGCTGGGCGCAAAGCCAAGGATGTCATCTCTGGCGTGGGCAAGGGCATTGTGGGGGTTTTCACCAAACCCATTGGAGGGGCCGCCGAGCTCGTCTCGCAAACTGGTTACGGCAAGTATAGAAGATACTGTGTTTCATCAAATGCTTCCCAGAGCACACCACCTCTTCACACAAAGAAACACACCTGTAGTCACGTACTGCTACCAAGGTTAAGTTCTTCACCCCCCCTACCCGCCCCAATGATGTAAACTTTTAAACTGGACTTAAACCGTCACTTTTTTCCACATTTACTGACTCAGCAAAGCAGCAAATAAATATAAGATAGTCACTGATAAATCCGGAAGGGAATTCAGGAGAAACTTCTTTACCCAGAGAGTGGAACTCGCTACCGCAGGGAGTAGTTGAAATGAGTTGCATGGATGCATTTATGGGGAAGCTGGATTAAGTACATGAGGGAGAAAGGAATAGATGGATATGTTGATAGGGTGAGATGAAGTAGGGGTGGGAGGAGGCTCGTGTGGAGCACAAACACCGGCATGGACCAGTTGGGCCGAACGGCCTGTTTCTGTGCTGTACATTCGATGTAATATCCTCCCACGTTTATTCAATAAAAGCAGTATTTCTCAGTTTGCCTAGGATTCCGTCACACAAGCAATTCTCAGTTTGACCTTTTCTTTGAATCTGTAGTGCCTGAGGTTTTCAATTACTTAATCTGATTCCACTATTTGTAAGGTAGTTTGGTACTATTAGCTAAAGTTACTTATTTTACAAGGACTATACGTCAAGTATCACTTTCTATATATATTTTTAAGATGATTAAAAGTTACATGTTGATTGGCAAACAAACCAGAGACGAAACATGGAATCTTCCTTCTCCGTAAGGATCAGTAACACACCACCAGTAAATATTTTACATGCGTGATGGCAGCATTCCAAATCTTTGACGATTGCAATGATATTTTAGTCTTGGGAATATAGGAACGGGAGGAGGCCATTCAGCCCCTCGAGCCTGTTCCGCCAGTCAATTAGATCATGGCTGATCTGTATCTTAACTCCATCCACCCACCTTGGCTCCATATCCATTAATAATACCCTTATCTAAAAAAAAAATCTCTCAGTTTTGAAATTTTCCATTGACCTCCAGCCTCAACAGCTTTTTGAGCGAAAGAGTTCCAGACTTCCACGACCCTTTGTGTGAAGAAGTGCTTCCTGACTTCTTGCGATACTGTGCTTTGCACGAAGAAATCATATCCTGAAAAAAAGTTTTTAAACCAAGCTTAATTAGTCCATGGAATATTACATCTCTAATAATATAGCTTTACATAAAATGTACAGCACAGAAACAGGCCATTCGGCCCAACTGGTCCGTGCCAGTGTTTATGCTCCACACGAGCCTCCTCCCATCTCTTCATCTGACCCTATCAGCATAACTTTCGAATTCAATAAATGGGAGGAAAAATGCATAGACATTTATTTGTTGCCTTCCCCCCCAAAAGGCTCGGTAGATTTATCCGGCGAGTTGCTGATTTGTACAGACCAGGAGAATCCCACACTTGATTCCTGGTCTCTGCAAACTTCGCAGAACTTAACTGGGGCACATCAATCAACCTCAGCGCCACTGTGTCAGGAAGAGGGAAATCAGCTTGGATTTCTGCTCCTGTTAGTTCGAGGATCGTGCTTGGTAGCAGGCCTTTGTGAACTTGGGATGAGAATAGAAATACGATACTCCTTCTCTCCCCTTCCTCCTCTACCTCACGGACTCAACACTGTTAAAGCTCACACATGAATAAACGAAACAAACAAACAGCTTTCACGACCTCAGGACGTCCCAAAGCGCTTTACAATCCAATGAAGTACTTTTGAAGTGTAGCCACTGTTGTAATGTAAGAAACACAGCAGCCAATTTGCGCACAGCAAGGTCCCACAAACAGCAAATGAGATAATGACCAGATCATCTTGTTTTTATTGCTGTTGGTTGAGGGAAAAATATTGGCTAGGACATTGGGAAGATCTCTCCTGCTTTTCTTCAGAATAGTGCCATGGGTTGTTTTATATCCACCTGGGAAGCCAGACGGGGTCTCGGTTTAACGTCTCATCCGAAAGACGGCACCTCTGACAGTGCAGCACTCCCTCAGCACTGCACTGGGAGTGTCGGCCTCGATTTTTGTGCTCAAGTCACTGGTGTGGGACTTGAACCCACAACCTTCTGACTCTGAGGCAAGGGTGCTGCCCACTGAGCCACGGCTATGGCCAGCTGGTCAAGGTACTGGGGGGCAACTGGTGTTTGAGGAACCATACCCCAGGAGGGGAGGAGAGTAAACAATGCAACACTTACTCTTGCTGATGTTTAAAGAATATGGCATTAATCTTTCCTATAGTTAACCTGAAAACCTTTTGTTTTTGTTACTCATTTTTGCATTTCATATTTGAAATCCTGACTTACTGTGTGCTAGTTAGATTTGGGCTCAGCCATTAATTAGGATGCCCTATTGAGGCAATGACATTGCACAGGGGGGGACACCGTAATTTGATATCTGAAACGGTAGAAAGGTGTGCTGAGTTTATTAAGCTTTAACAACCAGAAGACAATAATACAAGTCTGAAGTGTCCACTCGCAGGCTGATGTAACCTCGAGCCCTGAGCCTGTGTGATGCTGGAGGAGGAGAAAAACTCACTTTATCCATTTGACTCAACCTCACATGTGTTTTGAATACTAAACTTATGTTTTTTATTTGTTTTAATGGTGCAATTCTGTTGATTTAGTTTAAAGATTAGCCTGCGACCATAATAAGTAATGGATATATTTGGGAAGAGAAATCATTTCTCATAACGATGCTGCTCAGAAATACTATCCAAGGGAAATTATCATACTTGAATGTTGAGCTAATGTAGTTGTCATAGTATATAGAAATTAACAATCGTTGCTGCGGTCGTGTTTGTACTGTTATTTAGAAAAGCTCCCCCCCTGCAGGAGTACAGTTGCCTTCCCTTCGCGCTTCTGAGACTAGCTTTATATATTTTAATTTTTGTCACCGTTGAACAGCTCTGCCTTTTACGCCATTTGCGGTTAAAGAGATGAATATCCCCGTCAGTCTGTTCCAAACACATTACATCATTTTAGCACCATGTTGCTGCCATGGTTAAGTAGAAGTAAGAATCTTGTCTTTATTGCTCTAGGTATTTTACATGGAGCTGGACTTTGTCAGCTTCCCAGGCAAAGGTTTCACCCCACCGAGCAGCAGGCTGACCAGGCCCCAAACAGCCACCTCAAATATGTCTGGTAAGAATACTCTGGCAGTCAGTCATTTTTACGATGGCATTATTCATTACATTGCTCTGGCTTTGTATCAAACTAACAGGTCATTTATCTTGGAAAGGTTTGTTTCTTACATGAAATGTTTCAGTTCTGGAATTTTAAATAAAATTTTTTTTTTTTTTTTTGCTGGTATCTGTTCAACATTTTGCATTCTGACAGGAAAATGCTACAGTCTTTGGGCAGGCCTGAAGTCTTTATGGCCTTGGGCGTGGTCATCGTGAGCAACTCTGGCCAGGAGTACGAAGGGTGCCTGCTGCTCACCTCCGAGGTACTGTTTGTGGTCAGTGTCAGTGAGGACACGCAGCAGCAGGCGTTCCCAGTCACGGAGATTGAGTGCCGCCTGGATCCCAAGAAAGACAACTTGCTCCAAGTCGTGCTCAAACAGCAGAGGATATCGTATGACGCAGAGGTAAGGCACCACCCTTTCTACAACTGAAGTGGGACTGTTCCAGGAAATGGGCTGTTTTTGGACCCTATTAAAGGCAGCCTATTTATTCTTCGAGAAACATTTCCAAACAGCCACGACTTTTAAATCGCAAATCTCTGTATTTCTCTCGTTGAAAATTCAGACAAGTCTTTCACAGGATCACAGAATAGTACATCACATTCAGCCATTCGGCCCATCGAGTCTGCGCCGGCTCTTTCGAAGAGCAATCCAGTTAGTCCCACTCCCCCCGGCTCTTTCCCCATATCCCGGCAATTTTTTCTCCAAGTATTTATCCAATTCCCTTTTTTAAATTTAAATTCCCAATTTCATTCACATTAACGCAGATATCCTCTTTTTGTTAAGACTCATATGTCAGCCAACACAAATTTAAAAAAATGTTCCATATATTGAAAACTTAAAGCAGTTCTTTACATTAACATTTTGTATGCACAAACTTGTCCAGATGACATTCCTTTCTCCACTATTTGATCAGTTTAAAATAAAATTACAGACATGTCACATGAACCCATTAAGTGTAATTTTTAAGCTTTTGTTTCCTCCTAGATTTCTTTTGATGTAAGCGAAGAAGTTATTAGTAATGAATTAGAGGGGAAGTTGTTATAATATTGAATTTAATCTCTAAACTAACCAATGTGCTTTCAAGGTTGTAACAACCTGTCCCTTTATTGAAATTGAGTCATCAAAAATTGACTCTTGAATCTGCATCTTAAAGCGACTCTCCAAATTAACTGACTGACGTAAGAAAACTACTAGGCACTTGGTCTAAGCATTAAACAAAGCTTTAATCAACTGTTTTACAACATGGAGGTCTAGTTGTGTCCTTCACGAGTTCCTGTTAAGAATGTCCTGCGCAAGCTGGGCCCATGCCCGAGTATTTATATTCTCCCTGGACTGCGCCACCCGCAGGCCGCTCAGTTGATTCATGTTACTGACCAACCAATATAACTTCCTATATCTGTTGAGTCCCATATTAAACCTACAATGGCTTTAAGTGATTATCATTAATATATTATTGACCAATTGTGCCATTCCCAGTGCTTTCAATCTGACGATTCCACTAATTGTGCCATAAAAATGAATGCTGTCCAGGCTGCTGACCAATTTATGCCATTAACCAGTGGAATGGTTACTTTAACAAGAGAAGGTAGTATTAACTTGGTGCAACTTAAGGCACAGATTTAAAGATTTCATATAAATGTATATATAATTGTGTAGAATGGGCCTATACTCTCCGGAGTTTAGAAGAATGAGAGGTGATCTCATTGAAACAATTTTTCCGGTGCTCAGCGTGCGGGTTTGGAGGCGGGTCTGCTGTCAAAATCACAAAGATTGACAGCGGGTCGGTATCCCGCTGTAAACCCATCTCCTTGTCAGTTTCCAAGTGTCGGGTCCGTCATCCCTGAACAGACCCGACACCAAGCGGCGGGTCAGCCAATCTAGATAGTTAGAAGCTTATTAAAAGGTAGTTAAGAACTATTTTCCATGTACTTACCATTTTACCAGGTTTAAAACGAGGTTCCTGGAGAGTGACTATCACGTCAGGTAAGTATGTCAGGTTCTGAATGACTGTGGATTGCTGTGAATAGGTGAAAGCTGCAAAAGTGGTCTAAAACCTACCATTTCACAGCTGGTCACTTCCCAATCTTAGAAGCTGGAGCATTAATGATTTGGTACCCACTTTTGAGCTTTGTGCACTTTTGAAGTGCTTGGAGTAATCTCTCTATCCACTGTCACCTCCTTGAAATAACCTATCTCAACATTGACAGATTACTTCTGTCATCTCAACCTCACCTGCCATCTATTCCATCAGCATCGGTGCCCTTGAAAAAATCTCATCTTGGTCCTCAGAATCCCAACACGATCAGCCCAAACACCAGCAGCACCAACATGCACATCAGCAGCACCAACATCCACACCAGCCTTCTCCGCAATCAACTGATGCTGCACAGGACACACGACATCATCACCCGTGCACATTGCTGCCCGGGACACCAGGGATGGCTACACCATGTCCAGATTTGCTTCACTTAGCACTGTACACGCTGACTGCCACATGATGCACCATCCCACACCAGCACCATAAAGCATCCCTACAATGTCCAAGCCATTGCCATTGACAACTGCTTTGGTGTGCCTTCACTAGCACCTGGGACCTGACTTTCCCTAGGCTCCAAGACTAGCTGTTGGAAATGCAGAATGTGCAAGTGAGAACAGGTTGCATAGACTAGGCTTGTATTCCCTTGACTATAGAAGATTAAGGGGTGACCTAATTGAGATGTTTAAAGGAGTTGATCGGATAGATAGAGAGAAATTATTTCCTTTGGTGGGGGTGTCCAGAACAAGGGGGCATAACCTTAAAATTAGATCTAGGCTGTTCAGGGGTGATGTCAGGAAGCACTTCTTCACACAAAGGGCAGTGGAAATCTGGAACTCTCCCCCCCAAAAAGGTGTTGAGTCTGGGGGTCAATTGAAAACTTCAAAACTGAGATTGATAGGTTTTTGTTAGGTAAGGGTATTAAGGGTTATGGAACCAAGGCAGGTAGATGGAGTTGAGATACAGATCAGCCGTGATCTAATTGAATGGCGGAACAGGCTCGAGGGGCTGAATGGCCTACTCCTGTTCCTATGTTGCTAACAGCCTTCCAATGGACGAGATAGGGACTGTAGCGTGCGGTGCATCTTGAAAGAGGGAGAGTGGCACTCGGGTATCTCGAGTCTTCACTTTACACTTGTACACCCTGCGCTACAGCATTGAAATAAAAATGCTTTTAGTAAAAATGTCAAATATTGAACCTTCAAAGAGAGATTTTCTAAGTCATCGCATGTACCAAGGTACCTCCAACAGCATCAAGCATTGTGAGGACATCATAAGAAAATCGTGGGCAATTTTCCAATGTGTTCTGGCAGCGTTGGGGTACCTTGCTGCATGTGAGAACTCGGTAAGATATACCCTTTAGTGGCTTCACTAGTGTGTTGATACGAGGTATAGGTTCGAAGCGATAACCATGTGCTTCTCTCAACAACCCTTTGACCCACTGAGATCAGTAGCCCAGTGGAACAGTTTCATTAAAATACAATTTAAAAAAAATAGTGAACATCAATGCCACAAACAACAACAATTTGTATTTATACAGCACCTTGAACGTAGCAAAACGTCCCAAGGTGCTTCACAGGAGCAATATCAAACAAAATTCGATACCGAGCCATATGAGATATTAGGGCAGCTGACCAAAAGCTTGGTCAAAGAGGTAGGCATTAAGGCGCATCTTATAAGAGGAGAGTTTTATGGAGGGAATTCCAGAGTTTAGGACCCAGGCAGCTGAAGGCACGGCCGCCAATGGTGGAGCGATTAAAATTGGGATGCGCAGAAGGCCAGAATTGGAGGAGCGCAGAGATCCCAAAGGGTTGTAGGCAATGTTCCTCCTAATTTCTTTTTGGGTGCGTGGCCCATTCACAGTTTCGCACATGCGCAAAATTTAGTGTTGGAAAAGGCGGTCCCAGGACCAGCAGAGAGCTGCGCAGCTTAGAGGAAACGTTGGTTGTAGGGCTGGAGGAGGTTACAGAGATAGGGAGGGGGGCGAGGGCCATGGAGGGATTTGAAAACAAGGATGAGAATTTTAAATCTGGGGCATTGCCGGACCGGGAGCCAATGTAGGTCAGCGAGCACTGGGGTGACGGGCGGACGGGACGTGATCGGAGTTCGGATACGGGTAGCAGAGTTTTGGATGAGCTCAATTTTACGGAGGGTGCAAGGTGCAAACCTTCTGTAGCACGCTCACTTTTTTTGAACTTTGAGCCTGGGAAGTGTCAACTGCTGAATTGCTAATAACAGTTTCATGCATTTAGCCGTGTAATATGTGAAGGGGATCCTACTGCTGTTATGCTATTCCAATAAGCCAAGACTGCAGTTTATAATCACATCATCTTCTGTAAATGGAAGACATATCAATGTACTCTTCTTAGCCATGAAACAGCTTACCAAACAAAGGAAATGCAACGAAACCTGTAAATTACGGACATCTTAGGGACTGGCATCAGTTGGTCTATTTTTTTCCAGGTGTCCTTATTTTCAAAAATGGTCATTATACTGTAAAAATTTTCAGTTGAATGGGGAGTTCTTTGCCCAGCATCCACAGCGGCAGAGAAACCGCTCTATCCCATGTTCTGCCTCATCACCTTTTCCTTCCCTAAAACATCCTTGCGTTCCTATATATAAAAAAAATAAAATCCTGATTTCCAGTATTGGCAGTTTTCTTTTTTATAATATTGAAACATAATGTTCGCTAGAGTTTAGAAGAATGAGAGGGGATCTCATTGAAACTTATAAAATTCTAACAGGACTAGACAGACTAGATGCAGGAAGGATGTTCCCGATGGCCGGGGTGTCCAGAACCAGGGGTCACAGTCTAAGGATAAGGGGTAAGCCATTTAGGACTGAGATGAGCAGGAATTTCTTCACCCAGAGAGCGGTGAACCTGTGGAATTCTCTACCACAGAAGGCAGTGGAGGCCAATTCATTAAATATATTCAAGAAGGAGTTAGATATATTTCTCAAGGCTAAAGGGATCAAGGGATATGGGGAGAAAGCAGGGACCGGGTACTGAATTTGGATGATCAGCCATGATCTCATTAAATGGCAGAACAGGCTCGAGGGGCCGAATGGCCTACTCCTGCTCCTATCTTCTATGTTTCTATGTAATGGGGGTCATTTTGACTTTGTTCGATAGTGGGAAATGGGCAATATCGATTCGACTGCCCGTTGAAACACCTCTCCCAATTTTCATTTCCGCTGGAGAGATGCATGATGGGGGGCTGAACTGACACCGCCCGTTTTACACTATCACCCACAGTCTAAATTACCCCCAATGCGTTCAAAAAATAGGGAATTCAGGAGAAACTTCTTTACCCAGAGAGTGGTTAGAATGTGGAACTCGCTACCACAGGGAGTGGTTGAGGCAAATAGCAGAGATGCATTTAAGGGGAAGCTGGATAAGTACACGAGGGAGCAAGGAATAGAAGGATATGCTGATAGGGTCAGATGGAATAGGGTGGAAGAAGGCTCACGTGAAGCATAAACATGTGAAGGATACTACACAGCTAACTGTCTTGTTTCTGTGCTGTAAATACTATGTAATTCTATGTAAAGATAAATATAATAAAGACTGAGAGGTAGCATGAAAGCGATCCTGGCATTCCCGTTGTATTGGACAGTCTCAAGATAAGGGGTCGGCCATTTAAGACTGAGATGAGAAATTTCTTCACTCAGAGGGTTATGAATCTTTGGAATTTTCTACCCCAGAGGGCTGTGGATGCTCAGTCGTTGAGTATATTCAAGGCAGAGATCGATAGGTTTTTGGACTCTCGGGGAATCAAGGGATATGGGGATAGGACGGGAAAGTGGAGTTGAGATAGAAGATCAACCATGGTCTTATTGAATGGTGGAGCAGGCTCGAGGGGTCGAATAGCCTGCTCCTGCTCCTATATTCCTTATGTTCTTAAGGCTGATATGGTTCTTTATCTCTTGTTTAGGGAGATGGCATCCGAGAAAGACTTTCTGAACAGCAGTATGATCGACTGGTGGATTATGTCACAAGAACGTCACATTACATCGTTCCCAGCAGCGCAGCCATGGCGCTGGCTTCTCAAGTGGTTGTCGCCGACCCTCCTGCCACCCGGACCAAGACTTACCAATACTTGGTTGATCACCACTACGGAAGTGTCTTTGTGAGCAAGTTTTCTATGGTGAAAAACAAGGCACTGCGAAAGGGATTTCACTAGTCATAAATGAGCGGCAATGACGAAGATGATTTTTTTTTAGTGATGACCTTTTTCTGATGAAATAGCTTGGCATTCAGCTCTTGGTTAGCTTCGGTTGAGTGCAGCGCAACCCTTTCATAAGAACCTTTAATGAAAGCAAATGTGATCCGGGTCAGTTCGTTTACGTAATTTAATTAATTTGCCTTTCTCAATAATGACTACAGTTAAATCAACTATGTAAATACTGTGTTTCAAGAAAGGGGTGTGGCCACTAATGCTGACAGACTTTTAGCCCTGGAGCTGTGAGGCAACTTTGTTAAGTGCTGTCACTAACAAGATTTTATTATTCTCTAATGCTTACTTCAGCAAAAGAATTGTTAATATAACTGTGAAAATATTTAAGGAGAATAAATTGTAAAGTCGGGATTTCATGGTGCCATTTTATTTTGCTTCCTAGTTTGACATGTAAACAACCAGTTATTAAAAATTAATCTTGCAGGTTAATAATGTAGACAAAGGGCTGGATTTTCTCAATGGAGACGTGCTGGAGGCGGGACTTCTGGTTTCCGGGTTTCAGTCCCGCCCCCAGCGACGTCTGACCAACCCACGCTATTTTCCCTTGATTGGCCTTGTTAAGCCTTCCCTGCGGGCTTACCAGCCAATTAAGGGAAAGCTGGTAACAGATGACGTCAGCGTATGACGCTTCATCTGTCGAAACATTTTTGACCGATGAATTGTCAGCGTTTTACAGCTTTGAGAAGCTGTCAAACACTGACAATCTCTGTTCTAAGGTGAGTCCTTGCACACAGGCTCACCAAGACCTCTCTCCTCAGCAGAAAGCAGATGGCTGCTGCATCTGAGAATGCAGCAGCCATTCTGTCATCTCACACGTTGAGATGAGGCACCTCCGGATCCTCAAAGTTGAAGCCTGCAGAAAGAAGCAACGGTAAGGAAACTTTTTCCAACACTTTACACTCACCTCTCATACTTACCTGTCACTCACCTCTACAGCTGACATTTCGACCCCTCACCCCCGCAGACCCACAGTTTGCCTCGCTGACCCTGGCGGGGTTTTCCGCTGTCGGGAAGCCCGTATCAGCAGGCAGAAAATGGGGAAAAGCCTCTAAACTGCCTGTTAGCTACCTGTTAACAGGCAGTTAATTGGCTCTAATCCCCTTCCTGCTGCTAGGAGACGGGTCCCTGTGCAGGTTCCTCCTTATTTATGAAACCCTTCATCAATTTGAACGCCTCTGTTAAATCTCCCCTTAACCTTCTCTGCTCTAAGGAGGACAATCGCAGCTTCTCTAGTCCCTCATCCCTGGTACCATTCTGGTAAATCTCCTCTGCACCCTCTACAAGGCTTTGATGTCCTTTCTGAAGTGTGATGCCCAGAATTGGACTCAATACTCCAGCTTGGGCCTAACCAGTGATTTAAGAAATAAGAGCTGGAGTAGGCCATACGGCCCCTCGAGCCTGCTCCGCCATTCAATAAGATCATGGCTGATCATCCACCTCAATTCCACTTTCCTACCCGATCCCCATATCCCTTGATTCCCCCTAGAGTCCAAATATCTATCTATCTCAGCCTTGAATATACTCAATGACTCAGCATCCACAGCCCTCTGGGGCAGAGAATTCCAAAGATCCACAACCCTCTGAGTGAAGAAATTTCTCCTCATCTCAGTCTTAAATGGCCTACCCCTTATCCTGAGACTATGCCCCCTAGTTCTAGACTCTCCAGCCAGGGGAAACAACCTCTCAGCATCTACCCTGTCAATCACCTTCAGAATCTTGTATGTTTCAATGAGATCACCTCTCATTCTTCTAAACTCCAGGAAGTGTAGGCCCATTCTACACAATCTATCATCATAGGACAGCCCTCTCATCCCAGAAATCAATCTATTGAACCTTCATTGCACCACCTCCAAGGCAAGTATATCCTTCCTTAGATAAGGAGACCAAAACTGTGCACAGTACTCCAGGTGTGGTCTTGTTGCAAAGCCCTCTACAACTGTAGCAAGACTTCCTTACTCTTATACTCCAACCCCCTTGCAATAAAGGCCAACATGCCATTTTGCCTTCCTTATTGCTTCCTTATAAAGGTTTAGCATAACTTCCTTGCTTTTGTACTCCATAGTTAGCATTCCTGCTGGTTGTGGAAGGTGGCTTACAAGGTTGCACCACCTAATGGATAGGATGAGTATTTTCCTTTTTTTGTCAGAGTGTTTAATGACACCACTGTGTCTGCCAATGAGTTGCACTGTGTCAGCCAATGAATTGGAGGTGGAACTGGACATATGGCAGGACTCCCAGCAAATAGTCTATTTTACAGCAAAGAAAGTCTATTTGTACAGCGCACTACAGCAAACTGTCAGAAACATAGAAGATAGGAGCAGGAGTAGGCCATTCGGCCCCTCGAGCCTGCTCTGCCATTCAATGAGATCATGGCTGATCATCCAAATTCAGTACCCTGTCCCTGCCTTCTCCTCATATCCCTTGATCCCTTTAGCCTTAAGAAATATATCCAACTCCTTCTTGAATATATTTAATGAATTGGCCTCCATTGCCTTCTGTGGCAGAGAATTCCACAGGTTCACCACTCTCTGGGTGAAGAAATTCCTCCTCATCTCTGTCCTAAATGGCTTACCCCTTATCCTTAGACTGTGACCCCTGGTTCTGGACTCCCCGGCCATCAGGAACATCCTTCCTGCATCCAGTCTGTCCAGTCCTGTTAGAATTTTATAAGTTTCAATGAGATCCCCTCTCATTCTTCTAAACTCCAGCGAGTATAAGCCCAGTCAACCCAATCTCTCCTCATACGTCATTCCTGCCATCCCAGGTATCAGTCTGGTGAATCTTCGCTGCACTCCCTCCATGGCAAGAACATCCTTCCTCAGATAAGGCGACCAAAACTGCACACAATACTCAAGGTGTGGTCTCACCAAGGCCCTGTACAACTGCAGCAAGACATCCTTGTTCTTGTACTCGAACCCTCTCGCTATGAAGGCCAACATACCATTTGCCTTCTTAACCGCCTGCTGCACCTGCATGCTTACCTTCAGCGACTGGTGCACAAGGACACCCAGGTCTCGTTGCACTTCCCCTTCTCTCAATCTATTGCCATTCAGATAATAATCTGCCTTCCTGTTTTTGCCACCAAAGTGGATAACCTCGCATTTATCCACATTATACTGCATCTGCCATGCTTCTGCCCAATCACCCAACCTGTCCAAATCAGACTGGAGTTTCTCGGCATCCTCCTCACAGCACACACGCCCACCCAGCTTTGTGTCGTCTGCAAACTTGGAGATATTACATCTAGTTCCCTCGTCTAGATCATTTATATATATTGTGAATAGCTGGGGTCCTAGGACCGATCCCTGCGGTACCCCACTAGTCACTGCCTGCCACTCAGAAAAAGAGCCATTTATTCCAACTCTTTGCATCCTGTCTGCCAGCCAGTTCTCTATCCAAGTCAATACCTTGCCCCCAATCCCATGTGCCTTAACTTTGCACGCTAATCTCTTATGCGGGACCTTATCGAAAGCCTTCTGAAAGTCCAAATACACCATATCCACTGGTTCTCCCTTATCTATTCTACCAGTTACATCCTCAAAAAATTCCAGTAGAGTAGTCAAGCACGATTTACCTTTTGTAAATCCATGTCTACAGAGTATGTTTAAAAAGAGTCTCTATGAACTACAGCAAACAGCACTCATGACCCAAACTACAGCAACTCCTCCCGATAAAAGCAAGGTGATTTCTCCAGCAACATGCAGTGAGTGGAGGATAGTTGCGTGATAGAAATCTTGTGCATAACATCAATCCCAGTCACTCTCAGCAGTGACTGACGGGGGGAATGACCGAATCATCTCCTTTCTTGCCGGGAATAGTGGTGTCACTATACACAGCCCTTTTTAGTATCTTGGCACATAGGTTCACAGATTTAAGATCTGACCCCACCCACACCCCCCACTGACTTGTAAATGGTGGATGGCATGAGTAATTGAGATAACGACTCCAAGCTGGTTATTAAAGCAACAAGACATCGTTTGCGATTGGAAAGACTTTTAAGCGTAAATATCATTGCAACGTGTCCAAATAGAGTCGGCGTACAAGTCGCAGAAAGCCTTCGGAAAGAATGGGCAGAAAAATGAGCCAAATCATAAAAGTTAACAGATGCAGGACAGTACTGGACCTTGCAAAAAAAAAGGGCAGATGAAACAACGCAGATGTTCACAACAGGATATATAAATCTAGATTCAGTATGCGTTGTGTACACACAGACACACAAAAAAGAAGAAATCATCCTGCCTCCCCCGCCCTTCAAAGGCAAAGACCAAGATTCCTTGCACTAATTCAGCTTTGTTACGGTCAGGTGAAAACCAAGAAGAATCTACTCTGCAGATCTAATGAGCGTATTTGGCGGTGGGGGCGTTTAGTCTTTATTCTATTTGCCATATCATTGATGGCAGTCTGACATGACTCTGACCGATTTATGGCTGCGCTCCAATGGCGTTTGAGTTCTGCTCTACTTTGAAACTGTCAGCTGTCTTGAACGCACCTCCTTAAAGCATGTGTTTCCAACATCTGGTTTCAATTTTTTTTTTAATAATCTGTGTCTAAATAACAATATTTGCACAACATCTACCAAGGTTCATTTCATATTGTTTCCTAACATGCTGCTTGTGAAGTCAGCTGGTCTGTTACAACCACTGAAGAAGTGTCAGAAGTTTGGCAACAGACCTTCACATGGAATCTTCCTATGTAATTGTCCTGTATAAGTACAGATGTCCTTGGTATTTTCTGGTCTGTTGACAATTTTCTGTTACTGCTTCTAAGGTTGAAGATTGTCTCTAACAATAGAACATTTTACATTTGTTTTTGATGATACTTAGCACTGCAAGATAAGGTCTTGTGACCAATTTCCTGTTAGCGCAGCTTTCTATAATGACCTTTCTCCAAATTATCAAAACCATGCAACCATCTGATGCTGCTGCGGACATACTTGCATAAAGCTAGAGAAGAATCATTGGTTTTAAAGAGAAAGAGCGACTTAAGTTTATATAGCATCTTTCACGACCTCAGGACATCCCAAAGCGCTTTACAGCCAATGAAGTACTTTTTCAACCGTAGTCACTGTTGTCCCCGCCACTGGGCCAGAAGGTGTAGGGTTTCGAACCCCGCTCCAGACAGTCCCGGCAAGTGGAGTTGGAGCTCCGGCTCTAAATTCTGGGTTGACATCCAGCGGGATACTTGCGTCCGTGGGTGTGGGTGGCCCCCCCCCCCCCCTCGTATGGGTTGTGGGAGCCCGTAAAACCCTCCCGCCATAGTACTAACCACCCTAATGGCTGGGACAAAGATGGTTACGGTCACGGAAGGAGCGTTAATCGCGGCCAGAAATCCTTCCACCACTTCATACAGTTCCCCAAAGGGAACAGTGTGAAGACACGTACGACGACGAGTCACTGTTGTAATGTAGGAAACGCAGCGGCCAATCTGCAGCACAAGGTCCCACAAACAGCAATGTGATAATGACCAGATAATCTCTTTTAGTGATGTTGGGTGAGGGATAAATATTGGCCCCAGGACACCGGGGATAACTCCCCTGCTCTTCTTTGAAATAGTGGCCGGGGGATCTTTTGCGTCCACCTGAGAGAGCAGACGGGGCCTCGATTTAACGTCTCATCCGAAAGACAGTGCAGCGCTCCCTCGCCAGAGGAATGGAATATTTAGCTTCCAGGGGGCTACGTAAAGCTCTGGATGGACCCCATTTAGAGTACTGCCTTCAGTTCTGGGCACCGCACCTCAGGAAGGATATATTGGCCTTGGAGGGGGAGCAGCGCAGATTCACTGAAATGATACTGGGGCTAAAAGGGTTAAATTATGAGGAAAGGTTGCATAGACATGGCTTGTATTCCCTGAAGTATAAAAGATTGAGGTGTTTAAGATGTTCAAAGGATTTGATAAGGTTAGATAGAGAGGAACTATGTCCTTCGGTGGGGGATCCAGATCAAGGAGGCGTAACCTTAAAATTAGAGTTAGGCCGTTCAGGGGTGATGTCAGGAAGCACTTCTTCACTCTCACTGCCGCCCCCCCAAAAGAGGCTGGGAGTCAGTTAAAAATTTCAAAACTGAGAGGTAGATTTCTGTTAGGCAAGGGTATTGAGGGTTATGGAACCAAGGCGGGTAGATGGAATTCTGTTACAGATGATCTAATTGAATAGTGGAACAAGCTTGAGGGGCTGAATGGCCTACTCATGTTCCTATTTTCCCAAAGTATCCAGGTTTGCAAGCTTGCCGTGAACCCGCATCCTCCCGTCCCACTCCATGTTATGTTGGGGATCCAGCCTTTTCATAGAATCATAGAAATTTACAGCACAGAAGGAGGCCATTCGGCCCATCGTGTCTGTGCCGGCCGACAAAGAGCTATCCAGCCTAATCCCACTTTCCAGCTTTCGGTCCGTAGTCCTGCAGGTTATGGCACTTCAAGTGTATATCCAAGTACTTTTTAAATGTGATGAGGGTTTCTGCCTCTACCACCCTTTCAGGCAGTGAGTTCCAGACCCCCACCACCCTCTGGGTGAAAAAAGTTCTCCTCAACTCCCCGCTAATCACTTAATTACTTTAAATCTCTGCCCCCTGGTTATTGGCCTCTCTGCTAAGGGAAATAGGTCCTTCCTATCCACTCTATCTAGGACCCTCATAATTTTATACACCTCAATTAATTCTCCCCTCAGCCTCCTCTGCTCCAAAGAAAACAGCCCCAGCCGATCCAATCTTTTCATTCTTTTAGTTACAGTTTGAAGTATTTTCCAGTAAACATTTTAATGCCATAAAGGGTTTTTATTATGCTAATTCTAGCAAAAAGGGTAGTCTTGAGTATAAACTGGGGTTCCTCACATTTATTTTTCACTATAATTAGAGGAAAATCTAGCTCATTACCATCAACTGTAAGTCGTAATAACGTAAAATTGATGTCCTTTTATAAACAATGCTGCTTTAACAAGATTCAAGGATTATCTGTCTCTGACTAGGTGACAGTATCACAAAATATAGAAACTGCCTGAGCTAAGTACAGACTAGATGAGACATGAGACCATTATAAATTAAAAAAGCAATTTTCTTCAATGTTACAACAAAGTTTTGCAGAAAATACACTTGCTAAGATAATTAGTACCAAGTGGCTCACCATAAGATTGTGACTTTGTTTCCCCCAGTCCAAACAGTGGCATTGCAAATTAATTTGTGGAGCGATACTTGTAATTGCCTATAGTGTCAGCCGTGGCTCAGTGGGCAGCACCGTCGCCTCTGAGTCAGAAGGTTGTGGGTTCAAGTCCCACTCCAGGGACTCGAGCACAAAAACCTAGGCTGATACCCGTGCAGTGCTGAGGGAGTGGCGGAGGTGCCGTCTTTCGGGTGAGACGTTAAGCTGCGGCCCCGTCTGCCGCCTCAGGTGGACGTAAAAGATCCCACGGCACTATTTCGAAAAAGAGCAGGGCAGTTATCCCCGATGTCCTGGCCAATATTTATCCCTCAATCAATATCACTAAAAAACAGATTACCTGGTCATTATCACATTGCTGTTTGTGGGAGCTTGCTGTGCACAAATTGGCTGCCGCGTTTCCCACATTACAACAGTAAATACACTCTATAAGTACTTCATTGGCGCTTTGGGACATCCAGTGGTTGTGAAAGGCGCTGTAGAAATGCAAGTCTTTCTTTCTTCGACCAGTCCAAACAGTGGCACGACAAATTAATTGTGGAGTGACACTTGTAATTGCCTACAAATAATTTGCTCTGTTGTGGTGTCACATGAGAGCATTTGAACAAAATGTACTGAAAAGGTGTTGGCTCATTAACGATCCAGGGTGGGTTGCTGTGTTACAAATAAACCACGAGAATGTTGCCTTTCAGTCATTCAATTACAGGTGTAAGCTGTGCATGGATTCTCGTACTCGGGTATGAGTCAGTGCTTTGAGGAGAGGGGGGAAAAACTCGGCATTGATAGCACAGTGCAAGTGCACTCACCATGAAATTATGTCGATTAATGTTCAGTAGCTACTATATTTTAGTTAAGTTATCCTGGAATTCCGAAGGGCCGTTAGAGATTGTATCTGCCATTGCTAGCGTACTTCTCCTTTCTTGAATCCCCCTGAGACGAGCCGACAGAATTGTTTGAGTTATGTTTATATTTTTAATAAAAATTATATTCATATATTGTCCTAAATTTGCCCACCAAATGAAACTGATTTCTTTTGTGACGGGTTCGCGGGCAGATATCAAAGGGGAGATGTTGTTTCAGTTAGTTGCACATGAGTTAGCAGCCAGCGAAAGATGTAAACATAATGGTTCCGCAGATGTCTTATATTAAGAGTATAGTATTTAGCAAATTGTAGCCTGTAGCATGATCTCCTGTTTTGTACGACAAAAACCAAATCTTGCACTTCTTCCAGGATGAGATGGGCCCACGGGGGATAAACTACAGTGGAAAAGTCCATTGGAGAAGAACCGCGGAGAACTCCCATATTGGGAGAAGGATTAGCAGTACTCCAGATTGACCAGTGATTGAAGCTGGAAAGCAGTCAAAGCATAGGAACATAGCAACAGGAGGAGGCCATTCCGCCCCTTGAGCCTGTGGCGCCATCCAGTTAGCTGATCTGTATCTTAACTCCATCTACCCGCCTTGATTCCGTAACCCTTAATAGCCTCGCCGAACAAAAATCTGTCAATCTCGGTTTTGAAATTTTCAATTGACCCCCAGCCTCAACAGATTTTTGGGGGAAAGTGTTTCAAATTTCCACTATTCCTTGTGTGAAGAAGTGCTTCCTGCCATCACCCCTGAATGGCCTGGCTCTAATGTTAAGGTTACGCCCCCTTGTGCTGGACTCCCCCACCAGAGAAAATAGTTTCTCTCGATCTACACTTATCAACTCCTTTGATCATCTTAAACGCCTCAATTAGATCTCCCCTTAGTCTTCTATCTACAAGCCTAGTCTATGCAACCTGTCCTCATAATTTAACCCTTTTAGTCCCGATATCATTCTGGTGAAAGCTGTAATAATTACATACAAAGTATATATAGCACAGAAACAGGCCATCCAGCCCAACTGGTCTATGTCTGTGTTTATGCTCCATATGCGCCTCCTCCCCCTCTCCTCATCTAACCTATCAGCATAACCTTGTATCTTTCTCCCTCCTGTGTTTATCTAGCTTCCTCTTAAATGGATCTGTAGTGTATGTACTTTGCAGAAGGAACTATATTCTGCAGCCCCTGTATACTGCAGTACCAGTAGTGACCACCCCTGTCTATAAGCCTGTGTAGTAACTATGCATAGTAGTTCCAGTTTTGTCTCCACTCAGTAAACACCTGTTGTAACCAACTCCTGCAGTCCGTGTCTCAATTACACATGGACATAATACTGGCGACGAGCAGATCCGAACTTACCTACAGTTCTGCACCACCTCATGGGGATCCATCCCTGAAGCGAAGTTGTTAGAGGTCGAGGCCAGAAGGAAGAAAAAACAAACAAACAGAAGAAACGGGCGTCGACCATGGGCAACTGCCTCTGATTCATCGGATTTGAAGATTGCAGGAGAGGCTGTCGAGAGCGGGGCTTGGTTATCCTGTCTATGGTGTTCCAGCTAATCGGGCTGGTGGCAGGTAGTACACTGATCCTTCCTGGGCTGCGGCGGGCTAGAGCTCGATCGGGTGGCTTTTCAACGGGGCCGAGCAGCGTTGTCGGGAAGAGGAGAGAGAGAGAGAGAGGAGCACACACTGGTTCTCCCTTATCTATTCTACCAGTTACATCCTCAAAAAACTCCAGTAGGTTTGTCAAACACGATTTCCCTTTCATAAATCCATGTTGACTTTGTCTAATCCCGTTGATATTTTCTAAGTGTCCTATTATCACATCCTTTATAATAGATTCTACCCTATCAAACCTTTTCATAATCTTAAAGACCGCTATCAGGTCACCCCTCTTCTTTGCACCTTCTCCAATGCCTTTATATCCTTTTTATAATATGGAGACCAGAGCTGTTCACATTACTCCAAGTGTGGTCAAAGCAAGGTTCTATACAAGTTTATCATAACATACAAGCTTAGCGTAACCATGTATACCATTCATACATTTATTCTTCAGTCCTCATCAGCAAGAAGGCCAATTTTATGCCATGGAGACACACTCGTTGGAAGTTAGATTGAGACCAAGTAGGCTCTTTTTACATTGAATTCTCACTGTTAGTACAGAGTGTGAGGAGAATATCATCCCATCACTTGGGGATTGATGAGCCCCGATCCTAGAATCATAGAATGATACAGCACGGAAAGAGGCCATTCGGCTCATCGTGTCTGTGCCAGCTCTTTGTGAAAGAGCTCTCCAATTAGTCCCACTCCCCTGTTCTTTCCCCCATGGCCCTGCAAGTTTTTTCTTTTTAAGCATTGATCTAATTCCCTTTTGAAAGTTACCACCAAATCTGCTTCCACCGCCCTTTCAGGCAACGCATTACAGATCACAACAACTCGCAGCGTAAAACATGCTTCCTCATCTCGCCTCTGGTTCTTTTGCCAATGACCTTAAATCTGTGTCCTCTGGTTACCGTCCCTTCTGCCAATGGAAACAGTTTCTCATTTACTCTGTCAAAACCCTTCAAGAATTCAATCATCTCTATCAAATCTCCCCTTAAACATCTCTACTCTAAGGAGAACAACCCCACTTTCTCTAGTCTCTCCACGTAACTAAAGTATCGTGAAAGAAGTGAAAGTATTGTGTACCAACCCACCCGGCCACCTAGTTCCCCTAAGAATTTGTCTTTTACAATATATTCTTTCAGTACTTTGTAAGAAATTGGTATTTCAATACAGTTGAGGATTTTGCAAGAGAATTAAGTAATGGTAGTTGTATTTTTGTCTTCCTACATTTCATGTCAACAACACTCCTTCCATTGCTAATTCAATTCAGTTTCGTCTCCTTGGCCAAACACTTTAACCCCCTGCCCCCTCCCACCCAGTAGTTCTAAATTCGCTACAAACCCCAATGCTTGAATAATATTGCCATAGCTGTTACACCACTGGACAGGATATAAGAGAAAGCTGAAATAAAAACAGAAAATGCTGGAAATACTCAGCAGGTCTTATGTCTTAAGGCTAAAGGGATCAAGGGATATGGAGAGAAGGCAGGGACAGGGTACTGAATTTGGATGATCAGCCATGATCTCATTGAATGGCGGAGCAGGCTCGAGGGGCTGAATGGCCGACTCCTGCTCCTATCTTCTATGTTTCTAGGCCAGGCAGCATCTGTGGAGAGAGAAACAGAGTTAACATTTCAGGTCGATGACCCTTCGTCAGAACTGGAAAAAGCTGGAGATGGAACAGGTTTTTAAGCAAGTGTAGGGGCAGGGAGAGGGGGAGGGGAGGAGAGAACAAAATGTAAGGTCTGTGATAGGGTGGAAGGCAGGAGAGATTAAATGACAAAAGGGATGATGGTGCAAGGTGAAAGGAGATGGTAATGGAACAAGTTAAGAAACAAAAGATGGCTCTAGATGAAGTGTAAATGGCAATGGCAGAATAAAAGACTGCCATGTGAGAGAGAGAGAAAAAATGATAGGGGCAGAGGTTATGGTTTGAAATTGTGGAACTCGATGTTGAGCTGTAAAGTGCCAAATCGAAAGATGAGGTGCTGTTCCTCGAGCTTACGTTGAGCTTTTGTATAAGAGAAAGCTGTTCATCTGACAAACAATCTTCGACTCATCTCTGGCCTCTCTCGGTTGCAAATTTTTTTAGTTTTCATTTTATTGTTACTGTTTTGGCTAATCACCCCTCTGAACTTTCCTCCCTTTGCTTGTAAGCTCTAAAAAAATACTGCCCTTCATTCTCAGCGTTTTGAAATTAAGACTCGTCAAAATGCCTGATACTGTAACTCATTCTTTACCAAGATCCAAAACTGTGGAACTCTTCACCTCCCTTGGTGACTTTCAATCTACGGGCATTTAAAATCCACACTTATGTATTGATTTTTCTGATCACTCCCCAATTTGGAGGGTGCACTGGTCGAAGAACCTTTTTGCATTCACCTAGGTTTCTCAATAATAGCTAAATGCAAATTCGTACTGCAAGTGGATTCCATCATCATATCCTCCTGTGAATCACATGACCGCTGGTTTCAAATCCCTCCATGGCCCTCGCCCCCTCCCTACCTCTGTAATCTCCTCCAGCCCCACAACCCTCCGAGATTCCTGCGCTCCTCCAATTCTGGCCTCTTGAGCATCCCCGATTTCAATCGCACCACCAATGGCGGCCGTGCCTGCAGCTGCCTAAGCTCTGGAATTCCCTCCCTAAACCTCTCCGCCTTTCTCCCTCTCTTTCCTCCTTTAAGACGCTCCTTAAAACCAAGCTCTTTGACCAAGATCTGCCCTAATATCTCCTTACGTGGCTCGGTGTCAAATTTTGTTTGATAATCGCTCCTGTGAAGCGCCTTGGGACGTTTTACTACGTTAAAGGCGCTATATAAATACAAGTTATTGTTGCTATTGATATGCAATGGTTGCAATAGTCAATTCGGTACGAATTTTAATCGGTCTTATTAGAGTTTTCAGGTTATTGGGACCATAACATTTATATTCTTTAAAACAATTCTAGAAGGCAGCATGAGTAAAATGTGATTTCATTCTGAGAACCATAGACACCTCCACAAACCACTGGAGCTTTCCTGCAGACTTAAATAAATATCAGTGTTGCCAGTTAGACATGATTTTATACCTTATACATGTAGCAAGCTGAAGAATAATACAAAATTAGAGCCACTCCCTTAGAACATTCCTCCACTGTTTATATTAAGTAATCTGAAGACAATGGATATATAGATGATTTTGACTGTAGGCTATGACAGTTCAGTCTGGGCTTAACTCACATCTGCTCAAGTTCTCTGTTTGGTCTGATAAGATTTGATCTCAGATATAAGGCCACAGGTTTTTTGGAGCGGATTATATTGGCGTTGTGCACATTTTTAATCGCAGAAATTGTTTCACAGCCATTCAGATTGGTGCAGAAATTTCAACTGAAACTCAATGTAAATTCACATTCAAGTATTCTGGCTTGGCTCAGTTGGGTATCACCTCTCAGTTCGGAGTCAGAAGGTAGTGAGTTCACGTCCCACTCCAGAAACTTGAGTGCATAATTTAGGCTGACACTCCCCAGTGCAGTACTGAGGGAGTGCTGCACTGTCGGAGGTGCCGTCTTTCGAATGAGATGTTAAACCGAGGCCCCGTCTACCGCCTCAGATGAATGTAAAAGATCCCATTCGAACAGTCAAAATAGAACAGGGGAATTCTCCTGGTATACTGGCCAATAGTTATCCCTCAAATAACACCACCAAATCTCATCATTTATCTCATTGCTGTTTGAGGGAGCTTGCTGTGCACAAATAGTTGCTGTGTTTCCTGCATCGCAACAATGACTACACTTCAAAAAGTACTTCAGTGACTGTGAAGTGCTTTGGGACATTCTGAGGTGAGAAAGGAGTAATCTAAATGCAAGTTCCTTTTTTTTATTTAACTGTGAGGGAAAGAAAGATTACCTTTAAGGATGATACCAAAAAATGCGAGGGTATATCACAGAATCACAGAAACCCCACAGTGCAGATAGAGGCCATTTCGGCCCATCGAGCCTGCACCGACACATATCCCACCCGATCCCCGTAACCCCTATGCCAACACATATCCCACCCTATCCCCGTAAACCAACGTATTTAATCCCCCTAACACTAAGGGTCAATTTATCATAGCCAATCAACCTAACCTACACATCTTTGGACTGTGGGAGGAAACCGGAGCACCCGGAGGAAACCCACGCAAACACGGGGAGAATGTGCAAACTCCACACAGACAGTCACCCGAGGCCGGATTCGAACCCGGGTCCCTGGCGCTGTGAGGCAACAGTGCTAACCACTATGCCACCGTGCTGCCCTATCAGGAAAGGATGAACAGGCTGCATCTTTTTTCTCTTGAAAAGAGAAGGCTGAGGGGTGACCTAATAGAGGTCTTTAAAATTATGAAAAATGTTGATAGAGTAGATACAGAGAGAGTGTTTCCACTTGTGGGGAAGAGCAAAACTAGAGGCCATCAATATAAGGTAGTCACCAAGAAATCCAATAGGGAATTCAGAAGAAATTTCTTTACCCAGAGAGAATGTGGAACTCACTACCACAGGGAGTAGTTGAAGCAAATAGTATAGATGCATTTAAGGGGAGGCTAGACAAGCATCTGAGGGAAAAGGGAATCGAGGGTTCTGCTGATAGTTAGATGAGGAAAGACGGGAGGAGGCTCGAGTTGAGCATAAACGCCGGCATGGACTGGTTGGGCCGAATGGCCTGATTCTGTGCCGTATATCCTATGTACTACCTACCTGGTGGAATCTTTGTCATCCTTCAAATTAAAGGCACCCTCTACATATTTCTAGAATAAACCAGCAAAGGCACTTAGGGTAAACAATGCGCGGAATAACGTTCCATTAAGATGTTTCAGTGCCCCTGTGACGCACCTATTCTGAGCAGTGCAAAAGGCTAGGCATATCCTTAAAGTGTTTGTTTTTCCCCACCAGATGAAATGGTTACTACTTCTGCTGTCCTGGGCCGAATGGCCTGTTACTGTGTTGTAAAGGTCTGTGTAACTTATGTTGGTCGTTATCCCATTTGTTGCCGCTTGTGAGTTCACGATATCTAGTTTGCCGATTTGTTGGCCGATACCAACCGCTTAATTCTTCGACAGGTTCCCAAGAACCATCTTTAAGCAAGGTAAGAGGTGGGCATAGAATCATAGATTATGGAACAGTTCCTGCAGATTGGAGGGTGGCAAATATAACCCTACTATTTAAAAAAGGAGAGAGAGAGAGAAAACAGGGAACTACAGACCGGTTAGCCTAACATCAATAGTAGGGAAAATGCTCGAGTATTATAAAGGATGTGATAACAGGACACTTAGAAAATATCAACGGGATTAGACAAAGTCAACATGGATTTATGAAAGGGAAATCGTGTTTGACAAACCTACTGGAGTTTTTTGAGGCTGTAACTGGTAGAATAGATAAGGGAGAACCAGTGGATGTGGTGTATTTGGATTTTCAGAAGGCCTTTGATAAAGTCTCACATAAAGAGGTTAGTGTGCAAAATTAAAGCACATGGGATTGGGGGTAATATACTGGCATGGATTGAAAATTAGTTAACAGACAGAAAACAGAGAGTAGGAATAAATGGGTCTTTTTCGGGGTGGCAGGCGGTGACTAGCGGGGTGCCGCAGGGATCAGTGCTTGGGCCCCAGCTATTCACAATATATATCAATGATTTGGATGAGGGAACCAAATGTAATATTTCCAAGTTTGCTGACGACACAAAACTAGGTGGGATTGTGAGTTGTGAGGAGGATGCAAAGAGGCTTCAAGGCGATTTAGACAAATTGAGTAGTGAGTGGGCAAATACATGGCAGATGCAGTATACCATGGATAAATGTGAAGTCATCCACTTCGGTAGGAAAAACAGAAAGACAAAGTATTATTTAAATGGTGATAGATTGGGAAATGTTGATGTACAAAGGGACCTGGGTGTCCTTGTACACCAGTCACTGAAAGCAAACATGCAGGTGCATCAAGCAGTTAGGAAGGCAAATGGTATGTTGGCCTTCATTGCAAGAGGATTTGAGTACAAGAGCAAGGATGTCTTACTACAGTTATACAGGGCCTTGGTGAGACCACACCTGGAGTACTGTGTGCAGTTTTGGTCTCCTTCCCTAAGAAAGGATATACTTGCCATAGAGGGAGTGCAGTGAAGGTTCACCAGACTGATTCCTGAGAGGGTAGGACTGTCGTATGAGGAGAGATTGGGTCGACTAGGCCTGTATTCACTAGAGTTCAGAAGAATGAGAGGGGATCTCATTGAGAAGTATAAAATTCTGACAGGGTTAGACAGACTGGATGCAGGGAGGATGTTTCCCCTGGCTGGGGGTTCTAGAACGAGGGGTCACAGTCTCAGGATACGGGGTAGGACATTTAGGACTGAGATGAGGCGAAATTTCTTCACTCAGAGGGTGGTGAACCTGTGGAATTCCCTACCACAGAAGGCTGTGAAGGCCAAGTCACTGAATATATTTAAGAAGGAGATAGATAGATTTCTAGACACAAAAGGCATCAAGGGGTATGGGGAGAGAGCGGGAATATGGTATTGAGATAGAGGATCAGCCATGATTGTGTTGAATGGCGGAGCAGGCTCAAAGGGCCGAATGGCCTAATCCTGCTCCTATTTTTCTATGTTTTCTATGTTTCTATAGAATCGTACAGCAAAGAAGGAGGCCATTCGGTCCATCGTGCCTGTGCCGGCTCTTTGAAAGAGCTCTCCAATTAGTCCCACTCCCCCCTGCTCTTTACACATAGCACTCCAAATGTTTTCCCTTTCAAGTATTTATTCAATTCCCTTTTGAAAGTTACTATTGAATTTGCTTCCACCTCCCTTTCAGGCAGCACGTTCCAGATGACAACAACTCGCTGTGTAAAAAAAACAAAATTCTTCTCATCTCCCCGTCTGGTTCTTTTTTCAATTATCTTAAATCAGTGTCCTCTGGTTACCAACCCTTCTGCCAATGGAAACCGTTTCTCCTTTATTTACTCCATCAAAACCCTTCATGATTTTGAACACCTCTATCAAATCTCCCCTTAACCTGCTCTGCTCTAAGGACAACAATCCCAGCTTCTCCAGTCTCTCCACACAACCGATGTTCCTTTATTGGAGTTGATGGCCAGAATAAATGCCTCAGCTGCCTTTTGTGAAGGCACAATTTAAACAGCTGCTAAAATTCATAGTAACATATCCAGCTGACTATGAGGAAATAATAATGAAGCAGCGATTACTGTTAACATGTAGGTACAGCAAGCAATTAGGAAAACAAATGGTATGTTGGCCTTTATTACAAGAAGATTTGAGTATAAGAGTAAAGACGTGTTACTGCAATTATATGGGGCCCTGGTGAGACCACACCTGGAGTATTGTCTACAGTTTTGGTCTCCTTACTCGAGGAAAGACATACTTGCCATAGAGGGAGTGCAACGAAGGTTCACCAGACTGATTCCTGGGATGGGGGGGATTGTCCTATGAGGAGAGATTGAGTAGACTAGGCCGATATTCTCTAGAGATTAGAAGAATAAGAGGTGATCTCATTGAAACATACAAAATTCTTACAAGGCTTGACAGGGCAGATGCAGGGAGGATGTTTCCCCTGGCTGGGGAGTCTAGAACCAGGGGTCACAGTCTCAGGATAAGGGATCAGCCATTTAGGACTGAGATGAGGAGAAATTTCTTCACTCAGAGGGTGGTGAATCTTTGGAATTCTCTACCCCAGAGGGCTGTGGAGGCTCGTTGGGTATATTCAAGACAGAGATCAATAGATGTTTGGATATCAACGGAATTGAGGGATATGGGGATATACATAGTAACATAGAGATAGGAACAGGAGTAGGCCATTCGGCCCTTCGAGCCTGCTCCGCCATTCAATGAGATCATGGCTGATCCTCGTCTGAGATCATAGCTGATCTTACCAGTTCAGTACCCCGTCCCCGCCTTTTCTCCGTAACCCTTAATCCCCTTAGCCTTCAGAAATATATCCAATTCTCTCTTGAAAATATTTATTGAATTAGCCTTCACAGCCCTCTGTGGCAGGGAATTCCACAGGCTCACCACTCTTTGAGTGAAGAAATTCTTCCTCATCTCTGTTTTAAATGATTTGCCCGCTATTTTTAGACTGTGGCCCCTGGTTCTGTGCTCCCTGGCCATTGGAAACATTCTCTCTGAATTCAGCCTGTCCAGGCCTGCCATAATTTTATATGTTTCGATGAGATCCCCTCTCAATCTTCTAAACTCCAGTGAGTACAAGCCCAAACTATTTAATCTCTCTTCGTAGGTCATTCCCGCCATTCCAGGTATCAGCCTGGTGAATCGCCGTTGCACTCTTTCCATGGCAAGAACATCCTTCCGCAGATGGGGCGACCAAAACTGTACACAATACTCCAGATGCGGTCTCACCAGCACCTTGTACAGCTGTAGTAAGGTATCCCTATTCCTATACTCGAACCCCCTTGATATGAAGGCCAACATACCATTTGCCTTCTTAATCGCCTGTTGCACCTGCATGCTCTCCTTCAGTGACTGGTGCACAAGAACACCCAGGTCCCTCTGCACTTCCCCATCTCCCAATCTATTGCCATTTAGATAATAATCTACCCTCCTGTTTTTACCCCCAAAGTGGATAACCTCGAATTTATCCACATTATAGTGCATCTGCCACGTATCCGCCCATTCCCCCAACCTGTCCAAATCGCACTGTAGCCTCCTGACATCCTCATCAGAGCCCACCCCTCCTCCTAGTTTAGTGTCGTCAGCGAATTTGGAAATATTGCATCCAATTCCCTGATCCAGATCATTTATATATATTGTGAACAGCTGGGGTCCCAGGACAGATCCTTGCGGCACCCCGCTGGTCACTGCCTGCCACTCTGAAAACGAGCCGTTTATTCCAACTCTCTGTTTTCTATCCGCCAGCCAGTTCTCTATCCACGTTAATACTTTGCCCCCAATCCCATGAGCCTTAATTTTGCATGACAATCTTTTGTGTGGAACCTTATCGAAGGCTTTCTGGAAGTCAAGGTACACCACATCCACTGGCTCTCCCCCATCTATTTTACCAGTTACTTCCTCAAAAAATTCCAGCAGATTAGTCAAACACGATTTACCCTTTGTAAATCCATGTTGACTCTGTCCGATCCTTTCCCCATTTGTCAAGTGCTCCGCTATTTTATCCTTAATAATGGACTCTAGCATTTTGCCCACAACCGATGTAAGGCTTACTGGTCTATAATTCCCTGCTTTCTCTCTACCCCCCTTTTTAAATATTGGGGTAACATTAGCTACCCTCCAATCCACGGGTACTGTTCCCGAGTCAATGGAGTTCCGGAAGATGATCCTTAGTGCAGGAAAGTGGAGTTGAGGTAGAAGATCAGCCATGATCTCATTGAATGGCGGAGCAGGCTCGAGGGGCCGAATGGCTGACTCCTCCTATTTCTTATGTTCTTATGATATCCTCCAATAGGAACCTAGGCACAGGAGGAGGCCGTTCAGCCCCTCGATCCTGTTCTGCCTTTGGATTAGATCAAGACTGATCTGGAAATAATGTTCAATGGCGCTGATTCTGTGGTAATGGTTTAACTGGGATAAGGTTGTAATAGTCTAGTATTTGAATGTATATCTTGGAAAAAATAGAAAAAATGGCTTCTAAGGGTCCTCTGCTGATATGAAAACATTTAAAATATATAATTTTATTCTGCATTAGTCCCGGAAAGCTGGTATATAGCAGACATTTAGGGCTGGATTTTACCAACCTCGGCAGGTCCATGGCGGGCGACATCAGTGGCGGGTCCAAGCCTCACTGCTGGCTCCAGCCCGCTGTCCAAAATGATTTTGCCCTGATTGGGCCTGCCCAGTGCGTTTCCTGGCTAATTAGAGGAAGCGGGTTTGGCGACGTCATTTAAAGGGACCATGCGCTAATTGATTTTGACATTTGTGCTGTCCGTGTTCTACAGTATTGAGGTGCTGCAAACACTGACAAGCACTGCACAGAGGTGCACGGCTGCACCCAGGATCTCACATGACACCCTCCATATGCTTATGGAGGGAGTCACAGCATGCAGGGAGGTTCTCTTCCCTTCCAATGGGTAGAAGAGACCTCCCCAGGAGATCAACGCAGCCTGGTTGCACATTGCACAGGAGGACACAAGCAGGGATGTCGTCGGGAGGACCAGGCTGCAGTGGTGCAAACCTTTCAATGATCTCAGTAAATCACGAAACGTTACTGCCAAGCCACACTCAACCTCATCCCGCTGTGCCACTCATCACACCCCCATCACTCTGCCTTCCCTACCCTACTCCTGCACATCCTTACTCACACTAACTTACCTTGCACCTCCACCCATCCCTCTCTATCTACATTATCACTTCCCCATCTCACTGGCCACCCCTCACACTCACCCTCATCCTACTGCAAGCATACCAACTAACAACACACAAGGGTAGGCACTTGTGTGTTTTAGCCAATGTTCATGTGAAGTTTCTGTTAATGTGCTGTCAAACATTGAAATCTTTATTTTGAACATTTTGCGTTCTTGGACAGATTTGCGTGAACCTTTGGAAGTGGCTTAGTGAGTTGCAGTGAATGGTGAGACATAACGGTACCCCCGCAATGGTGGTGAGTGTGAAAGGAATGGCTTGGGCATTGTAGGGATGCTTTGTGGTGTTGGTGTGGGGTGGTGCCAACCTGGCGCATCATTTGGCAGCCAGGGTGTACAGCATCAGGTGAAGTAAATTTGGCCATGGTGAGGCCATCGCTGGCATCCCGGGCAGCGATGTGATCAGGTGCTGATGCCCTGTGTCCTGTGCAGCATCAGGTGATCGTGGAGAAGGTTGTTGTTGGTGCTGCTGGTGTGCCTGGTGCTGCTGGTGTTGGGGCTGATCCTGGTGGGATTCTGAGGACCAAGGTGAGATAGTTTCAAGGGCACCGATGCCGATGTAATAGTTGGCAAGTGAACTTGAGATGACAGAAGCGATCTGTCAATGGTGAGAGAGATTGCTCCAATGAGGTGACACTGGATTGAGAGTTTACTCCAAACACTTGCAACCTGCATAAAGCTCAATCTGTCTTCCAAATGCAGTAAGCAACAACTTCTGAGCTTGGAAAGTGAACAGCTGTGAGATGGGCGCTTTTATAGCACATTTGTAGTTGTCAAGTAAAGAGATGATTCCATATTCATAGAACTCCTGACCTGACGTGATCCCCGAGCAGCGTGGACCCTGTTGCGACCTGGTAAACTCTGAAGGTGAGCTCAAAATACTACTTAATGGTCTGTTAACAAGGCCATAATGACCTGAATTGCCTCCCCCGCCGCTGCGTGTCGGGTTTGCTCAGCGTTGAAAGACCTGACATTTGGGAAAGGCGCATGGTGACGGGTTGGCATTGGGGTCCCGACTTGCTGTCAATTTCCCCACCCGACCTGCCACTGATCGCGCCCACTGACGCCCCCCCCCAAAAAAAAAATCCCCCCCTTAGTTACAGTCCCAGTGAGTGGCAGAACAAATACTGACTACCTCAGACACATGAGCAACAGAACCCAGAGAGCTCATGTAAAATAGATAAAATAACCACATAACAATTTTGAATCTTAAACTGAAGTCTCCACCACCTAGGAATGAGTCAATATACTTTATAGACACGAGAGTAATAGAGTTATACTGGTGTTGAGTTGCAGGAATCATTAAATATTTGCTTGTGTTTTTCAAGTTAGCCTTGACCTATTCTTACGGTATTTTAGCTGTAAAGAGAAACTGTCATTGAACAATGGTAGCGAGAAACCAGGAAGAGCAGCAGAGAAAACCGTAAGACTTTCAGAGAATTACATAGAATGTACAGCACAGAAACAGGCTATTCGGCCCAACTGCTCCATGCTGGTGTTTACCCTCCACATGAACCTCCTCCCACCCTACTTCATCTCACCCCATCAGCACAATATTCCTTTCTTAAAATTCATTCCGAAGATGTGCGCATCGCTGGCACGGCCAGCATTTATTGCCCATCCCTAATTGCCCCTTGAGAAGATGGTGGTGAGCCGCCTTCTTGAACCGCTGCAGTCCGTGTGGTGAAGGTACTCCCACAGTGCTGTTAGGGAGGGAGTTCCAGGATTTTGACCCAGCGACGATGAAGGAACGGCCGATATATTTCCAAGTCAGGATGGTGTGTGACTTGGAGGGGAACTTGGAGGTGGTGATGTTCCCATGTGCCTGCTGCCGTTGTCCTCCTAGGTGGTAGAAGTGGCGGGTTTGGGAGGTGCTGCCGAAGAAGCCTTGGTGAGTTGCTGCAGTGCATCCCCCTTGAATGCATCTATGCTATTTGCCTTAACTGCTCCCTGTGGTAGCGAGTTCCACATTCTAAACACACTCTGAGTGAAAAAGTTTCTCCTGAATTCATGATTGAATTTATTAGTGACTCTCTTATGACCCCTAGTTTTGGTTTCCCCTACAAGTGGAAACATCTTCTCTACATCTACCCTATCGAACCCCTTCATAATTTTAAAAACCTCTATCCGATCACCTTTCAGTCTTTTTTCTAGAGAAAAGAGCCCCAGCCTGTTCAGTCTTGATAGTTGTAACCTCTGGTATCACATACATGGACTATCCAATTAGTCCCACTCCACCCTGCTCTTTCCCCGTAGCCCTACTTATTTTTCCTCTTCAAGTATTTATTCAATTCCCTTTAGAAAGTTACTATTGAATCTGCTTCCAGGCAGTGAATTCCGGAAGAATATTTTCTCCGAGCCGATCATTCGTTTAGAATTTACGTGCTGTAGGAGTCTCTGCACTCCTAGCAAAGAATCTATAAACTCACTAGTGGTTAACAAACTGAGTTTAATGTACTAAAACTTTACAAAACAAGAAAATGCAGGAGAAGCTCTAAACAGGTCTATTCACTATCCCTCCACACGAGGACTGACTGGAAACGCCCTCTACCTCTGACGTCATGACGTCATCATGTTTCCTGCCGTTGGGACGTCACATGACCCACTCGATGACGTCATCGCGTCAGACCGCGATTTTGTCGATCTAGCTCTGTTTAACCAGAGCCAACATTAAAAGGTAATAAACATGATTAAAGGCAATTGTACAAGTCACTGTGAGAGTCTCTTAGTGGCTTTGCCACATACGCCCCCCCAGAATTGTCTTTAACGAGAAGAGTCAATCGCTGAGGAGGTCGGACAAGCCTGTTGGACCGGCTCCTAAATTCCCGGAAGCGCCGATCGCCATCGTGGCCATGGGGGAAGTACCGGGACCGGCGTGCTTGACTCGCGGCGGTCTATTCGACGGTCTGGTAACGAAACTGCACAGTGGGCGGCAGCAGCGGGCTTTCGGGCCGAAGCGAGCATGGTAGTAACAGTAACCGGTCGTCGGAGGCACCATGGTCGGAGCCGGGGCCGGGCTCCTCGTGGCGGGGCATTGCGCGATGGCGCAGTATTGTTGCCGGACTGCGTAAATCTTATCCGCCTCTTCGGCGAGCACGACGCAGTCTGCAGTTTCTGCTCGGGCGAGGGCTGCCTAGACTTGCTCAGGGAGCTGAGTAAGGAACAGCTCGCGAAACAGAAAGCACTGGGGCTCGGACCCCAGGAGAGTCAGCATGTGGCTCATAAGCTCCGAGGGTTTGGAGTCACCTAACCCTGGTAGCGTCAGTAAACGGCGAGCGCGCTCCGCTTTGGTAAGACCAAATACCTGCAGCAATCGTGTCTTGATGGCTACATACTTGTCAGCATTCGGGGGACTCTCCAGAAGGCTGATGATTCTCGACGCCGTCGAGCTATCGAGGGCGGAGACCACGTGGAGATATCTGGTCTGGTCCTGTACGACGTTGCGGAGTTCAAATTGCGCCTCAGCTTGCACAAACCAAGAGGCCGCCTGTTGTTCCCAGAATTGGGGGAGCTTCAAGGCCACTGCACTGGCCTCCATTACTGGCCCGTGTTCTGCGTTCACCGCGAAAAACGATCGCGAGGATTCGGGGTCACCAATGTAGGAGTCTCTGCACTCCTAGCAAAGAATCTATAAACTCACTAGTAGTTAACAAACTGAGTTTAATGTACTAAAATGTTACTGTTATGTATTGTGTGTTCTATTGTGTGTTCTCCTCCCACCTGTGGTGGCGCTGTCACAGGAGATAAATGGTTGGGTGTTCTCTCGGTTAAGTTAAGCTCTCTTTGTTCGGAACTTTCCAGAACTTCCTTTCCTTCCAATAAAGCACTTCATGTTTGAATCTCTGAGTTCTGAGTCCTAAATTGTGTCTAGGTAGAAAGGTACCGACACAACAAGTGGCGATGAGGATCGGATGAATCTGTGTTGTGGGAACTTTCTTGTTTTCGACCACAAAACATTCGGAACAGAGGTTGCAGCATCACATTAACGTTATGGCAGTGAGAAACAGAAATTTTAATTTGAAACGTGAGATGGCTACTATATTAGGAAACATCGGTGATTTTGATGAAAATGTGGAGCAATGGCGCGCTTATACGGAACGTTTTGACTATTTTGTATTGGCGAATGCGGTGGCAAATGAAAAGGTCGTGCCTACCTTTTTGAGTGTAATCGGGCTGAAGACGTTCAATTTACTTCGCAGCCTCGTGCAGCCAGATAAGCCAGGAACTAAAACATATAAGCAACTAGTGGAAATTCTTGGAGCACATTTTTCACCCAAACCTCTGGTTATTGCTGAGACATTTCGATTTCACAAACGGAATCAAGAGGAGGGGGAATCAGTGACGATGTTTATTGCTGCTTTAAAAAGGTTATCAGAACACTGCGAGTTCAAGGAGGTGCTGAAGGACACCATTAGAGACAGACTTTGTGTGGTCTGCAAAATGCAGCCACACAGAAGCGCCTTCTTACTGAGGACAACCTTACTCTTGAAAAGGCCATTGAAGTTAGCGTCTCCATGGAGATGGCGGAAAAGGAGGCTCACCAGTTGAGTTCAACAGGGAGAGTTCACAAGGTGTCGTCTGAGCCTAAAGGTGCGCGGAACGGCACATGTTACCGTTGTGGGAAAACGGGCCATCACGCTAATGACTGCTGGTGTACGGAGCTGGAATGCCGAAATTGTGGCAAAAAGGGTCACATTGAATGCGCCTGTAGAGGTTAAAAAAAAGAACAGACAGAGCTGGGAAGCATGGAAGCAAAATGTCTGTATTTGGACAAGAGAGGAAAAAGAGTGTTCATTCAGTGCAGTATGATGGAACAAGCAAAGCAGAGGGGAGCGACACCTCTGAGGAGGAAGAGGTGCACATACTGACGGTTGCAGGTGATTCAAATGGCTACTGGGTGTCACCACTGGTGGAGGGACAATCAGTGCGGATGGAGGTGGACACAGGCGCGGCTGTGTCCCTTGTTTCAGACACTGTCTACAACAAAATGCTAAAGCATCTTACCCTTCAGCCAACAAACATTGTGCTAAAGACGTATACCGGCGAACCTGTGGCCATGAGAGGCGTCATTGAGGTAACAGTTAAATTGAATGGACAGACTGCAAAACTGCCACTATATGTGGTGAAGGGAAATTACCCATCGCTACTGGGACGTGCGTGGCTAGAGAAAATCACGCTGGACTGGCCTGCAGTCCGCATGATGTCAAAAGGGGAGTCAGATCTTCAATGGGGAACTTGGGAGCATGAAAAAGATCAGCGTGAGACTGGACATTAAACCTGACAGCAAGCCGAAGTTTCACAAAGCCCGATCTGTACCCTATGCAATTAGGCCAAAAGTTGAGGCTAACTTGGAGGCCTTAGTCGAGAATGGAGTCCTGGAGCCTGTGAGTGTGAGCAAATGGGCCACACCCATTGTTCCTGTCCTGAAAAAGGATGGATCTGTTCGAATCTGCGGGGATTTTAAAGTGACTATTAACCCGGTGCTGTCTGCGGAACAGTACCCTCTTCCCCTCATTGATGATCTTTTTACGGGCCTGGCCGGAGGGCAAAAGTTCAGCAAAATAGACTTTTGCCAGGCTTATCTACAAATGCATGTCGATGACAAATCAAAGGAGCTGCTGACAATTGTGACACACAAGGGGCTATACAGGTACTGCCGCCTTCCGTTTGGAATTACGTCGGCCCCTGCTCTATTCCAAAGGGCAATGGATCAGATTTTGAGTGGACTGCCAGGAGTCCAGTGCTACCTGGATGACATCCTTGTCACTGGGACAAATGAGGAGGCTCATCTTCTGAACTTGGATGCGACACTACAACGACTGAAAGAGTATGGACTCAGAGTTCGTAAAGACAAATGTGAATTCTTTCAGTCTTCAGTTGAGTACCTGGGGCATGTGATTGACGCTACTGGCCTGCATAAGGCGCCGTCAAAGGTCAAGGCGATCGTGGAGGCCCCAGCACCCCAGAATGTGAGCCAGTTACGTTCATTTCTGGGGCTACTTAACTACTATGGGAAGTTTATTCCAGACTTAGCAACATTGCTGAAGCCATTACATCAGTTGCTATGTCAAGGCAAAACATGGAAATGGACTGAACTGTGCAACGAAGCTTTCGCCCAAGCAAAGAAAGCATTGCTGAAATCGGAGGTCCTGACACACTTCGACCCAAAGCTACCCGTGCAGCTAGCATGTGATGCATCACCATATGGTGTGGGAGCAGTCATATCCCACATCATGCCTTCGGGTGAAGCGAAACCTATCTCCTTCGCATCACGCACCTGGAACAAGGCCGAGAGTAACTATGCGCAGATCGAGCGCGAAGCCTTGGGAATCATTTTTGGAATTCGAAAATTTCATCAGTACCTGTTTGGGAGAAGGTTCACACTCCTGACGGACCACCGTCCATTGACTTCAATCTTCGGGCCCACACCAGAATTCCGTCTCTCGCTGCAAGCAGGATGCAAAGGTGGGCTTTACTGTTGTCAGGACACACATACGACATCAAATATCGCAAATCAGACTTGCACGGCAACGCAGACGGTCTCTCGAGGCTACCCTTGCCTGTTACTCCCCCAGAGCCTCGTCAGATAGACATCTTCTACTTTAGACAAGTGGAGGGAGCACCTGTCACTGCAGTTCAGGTGCGAAGGTACACCCGCAACGATCCAGTCCTGTCTGAGGTAATGGACGATGTCATTCGAGGGAGAGCTATAGGAGATTCTCCTAGTTTGAAACCTTACGTTTCAAAAAGAAATGAGCTCTCCGTCCAGGCAGGTTGTCTTCTTTGGGGACGCCGTGTCATCATTCCGCCAACTCTGAGGGAACCTATACTGCAACAACTTCATACAGGCCACAGTGGGATGGTTCGGATGAAGGAAATGGCAAGAAGCTACTTCTGGTGGCCAGGTCTCAATGGGAATATTGAGGAGAAAGCCAAAACATGTTCCTCATGTCAAAGGGTCCGGAATGTTCCACAGCTGGCAACCCTACACCCCTGGGATTGGCCTGCAGAAGTGTGGCAGCGAGTACATGTGGACTTCGCCGGTCCTTTCGAAGAGAAGATGTTTATGGTGGTTGTAGACGCTCGTAGCAAGTGGCCGGAGGTCGCTGTGATGAGGTCTACCATGGCAGAGAAAACAATTGAGAAACTTGGTGAGATGTTCAGCCGTTATGGCTCACCGGAACAACTCGTAAGTGACAACAGTCCACAATTTGTATCTCAGGAGTTTGCAACCTTCCTGCATGTGAATGGTGTCCAACACATCAGGTCTGCGCCCTATCATCCCTCTACTAACGGCCAGGCAGAAAGGTTCGTGCAAACTTTGAAGCACGCCTTGAAGGCATCGCAAGGTCAGGGCTCAATCCACCAACGTCTGAACAGCTTCCTGTTGTCCTACAGGAATGAGCCGCATGCCACAACCAAAACTTCCCCCGCTTCGCTCATGATGAAGAGGCAGCTGCGGACAAGTTTTGACTTACTCAAACCTCCATGGGCAGAGCAGGTTGTCCATCGTCAGCAACAAGCTCAAGTTGAAAAGAGAGAGAAAAGAGCCAAGGAGAGACGGTTTCATCCTGGAGAGCACGTCCTAGCTCGAAACTACAACACTGGACCGAAATGGGTTCCTGCTACGGTGATCGCGCAGACGCGCCGTGTCTTACACGGTTGAGACTGCTGAGGACGTCGTCTGGAGAAGACACACAGATCAACTGTTGCTAGGAGCAGAGACAGCCACAGAGGCTCCAACGGCTGGTTGGCCTGAACTGTTTCCGGATGATACCGCAAACCAGCATCCTTTGCCACAGTGCTCTTCTCCAACACAGGAAGTCAAAGAGACTGTTCCACCTGTGCAAACTCCTGACTTTCAACTGACACAGGCACCTTCTCCATCCAGGCCTGTGTCAATGCCTACTGCTGTGGAAGCCAGTGATGACCGCCGGTATCCTGTCAGAGAGCGGCGGCCTCCAAGACGCTTGGATCTGTAGGCTTAGTGACTTGCCCACAAGACTGGGGCAGAATAAACCCCAGGATAAAGTCAGGGTTTGAGGCAGTCGACCTCTACCCTAGGTTCGTTGAGTGCATTGAAAGTAACTTACCTGTTGAGGAATAATGTGGACCTTCCATTTAAGAGGGGAGGAAATGTTATGTGTTGTGTGTTCTATTGTGTGTTCTCCTCCCACCTGTGGTGGCGCTGTCACAGGAGATAAATGGTTGGGTGTTCTCTCGGTTAAGTTTAGCTCTCTTTGTTCAGAACTTTCCAGAACTTCCTTTCCTTCCAATAAAGCACTTCATGTTTGAATCTCTGAGTTCTGAGTCCTAAATTGTGTCTAGGTAGAAAGGTACCGACACAACAGTTACAAAACAAGAAAATGCAGGAGAAGTTCTAAACAGGTCTATTCACTATCCCTCCACACGAGGACTGACTGGAAATGCCCTCTACTTCTGACGTCATGACGTCATCATGTTTCCCGCCGTTGGGACGTCACATGACCCACGTGATGACGTCTTCGCGTCAGATCGCGATTTTGTCGATCTAGCTCTGTTTAACCAGAGCCAACATTAAAAGGTAATAAACATGATTAAAGGCAATTGTACAAGTCACTGTGAGAGTCTCTTAGTGGCTTTGCCACAGTGCCTGGATTTACATTTCCGAGGAATTGGATCCCGCTGCTGATGAACGGCAAAAGACTGGCGGAGGTGTAGCACTGCAGCTGCCGCTGAGCTCATTGAGATGACGTCAGACGGCGAGTTATGCCCGCCAGAGGGCTCAGACAGTCACTCTGATCGAAAACGTCTTTGACTTGATGCAACAGCAGTCCTGAGAAAAGGGGCAAGCCCAGGATTTTGCCATAGAAGTAACGGTGAGACTATCAGAGCTCACCACCGTCGAAGTGTAAATCCGACAGCAACGTTCAGCCCCCGCCCGTGCGCAGTTAAAGCTCAGAAATCAAGGAAGTTGCTGTCCGCGTTGCCCTGCTCCTCCAGGAGCTGCGCCATACACCGGTATCTTGCCGAGAGACTCGGCACTGAAACACATGACGCTGCTGTACTTATGTGATAGATGCCCACTGGACATGCCAGAAAAAATGTTCCGGCTTGTCCATTCCAGTGTAAGTAAATTTCTAACAGAGCGAATAAGGAATGCTTGCCTTTAAGCCGCGCAATGGTCCTGAGCTCCCGCGCAGCCGGTGCCACAATGTGGAAAACTGCGCCTGCACGGAAGATTGAATGGGCCGCGCAGCCCATTAAAGGGGCCACGCGTCCAAAGAAAAATTAGAGGAAACGTTGGTGATAAGTCTTAATTACTGCCAAGTAACCTCTCTGGCACTGAAAACTAACTTTTACAAATGTGGAGTCTCATTCCTTCAGATTTTAATTATTGTTGGAGATTTAAAAAAATGTAATAACATTTTTAAATTTTTGCTTTCCGTCTCTTTTTTATCTCTTTTTCTCTCTTATTCCCATCTTTCTATCCCTCTCTTTATTTTGTCTTCTGTACCTGATTTGACATCGAATTAAATATTCCAGCTGACACTTCCTGGTTTAGACTCTGCGCTGCTCATTAACGATTCTTCAATCTGATTGGTTAAGGAGATACACAGGTCCGAGATCCCCTGTAGAGGGCGCCGCGCCAAAATGGTTCTCTAATTCCCGCAAGTTCCAGAAAGTTTATAGGCAAGTGTAATGAAGGGCCGACGCTGTTCGATTGCCACTGACCGCAAAATCCGGATCAAAGTTTGGGAGCAGCAGTGGTTTAATGTGGCCCTTGTGGTGCCACATTCAGGCGAGTTACTGACCTTCTTTGTTGCAGGCGATCATAGGTCTGGTTTCTCCGAGTGTAGCCTGCCTCAGGGCAAACCAATCTTGGAGAGAGGACCTCAAGCAGGCGTTTGACCCCTTTATTTGCATATGCAAATGGCCTGACCCCTGCTTCAGACATGTGTAAAAGGATGCCTCTAGTTTGTCCTTAACCAATATGGTGGTCGGCGTACCTCCTGCCAGAAGTGTGCGCGCCACCATTTTGGGGCCTTAGTTGTCTCGGCCGATGTCTGAAGAAATGAAAGAAAGAAGATATTGTGTAATCAGGGCATCGGGGTACCGCTTCAAAGTGATGTGCTCTGGTGAGAGAGAATCCAAGTTCAATTCTACTCACGGTGAGCGCTCAACTCAAATCACCTCCCTCAGTGGGATAAGTGGAGAGGCTTCCTCACTGGGAGGGAGAGAAGACCAAAGACCATGCCATCTAAAACCACTATCCTACACCGCCCAGCTGCTACATAAAGGGCGGCACTGGCAGTAGTCTGGGAGATGGTCACCGCTTAATCCTCCTGGGAGGGGACATGCGTCTGGATGACTAGAAGACAGAAGGTTTAGGAAAAATTATAATCCATACAGGTAGACAATGGAGCATATTTCCAATGCTAAAAGAACATAATCCCAAGAGATTCCTAAGTCAAGGAGAAGTCGTGGGACCTGATAGAGTTGTGCTGCAGCCTGAGAATAGCAGTACAGCTCAGAAGTGGGGTAGGGCGAGGAGTGCAGGAGAGCACCAAGGACTGGAGATGTGGTTTTTGCCCCTCGGTTAACCAGCCAGTCCTGAATTGTATGGCACGGCACATAGACACATAGAAGATAGGAGCAGGAGTCGGCCATTCGACCCCTCGAGCCTGCTCCACCATTCAATGAGATCATGGCTGATCATCCAAATTCAGTACCCTGTCCTTGCTTTCTCCACATATCCCTTGATCCCTTTAGCCTTAAGAAATATATCTAACTCTTGAATATATTTAATGAATTGGCCTCCACTGTCTTCTGTGGTAGAGAATTCCACAGGTTCACCACTCTCTGGGTGAAGAAATTCCTCCTCATCTCTGTCCTAAATGGCTTACCCCTTATCCTTAGACTGTGACCCCTGGTTCTGGATTCCTCCGCCATCGGGAACATCCTTCCTGCATCTTATCTGTCTAGTCCTGTTAGAATTTTATAAGTTTCAATGAGATCAGTACGGCACGGCACAGCACAAGCGGCCATCTATTACTGTTTAAGTAGAAGCCTCCGCAATACGACAGAAATGAACTGAAGCAGTGTTTGCTCTTCTTAAAATCCCGCGCCACGGAGCCAAGTTTTCTCCTCTTCCGAGACATGTAGGTATTTGGAACAGGACCTGAAGATGTCGCAGGTCAGAAATAAATCAGGCTTCTGCTTTATTTATTTTTTCAGTGGAATTATGCTTTGTTTTTTGGACGCAACGTTTGGGCTGAAGACCAAAAATTGTGCTGCATAACTGAAGCAGCTGTACACCCAAGGTTGGTAATATTACAGTTCAAGGTCAAATTATTAGCCTAACAAAATACTTTTTTGACATTAGTCAGTCTAGATCAAATGATCTGTTCAACGAGGTACCTTTAATTTTCCATTCTGCGCGCAGCATAAGCACATTAATATGGTAAAAACAAAATGGTGCCATTTCGAACCTTGCTCTGTCTCTGGATGCTTTATATTCTTAGTTTCACCGAGACCTTTCTATTCGTCATCTGTCACTCAGCATTTAATGAACTACTTTGCTGTTCGTCTTGTGTTTGGACAGGATGCCATGTTTTAACGTGTGGCACAGATTCTCTAAACAAAAAAAAACTACAGGATTTGAGATAGAGGTCGAAAAATAAAAGACGGCCAGATTCGGTGATTCCAACCGGCCGGCCTCCCAGCATCCATAAATTCGAGCTCATCCAAAAACTCTGCTGCCCCCCCCCCCCGTCCTAACTCGCACCAAGTCCCGCTCACTCGTCACCCCATGTGCTCGCTGATCTACATTGGCTCCCGGTCCAGTAATGCCTCGATTTTAAAATTCCCATCCTTGTTTTCAAATCCCTCCATGGCCACACTCCCCCCTCCCTATCTCTGTAACCTCCTCCAGCCCTACAACCTCCCCGAGATCTCCGCGCTCCTCCAATTTTGGCCTCTTGAGCATCCTCAATTTCCTTCACTCTATCATTGGCGGCCGTGCCTTCAGCTGCCGAGGTCCTAAGCTCTGGAATTCCCTCTCTGCCTCTCTACCCCTCTCCTCATAAATCGTTCCTTATAACCTTACCTCTTTGACCAAGTGTTTGGTCACCCGTCCTAATATCTCCTGATGTGGCTCGGTGTCAAATTTTGTTTGGTAACGCTCCTGTGAAGTGCTTTGGGACGTTTTACTACATTAAAGGCGCTATATAAATACACGATGTTGTCGATAGTAAGAAAACGGAAAGTACTGTTAATACACAGCATGTTGACCAGCATCTGAAACTGAAAGATGAGGTAACACTTCAGGCAGGATTCGAACTGAAGCAAGAATTCCACATGAAACATTTTTTAAAAATTTGTTTGTTCACGGGATGTGGGCGTCGCTGGCAAGGTTGGCATTTATTGCCCATCCCTATATTGCCCTTGAGAAGGTGGTAGTGAGCAGCCTTCTTGAACCGCTGCAGTCCGTGTGGTGACGGTGCTCCCACAGCGCTGACTTTGTTGTAGCGGTGTGGTACAACTGAGTGTCTCACTAGGCCATTTCAGAGGGCAGTTAAAGGTCCACCACATTGAGTTACATATAGGCCAGACCGGGTAAGGGCGGCAGATTTCCTTCCCTAAAGGACATTAGTGAACCAGGTGGGTTTTTACAACAATCTGATAGTTTCATGGTCGCCATTACTAGCTTTTTAATGACGATTTATTTAATTAACTGAATTTAAATTCCCCACAACTCATGTCTCCGGATTATTCGTCCGGGCCTCTGGATTACTGGTCCAGTAACATCACCACTATACTACCGTACCCCCTATAACATAAACCTGTATCTTCTCTTTCAGAAGCTCTTGTGTGAATTTGTTTCTTTTCGATTCTGATTTCTAGCACTTGGCCAGTTTTTTTTCCTTATGGATTGACAGAAGACAAATAAATCCATGGATTTTTGTTCCGAATTGAATTTAACTGATGGAAAATCCTGCTGACCTCCACACCTGCATTCCTGATGTGGGATTTTGTGGCATGCTTTGGCAGCACGGATTTGTACAACATACTCTGCAGAGAGGCAGTAATTAGATGTGGCACTCTCTGTAAATACAACGTGTGCGAACAGCTCAGATTTTATGCTGGTTCCTGCTGGTACTTTATTTTTTTCCAGTCTATCGGTTATGTATTTTTTTTTACACGGGAACTAGTAAGGAGTTCACCCTGCTGTGTGTGCCCCTTCGTGTTTCCTACATATTTGGCATGTGGCGCATCACGCTCCACATGTTTCATATGTTGGACCACACAACAATGTTGAAAGACGTTTTGTGTAGAAATCTGTCTTGCTGCATTTCAGGTCTGGTTCCAAACACCAAAAGAGAGTGATTGTAAACCGCGACAAACGCTGAAACAATTACATTACAGCGTCGGCTGTGGCTCAGTGGGCAGCACTCTCTCTAGCCTCTTGGGTCAGAATGTTGTGGGTTCAAAGTCCTCCACTCCGGAGACTTAATCACAAAAAAAATCTTGGCTGACACACTCCATTCTGCTTAACCAATACTGCCACACCACCTCCTATCTTTCCTTCCCTATCCTTCCTGAACACCCTATATCCAGGAATATTTAATACCCAATCCTGCCCTTTTTTGAGCCAGGTTTCCGTTATTGCCATGATATCATATTCCCATGTGGCTATTTGCGTCTGCAGCTCACCAACCTTGTTTACTATGCTTCGTGCGTTCACATACATACACTGTAAAACTATCTTAGATCACCCTGTGTTCTCTCTTAGTCTGGCCCCACCTAATCCCTTACTATTTCTTACTCTAGTGCTATCCGTCTCTCCCAATCCTTTGTGCCCATTGTTTCTCCTTTCTAATGCTACATCCTGGTGCCCATCCCCCTGCCAACTTAGTTTAAACCCTCCCCGCTGCACCGTCGGAGGTGCTGTCTTTCGGATGAGACGTTAAAAACCGAGGCCCCCGTCTGCTCTCTCAAGGTGGACGTAAAGATCCCGTGGCCACTATTTCGAAGAAGAGAGGGGGGGGGAAGCTATCCCCGGTATCCTGGGGCCAATATTTATTCCTCAATCAACATCACTAAAAACAGATTATCTGGTCATTATCACATTGCTGTTTGTGGGAGCTTGCTGTGCGCAAAATTGGCTGCCGCGTTTCCTACATTACAACAGCGGCTACACTTTATCAGGGCAATATGTTCAGTCAGTTTTTTAAAATGTTTTTCTACGAAGCTCCTGGCGGCCCACGCTTACAAAGTGCATAACAATACTTAATGAATCACGATGATTGACCGTTTGAATTACATTTTAATGGCCAAGTATTTATCACCAAGACTGGTCGACTTCCTCTGGGGTTGCTCACCGGTAGACCAGGACCTGAAGTGCAGTTTCTGATGTTTATCGCACTTTCCCTGCAGTCTAACAACGACAGCTGTTCACCCACCCGTCTCTTGTAGTGTAACAAATTTACTGAATCATTGGGCCAGAATCTGCTGCCAGAAATAACGGTGAGTTCGACGGCGCTCGCCTTTATCCGTGTGCCAATTGTCCGGCAAACCTGCGGCGAGGAAGAGATACCCGGTGAGTCGCAAATCCGCTGTTGGCCTCGTGGAAACCGAAGCTCGCCCTCTACCTCCCCGTGAGTTTCAAGAAATTGCTGCATTTGCACAATAATTGCCCATTAAACTCACTGCAGAAAGTTAGGGTTTGTTACTTAATGGTGTAAATACCTTTTTAATGTTATGTTCCTGCAAAGCCACTCAAACTCTTCGGCCCAGAAAGGGAACAGTTGAAACTGTGGAGTCTCATTCCTGCAGGTAGTAAATTGTTCTTAGAGATATATAACATTTTTAATGTTTTAATATTTTTCTTCATTCTCATTCCTGTCTCTTTTCTCTCTCTCTCTTAATCCAATCTTTCTTTCTCTCTCTTTCTGTTTGACTCCAATTTACCCGATTTCTTTCTCTGTTGTTCCTCTGTTTCTTTCTCAATATTAAATCTCATTGGTTAAGGAGCTATACTGTTGGTCCCGCCATTCACCAAGGTCCCAGATGCCCCGTTGCCCTTGCTGTAAATTTTTTTTCGAGCTGAAGGGTGAGGGAAAAGTCTAACTGACGGGGCGGGCCGCGAGAATGGGTTTCCCGCAGGTCCTGCTGACTTTAACGGCAGGGCCAGATTTACATCTGAAGCTTCTGTTTCCTGCCCGCAGCCAGCCAGAGGGAGAGGTTGGCTGGCTCTGGGCGAGTAGGCCTGTGGCACTAGGCTGCACAGAGGAGGGAGGGAGGGATCGGGTGGGGGCTGGTGCCGGCCTCCAGAGGACCAAGGGGGAAGGGGGGAAGCAAGATGTCGTGGCCGTCAAGTGACGGGGTGGGGGGGTGGGGGGTGGGTGGCGGGTGCAGGGAAGCAAGAGGTCGGGGTCGTCGAGGGACTGGGAGGGGAGGAGGCAAGAGGTCGAGGCCGCTCACCGGAGATTCAGGCCAGCCTCAGGATCATCAGTGGGGGGGGTCCGCGAAGGCGATTGGAAGCCTCGTGAGATGGGTCTCCGACCGCAGGGGTGGGCTGGGCAGGGACCCTGGATCCAGGAGGTAGGTGTAGAGGCACTTACCTCCTGGATGCAGCAGTCCTAATCTTGCTGTAACTGCCTGGTTTTACGAAGTGTGTGAAACCCAACCAAATGCAGTTAAAAGCAAAATGGTGGTTAAAGAAGTGGCTTCCCGCCTCATCGTAATATTTAAATTGGTGTCCCGCCTCCTGGGAGCGGATTGGCTGGCTGCCCTGTCCCGCCTCCTGGGAGCGGATTGGCTGGCCGCTCTGCACTGGCCGCTCTGTCCCGCCTCCTGGGAGCGGATTGGCTGGCCGCTCTGTCCCACCTCCTGGGAATGGATTGGCTGGCCACTCTGTCCCGCCTCCTGGGTGTGGATTGGCTGGCCGCCCTGTCCCGCCTCCTGGGAGCGGATTGGCTGGCCGCCCTGTCCCGCCTCCTGGGAGCGGATTGGCTGGCCGCTCTGTCCCGCCTCCTGGGAGCGGATTGGCTGGCCGCCCTGTCCCGCCTCCTGGGAGGGGATTGGCTGGCCGCCCTGTCCCGCCTCCTGGGAGCGGATTGGCTGGCCGCTCTGCCCCACCTCCTGGGAGTAGATTGGCTGGCCGCTCTGTCCCGCCTCCTGGGAGTGAATTGGCTGGCCGCTCTGTTCCGACTCCTGGGAGCGGATTGGCTGGCCTCCCTGTCCCGCCACCTGAGAGCGGATTGGCTGGCTGCCCTGTCCCGCCTCCTGGGAGCGGATTGGCTGGCCGCTCTGTCCCGCCTCCTGGGAGCAGATTGGCTGGCCGCTCTGTCCTGCCTCCTGGGAGCGATTGGCTGGCCGCCCTGTCCCGCCTCCTGGGAGTGGATTGGCTGGTCACCCTGTCCTGCCTCCTGGGAGCGGATTGGCTGGTCACTCTGTCCCACCTCCTGGGAGCGGATTGGCTGGCCGCCCTGTCCCACCTCCTGGGAGCGGATTGGCTGGCCGCTCTGCCCTGCCTCCTGGGAGCGGATTGGCTGGCCGCTCTGTCCCGCCTCCTGGGAGTGGATTGGCTGGCCACCCTGCCCCGCCACCCCCCCCACCTCCTGGGAGCGGATTTGTAAGGGGTGGTGTGTGTGGTCAGCTTCGCCTCTGACTCCTGAGCGGTTCGAATCGCTCCCACTCCCTTGGTTCTAGACCTGGACTTATTTGGGGTTGTAATGAAATTGCAGCAAACAACTGAATTTGATACAAGAACTTTGGTTTTTATTTGAGACAAGAAAAAATACACAACACAATAATCTTATCACTCTAAAAGGGGGAACACTTCGGAATATACGAGGGAGAATAACAATAGACAGAATACGTCACCCCTCCCAATCCCACGACACTAACTAAGTTCGACTCCAGAGGACCAGGGAAAATGCTCACCAAACGCAGGAATAGTTTGTAGAGTGGGAAAAACTTGCAGACCTTCGGTTTCTTCCGAGTTGGTTTCTTGTTGGTCGCGGTGGCCCAGTATTACCTGGTTGGCTTCTGGTAATATTTGGTTGTTGGTTTCGTGGGGCCCTTGGTGCCGCGAGGTGTCCGATGATGTGTTACTTCTTCGAGAGAGAGAACTGCTTCCAGATGCTTGTTTCTGAAACCGCCGAGTTTTGATAGTGTTTTAAACTCGAACGATGGGTCTCGCCTTTCTTCTCGAGCTGGTTGAACTGTTTCTGTTGAGCTGTACTTATCGAACTGTTCGAACCCATCCAACTGATCAAACTGATTTCATGTGGAGACAGGTCTTTAGTTTATACTAATTGAGGCCTGCTTATCTGCCCACCAAATCAGTCTCGGTTCATTGCTCATTTTTGGCGGGCTTATTTGCATTGATTGGTCCCATCTATTTTTAATTGATTTAAGTTGGTGTAAACTAGGTTCGGGATGGTCCATCGAAACCTAAATTGGCTTTAAATGACTGTTTAATCTTTGGTCCGATTAGTAAGTTTTGTCATCTCCTGCTGGGGCCGGGGTCCCTTTTGTTGGTCAGTGGCATGTACTGCATTATGCATACTCTTGATGGCTCTGTAATTTTGGCGGGAACTGCTCTTCCGTAGGCCTTTTGTCATTTATGTGAAATGACTGAGACAGCCCAGAACATTCCCAGACAGTTTGGCCTATGCCAATACCCAAACTGCTTGTTTTTACAGAGGCCCATCCCAACCCCTTTGTCGCAGCCTTCCACAGGCCTGGACATGCCCTTTTAAAATAACCAAAATCCTGGGGTTTTAACTTTAAGCCCCTTTCTGGCCCAATATTCTTTTAAACAGTCCAAAATCTCTTCTTTGGGGTAATCTTCTAGGTTTGAGGGAATCTTGCGAATTTTGCGAACCTTACAGATTGGCTGGCCACCCTGTCACGCTGCCATTAAAACCGGAAGTAGGTGGGTTCAGGTCGGGAATCCGATTGTGAACAATTTTACTACCCCCACCCTCCAAACCCACCTGTTTTATCAGATAAAAATTCCCCCCATAATATCTAATTATCACTGACCAAACTTGCTTCAGGTACGAGCAATTTTGTTCTTCCCCCCTTTCAAACCTCTTGTTCCCAGTTATTAATATTATCAATTATTTTTCCTCTACTTTCTTCAGGGGTTTGGCAATTTTTTGCTTAAGATGCAAGTACGTAACTTGTTTATTCTCTTTCCTCCGCCCTCAAAGCTCTCACCTTCGCCTCATTTCTGCCACCTCTAGTGTGATCCCACCACCAAACACATCTTCCCCTCACCTCCCCTTTCAGCATTCTGAAGGGACCTGATCCACTCCTCTATCACACCCAACACCTACTCCCCTTCTCACGGCATCTTCCTGTGCAAGCGCAGGAGATGCAACACCTGCCCTTTTACCTCCTCCATTCCCACCGTCCAGGGCCACAGGTGAATCAGTGATTTACTTGTACTTCTTTCAATTTAGTATACTGTATTTGCTGCTCACGATGCGGTCTCCTCTACACTGCGGAGACCAAATGCAGATTGGGTGACCACTTTGCGGAACACCTCTGTTCAGTCTCCAAGCATAACCCCGACCTTCACGTCCCCTGTCATTTTAATTCTCTGGAACACTCCCACTCTGACCTCTTTGTCCTTGGCCTCTGACACTGTTCCAATGAAGCTCAACGTAAGCTCGAGGAACAGCACCTCATCTTTCCATTAGGCACTTTACAGCCTTCTGGACTCAACTTTGAGTTCAACAATTTCAGATCATAATCTCTGCCCCTATTTTTTCGGACTGCAGTAGTTGGCAATGATTCTATTATATTGGGGGAGGAGATAGCAGAAGGGCTTGCCATAATTTTCCAATCTTCCCTAGATGCGGGGGAGGTGCCTGAGGATTGGAAAGTGTCAAATGTGACACCATTGTTCAAGAAAGGGTGTAAGGGCAATCCTAGTAACTACAGGCCGGTCAGTTTAACATCAGCGGTGGGTAAAGTTTTAGAAACAATAATGAAAGAAAAAATTAACGGGCACTTGGAGAGGTTTAAGCTAATTAAGGAGAGCCAACATGGATTTGTAAAAGGCAGATCATGTTTAACTAATCTAATTGAATTTCTTGATGAAGCAATGGAGGATCGATGAAGGGAACGCAATGGATGTTGTCTACATGGATTTTAGGAAGGCGATTGACAAAGTTCCACATAGAAGGCTGGTTAACAAAATTCAGGCTCGTGGAATAGGTGGGGTCAGTGGCAGCTTGGATAAGGAATTGGCTTAAGGACAGAAAACAGCGAGTTGTGGTAAATGGCTGTTTTTCAGACTGGAGGATGGTAGACAGTGGTGTTCCCCAAGGGTCAGTGCTGGGGTCACTGCTTTTTTTGATATATATAATTGACCTGGATATTGGAATACAAAGTAGAATTTCTAAATTTGCCGATGACTCCAAACTTGGAGGTGTGGCAAACAGTGAGGATGATACCAATCGACTGCAACAGGACATAAAAAGGCTAGCAGAATGGGCAGACAAGTGGCAGATGGAATTTAATACAGAGAAGTGTGAGGTGATGCATTTTGGCAGAAGGAACAGGGAGAGGCAATATACATTAATGGCACAGTTTTAAAGAGTGCGCAGGGACAGAGGGACCTGGGAGTTGATGTGCATAGGTCCTTGAAGGTGGCAGGACATATTGAGAGAGTGGTTAACAAAGCATATGGGACCTTGGGCTTCATAAATAGAGGTATTGAGTACAAAAGTAGAGAAGTTATGCTGAACCTTTATGAAGTGCTGGTTAGGCCACAACTGGCCACCACACTTTAGGAAGGATGTGAAGGCCCGTGAGAGGGTGCAGAGGAGGTTTACCAGAATGGTTCTGGGGATGGGGGATCTTAGCTACAAGGACAGGTTGGATTTGTTTTCATTAGAGCAAAGGAGGTTGAGGGGTGATTTGACAGAGGTATACAAACATAGAAGATAGGAGCAGGAGTAGGCCATTCGGCCCCTCAAGCCTGCTCCGCCATTTAATGAGATCATGGCTGATCATCCAAATTCAGTACCCTGTCCCTGCTCTCTCCCCATATCGCTTGATCCCTTTAGCCTTAAGAAATATATCTAACTCCTCCTTGAATATATTGGCCCAGAAATTCAGGTCCCCACGGGTGAGTACGCGCAGAGTACTCCTGCGTAGGCCCAACAAAACTGCCGGTGTCATGCATGCACTGAGCATGCGTGGCAAATCGGAACTTCAGTTCCCTTAAAGGAAGGGGTTCACAGGTCGAATGTGTACGCCGGAGAGGCAGCGCGTACGCCTGGAACATCCATTATTTTTTTTACAGCTTTCTCCGGGAGGGTAAGTCTCCAGGAGCTACGCTTTTAAAAAGCAGCCGCAAGGCCTGCTTTTTACAAGGTAAGTGGTGAATTAAGTAAAATTAAAACCTTTTTTCCACAGGTTTATTATTTTTAAATACTTTAAAGAAAGGTAAGTTTATTTTTAGCCCCGTTAGAAACTGTAATGAATTTTTTCAAAAATTTAAATTATTCTTTAAAATAGTTATTTTATGTAATTTACAGTTATTTTAAAAATGTGATGTTTTAAAAAAAATTATTTGAAGTTTTAGTTATGTTTTGGGGCTGATTTGTATTTATAGTTTTGACAGCTCTTCCTGTCAAATTTATGAATGGGCATTCCCTGCTACCATTGGCTCTCCATGGCCCACGTGATCCCAGGGGACGCTTCGAACTAACTGCACCCCTGGGATACGCAAGCACTGCGCGCCGGCAGTTGGAGGAGGCCCAGGATCGGAATCCCACACGGGCCCACAGCTCAATGGCCAGTGCACTAGGTAAGTGCAGGTCGGAGGCTTGCACCCGCGGGAAACCTCCAACCCGAATTTCTGGGCCATTTAATGAATTGGCCTCAACTGCCTTTTGTGGTAGAGAATTCCACAGGTTCACCACTCTCTGGGTGAAGAAATTCCTCCTCATCTCTGTCCTAAATGGCTTACCCCTTATCTTTAGACTGTGACCCCGGTTCTGGACTCCCCTGCCATCGGGAGCATCCTTCCTGCATCTAGTCTGTGTAGTCCTGTTAGAATTTTATAAGTTTCACTGAGATCCTCTCTCATTCTTCTAAACTACAGCGAATATAAGCCCAATTCACCCAATCTCTCCTCATACGTCATTCCTGCCATCCCAGGTATCTAGTCTGGTGAATCTTCGCTGCACTCCCTCCATGGCAAAAACATCCTTCCTCAGGTAAGGCGACCAAAACTGCACACAATACTCAAGATGTGGTCTCACCAAGGCCCTGTACAACTGCAGCAAGACATCCTTGCTCCTGTACTCGAATTCTCTTGCTATGAAGGCCAACATACCATTTGCCTTCTTAACCACCTGCTGTACCTGCATGCTTATCTTCAGCGACTGGTGCACAAAGACACCCAGGTCTCGTTACACTTCCCCTTCTCCCAATCTATTGCCATTCAGATAATAATCTGCCTTCCTGTTTTTGCCACCAAAGTGGATAACCTCGCATTTATCCACATTATACTGCATCTGCCATGCATCTGCCCAATCACTCAACCTGTCCAAATCATACTGGAGTTTCTCAGCATCCTCCTCACAGCACACACACACACCCAGCTTTGTGTCGTCTGCAAACTTTGGGATATTACATCTAGTTCCCTCGTCTAGATCATTAATATATATTGTGAATAGCTGGGGTCCTAGGACCGATCCCTGCGGTACCCCACTAGTCATTGCCTGCCACTCGGAAAAAGACCCGTTTATTCCAACTCTTTGCTTCCTGTCTGCCAACCAGTTCTCTACCCAAGTCAGTACCTTACCCCCAACCCCAAGTGCTTTAACTTTACATGCTAATCTCTTATGCGGGACCTTATCGAAAGCCTTCTGAAGGTCCAAATACACCACATCCACTGGTTCTCCATTATCTATTCTACCAGTTACATCCTCAAAAAATTCCAGTAGATTAGTCAAGCATGATTTACCATTTGTAAATCCATGTTGACTTTGTCTGATCCCGTCACTGTTTTCCAAGTGCTCTGCTGTTACATCTTTTATAATGGACTCTAGCATTTTCCCTACTATCGATGTCAGGCTTACTGGTCTATAATTCCCCGTTTTCTCTCTACCACCTTTTTTGAACAGTGGGGTTACATTAGCTACCCTCCAATTCATGGGAACTGTTTGAGTCTATAGAATTTTGGAAGATGACCAGCAATGCATCTACTATTTCTAGGGCCACTTCCTTATGTGCTCTTGGATGTAGATTATCAGGCCCTGGGGATTTATCGGCCTTCAATCCCGTCAATTTCCCTAACACCATTTCCCTACAAATACTGATTTCATTCAGTTCCTCCCTCTCATTAGACCCTATATTCCCTGACATCTCTGGGAGGTTATTTGTGTCCTCCTTTGTGAAGACAGAACCAAAGTATGTATTTAATTGGTCAGCCATTTCTTTGTTCCCCATTATAAATTCCCCTGATTCTGACTGCAAGGGACCTACACTTCACCAATCTTTTTCTCTTCACATATCTATAAAAGCTTTTACAGTCAGTTTTTATGTTCCCTGCAAGCTTACTCTCATACTCTATCTCCCCCCTCTTAATTAATCCCTTTGTCCTCCTTTACTGAATCCTAAACTGCTCCCAATCCTCAGGTTTGCTGCTTTTTCTGGTCAATTTATATGTCCTCCCCTTGAATCTTATGCTATCCCTAATTTCCCTTGTTAGCCACGGTTGAGTCACCTTCTTTGTTTTATTTTTATGCCAAACAGGGATGAACAAATTCTGTAGTTCATCCATGCGATCTTTAAATGTTTGCCATTGCCTATCCACCGTCAACCTTTTAAGCAATGTTCCTCAATCCATCCTAGCCAACTCGCGCCTCATACCACTCTCCATCTTACTGAAGAATTCTATAATATTATGATTGTTTCGCCTCAAGGGGCCTCACACAAAAAGATTGCTAATTAATCCTTTCTCAATACATAATACCCAGTCTAAGATGGCCTGATCTCTAGTTGGTTCCTCGACATATTGGTCCAGGAAACCATCCTGTATACACTCCAGGAATTCCTCCGCCACAATATTGTTACTAATTTTGTTAGCCCAGTCTATATGTAGATTAAAGTCACCCATGATAACTACTGTGCCCTTATTGCACGCGTCTCTAATTTCCCGTTTAATGCCATCCCCAACCTCAGCATTACTGTTTGGGGGTCTGTATACAACTCCCACTAACGTTTTCTGCCCCATGGTATTTCTCAGCTCTACCCATACAGATTCCAAATCATCAGAGCTAATATCCTTCTTTACTATTGTGTTAATCTCCACCTCCTTTTCCTTTTTGCCTGTCTTTCCTGAATATTGAATACACCTGGATGTTGAGTTCCCATCCTTGCTCACACTGGAGCCATGTCTCCGTAATCCCAATTATATCATATCCGTTTACATCTATTTGCACAGCTAATTCATCCACCTTATTACGAATGCTCCTCGCATTAAGACACAAAGGGGTCAATTTTAACTCAGGTGCGGGGAATTGTCGGGTTCCCCAAATTTAGTGTTTCCCACATGAATCTAAATGAGTCTGTGAGATTGATGCAATTTTAACTCAATTGGCCAATTCATTTCCAGCGTGTGGGAAGCCTTGGCAATTGAGTATTTCCAGTCAGAAAGTCGCAGAATATGATGTCATCATTGCTGCTGCTTTTAAGGTCCACAGCAAGCTTTGCTTTTTCTGCAGGCTTCCAAACTTTACCATTAAGATGGCACAGGAGCCTGCAGGAGCAACGGCCAACGGGAGGGCAAGAGCTGCCCCAAAATTTGATGAGGCTTCACTCCAGGCATTGCTGGATGGTGCTAGGGCCCACAGGGAGGTCCTGCTCCCTTCTTCAGGGAGGAAGAGGCCTCCCAGTTAGACCAAGGCTGTGTGGCTACAGGTGGCTGGAGAAGTCAACTCCTTGGGGCTCACACGGCACACCTGGATGCAGTGCAGGAAAAGATTCCATGACCTTCATCGCACTGGAAAAGCAACACACAGGGAGGGCCCTTGGTCTTGCAACCTCACTCCATCTTTGTCTCCTTCTAACTATCTATGCTATGCAATCTCTGCACTCACTCCTTCATTCTCACTCAACCTCCACTTGTCTCCCTCATTGCAGGAAAAGAGAGCTCACAACAGGAGAGAGCGAGCCAGGACAGGAGGAGGAGGGCCGCCCTCATTAGCCCAGCTCACCTCCTGGGAGGAAGCCGTCCTGGAGATTGTCGGGGCTGACAGAGATGCGGAAGTTGGGGAAGGACAGGCAGGTGCATCCAAGCAAGCTGGTGACAGAATAGTTTTCCATGTCTCTCATTGGCATTGCATGAGTCGCTGATAATGATTCTGAAGCTACATCATATGGACTTATGATCATCTGCAAAATGCAATGTGCATGTAACCTTGGCATCACATCTCTAACTTTTTCCTTGCCTCCCCCACAGGACCATCGAGAGCCCCCGTCCCCACTGTGCAGGAGGAAGAGCCTGAGATGCCAGACTCCTCAGAGGAATCTGCAACCTCTGAGGACGCAGCGTCAGCAGAAATAAGTGCACCCAGCACTAGCGCATACACTCACACCTTGGTGGGACCTTCGGGACATAGAATAGAGTTGTCACCTGGTGTATCACAGCTCACAAGTGAGCATCAGCAGAATGTGGAGACAGGGACAGCAGTGGAGTGTCCTCATCGGAGGGCGCAGGACTCTGCCAGCTCGGCTCAGCTGCATGTCGACCCTTTGCCTCTGGGTCCATCCGTAAGATCAGAGGTGATGGAACTCCAGGCACAGATGCAGGAGTCTCTGGCAGGTTTTGTCTCCAGGGTCGCTGCGAGTGTGGAGTGAATGCAGGAGTCCATAGCACACATGAGCAGAGCCTTATTGGAGTCATTGGCGCATGAACGCATCAACACGGAAAGGATGGTTACCTACGTGGAAATGATTGCTGCCTCCGTGGCAAGGCTGGCTACGGTAGCGGAGAGGAGGGCTACGGCCATGGAGGAGGTTAGTCGCCAGGGTATGGAAAACATGGTGAGTGTTCAGAATAGAATGACATCTCTTGAGGAGCGATGGCCATCTATTGAACAGAGAAACCAGACCTTCATGGAAGTCCTTCTGAGTAGGACTGCTATTGCAGATACGGGTCCCCATGGCCCCTCTGATGTGCAGCAAGGTGCTCTCAAGCCACTTGCAGGCACTGAGGGGGACCGGACCCATGAGAGGGAGGTTGGTGGCAGACCTCAAGGGAGTGGGGGCTCCTCTCCAAGCGCTCAACACTTCCATGCCACTGCAGAGCCCTCGGTCAGAGCCCCGCCGGAGTCCACACCCAACTGAGATAGACGTCTCAATTCCTGCACAGCCGCAGGAGCAGCAGACTGCTGACGAGCCCTCACAGGCTCATCACCCCAGAGGACGCCCGCCAAAGGTGTCGAGACAGGAGCAGCAGGAAAGTGAGGAGGAAGGGGTTTCACAGGAGGTCACACTGGAGAAGTGTGTGAGGCTCCAACCTTCCACAGGTGTGGTTAAGCCTGGTATAAGTTGCCCCAGACCTGAGACAACAAAGGCCTGCCACCTGCAAATGATGACTGATCAAATCTCCTCTTTAATGGTTGACCTGCAGCTGATAGTCAGCAGGCCAATAGTGCTCACGCCAGGTTTCACAGGCGTGAACCCCACCAGGCGTGTTTTATGTGGGAAAAGGGTTAAACAGGCAAGGGCCTGTTAAAATGGGATTATAAAGCCCAATTAGTGCTGATTCAGGGCCCTAAAGACCAGTCCTGCCTGTTGCAGGCGGGACTGATTCGGGACCATCAGACATGCCTGGGTTAAAATGGCTAGGTGTCAGGAACTAGACGGGGGGGGGGTCCCGACCCCCAGGTTTTGCAATTTTAACCCCCCACACGCCTTAAAGCCTGCCTGATGGCTGAGTTAAGATTAAACCCAAAGTCTTCAGGTTTGTTTTTTTAACACTCTTAGACCTTTTAGAATTATTACTTACTGTGGCCATGTTTGATTTAAACTCTTGATTTTTCTGACTGCCACTTTTGCTTTTCTCCGTCCTGTCTTTTGCTTCTATCCTTGCCTCCCTTTCCTGTGTCTCCCTGCACAGGTTCCCAACCCCCTGCCATTTTAGTTTAAACCCTCCCCAACAGCACGAGCAAACACAGTCCCTAGGACATCGGTCCCAGCCCTGCCCAGGTGCAAACCGTCCAGTTTGAACTGGTCCCACCTCCCCCAGAACCGGTTCCAATGTCCCTGGAATTTGAATCCCTCCCCCTTGCACCATTCCTCTAGCCACGTATTCATCTGAAATATCCTTCTATTTCTACTCTGACTAGCACGTGGCACTGGTAGCAATCCTGAGATTACTACCTTTTGAGGTCCTATTTTTAAATTTACCTCCTAACTCCCTATATTCAGCTTTTAGGACCTCATCCCGGTTTTTCCTATATCGTTGGTACCTGTATGCACCACGACAACTGGCAGTTCACCCTCCCCCTCCAGAATGCCCTGCAGCCGCTCCGAGACATCCTTGACCCTTGCACCAGGGAGGCAACATACCATCCTGGAGTCTCGGTTTTGGTCACAGAAATGCCTATCCAATCCCCTTACAATAGAATCCCCTATCACTATAGCTCTCCTGCTCTTTTTCCTCCCGTCCTGTGCAGCAGAACCACCCAAGGTGCCAGGAAGTTGGCGGCTGCTGCCTTCCCCCTATAAGCCATCTCCCTCAACAATATCCAAAGCGGTATATCTGTTTGAGAGGGGGATGGCCACAGGGGACCACTGCACTACCTGCCTGTGCCTACTACTCTGCCTGGTGGTCACCCATTCCCTTCCTGCCTGTGCAGCCTTTACCTGCGGTGTGACCAACTCCCTAAACGTGCTATCCACGATGTCCTCAGCATCGCGAATGCTCCAGTATGTATCCATTTGCAGCTCCAGCGCCACAATGTGGTCTGTCAGTAGCTGCAGCTGGATACAATTCCCGCACATATGGTCGTCAGGGACACAGGAAATGTCCCTGATTTCTCACATAGCGCAGGAGGAGCATGCCACGGGGCCAAGCTGTCCTGCCACGACTTACCCTTTAATTAATCTAAATTCATTTAAATCAAATCAATACCACTAATTACACTACAATTAAATGATATTCTCAAGGGCCCTTGGTTACTAGCACTCCCCGATACACAACAGGGACCTTAGAATATAACCACAAAAATTAAGACTGTCTAAATTTTATAAACTATTAATCTTAACTGTCAAACTATATAGTATAAATACTCACCTGGCCGTACTCATCCAATCCTCTGCTTCCTTTTGCCCGCATCACTTTTTGAATCATGATGTGGCTCCAGAACACCGCTGCCGGCCTGTGAGATTGGTAAGCCTTGTACCGCCGCTCTTTCCGCTCCCGACACTGGCCTCAATCAACTCCCTCCCCTTGTGCTGACGTCACTTTTGACTTCTGATGTCACTCCTTGAAAATTCTGCCGGTGCTGAGTTGGTATCACCGCCGCTGCCTCGCCACTCCTCCCAGGTCCACACTGCCGCCGCTGCTGCTGCTGTGGGGCCTACCTGCGCCTCGGGCTCTCTTTCTATCGCCGCCACCGCCTCGCCGCTCCTCCCAGGTCTGCATTGCCGCCGCCGCTGCTGCTGTGGTGAGGACCTGGAACTCGCTGCCGACGGAAGTGGTGGAAGCGGAGACACTCAATGTTTTCAAGGGGAGACTGGATAGGCACTTGAGGGAAATAAACTTGCAGGGCTACGGGGATAGAGCGGGGGAATGGGACTGACTGGATTGCTCTACAGAGAGCTGGCACGGACTCGATGGGCCATTTTTGTTGCTGGGTGCCTGCCAGCACCTACCCCCCCATTGCCGTCCCCGGCCTCCTGAGCAGCCTCCCCCCCCCCCCCACCCTCGCGGAGTGCCAGCTGCGCTCCGTGAGCCCGGTGCTTCTCTTGAGTGCCGGGCTCTTTTGCCAGCACTCCGATCCCTGGTGGCCCAGCTGGGCCCCGGGTCGCGCTGCGCTAGGCCCCTCCCCTTTAATACGGAGAGGAACGCTTGCTGTACCGCGGCGTGATATTCACTCGCAGCGCCCCAAGAGGGAGGCGGGCGCTTCCAGTAGCACCCCGCCTCCCTCTTGGGGTGCTACCGGTGAATTTTTCCCGCGGGGGTGCTAATTTTTCCGGGGCGCTAAAAGTAAAAGTTGGCACCCCAAAGGGGGCACAACCCCATTTTTCCCCCATGACTCTATTCCCATTTACACCTCCTCTAGACCCATCTTTTGTTTCTTTACTTGTCCCATTACCATCTCCTTTTTGCCTTCCACCATCACCCCTTTTGTCATTTGATCTCTCCTGCCTTCCACCCTATCACAGACCTTCCCTTGTTCTTTCCTCCCCTCCCCAATTTCCCTGCCTCTGCACTTGCTTAAAATCTGTTGCATCTCTAACTTTTTCCAGTCCTGACGAAAGGTCATTGACCTGAAATGTTCACTCTGTTTCTCTCTCTCCACAGATGCTGCCTGACCTGCCGAGTGTTTCCAGCATTTTCTATTTTTATTTCCGATTTTCAACATCCGCTGTGTTTTTGCTTTTGGATTATACCCGTCCCCTGTCCGGTGAGCCCCCAAGAGAATTGGGCTGAGAGTTCGGTTTTCCAAAATGCACTCCGCATTCACTTGGGCCAGTGTCCAAAGAATCACGTATATCAAGCTATCATTCTAGAAGAACCAATCCGGGTTGTGTGTGTCTGTGAAAGCTCAGCCACACTGGAGTGGGGAAAGTGCAAGCAATGGGAGGCACCTTCCACCTGTTGGAAAATGTTTAGCTTGGGTGAAACCAGGCAGAAAATTGAGTTTTGGGCAGAAATTAAGTATTGCTTGAACTTCTGCCAGTTCGTGTTGAACTGGGCAGAGAAAGAAAAAAAAAAAAGCTTTTTCCACACATTCACAAAATACAGCAATTAGGCCAATTATTAAGGGGTGGGTCCAGATCTACTTCAGCCCATTATCCACTATGACTTCAGCATTTCCACATGTTTTGGAAAAAATAAAAATAAATGGAAAAGCAAAATACTGAGGGATGCTGTAAATCTGAAATAAAAACAGAAAATGCTGGAAATGCTCAGCAGGCCAGGCAGCATCTGTGTGAAACAGAGTCAATGTTTCAGGTCAACGACCCTTCGTCAGAACTGGAAAATGTTGGAGATGTAACAGATTTTTAAGCAAGTGCTGCAGGGGCGGGGAAAGTCGGGCGGGGAGGAAAGAACCAAAAGGGAAGGTCTGTGATAGGGTGGAAGGCAGGAGAGATTAAGAGACAAAAGAGATGGTAAGGGGACAAGTAAAGAAACAAAAGATGGCTCTAGATGAAGTGTAAATGGCACTGGCAGGATGAAAGACAGCTGCCATGTGGGAGAGAGAAAAAAAAATGAAAAAGAAATAATAGGGGCAGAGGTTATGGTCTGAAATTGTTGAGCTCAATGGTGAGTCCAGAAGGCTGTAAAGTGCCCAATCGAAAGAAATGGAACCTGGCTGAGAAGCAAAGAAGGGCAGACAAATGAAGTTTCCACCTTGTGCCTATTTCTCGCTGTCTGCTACGTCGGGCTGGATTTTCAGTGTGCCGTGAGGTGGGCTTTTACGCAGGCAGGGGCAAAAATCCCGATTTCGGGGGTCCCGACACCATCCCGCCCAAAACCCGCCTCCACGTAAGTTTCAAAGGAGGCGGGTACCCACCCCGCACTGGGACCCGCTGACCCGAGGCGGGAAGGGATTAGTTAACAGGTAGTTAACAGGCAGTTTTTAGCCTAATCCCTATTTTGAGGGGTGTCGTGTGGGATTCCCGACGGCTCCAAACCACGCCAGGTTAGAGCAGGCGGGCCGTCGGGTTGAAGGACTTGGAGGGGTCGCGATGTCGGTGTTCAGGTGAGTGATGGGTGCATGAGTGCAAAGGTAAGTGTGTTTAGTGTGTCTGAAGTGTGTAAAGAAGTTTAAATTACCTGTACTTACCTTAACAGCCTTTCTTCCTGTAGGCGTCGGGAGTCCATCACTCAGCCGGCACTGAAAGCAGAATGGCCGCGATCTGTCAAAAGTGACAGCCTTCAGCTTTTAGTGCCGGTAAGAGTTCTAACTGAGTCTGCGTAGAAGGACTCGGGTTAGAACTCAGACTGTCAGTGTTTGACAGCTTCAACCAGCTGTGAACCACTGATATTTCATCTGTCAGCACGTCCTGACAGATGAAATTTCAGTCTGTGACGTCACCTGTTGCCGGGTGGCCCTTAATTGGCCTGCTGAGCCCGCTGGGCGGGCTCAACAAGGCCAATCAAGGGAAAATCACGTGGATTGGCTGGACGTCGATGGAGGCGGGACTAAATCCCGAAAGTTGTAGTCCCGCCTCCTTCCCGACTGCTGAATGAAAATCCAGCCTTTTGTGTTTATTCGTTCACGGGATGTGGGCATTGCTGGCAATCCCCCAATTTATTGCCCATCCCGAATGCCTGAGAAACGAGGAAAGGTTTGATTTTCCTAGTGAGGTGGCTCACTTGAGTTCATTACACCAACTGAATCAATTTAATCATAGAATCATACAGCACAGAAGGAGGCCATTCGGCCCTTTGTGCCTATGCCGGCTCTTTGGGAGAGCGATCCAATTAGTCCCACATCCCCGCTCTTTCCACATAGGCCAGCTATTTTTTTCCCCCATTCAAGTCTTTATCCAATTCCCTTTTGAAAGTTACTATTGAATCTGCTTCCACCGCCCTTTTCAGGTAGTGCAATCCAGATCATCATAACTCGCTGGGTAAAAATAAATTCTCCTCATCTCCCCTCAAGTTACTACAGTTATGCAGGGCCTTGGTGAGACCACACCTGGAGTACTTTGTGCAGTTTTGTTCTCCTTACCTAAGGGAGGATATACTTGACATAGACGGAGTGCAGCGAAGGTTCACCAGACTGATTCCTGGGATGGCAGGACTGTCGTGTGAGGAGAGATTGGGTCGACTAGGCCTGTATTCACTAGAGTTTAGAAGAATGAGAGGGGATCTCATTGAAACGTATAAAATTCTGACAGGGCTGGACAGACTGGATGCAGGGAGGGTGTTTCCCCTGGCTGGGGGGTCTAGAACGAAGGGTCATAGTCTCAGGATACAGGGTAGGACACTTAGGACTGAGATGAGGAGAAATTTCTTCACTCAGAGGGTGGTGAACCTGTGGAATTCTCTACCACAGAAGGCTGTGGAGGCCAGGTCACTGAATATATTTAAGAAGGAGATAGATTTCTAGACACAAATGGCATCAAGGGGTATGGGGAGAGAGCAGGAATATGGTATTGAGATAGAGGATCAGCCATGATCACATTGAATGGCGGATGTAATGTATGTAATGTATATATACCTTAAGGGAGAGAACTACTTTTTACAGCTCCTGTATACTGTAGTACCGGCAGTGACCACACCTGTATATAAACCCTGAGTAGTGATCTGTAGAGTTAGTTCTAGAGTAACCCTCATTCAGTAAACACCTGTTGAATCGTTCCCTGCAGTCTGTTGTCTGATTATTGAAGGACACAACATTAAGATACACAGACATAACATTGGCGACGAGCAGATTCGAACTTACCTGCAACTCTGCATCACCTCCCAGGGATTCGCTGCTGGAGAACAGTGGAAGAAGGTCGAGTCCAGAAGCACGGGCGTCGACAACGGGCAACCGCCCAGTCATCCAGCGGAGATTTGAGCATCGCAGGGGAGGCTGTCGAGAGCCAGGCTTGGCTTTCCAGTCACGGTGGTCCAGCGAAACGGGCTGGCAACAGGTACTGCGCAGACCCTTCCCGGACAGCGACGGGCTAGAGCCCGACCGAGCGGCACAGAAAAAGGCTGAGCAGCGTCGACGGAGGAGAGAGAGAGAGGGCAGAGCACACAGGGTGCAGCCGGTGTTCAGGACCGAGCGGCGTCAACGGGGGAGAGAGGCGAGAGAGAGCAGAGCGCAGCCGGTGTTCAAGGGCCGAGCAGCGTCAATGGGGGAGAGAGGTGCGCAGGAAAACGCGTGGTGCTGCCATTGCCATGAGGACCACAGAGAGCGGCATTGGCAGCAGCGCAGGAGCAGCGCACGAAACCCACAGGGCGTCGCCATTTGCCACGAGGACCGCGAGAGCGGCGTTGGCAGCAGCGCGGGAGACGCCATTTTAAGCCGCAGCGAGGAAGAAAGGAAAGTGCGGGAGACGCCATTTTAAACCAGTCTAACCACACCCAAAAATGCCGAAGAGTGGCAGTATCACAGCGTTCGACAATGAAGTCGAAGATTGGACGACATATGTCGAACACATAGAAGTCTACTGCAAGGCAAATGAAGTGCCAGATGACAAGAAAGCGCTGGTATTGTTGAATTCAATGGGTGCAAAAACGTATGGCTTACTACGAAACCTAGCAACCCCAGAGAAGCCAGTAGAAAAGGATTTTGAAAACATAGTGTCAATCCTACAGGACCACTTAAACCCCACACCGCTGCTGATAGCAGAAAGATTTAAGTTTCACAAAAGGAACCAGCATAAAGATGAAAGTAATGCTGAGTATTTAACGGAACTGCGCAAGCTATCGAAACACTGCCAGTTTGGAATGGGACTAGCAGATACTTTAAGGGACAAGTTTGTGTGTGGGCTTCAAAGTGAAGGAACCCAGAAACGGCTTCTATCAGAAAAGGATCGTACGCTGGACAAGGCTTTCAGCATTGCAGTATCACACGAAGCAGCAGCACAGGGCGCTGCAGAGATACAACGGAGACCGCAAGAATATGGCACAAATGAAATGTCATACGGAACAGTGAAGTGCTATCGCTGCGGCAGAACAACACACGACCATAATGATTGCTGGTTCAAGGACAAAGTGTGCAGACAGTGTGGAAAAGTAGGACACATAGCAAGAGTCTGCAGGTCGGGAAAGAAAACCAGCAGCAAGAAATCTCCACAGGAGAAGTACAAGAAGGTACATAAGGTGACGGAGAGTAGTTCAGACGAACAGAAGATTGATACAGACTCCGGAAGCAAGGAGCTGGGTTGTCTGAAACAACATAATGTGATCGAAACGGAGGATCACCAAACTATCTGGGTCACGCTCAAGATAGCAGGAGTCCAAGTGAAAATGGAATTGGACACAGGATCAGCCCTAACAGTCATAAAGCGAAGGGACTATAAGCGGCTATTCTCACATATACCCTTGAGAGATAAAGATTGTCTTGAAGACGTACATGGGGCAAAAAGTCTACCCCAAAGGAAAAATAAGGGTGAACGTTATATATAACGGCAAGGAAACACCAAAAATGGACCTATATGTATTGCCAGATGGAGGACCACCACTACTAGGACGTGAATGGATCCGAAAGATACAGCTAGATTGGCAAGCCATACAAGCACTGACTGTAGATGCCAAAAAGGATGACGACGTCACACCTGGACGACTGTCAAAAATGCTAACTGATGCACAAGAAGTGTTCCAGGAGAGACTCGGAACACTAAAAGGCATAACAGCGATGATCAAAATAGAGGAAAATGCAAGCCCAAAGTTTTTTAAGGCCAGACCGGTACCTTATGCGATCCGCCCAGCCGTCGAAGCAGAGCTGGAAGGTTTGGAACGTTCAGGAGTACTGCCCAAAGTGGACTGGAGTGAGTGGGCTACACCCATCGTTCCTGTAATGAAGAGGTCGTTGAGTAATACGCCTGGGGAACCAAAGAAGGTTCGCATCTGTGGGGACTTTAAGGTGACAGTGAACCCAGTCCTTCACACTGTACAATATCCGCTTCCGCGGATTGAAGATATTTTCGCCTTGCTATCTGGAGGGAAACGCTTCACTAAGATTGATCTGGCCTAGGCGTACCTGCAAATGGAGGTAGAAGAAGCCTCGAAACAGTACCTCACGATCAACACTGATAAAGGTCTCTACCAATACAACGGGCTGGTGTTTGGGGTAGCATCAGCTCCGGCTATTTGGCAAAGGGCAATGAAACAAGTCCTGCAAGGGATTCCAGGGACCCAGCGTTGTTTGGACGACATCCTGGTCACGGGCGAAAATGACAGTGATCACCTTGCCAACCTGGAGCAGGTGCTCACTAGATTGAAGGAATATGGGCTCCGAGCTAATCGCCACAAATGTGAGTTTTTCCAGAAGCAGATCTTGTATTGTGGCCACGTTATTGATAAAGAGGGGTTACATAAGTCCCCTGAAAAGATTGAGGCAGTAGTCAAGGCTCCAGCACCGGAAAATGTGTCACAACTGAGGTCGTTCCTCGGGCTGGTGAACTACTACCATAAGTTCTTGCCGAATTTGTCTCCCGTACTACACCCACTGAACACCCTACTGCAAACGGGGGTACCATGGAAGTGGAGTGACGAATGTAAATGAGCTTTCCAGAAGAGCAAAGCATTGATCACATCAAAAGAGGTGTTGGCTCATTTCAACCCAGCACTACCAATTCGGTTGGCGTGTGATGCGTCACCCTATGGCATTGGAGCGGTGCTGTCGCACAAATTCCCGGATGGCTCGGAGAGGCCAGTAGCCTTTGCGTCTCGGTCACTAACCTCAGCCGAGCGTAACTATGCCCAGATTGACAGGGAGGCCCTCAGCCTAGTGTGGGGAGTGAAAAAGTTCAATCACTATCTGCACGGGCAGAAGTTCACCTTGCTAACTGACCACCAACCACTTGTCTCCATCTTTAATCCAAAGAAGGGCGTTCCGGTGATGACTGCACAACGGCTACAAAGATGGTCCCTTTTTCTAGGGGCGCACCAATATGAAATCGAGTATAAGGGCACGAAACAGCATGGAAACGCTGAAGGGCTATCACGCCTGCCACTGCCTACTGCGGAGGAAGCACCAGCAGTGGATCCTGTCGAAATATTTCATTCGACTATAATTGAATGCTTGCCAGTAACTAACGCTGGTATAGAGAAGGAGACCCGAAATGACCCGACACTGTCTCGGGTATATGATTTGACGGTGAAGGGATGGCCAGCACATGGCGACTCACTGTTCCCAGCATTCTCATCCAGAAGAGAACAGCTGTCAGTATGCCAGGGGACCTTGATGTGTGGATCCCGAGTGGTAATTCCACCCAAGTTAAGGGAGAGAGTGCTCAATGAGCTTCACGAAGGTCATCTGGGAGGGGTGAAAATGAAAAGCCTTGCTAGGGCTTATGTGTGGTGGCTGGGGATCGATCAGCAAATCGAGGACCTGACAAAGAGCTGCTCAGGATGTCAGAAGGTCCAAAATGCACCTCTACGCCCATGGGAGTGGCCCTCATCTCCATGGCAACGGGTGCATATTGATTTTGCTGGTCCATTCATGGACTCAATGTTTTTAATAGCCGTGGATGCGCACTCGAAATGGGCTGAGGTGATCAAAATGTCCTCCACCACCACGGAGAAAACTATTGCAGTCCTACGGACCATTTTTGCCAGGAACGGCTTGCCAGAGCAGATTTGCTCTGATAATGGACCACAGTTTGTGTCCGAAGAGTTTCGAAGATTTATGAAAAGGAATGGGGTAAGGCATTACACATCCGCCCCGTATCATCCAGCCACAAATGGATTGGCTGAGAGGTTCGTACAAACCTTTAAAAAAGCAGTAAAGGCCATGTGCGATGACGACATTCCACTGCAGCATAAGGTGAACAATTTCCTGTTAGCCTACAGAAATGCGACACATGCAGTCACCAACCAGGCCCCGGCCATGATGTTCTTTAACCGAAGGTTGAGATCTCGTCTGAATTTGCTCAGACCAAATGTACGAAGAGATGTTGAGAGTAAGCAATTCCAGCACATCAATGAGAAGCTGACAAGGAGCTTCAATGTAGGGCAACCAGTCTTGGCCCGCGACTACCGAACAGAGAAATGGCAACCAGGAACGATATGCACACGGCAGGGGCCACTAATGTACACAGTGGATGTTGGGGAGAACATTGTGAGACGCCATGCTGACCAGATCCTAGAGTCACAGGAACGAGTCAACGCCATGTCTCGGCCATACGTACCTGGTGATGAACCCGACGTACAGGTCGCATCTACCTCAGAAACAATAGCATTGGAAGCTGATGAATCAACTGACGACAGGGTGCTAGAATCGCCTCCGCACCAAGAGCGAGACACTCGGGAAAGGCGTTATTCAAAAAGAATCAGGAAGCCTCCCCAGAGACTGAATATATGAATGGACTATTTTCATATAACATTGTATATTAAAAATGTTAATTGTTAAATGAGCATTATGGTACTGTTAATCTAAAGGGGGAGGAATTGTAATGTATATATACCTTAAGGGAGAGAACTACTTTTTACAGCTCCTGTATACTGTAGTACCGGCAGTGACCACACCTGTATATAAACCCTGAGTAGTAATCTGTAGAGTTAGTTCTAGAGTAACCCTCATTCAGTAAACACCTGTTGAATCGTTCCCTGCAGTCTGTTGTCTGATTATTGAAGGACACAACATTAAGATACACGGACATAACAGCGGAGCAGGCTCGAAGGGCCGAATGGCCTACTCCTGCTCCTATTTTTCTATGTTTCATCTTCCCTCAACTTCTTTTGCCTGTTATTTTAAATCTGTGTCCTCTGGTTACCGACCCTCCTGCCAGTGGAAACAGTTTCTCCCTCTTTACTCTCTCGAAACCCCTCACAATTTTGAATATTAAATCTCCCCTTAGAGGTGTTCAAAATCATGAGGGGTCTGGACAGAGTAGATAGAGAGAAACTGTTCCCATTGACGGCAGGGTCGAGAACCAGAGGACACAGATTTAAGGTGATTGGCAGAAGAACCAAAGGTGACATGAGGAAAAACTTTTTTACTCAGCGAGTGGTTAGGACCTGGAATGCACTGCCTGAAAGGGTGGTGGAGGCAGACTCGATCGTGGCTTTCAAAAGGGAATTGGATAAGTACCTGAAGAAATTTTTTTTGCAGGGCTACGGGGAAAGGGCGGGGGAGTGGGACTAGCTGAAGTGCTCTTGTAGAGAGCCGGCACGGGCTTGACGGGCTGAATGGCCTCCATCTGTGCTGTAACCATTCTAGGATTTTAAGATTCCCTGCTCTAAGGAGAATGATTCCAGCGTCTCCAGTCTCTCCCCTTAATGTGGGTGGTCTGCCCACAGAATTTTTCTTGCCATCACACTTGATGTGGTGCGGGAGAATGCTATGGATTTTTTCCCCCCTTCAAACCTTATCACCCACATTGGCCTCTCATCCCGGCTGATTCCCCCAGATATGTTTAGGAAACCTATTTCAAGAGGACAGGATCGGGTTTGGGGAGATGACATCAAAAGCTCTTTAAAGCACAAGAGATTAAGACAACCGAAAATGTTGTTGTCATAGCTGGAACCACTTTTTGATCCTCATTGCATCTCATGACAAGAAATAAAGACTTGTATTTATATGGCGTCCTTCATGACCACCGGACTGTCCCAATTATAGTCAATTAAGTACTTTTTGAAGTGTAGTCACTGTTGTAATGTAGGAAACTCGGCAACTTGCGCACAGCAAGGTCCCACAAACAGCAATGTGATAATCACCAGATAATCTGTTGTAGTGATGTTGATTGAGGGATAAATATTGGCGCAGGACACTGGGGAGAGTTCCCCCGCTCCTCTTCGAAGTAGTGTGTGATGAAATATATTCCATTCATCACTGCCTGTTTTCTGTGTCTTGTAACTGCCTGCTTTCTGTGTCTTTTCCCTTCCCCCAGTCCTCATGTATTATGTATTGGAATGTGCTGGAACTGGTTGTGTGCAGGGCTCCGCCCATACCTGGCTACTTTGTAATCTAAGTTCAGTCGGGCATCAGCCTCCTGAAGGAAGACATCTCTCTATTTTACGTGTTATGTTCTGAGTTAATAAAAGCCTTACTTTTGTTCTGCTAACTTCGAGTCTCGGAATAATTGAGGCACATCAATTTTATTAACTCAATTTTCAACACTATGGATCAACTCCTGAAACCCGAACGTTTGGATTTGGATCAACATGCTCCGGACGCATCAGCACGCTTCGGATACTGGTTTGACTGTATGGAATTCTTCCTGGACAATTCCGCAGCCGTCAAAGACGCTACGGACACTGCGAAGATGAGACTCGGAATGCTACGGAATTGGGTAAGCCACCGGGTTTACCCCCTCACCCAAGACGCCGATACGTACCTGGCCGCCTGCAACACCTTAAAGGCGCATTGCCAGCAGCCTACGAATGAGGTGTATGCTAGGCATCTACTCGCTACTCGCGCACAGCGACCTGGGGAATCGGTGGAGGAGTTCCTAAGCATCCTGAAAAAGCTTGGCAAGGACTGTAAGTGCCGAGATGTAAAAGCCGCAGTGTACACCGACAAGCTTGTTCGTGATGCCTTTATCACAGGCCTCAGCTCCACTCACATCCGGCAAAGACTGCTGGAAAAAAACGGAGTTGGACCTGAAACAGGCTGCGGACACCACGCGGTCCCTGGAGATGGCCCAGAGAAACTCGGACGCCTACTCTTCAGCCCACGCCGCCACGTGTGCGCCGAGGGTGCCGCCATCTTGGAAGGCATCTTCCCCGCCCGGCAGCCCGACACCGGCGGGGCCCAGCTCTCCCCCCAGAAGCCCTACGACAGCCGCGACGCGTCAAGGACCCAACTGCTACTTCTGCGGGCAGCCAAAGCACACCAGAAACCTGTGCCCGGCGAAAGGCACCAGCTGCTTTAAGTGCGGTAAGAAGGGGCACTTCGGGAAGGTGTGCAGAGGGAACCCCGCCGGAAAACCAACCGCCGGAAAACCCGCCACCGCCGCGTGTGCGCCGTGGGAGCGGCCATCTTGGACGCCATCTTGCCCGACCTCGTGGGGTCCGCCATCTTATGAGCAGACAGCGTGGATGCCATCTTGTCTCGATCAGGGCCCTACAGTGGCATCGGTCACAGTGGACCAGACCAGGCCACATCCACTATCCAAATCAATGGTGGACATCGAGGTAAACGGGTGCCGGGTTAGATGCTTAATTGACAGTGGAAGCACGGAGAGTTTTATCCACCCTGAACTGGCACAACAACTCTCCCTAAAGGTGGTCCCTGCTCAGGGTACCATCTCTATGGCCGATAAAACCCAGACATCGACCATTCTGGGTTACTGCATGGTACAATTGTGCGTTAACGGAACTGTGTATGATAATTTTAAAGTATTAATCATGAAGAATCTATGTGCGAGCGTGATCTTGGGTTTGGATTTCCAGTGCAACCACCAAAGCATCACGCTCAAGTACGGTGGGTCCCAGCCGTCCCTCACAGTGTGCGGTCTGGCTACCCTGAAGGTAAAGCCGCCTTCGCTATTCGCGAACCTTACCCCTAACTGCCGGCCAATAGCGACCAAAAGCAGGAGGTACAGCTGGGAGGACAGGCGGTTTATCGCGACCGAGGTAGACAGGCTCCTGAAAGAGCGCATTATTGAACACAGCAACAGCCCATGGCGCGCCCAAGTGGTAGTGGTAAGGGGTAGCGAGAAGAAACGGATGGTGATCGACTATAGTCAAACGATCAACAGGTACACCCTACTAGACGCCTACCCGCTACCCCGCATATCAGAAATGGTGAACCAAATCGCCCAATACCGGGTGTTCTCCACCATCGACCTCAAGTCAGCGTACCACCAGCTCCCTATCAGACCAGAGGACCGCCCGTACACCGCCTTCGAGGCGAACGGACGCCTCTACCAATTCCTCAGAGTCCCCTTTGGGGTGACGAACGGGGTCTCGGTCTTTCAGAGGGAGATGGATCGCATGGTCGATGACCACCACTTGCAGGCAACCTTCCCCTACCTCGACAACGTCACCATCTGCGGTCACAACCAGCAGGATCACGACTCGAACCTCGAGAGGTTCCTGAAAACCGCACAAAAACTCAACCTCACCTATAACGAGGACAAGTGCGTTTTCAACACCACGCGCCTCTGCATACTGGGCAGCGTGGTGGAGAATGGGGAAATCGGACCAGACCCCGACCGATTGCGCCCCCTACGGGAGCTGCCCCTGCCCAACACTCCCAAAGCCCTGAAAAGGTGCCTGGGGTTATTTTCTTACTATTCCCAATGGGTCCCCAACTACTCCGACAAAGCCCGCCCCCTCTTGAAAGCATCCTCTTTTCCGCTCTCTGCTGAGGCCCACGCCGCTTTCAAAAGCATTAAGCAGGATATTGAGCGGGCCACGCTACAGGCAGTGGACGAGAACACTCCATTTCAAGTGGAAAGTGATGCGTCCGACTTCGCCTTGGCGGCCACCCTCAACCAGGCGGGGCGGCCCGTAGCTTTCTTCTCGAGGACCCTCCAAGGCCCCGAGATCAGACACTCCTCCGTGGAAAAGGAGGCCCAAGCCATCGTGGGGGCAGTGCGCCACTGGCGCCACTACCTAGCCGGCAAACGCTTCACCCTACTTACCGACCAGCGGTCGGTAGCGTTTATGTTCAACAATAAACAGAGGGGGAAGATTAAAAATGATAAGATTCTTAGGTGGCGGATCGAGCTCTCCACTTTCGAGTACGACATCATTTACCGGCCAGGGGCCCTTAACGAATCCCCTGACGCCCTCTCACGAGGGATGTGTGCCAGCGCCACCGAGGATCGGCTACAGACCCTCCACAACGACCTCTGCCACCCAGGGGTCACGTGGCTGTTCCACTTCATAAAGTCCCGTAACTTACCCTACTCGATTGAGGAAGTTCGGTCTCTGACCAGGAACTGCCGCACTTGCGCTGAGTGCAAGCCTCGGTTCTACCGCCCAGATAGAGCCCACTTAATCAAAGCTACACGGCCCTTCAAGCGGCTCAGCTTAGATTTCAAGGGCCCCCTCCCGTCCGTCGACCGCAATGTTTACTTCCTGAACATTGTGGACGAATACTCCCGTTTCCCATTCGCCTTCCCCTGCCCAGACATGACCAGCGCCACGGTCATTAAATGCCTCAACAGCCTGTTCTGCCTGTTCGGTATGCCGAGCTATATCCACACGGATAGGGGGGCGTCCTTCATGAGTGAAGAGCTACGCCAGTACATGCTGTCCAAGGGGATCGCCACGAGCCGTACCACCAGCTACAACCCCCGGGGTAACGGCCAGGTGGAGCGAGAGAACGGGACAGTGTGGAAAGCAGTCACTCTAGCTCTAAGGACCAAGGGCCTCCCTATCTCCCGCTGGCAGGAAGTCCTGTCGGATGTGCTCCATTCGATACGGTCGCTATTGTGTACGGCCACTAATGCCACGCCTCATGAACGAATGTTTGTCTTTCCTCGGAAATCCACCTCAGGCGTATTCATGCCGTCATGGCTCTCCACCCCAGGTCCGGTACTCGTGCAAAGGCATGTGAGGGGCCACAAGATGGACCCTCTCGTGGAGCCAGTACACCTACTCCACGCCAACCCCCAATACGCATATGTCCGGCACGCCGACGGAAGGGAGGACACCGTGTCCATAAAAGACGTCGCCCCAGCCGGCATCGACAACAACCACGGCAATAGCAGCAACGACGATCACAGCAACCCTTACCCACCCACTATTCTTTCATCACCCCCGGAAGAACATCGACCAACGGCACCCCCACCAACTACCCCTTTAACAACCCCGGCGGCACCCCCGGCAGAGACCCAGGAGGCTACCGGGGACACCCAGCCGACACCCGCGGCACCACAACAGCCACGTCGGTCGCAGAGGACTATCAAACCCCCGAACAGACTAAATCTATAGAAGGGGTGAATGTGATGAAATATATTCCATTCATCACTGCCTGTTTTCTGTGTCTTGTAACTGCCTGCTTTCTGTGTCTTTTCCCTTCCCCCAGTCCTCATGTATTATGTATTGGAATGTGCTGGAACTGGTTGTGTGCAGGGCTCCGCCCATACCTGGCTCCTTTGTAATCTAAGTTCAGTCGGCCATCAGCCTCCTGAAGGAAGACATCTCTCTATTTTACGTGTTATGTTCTGAGTTAATAAAAGCCTTACTTTTGTTCTGCTAACTTCGAGTCTCGGAATAATTGAGGCACATCATAGTGGCCATGGGATCTTTTATTGTCCACCTGAGAGAACAGACGGGGACCTCGGTTTAACGTCTCTTCTGAAAGGCGGCACCTCCGACAGTGCAGCACTCCCTCAGCACAGCACTGGGAGTGTCAGCCTAGATTGTGCTCAAGTCTCTGGAGTGGGAATTGAACCCACAACCTTCTGACTCGGAGGCGACGGTGCTGCCAACGGTGCCACGGATACATAAGATCCAGCATTGCTAGAGCAAAGATTGCTATGGGGAAAGGGCAGGGGAGTGGGACAAGCCGAGAGCCGGCACGGTCTCGACGGGCCAAATGACCGCCTCCCGTGCTGTAACCATTTTATGATTCTATGTATAAGGACGTAGATCCCTGAAGGCAGCAGGACAGGTAGATAAGGTGGTTAAAAGGGCACATGGGATACTTGCCTTCATTAGCTGAGACATAGAATATAAGAGCAGGGAGGTTATGATGGAGCTGTACAAAATGCTAGTTAGGCCACAGCTGGAATACTGTCTGCAGTTCTGGTTGCCACACTATAGGAAGGATGTGATTGCATTGGAGAGGGTGCAAAGGAGATTCACCAGGATGTTACCTGGGCTGCAGCGCTTCAGCTGTGAAGAGAGACTGGACAGGCTGGGGTTGTTTTCCTTAGAGCAGAGAAGGCTGAGGGGGGACCTGATTGAGGTGTATAGATAGGGTAGATAGAAAGGAATTTTTCCCCTTAGTAGAGGGGTCAATAACCAGGGGGCATAGTTTCAAGGTAAGGGGCAGGAGGTTTAGAGGAGATTTGAGGAAAAACTTTTTCACCCAGAGGGTGGTTGGAATCTGGAACTCACTGCCTGAAAGGGTGGTAGAGGCAGGAACCCTCACAACATTCAAGAAGCATTTAGATGAGCACTTGAAACACCATAGCATACAAGGCTATGGACCAAATGCTGGAAAATGGGATTAGAATAGACAGGGCTTGATGGCCGGCGCGGACACGATGTGCCGAAGGGCCTCTTTCTGTGCTGTATAACTCTATGGGCAGGATTTTCATTGGGCCGTGGAGGCGGGATTGGAGGCGTGTGGGGAGTTAAAATCTCAAAATTGGGGGGCACGAACCCATTCTGCCCCCAACCCGCTTCCATGCCCGTTTCAAAGGAGGCGGATACCCGATCTGTGCTGGTTCCCGCCTCCATGCCATTTTAACCTAGGTGTGTCTGATTGACCCGAATCAGTCCTGTCTGCAACAGGTGGAACTGGTCTTTAGGGCCCTTAAACAGCACTGATTGGCCTTTATAATCCCATTTTAACAGGCCCTTGCCTGTTTAACCCTTTTCCCACGTAAAACATGCCTAGTGGGGATCATGCCTGTGAAACCTAGCGTGAAAACTCTTGGTTTGTTGACCATCAGCTGCAGGTCCAACATTAAAGAGGATATTTGATCAGTCATCATTTGCAGGTGGCAGGACTTTGTTGTCTCAGGTCTGGGGCAACTTTTACCAGGCTTAACCACACACCTGTGGAAGGTTGGAGCCTCACACGCTTCTCCAGTGTGACCTCCTGCGAGACCCCTCTCGCTACCCTTACTCAGCGCTTCCTCAACTGAGGCATCTACCAGAAGCATGGGAGGCCTTTTTTTCCTTCCCTTCTTGGCATTAGAGGACCTCCAGCACCAGGCGCGCCAACAGCAGAACCAAGCACAACAGCAGCACCAGCAACAGTAGCAGCAGCAGCAGCAGCGCCAGGCTGCTGCTCACCCACCTGAGGCAGCACAGGCCAGAAGGGGCCAGCGCATGGAAGCCTGTCGGCGCAGGAGATACCCCCCAAACAGGGTCTAAAGACACAGGGTCAGCTACCGCAACATGACTGAGCAGTAGTGCCAAAGGCGGCTCTGACTTTTGCGACAGGTGGTGACTGACATCTGCGCAATGATACAGCAAGACCTGCAGCCCAGAGGACCAGGTCGACACTCCTTACCAGTGACCATCAAAGTCACCACCGCACTCAACTTTTTTGCCTCAGGCTCCTTCCAGGGATCAGCCGCAGACATCAGCGGCATCTCCCAGGCGGCCGCACACACTTGCATCACGCAGGTAACCGATGCCCTCTTTGCCCTCGCGCACAATCACACCCATTTCACCAGGGATCGCGCAAATGTGACGGCGCGAGCGGCTGGATTAGCTCATCTGGCAGACTTTCCAAGGGTGCAGGGCGTCATTGACTGCACACATGTGGCCCTTAGGGCACCCCCTCGCAATCCAGGTATTTTTGTCAACCGCAAGGGCATCCACTCCCTTAACGTTCAGCTAGTGTGTGACCACAAGAAGGAGATTTTGCATGTTTGTGCCAAGTACCCTGGCAGTTGCCATGACTCCTTCATACTGCGCCAGTCTAGTGTGCCTCCACTATTCAGTCCGCCAGACCAACTTCACGGATGGCTACTTGGAGACAAGGGCTATCCCCTGAGGACTTGGCTAATGACGCCATTGAGGAGGCCAGCCAACGAAGCTGAGGAGCGCTACAACTCCAGCCACATTCCAACCAGATCCATAATCGAGCAAACCATCAGCTTGCTGAAGATGCGCTTCAGATGCCTGGATAGATCAGGTGGAGCCCTACAGTATTCAGCAGCCAGGGTCTCCAAAATCGTCGTGGTTTGCTGTGCACTCCACAACATGGCACAGTGTCGTGGCTTGCAGATTCCTGAGGACCAAGTGGCTCCTCTCATACCCTCCTCAGATGATGGTGATGATGATGAGCGGGAGCGCGCACTCATCATGGCCAGATTTGCTTAGCCTAGTAAATCAAACTCTTTTGCCTCGCAGCTTCTTACCTGAGCATCGACAATGGCCAAACCCTGCGGATTCCGAGCTATTTGACCAGCATCCTGACAACTGCAAGTAATCCTAAGCCCTCAATGTGAAAGCCCCATTCGCGAAATGACACACGCCAGAACTGCAGCAGTTGCCATCAAAATTTTTATGAAACACACACAACTGGTGGCATTTTCCCAAAATACACAGCATTTCACCCAAGTGACTACCCTTGTGACTATTTGTGCATTATTTTCCTCTTACGCGTGCTCCTACGTAGTGGTTCTCCTGCGGCTTCAGCAGATGTGGAGGCCCCTTGCTCACTTTCCTGCTGCTCCTGTCTCGACACCTTTGGCGGGCGTCCTCTGGGGTGGCGAGCCTGTGAGGGCTCGCCAGCAGTCTGCTGCTCCTGCAGCTGTGCAGGAGTTGAGACGTCTATCTCCATTGGGTGTGGACTCCGGCGGGGCTCTGACCGAGGGCTCTGCAGTGGCATAGAAGTGTGAGCGCTTGGAGAGGAGTCCCCACTTCCTTGAGGTCTGCCACCAACCTCCCTCTCATGGGTCAGGTCCCCCTCAGTGCCTGCAAGTGGCTTGAGAGCAGCTTGCTGCACATCAGGGGGGCCATGGGGACCCGTATCTGCAATAGCAGTCCTACTCAGAAGGACTTCCATGAAGGTCTGGTTGCTCTGTTTAATAGATGCCCATCGCTTCTCAAGAGATGTCATTCTATTCTGAACACTCACCATGGTTTCCATACCCTGGCGACTAACCTCCTCCATGGCCGTAGCCCTCCTCTCCGCTACCGTAGCCAGCCTTACCACGGAGGCAGTAATCATTTCCACGTAGGTAGCCATCCTTTCCGTGTTGATGCGCCACTGACTCCACAAAGGCTCTGCTCATGTTCGCTATGGACTCCTCCATTTGCTCCACACTCGCAGCGACCCTGGAGACAAAACCTGCCAGAGACTCCTGCATTTGTGCCTGGAGTTCCATCACCTCTGATCTTACGGATGGACCCAGAGGCAGAGGGTCGACATGCAGCTGAGCCGAGCTGGCAGAGTCCTGCGCCCTCCGACGAGGACTCTCCACTGCTGTCCCTGTCTCCACAACCTGCTGATGCTCACTTGTGAGCTGTGATACACCAGGTGACAACTTTACTCTATGTCCCGAAGGTCCCACCGAGGTGTGAGTGTCTGCGCTGGTGCTGGGTGCGCTTATTTCTGCTGACGCTGCGCCCTCAGAGGTTGCAGATTCCTCTGAGGAGTCTGGCTGCTCAGGCTCTTCCTCCTGCACAGTGGGGACGGGGGCTCTCGATGGTCCTGTGGGGGAGTCAAGGAAAAAGTTAGAGATGTGATGCCAAGGTTACATGCACATTGCATTTTGCAGATGATCATAAGTCCATATGATGTAGCTTCAGAATCATTATCTGTGACTCATGCAATGCCAATGAGAGAGATGGAAAACTATTCTGTCACCAGCTTGCGGGGATGCTCCTGCCTGTCCTTCCCCAACGTCCACATCTCGGTCAGCCCCGGCAATCTCCAGGACGCCTTCCTCCCAGGGGGTGAGCTGGGCTAATGAGGGTCGCCTTCCTCCTGCCCTGGCTCGCTCGCTCCTGTTGTGAGCTCTCTTTTCCTGCAATGAGGGAGACAAGTGGAAGTTGAGTGAGAATGAAGGAGTGAGTGCAGGGATTGCATAGCATAGATACTTAGAAGGAGACAAAGATGGAGTGAGGTTGCAAGACCAAGGGCTCTCCCTGTGTGTTGTCAGTTGTGTTCAAAGCATCAGAGTGAGAGGGAGTGTGAGGGCTGCATGGTGGAACAGTTCTGTGAATGTGAGCATAGAGAGAGAGGGAATGGCTAAGGGTGCATGGATGTGAGTGTCTAGTGGGATGTGAAGGAAGAGATTGCTGAAGCTGAGTGCTGGTGAGGAAAGGCAATGGGGAACAGATTGAGGGTGATGGAAACTTCATACAGTACTTACTTTTCCAGTGCGAAGGTGGTCATGGAATCTTTTCCTGCACTGCAACCACATTCTGCGTGTAAGCCCCAAGGAGTTGACTTGACCTGCCACCTCTAGCCACACAGCCTTGGTCTGTCTGGGAGGCCTCTTCCTCCCTGAAGAAGGGAAGAGGACCTCTCTGTGGGCCCTAGCACCATCCAATAATGTCTGCAGTGAAGCTTCATCAAATTTGGGCGCAGATCTGGCCCTCCCGCTGGCCGTTCCTCCTGCAGGCTCCTGTGCCATCTTAATGTGGAAGGTTGGAAGCCTGCAGAGGAAGCAAGGCTTGCTGTGGACCTTAAAAGCAGCAGCAATGATGACGTCATATTCTGCGACTTTCTGACTGGAAATACTCAATTGCCAAGGCTTCCCACACGCTGGAAATCAATTGGCCAATTGTGTTAAATTTGCATCAATCTCACAGACCCATTTACAATCATGTCGGAATTACTAAATTCGGGGAACCCGCCAATTCCCCACACCTGAACTAAAATTGAGCTCTATGACTCTATATCTATGAGGGCAAGTCTATCTAACAGCAGGCGCTGCTCGTTGCCCTGCCACAGCAAAACCTGGCCCATTGAGTGCGGCCCAGTTGTCCCCTCAAGGACTGCTCTTCCTCTTCCAATACTAGGAGCACCATTGGAATCCCCAAACGAATCCCCTTCCTGACCACAAAGCTCGCTACAAGGGAAAGAGCAGCAGAAAGCAAGGCTGCTGTAGGAAAATCTTGCAATGTACATTCAGGCCAAAGCTACAAGAAAACACAAGCCACTAATGAAAATACAGAGAAAGCAAATTAAAAACAATGGCTGAATTCTCAACCAACTTAAACGTGCTATATACAGGAAACTTTCTGGTATCCGGCACTGATGTTCCATCAAAACTGCCGGATAAACCAGCACTAATGTTAAAACATACGGAGCTTCTGAGCTCCGTGTGAAGCAACAAACCCTGTTGCTTAGCAACAGCTTCAAAACAGTCGGCGTAGCTTGCAAGCGTCTCTGTAGCTAAGCAACAGCTTCAGCTAGACCTTGCAGAGCCACGACGGGAGAAAAAAAGCAACGAGAAGTAAAAAAAACTTATCTGAACCGACTCCTGAATTTTGCCGGTGGATAGAGCTTTCCGGACATTTCACCTCCGGTTAAACGAAAGTTTCCTGTACCTTTAAAAAGCCAACTTCAAACTGGCCAGACCACCTCAACAGTATTGAGCTTGTTTCATACGGGCAAGCTGAACCATGAGTAAAGGGGCATCCCAAAAAGCTGTTAAATCGAGAATGGGGACTCATTTACATTGGAATCAGAGCTTTCATGAGGCTTCCCGGGCTTGGCAGCACATTTTCAAGAACTTAGAAATATGATGCACTTTGAACAGTCATAACAATTGTAGTGCTAATTCACCCAAAGAGAACGGAGAACTGGAAAGGGACATGGCTGGAGAAACAACAACAACATCAACTTGCATTTATATAGCGCCTTTAATGTAGTAAAACGCCCCAAGGCGCTTCACAGGAGCGTTATCAAACCGAATTTGGCAATGATCCACATAAGGAGATATCAGGACAGATTAGTCAAAGAGGTAGGTTTTAAGGAGCGTCTTAAAAAAGGAGAGAGAGGCGGAGAGGTTTAGGGAGGGAATTCCAGAGCTCCGGGCCGAGGTAGCTGAAGGCAGGGCCGCCAATGGTGCAATGACTGAAAATTGGGGATGCTCAAGAGGTTAGAATTGGAGGTGTGCAGAGATCTCAAAGGGTTGTTGGGCTGGCAGAGGTTACAGAGATAGGGAGGGATTTGTTAACAAGGATGAGAATTTTAAATTGAACATGTTGCTGGACCGGGAGTCAATGTAGGTCAGTGTGCGCGGGGGTGATGGGACTTGATGTGAGCTAGATCAGTGGTCAGAATAAGAGAAAGATAGCCAAGAACAAGAGGGAATACTAAAAATGCTCCACACAAATAAGAATTTTTAGACTATGCCCCCTACTCCTAGAATCAAGACTGAAATAGATAGATTTTGGGCGCTGGGATCGGGTGGGAAAATGGAGTTGAGGTAAAAGATCAGCCATGATCTCATTAAATGGTGGCACAGGCTCGAGGGACTGAATGGCCTCCTCCTTCCTATGTTCCTTGAATATACTCAATGACTGAGCATTTCACAGCCCTCTTTGTTAGAGAATTCCAAAGATTCACCACCCTCTAAGTGAAGAAATTTCTTTTTCATCTCGGTCTTGTAATGATCAGTAACATGTCATTCTAGAATGGTACACTAGGTGGAGTTGTATGTCTAGTAGTGGGCTACCCACAAGGCAGTAGTCAAGATGGATGCCTGTACACTAGTCCACATGGCTGAATAAATGACTAGCTCAAGCTAGCTGTTCATAATGAAAACGTCTATTTATTTATGAACATAACAGGTCTTAAATGGCCAACCCCTTATCCTGAGACTATGACCCCTAGTTCTAGACTCTCCAGCCAGGGGAAACAGCCCCTGGGAATGGAATGCATTCCCTAGTCAACTGTAGCTGCAGAATCAATAGAAATGTTCAGAATTGAAATAAGGTGAAGGGTTGATATGGGGAAACATGAAGGCCTGGATTTTAAGTCAGGCTGGGGTCAGTGCATGCGAGGGGAGGGGCCTGGATGAGAGGGTGGGGCCTGGGCTTGGGGACAGGTGACCTCGCTGCCTGCAATTTAAAACTGCAGTTGGTCAGATCAGGGTGGGGTAAGATCCCCCCCACTCCATTTGGGGGAGTTAAAATCAAGACGAAGAGTTGCAAAAGCAGGCTCATTCGGCTGAATGGCCTACATCTGTTTTTTTTAAATTCGTTCCTGGGATGTGGGCGTCGCTGGCAATGCCAGCATTTATTGCTCATCCCTAACTGCCCTTGAGAAGGTGGTGGTGAGCCACCTTCTTGAACCGTTGCAGTCCGTGAGGTGAAGGTACTCCCACAGTACTGTTAGGGAGGGAGTTCCAGGATTTTGACCCAGCGACGATGAAGGAACAGCCGATATACTTCCAAGTGAGGATGGTGTGTGACTGGGAGGGGAACGTGGAGGTGGTGGTGTTCTCATGCGCCTGCTGCCCTTGCCCTTCTAGGTGGAGGAGGTCGCGGGTTTGGGAGGTGCTGCCGAAGAAGCCTTGGCAAGTTGCTGCAGTGCATCTTGTAGATGGTACACACGGCAGGCTGGGTGCGCTGGTGGTGGAGGGAGTGAATGTTTAAGGTAGTGGATGGGGTGCCAATCAAGCGGGCTGCTTTGTCCTGGATGGTGTCGAGCTTCTTGAGTGTTGTTGGAGCTGCACTCATCCAGACAAGTGGAGAGTATTCCATCACACTCCTGACTTGTGCCTTGTAGATGGCTTTGGGGAGTCAGCAGGTGAGTCCGATGCTTAAATAGTAGAGTAGAAGAAAGAGATGACAATTTGAATGGCTTTTTAAGCAGATACTTGTTTCCTACTTTATTTTTTGAGTGAATCTGGTTAACATTCCGAGTCTAGAGTCTAGTCGTGGACTCATTTAATAGCTCAAATAGATATCACTCTTCAGAAAGTTAGTAGGATGTTTTGCCGTGAATAATGATAATGCAATGAATGACTAGCTAAACCACAAGAGGCGTAGTGACAAGAACAAGAATTGGAATTATTATGGGAGATGTGATATTAAAAGCTGACATGAGTCCAACCATAAGCACAAAAGAAATTATAGGAGCAAGAATAGATCACTGAGGCGGAACAAATGCCAGGCAACACAAATTTGAGTTTGTTTAAGTTAGGAATAAGAAAGGAAATCAGACGGAACTTTTTCACCCAAAGTACAAAGCTCTCGTGGGAATAAGTTATCAGGGAAGGCAATTGAAGGGAAAAATTGTTTTGTTTTGGAGAGAAGGTATTTGAGGGATATGGTTGGTAGGTGTGGTTGAGATCTGTCAAGAAGGGATGGGCTTGTTGGACCTAATGGCTTCTTTACTATTCCTAAAATGGCTTACATTCTCAACAGGCTCAACTCTTTTTGAAAAAAGCCTAAATAATTGCTAACACGAAGGAACTTTGAAAGGGACCATGTACGTCACCATGGTAGGTCTAGAATAGAAAACAGGCCATGAAGGTGATGTTGGAAGATAAAGATAGGATTACAATGAGGGATGGCCAAGAACACATTGACAAATCGGATAGCACAGATATAGATATCACTCTTGAGAAACGTGCTATAGCATCAACAGGCAGAACAACCTTTCGTTCGCAGCTCAGCCTGTTCCTATAATTGGTGACAAATGTAGCTTGTTACCTAACTACATTCCTGTAATTGGTACAGGCTGTTGGATGGTGTGCTAAGTGTTGTGTATGTGCCTTTAAGAGAAGAACTGATTCTATACTGCAGTACCGGCAGTGACCACCCCTGTATATAAAGCCATAGCAGGCTTCTGTATTTTAGTCTTGAATTACTCTCTGTTCAGTAAATACCTGTTTTATTGTTCTCCTGCAGTCTGAGTATTATTGATCCTCGGACACTACACTGGCGACGGGCAGGTTTGAACTCACCTGCAGTACTGCATCACCTCACGGGGATCTTTTCCCTGAAGAGAAAGCTTCTTGGAGGTCGAAGTCAGTGTAGTGTATGTGCCTTTAAGAGCCCCATATGTGCTGTAATGCCGGTAATGGCCACTCGGGCTATATAAGCCTGTATATTGTGTTATATCCGTTAGTACCCCTCCAGACTTTGCTTAGTAAACACCTATGAACCAACTCCTGTCTTCAGTGTCTCTATCAACACACAGACACTATAGTGGTGATGAAGTGGAAACAGACTTACCTACAATTCGGCAGCACCTCAAGGACATCGATTCCTTTGACGTCCAGCAGAATCAAGAAGTGAAAGAAGCTGTTGTTTCACCAGCTGGCCAAGCTGGTGGCAGGTACTGCGGTAATCCTTCCTGGGCATTAGGCTGGGGCTCCAGCGGCTGGCTCTACAGCTGGGCCAAGCAGCGAAAGCGGAGGCAAGCAGTAACAAACTGGGAGGGAGCACTCGGGAGACGGCCGCGGCTGCAAGCAGGTCGGCGTTCAGACCTAGAGAGAAAGTCCGGCGGGAACGAGTCTCCAACTGTAAATAAATAAATAAATAAAAAGAGAACGGAAACCGCGGGAAACAGCGCTGTCATCGGCAGCAGCGGCGGGAAAGCGCGGGAAGCGCCATATCTTTTCTAAGATGCCTAATTCTGGCAATATTGACGCTTTTGATAATGAGATAGAGGATTGGACCACATATGTGGAAAGAGTGGAGGTATATTGCACCGCAAATGGAATAGAAGATGAGAAAAAAGCTTCAGTACTTCTGGATCTAATGGGCGCAAAGACATACAAGCTGTTACGAAACTTAATCACTCCAGCCGAGCCGATGGACAAGAATTTTAAGGAGATTGTTGATACCCGACACTGCCAATTCGAGGCAGGACTGGCAGATTCTCTGCGAGACAAATTCGTCTGCGGTCCCCTGAGTGTAGAAACACAAAAAAGGCTATTTTCTGAGAAAGATTTAACACTGGACAAGGCTTTCAGTGCAAGAGGAGCTGCAGAGATACAGCAAAGGCCACAGGACTTTGGCACCCATGAAATGACACGGGGTTTCGAGAGATGTTATCGTTGCGGCAGATCCACCCATGACCAGAGGGACTGCTGGTTCAAGGACAAAGCATGCAGGCAATGCGGAAAGATGGGACACATTACACGTGTGTGCCGATCTGGAAACAAAAAATCCACTAACAGGAAAAGAATCAATAAGGAAAAGCACAGAAAGGTACAAATGATGACGGACAGTAGCTCCGAAGACCAGAAGAGCGATAGCGACTCCGGGAACAAGAGACTAAGCTCTCTCAAATTACATAATGTAATTGCCAAAGAAGATTACCAGACCATTTGGCTTACCCTCACAATAGCAGGGTCCCCAGTTAAAATGGAACTAGATACAGGATCAGCTCTGACCGTCATAAATCGACGGGATTACGAGCGGCTATTTCCGCATATACCTTTAAAAGACACATCCATTATCTTGAAAACATATACGGGGCAGAAAGTATACCCCAAAGGAAAAATAAGGGTGCCTGTTGTATACAAAGGCAAGGAAATACAGAAGTTGTATTTATACGTTCTACAAGATGGTGGTCCACTGCTGTTGGGACGTGAATGGATCAGGAAAATACGTTTAGACTGGCACTCCATTTAGGCACTGACGGTGACCAATAAGGAAAAAAATGATGATGATGTCATACCTGAACGATTAAAAGACATCTTGGCCAACGCCAAGGAAGTGTTTCAAGAGAAACTAGGAACCTTGAAAGGCATCACCGCCTCAATAAAAGTGGAAGATGCAGCAATTCCCAAGTTTTTTAAGGCAAGACCGGTGCCATACGCAATTCGTCCAGCAGTCGAGGCAGAGCTGGAGAATTTGGAAAAGGCAGGCGTATTATCTAAAATAGATTGGAGCGAGTGGGCAACACCCATCGTCCCAGTCATGAAGAAAGCATTGAAGAATGATAAATCTGAAGAACAGAGAAAAATTTGCATCTGTGGAGACTTCAAGGTGACTGTAAACCCGGTCCTTCACACGGTACAGTATCCTCTTCCGAGGATAGAAGATATTTTCGCCTCACTATCCGGAGGGAAACGTTTCAACAAAATTGACTTGGCACAGGCATATCTACAGATGGAGGTTGAAGAGGCCTCTAAAAAATATCTCACGATAAATACACACAAAGGTCTGTACCAGTACAATCGACTGGTTTTCGGAGTAGCATCCGCTCCAGCTATCTGGCAAAGAGTTATGGAGCAAGTCCTCCAAGGGATTCCGGGGATTCAGTGCTACCTAGACGACATCCTTGTAACAGGAGAAAACGACAACGAGCACCTTGCCAATTTAGAGCAGGTGCTCACTAGGCTGAGAGAACGGGGCCCACGAGCAAATCGCCCGAAGTGCGAATTTTTCCGAAATCAAATATCATATTGTGGCCACATAATAAATAAGGAAGTGTTGCATAAGTCACCTGAAAAAAATTGAAGCGGTCATAAAAGCCCCAGCACCTGAAAATGTTTCACAATTAAGGTCGTTCCTGGGATTAATAAATTACTATCATAAATTTTTACCGAACTTATCAACTCTTCTACACCCTCTTAATGAACTGCTACAAACAGGAGTAATTTGGAAATGGAACGAAGACTGCAAACGTGCCTTCCATAAATGCAAAGACTTAATAACATCCAAAGAAGTTTTGGCTCATTACAACCCATCACTGCCAATCAGACTGGCGTGCGATGCATCCCCTTACGGCATAGGAGCAGTATTATCGCATAAATTCCCTGATGGCTCGGAAGGGCCGATAGCTTTTGCGTCACGCTCATTGAACTCAGCTGAGCGTAACTATGCCCAAATCGACAGGGAAGCACTCAGCCTGGTATGGGGAGTGAAGAAATTCAACCATTACCTACACGGACAAAAATTTACCTTGTTGACTGACCATCAACCCCTCATCTCCATATTCAACCCTAAAAAGGGTGTTCCCATTATGACAGTGCAAAGGCTACAGAGGTGGTCCCTTTTTCTAGGGGCACACCAATACAACATAGAATACAAAGGATCAAAACAGCATGGGAATGCTGACGGTTTATCGCGCCTACCGTTGCCAACGGTAGAAGAGGCACCTACAGTAGACTCAGTGGAGATGTTCCACTCTACCATAGTGGAATGTCTACCAGTAACAAATTCTGCCATTGAAAGGGAAACGAGAAATGACCCAACTCTCTCCCGGGTCTACGATTTAACAGTGAAGGGATGGCCAGCACATGGCGAACCACTGTTGCCAGCATTCTCGCAAAGAAGAGAACAGCTGTCAGTGTGCCGAGGAACCTTGATGTGTGGATCCAGAGTGGTGATTCCACCCAAACTCCAGGATAAAGTGCTAAAGGAGCTTCACGAGGGGCATCTGGGTGGAGTGAAAATGAAGAACCTAGCCAGGGCGTTTGTATGGTGGCCAGGTATCGATGGAGACATCGAAGAAATGACCAAGAGCTGCCTAGGATGCCAGAAGGTCCAAAACACTCCACCACAAGCCCCTCTACATCCATGGGAGTGGCCCTCATCTCCCTGGCAAAGGGTGCACATCGGCTTTGTTGGTCCATTTATGGACGCAATGTTCTTAATCGCGGTTGATGCACACTCCAAGTGGCCGGAGGTAATAAAGTTGTCCTCCACCACCACGGAAAAAACCATCACAGTATTAAGGACCATATTTGCCAGGAATGGGCTGCCTGAACAGATCTGTTCTGATAATGGACCGCAATTTGTGTCCGAAGAATTCAGGAAGTTCTTAAAAAACAATGGGGTTAAGCACTACACGTCCGCCCCATACCATCCCGCCACCAATGGATTGGCTGAAAGGTTTGTCCAGACCTTCAAGAAGGCCATGGGTAATGAAGACATAAAACTTCAGCACAAGGTGGATAACTTCTTGTTCGCATACAGGAATGTAACACATATGGTTACCAACCAAACTCCCGCCATGATGTTCTTCAATAGAAACCTAAGATGCCGGCTGGATTTGGTCAAGCCCAACATCAGAAGGGACGTGGAGAACCGGCAGTTTCAAGGCATGAATGAAAGGCCAACTAGAACCTTCCAGATAGGTCAACAAGTTTTGGCCCGGGACTACCGTACCGAGAAATGGCAGCCTGGAACTATCTGCACACGACTAGGACCACTGATGTATACCGTGGACATTGGAGAAAGCATAATAAGGCGCCATGCTGACCAAATCATAGAGTCATCCGAAAAGGGACAACCTACACCACAACTCTATACGCCGAACGATGAAGTAGAGATACCCATATCTACCTCCGATCCGGTGATACTGGAACCCGATGAACCCGACACTGGCATTCAAGCTGAATCAGCCTTGCCAAAAGGACCTACTACACCACCAGAAACTACTACACCACCGAGGCGTCATCCGGACCGAGTCAGGAAGCCTCCAGAGAGACTGACTTATAATTAATTAACTACAGCAATGTGTATATTATTTTTCTTATAACATGTAATTAATAATTACTTAAAATATGATGTACTGGTTAGCTAAAAGGGGAGGAATTGTAGTGTATGTGCCTTTAAGAGCCCCATATGTGCTGTAATGCCGGTAATGGCCACTCGGGCTATATCAGCCTGTATATTGTGTTATATCCGTTAGTACCCCTCCAGACTTTGCTTAGTAAACACCTATGAACCAACTCCTGTCTTCAGTGTCTCTATCAACACACGGACACTACAGTCAGAATGGCGGGCGTCGACCGCGGGCAACCGCCCAGGGATCCATCGGAGAGTTGCTGTGGAGAGCTGGGCCTGGCTCCCCAGTCGAGGTGTTCCAGCAAGTCGTGCTGGTAGCAGGTAGTACGCTGACCCTTCCGGACTGCGGCGGGCTCGGGCTCGATCGAGCGGCTCTGCAAAGGGGCCGTGCAGTGTCGTCGGGGAGGAAGAGAGAGAGAGAGCGTGGAGCACACACGGCGCGGTCGGTGCTCAAGAACAGGGCAGCGTGGAGAGGATAGAACGCGGGGAAGAAAAAGGATACGCGCCGAAGCCGCGGGTCGCCGCCATTACCCTGCAGAATGCTAGGAGCAGCATGGCAGCAAGGGGAAGGAGGAAAAGCGTGGGAGGCGCCATTTTATTACATTGGGGAAGAAGAAAAAGCGCGGGAGGCGCCATTTAAATCACCCAAGATGCCGAAGAGTGGCAGCATCACTGCTTTTGACAACGAGGTAGAAGACTGGACCACGTATGTGGAAAGAATTGAAGTGTACTGCAATGCCAATGAGGTGGCCAATGGAAAGAAGGCGTCGGTATTATTAAATTTGATGGGCGCGAGAACGTACGGCCTATTGCGGAATTTAATTACCCCAGCTAAACCAATGGAGAATAGTTTTGAAGAGATTGTTAATATCTTACAGGAACACCTAAACCCTACACCGCTGCTGATAGCAGAAAGATTCAAGTTCCATAAAAGAAACCAGCTCAAAGATGAGAACAATGCTGACTATCTTACGGAACTACGCAAGTTATCGAAGCACTGCCAGTTCGGAGCAGGACTGGCAGACACCTTGCGGGATAAGTTTGTCTGCGGGCTCCAGAGTGAAGGAACCCAGAAACGACTACTTTCAGAAAAGGACCTGACGCTAGAACAGGCTTTCAGTGTGGCAGTATCCTACGAAGCAGCAGCACGGGGAGCTGCGGAAATACAACAGAAACCACAGGAATACAGCGCTAACGAAATGGTGTATGGAGCAGAAAAGTGCTATCGCTGCGGCAGAGCAACCCATGATCAGAAGGACTGCTGGTTTAAGGACAAAGTATGCAGGCAATGTGGGAAAATGGGACAGATAGCAAGAGTCTGCAGGTTGGGAAAGAAAACCAACACTAGAAGAACTACTAAGGAAAAGTACAAGAAAGTAAAGAAATTGACAGACAGTAGTTCGGAAGATCAGGAGAGTGATAAGGACTCCGGGAGCAGGAGACTAAGTTGTCTAAAGTTACACAACGTGATCGCAAAGGAGGATCACCGAACCATTTGGGTCACCCTCATGATAGCAGGGTCCCCAGTAAAGATGGAATTGGACACAGGATCAGCCCTAACTGTCATGAATCGACGAGACTATGAGCGGCTATTCTCACACATACCCTTGAAGGACACGTCCATTGTATTGAAGACATACACGGGGCAAAAAGTCTACCCCAGAGGAAAAATAAGGGTGCCAGCTGAATACAACGGCAAGGAAACACAGAAACTGTATTTATATTTACTACCAGATGGAGGACCACCATTATTGGGATGAGAATGGATCCGAAAAATACAATTGGATTGGCATTCCATTCAGGCGCTAACTGTGACTGATAAAAAGGATGATGACGTCACACCTGGACGACTGTCAAAAATTCTAACTGACGCGAAAGAGGTGTTCCAACAAGGACTTGGGACTCTAAAAGGAGTAACGGCAATGATAAAAATCGAAGATAACGCAAACCCAAAATTTTTTAAGGCCAGACCGGTACCTTACACGATCCGCCCAGCCGTTGAAGCAGAGCTGGAGAGTCTGGAGCGTTCGGGTGTGCTGTCCAAGGTGGACTGGAGCGAGTGGGCCACACCCATCATTCCTGTAATGAAGAAATCATTGAGCAGCACGCCTGGGGAACCGAAGAAGGTTCGCATCTGTGGGGACTTCAAGGTAACTGTGAACCCAGTCCTGCACACAGTACAATATCCACTTCCACGGATAGAAGATATTTTCACCTCACTATCTGGAGGGAAACGCTTTACAAAGATTGATCTGGCCCAAGCGTATCTACAAATGGAGGTGGAAGAAGCGTCTAGGAAATACCTCACGATAAACACTCACAAAGGCCTTTACCAGTACAATCGACTGGTATTCGGGGTAGCATCAGCCCCGGCTATTTGGCAGAGAGCAATGGAACAAATCCTGCAAGGGATCCCGGGGACCCAGTGTTATTTGGACGACATCCTGGTTATGGGCGAAAATGACAGTGAACACCTTGCCAACCTGGAGCAGGTGCTCACGAGATTACAGGAATATGGGCTACGAGCCAACCGCCCCAAATGCGAGTTCTTCAGGAGACAAATCTCGTATTGTGGCCACATGATTGATGAGGAAGGGTTGCATAAGTCGCCGGACAAGATTGAGGCTGTAGTCAAGGCTCCAGCACCGGAAAATGTGTCGCAACTGAGGTCGTTCCTCGGGTTGGTGAACTACTACCATAAGTTCTTGCCGAATTTATCTACAATTCTGCACCCACTGAACGCCCTACTGCAAACTGGAGCAACATGGAATTGGAGTGATGAGTGTAAGCATGCCTTTCAGAAATGTAAATGCCAAATCACTTCAAAAGAAGTATTGGCCCACTACAATCCAACACTACCGATTCGGTTAGCATGTGATGCGTCTCCCTATGGCATCGGAGCGGTGCTGTCACACAAATTCCCTGACGGTTCAGAGAGGCCAATAGCCTTTGCGTCGCGCTCGTTAATCTCAGCCGAGCGTAACTACGCCCAGATTGACAGGGAGGCCCTCAGCCTGGTGTGGGGGGTGAAAAAGTTAAATCACTATCTGCACGGGCAGAAATTCACCCTACTGACATCATCAGCCCCTGGTCTCCATTTTTAACCCAAAGAAGGGCGTTCCGGTGATGACGGCGCAACGGCTGCAAAGATGGTCACTTTTTCTAGGGGCACATCAGTACGACATAGAGTACAAGGGTACGAAACAGCATGGAAACGCTGATGGGCTGTCGTGCCTACCATTACCTACGGTAGAGGAAGCACCTGTAGTGGACCCTGTTGAGATATTCCATGCGACCATAGTCGAATGTCTACCTGTTACAAACTCAAGTATAGAGAAGGAAACCCGAAATGACCCGACACACTCTCGGGTCTATGATTTGACGGTGAAGGGATGGCCAGCACATGGCGACTCACTGTTGCCAGCATTCTCGCCAAGGAGAGAACAGCTGTCAGTGTGCCGGGGGACCTTGATGTGTGGATCCCGAGTGGTAATTCCACTCAAGTTGAGAGATAGATTGCTCAATGAGCTTCATGAGGGTCATCTGGGAGGGGTACATAAGAACATAAGAAATAGGAGCAGGAGTAGGCCAATTGGCCCCTCGAGCCCGCTCCGCCATTCAATAAGATCATGGCTGATCTGATCCTAACCGCCAATCCACTATGACAGGACTATCTCCTGAATCTAACAGAATTAGACACACGAAACAGGAGCAGGATCAGGCTACACGGCCCCTGGGCCCGCCCCGCTACCCACAGGGCCATGACCGATCCGAACCTAGACTCATGTCCAAATTCCTGCCCGCTCCCCGTAACCCTTAATTCCCTTCTAGGAAACTGTCTATTTCTGTTTTAAATTTATGTAATGATGTAGCTTCGACAGCTTTTTGTGGCAGCATATTCCATGGACCTACCACCCTCTGAGTGAAGTAGTTCCTCCTCATCTCAGTTTTGAAAGAGCAGCCCCTTATTCTAAGACTATGCCCCCTAGTTCTAGTTTCACCCATCATCTGGAACATCCTCCCTGCATCCACCCGATCCAACCCCTTCACAATCTTATATGTTTCAATAAGATCGCCTCTCATTCTTCTGAACTCCAATGAGTAGAGTCCCAATCTACTCAACCTCTCCTCATATGTCCATCCCCTCATCCCCGGGATTAACCGAGTGAACCTTCTTTGTACTGACTCGAGAGCAAGTATGTCTTTTCTTAAGTATGGACACCAAAACTGTATGCAGTATTCCCGGTGTGGTCTCACCAATACCTTGTACAACTGAAGCAATACCTCCCTATTTTTATATTCTATCCCCCTAGCAATGAAAGCCAACATTCCATTGGAATTCTTAATCACTTGCTGCACCTGCATACTAACCTTTTGAGTTTCGTGCACCAGGACCCCCAGATCCCTTTGTACTTCAGTACTTTCCAGTTTCTTGCCATTAAGATAATAACTTGCTCTACGATTTTTCCTGCCAAAGTGCATAACCTCACACTTTCCAGTATTGTATTCCATCTGCCAAATCTCTGCCCACTTACTTAGCCTGTCGATGTCCCCTTGCAGGTCTCCCTGCTATTAATAAATGTTGCTTATTCAACTTATACTCCCTGTAAATATAAACATTAACTGATGAATGCAAATTTATATATAGTATATATATATACGCTATCTACAAGGTGCACTGCAGCAACTTGCCAAGGCTTCTTCGGCGGCATCTCCCAAACCCGCGACCTTCACCTAGCAGGTGCATGGGAACACCACCACCTCCAAGTTCCCCTCCAAGTCACAGCATTCTGCCAGCGCATTTCACACTTCATCTAGAGCCATCTTTTGTCTCTTTACCTGTCCTATTACCATCTCGTCTCGTCTTGAATATCTCTTAATGTCTCTTCACCTCTCAGACCTTCCCGTTTGTTCTTTCATCCCCTCCCCCATTTCCCAGCCCCCAAACTGGCCTTTTTAATCTGTTTCATTTCCTGCTTTTTCCTCAGTCCTGACGAAAGGTTTCGACCTGAAACGTTAACTCTGTTTCTCTCTCCACGGATGTTGCCTGGCCTGCTGAGTTTTTCCAGCGTTTTCTGTTGCTAAGCCACACACCATCCTGACTTGGAAATATATCGGCCGTTCCTTCATCAAAATCCTGGAACTCCCTCCCTAACAGCACTGTGGGAGCACCTTCACCACACGGAGTGCAGCGGTTCAAGAAGGCGGCTCGCCACCTCCTTCCCAAGGGAAACTAGGAATGGGCAATAAATGCCTTGCTAGCGACGCCCACAATGAAATGATGAGGAACTTTCACACCTCTTGTTTAAACTGCGGTCATGTGCGAAGCCACGATTGCAAAGTTCCCCCCGCTGGTTCATTATCAAGACTTTAGTTTCAGCAGAGTCAAAGTTTCCTGATGGCTTTCTCCCAGTACGAAGAATAAAACTGCCGTTCGCAGACTGGTGAGCAAACTGCAATCATTTGAGATTATGAACCTGTTAACTTAATGAGCCATGGCCGTGTTTGTTGCTCCATTCTGTGGCGGTGCGATAGCGTTCTTCAAAAAAGAATGCAAACTACAAAGCGAGAGCTGGTTTGGGATAAAGTAGAGACTGTCTTTTAGTGACAAATTAGATTCAGCCCAAAGTTACCACCGCAATACTGAATGGGTGGGCTATGATCTTCAGCTGTAATCTCTCATAAAGTCTATTTTTGAACATTAAAGTGTTCATAAACCCGCCTTGACAAACTGCCACAGATCAAATAAGGATATTCTCCAGTTCTAAGTATTTGTGAATAAACAAATTATATTTGTAACATTCCTCTGTAACCTCCTCCCACAGCATGATTCTGCTTTGGGAATCTTGCTCTATTTGGCCGGAATTCAAGCGCCTTATCCCGGCGGAAAGTGACACGCTGGTCTAATGTTTCCAATTTGCTCGTGGTGGGTTTCCAGTGTCACTCTTCCGCAGCCTGTGTCAGCCGCGGCTCAGTGGGACGCACTCTCGCCTCTGAGTCAAAAGGTTTTGGGTTCAAGTCCCCACTCCGGAGACTTGAGCACAAAAAATCTAGGCCGACACTCCCAGTGCAGTGCTGAGGGAGTGCTGCACTGTCGGAGGTGCCATCTTTCGGATGAGACGTTAAACTGAGGCTCTGTCTGCTCTCTCAGGTAGACGTAAATGACACCATTTCATAGAAGGGCAGGAGAGTTCTTCCCGGTGCCCTGGGTCAATATTTATCCCTCAATCAACATCACCAAATGTCAGGTTATCTGATCATTATCTCGCTGCTGTTTGTGGGAGCTTGCTGTGGGCAGATTGGCTGTTGCGTTTCCTACATTAAAACAGTGACTATACTTTAAAAGTATTTAATTGGCTCTAAAGTTCTTTGGGAAGTCCTGAGGTTGTGAAAGGCGCTATATAAACGTAAGTTCTTTCTTTCCTCAGCTGGCTACCCTTGTGTTATTCTTTAGTTAGTGGGTCGATCGAGGCTCCTGTTATCACTCTTAACATTTTTAATTCTTGAGGAAGTTAGGTGGAGGCCCATGTCTACAAGTTGCAGAATATGAGGCGGTGCAACGAAGGTTCACTAGATTGATTCCTGGGATGAGAGGGCTGTCCTCTGAGGAGAGATTGTGTAGAATGGGCCGATACTCTCTGGAGTTTAGAAGAATGAGAGGTGATCTCATTGAAACATGTAAGATTCTGAGGGGGATTGACAGGGTAGATGCTGAGAGGTTGTTTCCCCCTGGCTGGAGTGTCTAGAACGAGGGGGCACAGTCTCAGGATAAGGGGTCGGCCATTTAAGACTGAGATGAGGAGGAATTTCTTCACTCAGAGGGTTGTGGATCTTTGGAATTCTCTGCCCCAGAGGGCTGTGGATGCTGAGTCTTCGAGTATATTCAAGACTGAGATCGATAGATGTTTGGACTCTAGGGGAATCGAGGGATATGGAGATCGGGTGGGAAAGCGGAGTTGAGGTCAAAGATCAGCCACAATCTCACTGAATGGTGGAGCAGGCTCGAGGGGCCGAATGGCCGACTCCTGCTCCTATGTTCTTATGACCCAAGTTTGAAAAAGAGTGGGAGAGAGACAAAAATATAGCGGTTAGCTGATGCTATACTCGGATTATAAACGTTTGCAGCTTTGTTTTAGGAGAATTCTGAGGGAGGTTGCAAGTTCCACAGTTCTGAGGTCATGAGAAAGAGTGAGTTAGAACGGGAGGCCTGTGGAGATGCCTCATGATGGTATGGCAGAAGATCTGGAACTCACTGTGTGTGTGTGTGTGGTGGAGGAGGAAATAACCACAATAGCAAAACCAGAAATGTTATTATCCTTGTACCATAATCAAAGCAGTTGAATTGATCCAAGCAGCTCTCGGACCAGCTGTACTTGTGTGGGTTAAGAGGATCTGAAAGTAATGCGCTCTGCTGTGTTGGGTCGGGGATCCAAGAACTGAACTCAGTATGATACGTGGAATGTGAATCTGGATTCAGCAGTAGCTGTTTTGCCTACACAACAGTGGTCAGTGCACGTCATTGGCTGAAGATTGCTTTCAGATATTTTGAAGTGATAAGCACCCCCCCGGTGTAGTATAAATACAAAAAATAATGGTCTTATTTTAGAAGCTGCAAAATCGATCGAAACTAGGATCTGTAGCCAGAGAACGGGCTCAGGTTGGGTCGCCAACCCTTCGGGATTGCCCTGGAGTCTCCCAAGATTATTAATCTCCTGGACACTGTTGCGAGCAAAAAACCTTGGGGGCCACTGTTTATTTTTTGTTGAACACTTTTACTTATTAGTTAGTAAAGCATTGGGAGATCGGGGAATAAGACTGGGCAGGATGGCTGGAGGTGGGAGGCCAAGTGATCAAACCTCCAAAGGTGCATCCGACCAGAGTTGGCAGCCCGAGAAGCAGGCGCCCACTAACTTGAATCCCTAACGAGCTCGGTTTAAGGTTGTTTATAAGACAGCGCCTCGGCTCCTCGCCTGCTATTCGTTTTATTGCCTTCCTTTTCCAGTATGATTTGGACAGGTTGGGTGATTGGGCAGATGCATGGCAGATGCAGTATAATGTGGATAAATGCGAGGTTATCCACTTTGGTGGCAAAAACAGGAAGGCAGATTATTATCTGTGTTGCGTCCGTGTATAATAAGACACAGACTGCAGGAGAACGGTACAACAGGTGTTACTCAACGTGGCTCACACTGGAACTGATCTGTACAGATTACTACTCAACATTATATACAGGTGTGGTCACTGCCAGTACTGCAGTATACATGCGCTGTAAAAGATAGTTCCTCCCTTAAAGGTACATACATTACAATTCCTCCCCTTTTAGATTAACAGTACCATAACACTCACTTAACAATTAAATATCAAACTAATTACAATTAACACTTTTAACATGCAACATTAGCTGAAAATAGTCTATTTATATATTCAGTCTTTGGGGAGGCTTCCTGATCCTTTCTGGATAGCGCCTTTCCCGAGTGTCTTGCTCTTGGTGCGGAGGTGATTCTGGCCCCCTGTCGTCGGTTGGTTCATCAGCTTCCGATGCTACTGTTTCTGGGGTAGATGCGACCTGTACGTCGGGTTCATCACCAGGTACGTATGGGCGAGGCATGGGGTTGACTTGTTCCTGTGACTCTCTAGGATCTGGTCAGCATGGCGTCTCACGATGCTCTCCCCAACGTCCATTGTGTACATTAGTGGGCCCTGCCGTGTGCATATCGTTCCTGGCTGCCATTTTTCTGTTCGGTAGTTGCGGGCCAAGACTGGTTGCCCTACATTGAAGCTCCTTGTTGGCTTCTCATGGATATGCTGGAATTGCTTACTCTCAACATCTCTTCGTACGTTTGGTCTGAGCAAATCCAGGCGAGATCTTAACCTTCGGTTAAAGAACATCATGGCTGGGGCCTGGTTGGTGACTGCATGTGTCGCATTCCGGTAGGCGAACAGGAAATTGTCCACCTTGTGCTGCAGCGGAATGTTGTCATTGTACATAGCCTTTATTGCCTTCTTAAAGGTTTGTACGAACCTCTCAGCCAATCCATTTGTGGCTGGATGATACGGGGCGGATGTATAATGCCTTACCCCATTCTTTTTCAAGAACCTCCGGAACTCTTCGGACACAAACTGTGGTCCGTTGTCGGAGCAAATCTGTTCTGGCAAGCCATTCCTGGCAAAAATGGTCCGTAGGACTGCAATAGTTTTCTCCGTGGTGGTGGAGGACATTTTGATGACCTCAGGCCATTTCGAGTGCGCATCCACAGCTATTAAAAACATTGAGTCCATGAATGGACCAGCAAAATCAATATGCACCCGTTGCCATGGAGATGAGGGCCACTCCCATAGGTGTAGAGGGGCCTGTGGTGGTGCATTTTGGACTTTCTGGCATCCTGAGCAGCTCTTGGTCAGGTCCTCGATTTGTTTATCGATTCCTGGCCGCCACACATAAGCCCTGGCTAGGCTTTTCATTTTTACCCCTCCCAGATGACCCTCATGAAGCTCATTGAGCACTCTCTCCCTTAACTTGGGTGGAATTACCACTCGGGATGCACACATGAAGGTCCCCCGGCACACTGACAGCTGTTCTCTGCTTGTCGAGAATGCTGGCAACAGTGAGTCGCCATGTGCTGGCCATCCCTTCACCGTCAAATCATATACCCGAGACAGTGTCGGGTCATTTCGGGTTTCCTTTTCGATACAAGCGTTAGTTACCGGTAGATATTCAACTATAGTCGAATGGAATATTTCGACAGGATGCACTGCTGGTGCTTCCTCCGCAGTAGGCAGTGGCAGGCGTGATAGCCCATCAGCATTTCCATGCTGTTTCGTGCCCTTATATTCAATCTCATAGTGGTGCGCCCCTAGAAAAAGTGACCATCTTTGTAGTCGTTGCGCAGTCATCACCGGAACGCCCTTCTTCGGATTAAAAATGGAGACAAGAGGCTGGTGATCAGTCAGCAAGGTGAATTTCTGCCCGTGCAGATAGTGATTGAACTTTTTCACTCCCCACACTAGGCTGAGTGCCTCCCTGTCAATCTGGGCGTAGTTACGCTCGGCTGAGGTTAGTGATCGTGACGCAAAGGCCATTGGCCTCTCTGAGCCGTCCGAGAATTTGTGCGACAGCAGCGCTCCAATGCCATAGGGTGACGCATCACAAGCCAACTGAATTGGTAACGCTGGGTTGTAATGGGCCAATACCTCTTTCGATGTGATTAGTGTTTTGCTCTTCTGGAAAGTTCGTCTACATTCGTCATTCCACTTCCATGGCATCCCAGTTTGCAGTAGGGTGTTCAGTGGGTGTAGTATTGTAGACAAATTTGGCAAGAACTTATGGTAGTAGTTTACCAGCCCGAGGAACGACCTTGGTTGTGACACATTTTCCGGTGCTGGAGCCTTGACTACTGCCTCAATCTTCGCTGGGGACTTATGTAACCTCTCTTTATCGATAACGTGGCCACAATACGAGATCTGTTTTCTAAAAAACTCGCATTTGGGGCGGTTAGCTCGGAGCCCATATTCCTGCAATCTAGTGAGCACCTGCTCCAGGTTGGCAAGGTGATCACTGTCATTTTCGCCCGTGACCAGGATGTCATCCAAATAACACTGGGTCCCTGGGATCCCTTGCAGGACTTGTTCCATTGCCCTCTGCCAAATAGCCGGAGCTGATGCTACCCCGAATACCAGCCGGTTGTATTGGTAGAGACCTTTATGGGTGTTGATTGTGAGGTATTTTTTTTATGCTTCTTCTACCTCCATTTGCAGATACGCCTGGGCCAGATCAATCTTAGTGAAGCGTTTCCCTCCAGATAGCGAGGTGAAAATATCTTCAATCCGCGGAAGTGGATATTGTACGGTGTGAAGGACCGTGTTCACGGTTACCTTAAAGTCCCCACAGATGCGAACCTTCCATGGTTCCCCAGGCGTGCTGCTCAACGACTTTTTCATCACAGGGACGATGGGTGTAGCCCACTCGCTCCAGTCTACCTTGGACAGTCCACCTGAACGTTCCAGACTCTCCAGCTCTGCTTCGACGGCTGGGCGGATCGCATAAGGTACCGGTCTGGCCTTAAAAAATTTTGGGCTTGCGTTTTCTTCAATTTTAATCATCACTGTCATGCCTTCTAGTGTTCCGAGTCCTTGCTGGAACACTTCTTTCGCATCAGTTAGGATCTTTGACAGTCGCCCAGGTGTGACGTCGTCATCCTTTTTGTCAGCCACAGTCCGTGCCTGTATGGAATGCCAATCCAGTTGTATTTTCCGGATCCATTCACGTCCCAGTAATGGTGGTCCTCCATCTTGCAATACATACAGGTCTAGTTTTGGTGTTTCCTTACCGTTATATATAACGGTCACCCTTATTTTTCCTTTGGGGGTAGACTTTTTGCCCCGTGTACGTCTTCAAAATAATTTTTGTGTGTCTCAAGGGTATGTGTGAGAATAGCCGCTCGTAGTCCCGTCGGCTTATGACTGTTAGGGCTGATCCTGTGTCCAATTCCATCTTTACCTGGACTCCTGCTATCTTGAGAGTGACCCAAATGGTTCGGTGATCCTCCGTTGTGATCACATTATGTAGTTTCAGACAACTCAGTTCCCTGCTTTCAGAGTCGTCATCACTCTTTTGTTCATCTGAACTATTCTCCGTCATCTTATGTACCTTCTTGTACTTTTCTTTGGTAGGTTTCTTATTGCTGGTTTTCTTTCCCGACCTACAGACTTGTGCTATGTGTCTTACTTTTCCACACTGTCTGCACACTTTGTCTTTGAACCAGCAATCATTCTGGTCATGTGTTGTTCTGCCGCAGCGATAGCACTTCTCTGTTCCATATGACATTTCGTTTGTGCCATATTCTTGCGGTCTCTGTTGTATCTCTGCAGCGCCCCGTGAAAGCCTTTTCCAGCGTAAGGTCCTATTCAGATAAAAGCCATTTCTGGGTTCCTTCACTTTGAAGCCCACACACAAACTTGTCCCTTAAGGTATCTGCCAGTCCCGCTCCAAACTGGCAGTGTTTTGATAGTTTGCGCAGTTCTGTTAAATAATCAGCATTGCTTTCATCCTTATGCTGGTTCCGTTTCTGCTATCAGCAGTGGTGTGGGGTTTAAATGTTCCTGTAGTATCGTTACTATGTCTTCAAAACTCTTTTCCATTGGCTTCGTTGGGGTTACTAGATTTCGTAATAAACCATACGTCTTTGCACCCATTAAATTTAACAATACCGACGCTCTCTTGTCATCTGACACCTCATTTGCCTTGCAGTACACCTCTATTCGTTCGACATATGTAGTCCAATCTTCGACTTCATTGTCAAATGCGGTGATACTGCCACTTATTGGCATTTTGGGTGTGGTTTAAAATGGCGTCTCGCAATGGTTTAAAATGGCGTCTACCGCGCTTTCCTTCCTCCCCCGCTGCTGCCAACGCCGCTCTCGGCGGTCCTCGTGGCAATGGCGGCGCCTCGCGGGTTTCTGCGCGTCTCTCTCTCCCTCTCTTCGACGCTGCTCGGCCCCTGAACACCGGCTGCGCTCTGCCCGCTCTCTCTCTCCCCCGTCGATGATGCTCGGCCCTTTTCTGTGCCGCTCGGTCAGGCTCTAGCCTGCCACTGTCCGGGAAGGGTCTGCGCACTACCTGTTGCCAGCCTGTTTCGCTGGACCACCTCGACTGGAAAGCCAAGCCTGGCTCTCGACAGCCTCCCCTGCAATTCTCGAGTCTCTGCTGGATGACTGGGTGGTTGCCCATGGTCGACGCCTGAGTCTCTGGCCTTTACCTCCAATCCATTGATCTCCAGGAACGAATCCCCGGGAGGTGATGCAGAGTTGCAGGTAGGTTCGAACTTACCTTGTCGCCAATGTTGTGTCTGTGTATAATAAGACACAGACTGCAGGAGAACGGTACAACAGGTGTTTACTAAACGTGGCTCACACGGGAACTGATCTGTACAGATTACTACTCAGTGCTATATACAGGTGTGGTCACTGCCGGTACTACAGTATACATGAGCTGTAAAAGATAGTTCCCCCCTTAAAGGTATATACATTACAATTTGAATGGCAATAGATTGGGAGAAGGGGAAGTGCAATGAGACCTGGGTGTCCTTGTGCACCAGTCGCTGAAGGTAAGCATGCAGGTGCAGCAGGCGATTAAGAAGGCAAATGGTATGTTGGCCTTTGTAGCGAGAGGGTTTGAGTACAGGAACAAGGATGTCTTGCTGCAGTTGTACAGGGCCTTGGTGAGACCACATCTTGAGTATTGTGTGCAGTTTTAGTCGCCTTATCTGAGGAAGGATGTTCTTGCCATGGAGGGAGTGCAGCGAAGATTCACCAGGCTGATACCTGGGATGGCAGGAATGATGTATGAGAGAGATTGGGTCGATTGGGCTTATACTCACTGGAGTTTATAAGAATGAGAGGGGATCTCATTGAAACTTATAAAATTCTAACAGGACTAGACAGACTAGATGCAGGAAGGATGTTCCCGATGGTGGGAGAGTCCAGAACCAGGGGTCACAGTCTAAGGATAAGGGGTAAGCCATTTAGGACAGAGATGAGGAGGAATTTCTTCACCCAGAGAGTGGTGAACCTGTGGAATTCTCTACCACACAAGGCCGTTGATGCCAATTCATTAAATATATTCAAGAAGGAGTTAGATATATTTCTTAAGGCTAAGGGGATCAAGGGGTATGGGGAGAAGGCAGGGACAGGGTACTGAATTTGGATGATCAGCCATGATCTCATTGAATGGCAGAGCAGGCTTGAGGGGCCGAATGGCCTACTCCTGCTCCTATCTTCTATGTTTCTATGTTTCAATAAGATCATGGCTGATCTTCTGCACCAACTCCACCTTCCCGCACTATCCCCATACCCCTTGATTCCCTTAATATCCAAAAATCTATCGCTCTCTGTCTTGAATATACTCAACGACTGAGCCTCCACAGTAGAGTATTCCAAAGATTCACCACCCTCTGAGTGAAGGGATTTCTCTTCATCTCAGTCCTAAATGGCCGACCCCTTATTCTGAGACTGTGACCCCCTGGTTCTAGACTCCGCTGCCAGGGGAAACATCCTCCCTGCATCTACCCCAGAGGAAATAGTTTCTCTGTATCTAGCCTGTAGAATCCCTGAATCATTTAAAATACATCGATTAGACCATCCCCGCAAACCTTCTAAACTCAAGGGAAATCAAGCCAAGCTTATGCAACCTCTTCAAGCCCTGGTATCATTCTGGTGAATCTGTGCTGTACTCCCTCCAAGGCCAGCATATCTTCTCTGAGCTGTGATGCCCAGAACTGTGTGCGGTACTCCAGACAGGGTCTGACCAAGGCTCTGTACAACTGAAACATCACTCTACGCTGCCTCTTTGTAAATCAGGACTGTTTTTAGGAAGGTAAGTTGTTCCAGGCACAGACCTTTTAATTAATGAAAGGTGGCGTTTCAACTGTGAGGGCTCGAACCAGTAGGAGGCTCCTGTTTTATAAACAAATAGGCAAATTGAGAGCATGAAAGATGGAGGCAACAATACAGGTCCCCCTCTGATCTTTACAGTAATTGAGCTTGTAAATGGCTTGACCAAGTATGAGTTTATAATACAAAGCAGAGAGTGGATTTTTATGCAGTTCATGATGATAAATACCTTGGTACTCCAAGGCACTGAATCATAAAAGACATATCGTATGACATCCCATGTCATGGGGCACTGGTTTAATGAAGGCGCCCACAGCATTAAATAAACTGGCGGCCATCAACACTGCTTATGAAAATATTTAAAAAATCACTCTCCTTTAACTAGTGTAAATAACACTGACCGGCTGTGAAGGATTTAAGGCAGTAATACAATCCTGAACATAAAGGGCTCAAGATTCAGTATCATGTTTTGTAACATCATCTTGACCTTTGGATTCATTTATTGTCTCGCGTTTAAATTCTCAGTCAGTAGTGCCTTGAGCATACAACAACTGGACTCTGAATCCACGAGAAAACAGTCTCACTCGAAAGCTGGGGCTGGGTGTACATTGCTTCACTCAGGCGGCAGATACATTTAGACAGACTCCTTGCTGGATTGAATGACCCGAGACTCATCCAGGTGTAATAAACCGGTTTGGCATTGCAACACCGGATGCTTTATGAGAGAATGACATGGAATTAACAGCACAGAAACAGGCCATTCAGCCTGTCATAAATCTCATCATCGAGGAACTACCTATGAAATAACACTGGACGGCCAGCTGGTGGCGTCGTCCAAGGAGTATAAATATTCGGGCGTTGGCCCCAGCTTTCCAGGGACATTTTGTAAAGACAAGGAACTAGTGAAGTACAACTAGACTTCCATGTTCTGAAACAAGCTGATTAAAGCCTTGCTTTATGCTCAAACCAAGTGTGTAGTGAGTTTTATTACGTCACGGCCCAACAGGCCTGTGCCGGTCTTTAGGAACCACACGAGCCTCCTCGCACCTTACTTCACCTCGCCCTCTCAGCATATCCTTCTACTCCTTGCTCCCTCATGTGCTTATCTAGCACCCCCCTGCCCTTTAAAGGCGACCGTGCTATTCGCCTCGGCCACTCCCTGTGGTCGCGAGTTCCACATTCTTGCCACTCGCTAAAGAGGTTTCTCCTGAATTCCTCAATGGATTTCTTAGTGACGATCTTATATTTATGGCTCCGAAATTTTTTTTTAATAGAAAAGGATGTAAGGGCTCACTCTTCGATGGTAGACTGTGAGCACCCTCTACTGGTTTAACACATAGTTATTATACAGAGGGGCAGGAGCCATGAGTGCTGTTTGAGAAGCGGGCTGGATGTGGATGTTTTATCACCAATAAGAGTGATTCAATGCTTCTGTGTTCTAGTATTGAAAGCTGGTCAGGTGAATCTTCATAAAGCAGTGATAGCTCTATAAGACTGACTTTAGAAGCCAGATACAAAACTGATTAGATTCAGCGGCATCGTGCGACGATCTATGACTATCCCTTAATACGCCACAAAATAAAATGTGTATTACGTGTTATAGCATTCAAGAAGGTAAAACCAGAAAACTCTGGGGCACTTACATAGGAACATAGAAGATAGGAGCAGGAGTAGGCCATTCGGCCCCTCGAGCCTGTTCCGCCATTCAATGAGATCATGGCTGATCATTCAAACTCAGTACCCTGTCCCTGCCTTCTCCCCATATCCCTTGATCCCTTTAGCCTTAAGAAATATATCTAACTCCTTCTTGAATATATTTAATGAATTGGCCTCAACTGCCCTGTGTGGCAGAGAATTCCACAGGTTCACCACTCTCTGGGTGAAGAAATTCCTCCTCATCTCTGTCCTAAATGGCTTACCCCTTATCTTTAGACTATGACCCCTGGTTCTGGACTCCCCCACCATCGGGAACATCCTTCCTGCATCTAGTCTATAAGTTTCAATGAGATTCCCTGTCATTCTTCTAAACTCCAGCGAGTATAAGCTTAATTGACCCAACCTCTCTTCATACGCCATTCCTGCCATCCCAGGTATCAGTCTGGTGAATCTTCGCTGCAATCCCTCCATGGCAAGAACATCCTTCCTCAGATAAAGCGACCAAAACTGCACACAATGGCCCAGTAATTCCGGGCACAACGCGTGAGTAAGGACGGGGTACTCACGCGTGTGCCCGGAGGAATTGCCGGTTTTCAGCATGCACAGCGCATGCGCTGAAAACCGGCATTTCCTGTCCTCTGACCCAAGGGGTTAAGAGGCAGAACGCACGCGACTGCACAGGCAGCGCGTGCGCAGTAAAATTCCTTTTTTTTCCCCCAGAGTTGCGCGCGTGTAAAGGCCTCCGGTCTTTACGCGTGGAAAAACAAGACGTAAGTATTTAGTTTTTCAGGTAAGTGGGCTTTTAGTACAATGTAGAAATTTTTTTTCCACAGGTTTGTTATTTTTAAAGAATTTACAGGATGGTAAGTTTAGTTTTAGACCCTATTTTTAAAAAATTTATTTTTTTCAAAAAATTGATTAATTGTTTAAAACATTTTTTAAAACTTATTCATAGTTAATATAATCAGTGGGATGTTTTTTAAAATTTTATTTAAAGTTAAAGTAGTGTTTTGACAGCCCATACTTTTCATGAGTTTGACAGCTCTTACTGTCAAACTCATGAATGAGTTTCCCCTCCCCTGATTGGCTGCACAGTGCTCACCTGATCCCAGCCGGCACACCGCACTAACTACGCCGCTGGATCAGGTTACCACAGCGCGCCGACAGCTGAACCGGGCCTGTGACAGGAAATGCAAGCAGGCCCGGGCTTCAGATGTCAGCGCGCAGGGTGAGTGCAGATCGGGGGCTTGCACGCGCGGCAAGCCCCCGATCCTAATTTCAGGGCCAATACTCAAGGTGTGGTCTCACCAAGGCCCTATACAACTGCAGCAAGACATCCTTGTTCCTGTACTCGAACCCTCTCGCTATGAAGGCCAACATACTATTTGCCTTCTTAACCGCCTGCTGCAACTGCATGCTTACCTTCAGCGACAAGATGTAATAGTTCTTTACAAAGCAACAGGCATGTTTCTTGAAAAATAATCTGTATTTTTGCCGCAAGGCTGATTTTTAAAAAAGTCAGTGCGAGTTACTCAAAGCTGGAACTACGAAGAAAATGTGTGGGTCAGTCAAACGGTGCGGGTTACTCAAAAACAGAGCAAAGTCCGCAAACAGTCAAATCACTCAAAAGTAGGGGGTGGAATTTCCTGTGCCTTTGCGGCCAGAGACTCGTGTAATCGGGGAGTAAAGCAAACACCGGTGTAAACGATTGAGGAAACTCTGGGGCAAGTGAGTTAGGCACGTAGTTTTTAAAAATTCATTTATGGGACGTGGGCGTCGCTGGCAAGGCTTGCCCATTTATTGCCCACCCCTAATTGCCCTTGAGAAGGTGGTGGTGAGCCGCCTTCTTGAACCGCTGCAGTCCATGTGGGGAAGGTACTCCCACAGCGCTGTTAGGGAGGGAGTTCCAGGAATTTGACCCAGCGACGATGAAGGATCGGCGTTATATTTCCAAGTCAGGATGGTGTGTGACTTGGAGGGGAACTTCGAGGTGGTGGTGTTCCCATGTGCCTGCTGCCCTTGTCCTTCTAGGTGGAAGAAGTTGCGGGTTTGGGAGATGCTGCCGAAGAAGCCTTGGCGAGTTGCTGCAGTGCATCTTGTAGATGGTACACACTGCAGACACCGTACGCCAGTGGTGGAGGGAGTGAATGTTTAAGGTGGTGGAGGGGGTGCCAATCAAGCGGGCTGCTTTGTCCTGGATGGTGTCGAGCTTATTGAGTATTGTTGGAGCTGCACTCATCCAGGCAAGTGGAGAGTATTCCATCACACTCCTGACTTGTGCCTTGTAGATGGTGGAAAGGCTTTGGGGAGTCAGGAGGTGAGACACTCGCCGCAGAATACCCAGCCTCTGACCTGCTCTTGTAGCCACAATATTTATGTGGCTGGTCCAGTTAGGTTTCTGGTTAATGGTGACCCCCAGGATGTTGATGGTGGGGGAATTGGCGATGGTAATGCCGTTGAATGCCATGGGGCGGTGGTTAGATTCGCTCTTGTTGGAGATAGTCATTGCCTGACACTTGTGTGATGCGAATGTTACCTGCCACTTATCAGCCCAAGCCTGAATGTTGTCCAGGCCTTGCTGCTTGCGGGAGAAAGAGCTCTCCAGTTTATCCCACTCCCGCCCTGCTTTTTCCCCTTGGCCCTGCAAAAGTTTTCTCTCGTTCAACGATGCATCATCCATTATTTGTTTGGCTCTCGAGCCATTTAGAACTCTGATTGCTGTATAAGTTATTTCCCTTGGCAGAGCGGTCAATAACCAGAGGACACAGATTTAAAGTAGTTGGTAGAAGGATTAGAGGGGAGTTGAGGAGAACATTTTTCACCCAGAGGGGTCTGGAACTCACTGCCTGAAAGGGTGGTAGAGGCAGAAACCCTCATCACATTTAAACAGTACTTGGATATGCGCTCGAAGTGTTGTAACCTGCAGGGCTACGGACCAAGAGCCGGAAAGTGGGCTTAGGCTGGAGAGCTCTTTTTTCGGCCGGCACAGACAAGATGGGCCGAATGGCCTACTTATGTGCCGAAAATTTCTATGATTCTATGACAACGTGGAGCAGACATTACTGTCATTGAGTTAATCTGTTTGCTGAGCTCGGAGGCTAATAGTAACTGTAGCTGCTACGACTGCTCACCGTGGGATAGGCCAGCCCATTGACCATGTCCAGAGACCTCACGCAATGGCCCCACAGGTAGCTGGGCCACACAGAGCTGGGTGATCCCAAGCTCAAACTACAATTTGGTCTCGGTGTTCTTAAAGAGTGACTTACACTTCAAAAGCAATTCATTGGCTGTGATGCTTCGATTCTGCCAATCAATTGTGCTAGACTTATCTGAATTATATATTACTTAGAAATTACAGTATGGAATCAGGCCATTCGGCCCACCTGGTCTGTGCCGGTGTTTATGCTCCACGAGCCGCCTCCCACCCCTACTTCATCTCACCCTATCAGAATATCCTTCTATTCCTTTCTCCCTCATGTGCCTATCTAGCTTCCCCTTTAATGCATCTATATTATTCGCCTCAACCATACCATGTGGTAAAGAAGTTTCTCCTGAATTCTTTATTGGATTTATTAGTGACCTGGTTATACTTATGGCCCCTAGTTGTTAACAAATGGAAACATCTTTTCTCCACCTGAAGGTGAAGGGTAAAAAACTCAACATATATATACACTTGATTGGCACCCCATCCACCACCTTAAACATTCACTCCCTCCACCACCGGTGCACCATGGCTGCAGTGTGTACCATCTACAAGATGCACTGCAGCAACTCATCAAGGCTTCTTCGGCAGCACCTCCCAAACCCGAGGCTTCTACCACCGAGAAGGACAAGGGCAGCAGGCGCATGGGAACTCCACCACCTCCAAGTTGCCCTCCAAGTCACACACACCATCCTGACTTGGAAATATATCGCCGTTCCTTCATCGTCGCTGGGTCAAAATCCTGGAATTCCCTCCCTAGCAACGCTGTGGGAGCACCTTCACCTCATGGACTGCAGGTTCAAGGCGGCTCACCACCACCTTCTCAAGGGCAATTAGGGATGGGCAATAAATGCTGGCCTTGCCAGCGACGCCCACATCCCATGAGTGAATACAAAAAAAATATGCATTTCTGTTGTCTTTCTTCCTTTTATGTTCATCAATGGAAATAAAGCTTGTACCAAATGATATATTTCCCACTCCAGTAGATACGTCACATGATGTTTTAATCACGAGCAGTAATAGCAGAAATGCAAGGCAGCATTAAAGTCCCTGAGTTGAGCTGTAACATGGAGAGTAATATTTTCAATCTGGTGTAAAATGAGTGAAAATCAGAATCGAGCCATTAATATTTTGTAAAATTCAATTTTCCAAAATGACAAACCCTTTATAAGATAGTTACGAATTTAGGGAAGAGAAGGTTAAGCAGAGATTTAATAGAGGTGTTCAAAATTACAAAGCGTTTCAGTAGAGTAAATAAGGCAAAACTGTTTCCAGGTGGCAGGAGGGCCGATAACCAGAGGGAGAGACGAGGAGCAATTTTTTTTTAGGCAGCGAGTTGTTAAGTTGGAATGCACTTCCTGAAAGGGTGGTGGAAGCAGATTCAATAGTAACTTTCAAAAGGACAATTATTTGAACAGGAAACATTTTCAGAGCTATGGGGAAAGTGCAGGGGAGAGTGGGACTAATTGGAGAGCTCTTTCAATGAGCCGGCACAGACACGATGGGCCGATTGGCCTTCTTCTGCGCTTTGTGATTCGATGGTTCCTTGGGAATAAGGTACGGATGTTCAATGAGCTGTGACACGGAGTTGCAGGAATAATTTTCAATTAAAAAAAAAATCTGAAGCGCTTTGTAAAGGTGAAAAATCAAAATTTTTCACTCACCATTTTCAGAGAAATAGGCGGTCGCTCATTAATTTTGTAAAAGAGTACACCGGTGTCTTTACCTAAAGTGCCATGCTGACATTATTTCAATGGTCTAAACCAATGTGTGGAGCTTGGGGCTCAGACAAGATTCTATTTCAATTTTCAGCTGTAATTTGCTATTTAAAATGAGTAATTACAGAACTTCTACAACAAGCTGGAATTCTCGCTTTTAAAAGGAGCTGAGTTGTCCTGGAGGGTAAAGGATTGATTACAATAATGGCTTGGAACAACCATAAAGTGCAATCTTTTATATAGGATTACATAGGATATACGGCACAGAAACAGGCCATTCGGCCCAACCAGTCCCTGCCGGTGTTTATGCTCCACTCGAGCCTCCTCCCGTCTTTCCTCATCTCACCCTATCAGCGTAACCCTCTATTCCCTTCTCCCTCATATGTTTGTCTAGCCTCCCCTTAAATGCATCTATACTATTCGCTTCAACCACTCCCTGTGGTAGCGAGTTCCACATTCTCACCACTCTCTGGGTAAAGAAGTTTCTTCTGAATTCCCTATTGAATTTCTTGGTGACTATCTTTCATTGATGGCCTCTAGTTATGCTCTTCCCCACAAGTGGAAACACTCTCTCTGTATCCACTCTATCAAAACCTTTCATAATTTAAAGATCTCTATTAGGTCACCCCTCACCCTTCTCTTGAAAAAGGAGACCCAGCCTGTTCCTGATATGTATACCCTCACAGTTCTGGTATCATCCTTGTAAATCTTCTCTGCACCCTTTCCAATGCCTCTACATCCTTTTTATAATATGGCGACCAGAACTGTACGCAGTACTCCAAGTGTGGCCTAACCAAGGATAGATACAAGAGTCACAGAATCATAGAGTTATACAGCACAGAAAGAGGCCCTTCGGCCCATCGTGTCCATACCGGCCATCAAGCCCTGTCTATTCTAATCCCATTTTCCAGCACTTGGTCCGTAGCTTTGTATGCTATGGCGTTTCAAGTGCTCATCTAAATGCTTCTTGAATGTTGTGAGGGTTCCTGCCTCTACCACCTTTTCAGGCAGTGAGTTCCAGATTCCAACCACCCTCTGGGTGAAAAAGTTTTCCCTCAAATCCCCTCTAAACCTCCTGCCCCTTACCTTGAAACTATGCCCCCTGGTTATTGACCTCTCTACTAAGGGGAAAAGTTTCTTTCTATCTACCCTATCTATGCCCCTCATAATTTAGCAAGTTTAGCATAACTTCACTACTTCTCAATTCCATCTTTTCAATTTTGATTTTCTTTCTTTTAAGTGTATCAATGTTTACAAAGCTTGTACCCATTGGTACAAAACACATTGAAGAATGAACTATCAGGCCAGAATTTTGAAGTTTAGACCTCCCGGGAGTGGAGAAAGGGGTAGCTGGTATAACGGGGGATACCTGGATATCCGGGTTTCCCCACATGGTGTCCTCATCTCGCTGCAGCTGCCAGGAATCTTGAGGCCCGGGATCCCTGACCAGCCACAGTTAAACCTGCACAGCCGGTTAAATCAGAGGCTTCCAGCCTCATTATAATATTTAAAGTTATAATATATATAACTGAATGCCCCCTCCCCGCCCCCCCCGTCCCGCCTCCGTTACACCCAGAAGTAGGCGGGTTGGAGTCGGGATTCACATTTTGTAACACTTTAACCTCCCACACGACCCCAAGCCACCCGTTTTTTGGGGTTGAAATTCCCCCCTCTGTTTCTAATAACAATATCTGATTGTGGAACTCGAGCGTCTGTTATACACGATGAGTGTCTTCCTTCTTATGATCAGATGGAGTTAATTACAGGAGTAAGCAAAATTCTGCAGTTTATTTTTAAGATGATAGTGTGGCGGAGCCACCAAAGGACTCAGAGCGGTTAATTCCTTTAACAGCAGCACGGTGGCATAGTGGTTAGCACTGTTGCCTCACAGCGCCAGGGACCCGGGTTCAAATCCGGCCTCGGGTGACTGTCTGTGTGGAGTTTGCACATTCTCCCCGTGTTTGCGTGGGTTTCCTCCGGGTGCTCCGGTTTCCTCCCACAGTCCAAAGATGTGCAGGTTAGGTTAGGTTGATTGGCCATGATAAAAAAAATTGACCCTTAGTGTTAGGGGGGATTAAATACGTGGGGTTACGGGGTTACGGGGATAGGGCTTGGGTGGGATGGCTGTTGTTAAGTCTGTGTGTTATAGTGAGAATTACTACACAGACCACAAGAGTAAATTCAACAGGTCTTTACTGGTTGGAGGTCGGACTATACTGAATACAATATTATTACACTGTGCTTATATACCGGTGTGGTCACCACTGGTATTACGTACACAGCAGCCAAAGAAAGTAGTACCTTTCTTAAGGTGGACCAGGCTTAAGTTCTCTTAAGGTGGAACAGGTTACATACACCACAATCCTCCATTTTTAGCTTAACAGTCATATCCCCAAATAAACATAACATATATACATATATAACTTCAGGTATAACAGTTCAAAGGTTCAGTCTCTCAGGAGGCTTTCTGATTCGGCTTGGATAACGCCTTTCAGTGGTCTCTGATTCTTGTTGTTGAGGTGCCTCCTCTAGTTGGTTGCCAATGTATTGGGTGTCATCATCATCAAATACATTCTCGGCCGAGGTAGATGCTTCAGGTTCGTGAACGTCTTCCACAGCTGTCTCTGTCACAACCATGGGTTCGACCCTTGCTCTCGACTCTACCAGTTGATCCGCATGACGCCTTATCACATTATGACCAATATCTACGGTGTACATCAGAGGTCCTTGTCTGGCCCGGATTGTTCCGGACTGCCATTTGTCGTTTCCATAGCCCCTTGCCATCACTGGTTGTCCTACGTCGAAAGTTCGAGTGGTCTTGCTGTTAATATGCCGAAACTGTTTGTTTTCCACTTCCCTCCGCACATTTGGTTTTAACAAGTCCAACTTGGACCGCAACCTCCTGTTATAAAACATCATAGCAGGACTTTGGTTAGTCACGGCATGATCGGCGTTTCTATATGACATCAGGAACTTATCGACCTTGTGTTGCAGCGGAATCTGATCATCATTCATGGCCTTAATAGCCTTTTTGAATGTCTGGACAAATCTTTCAGCCAACCCGTTTGTCGCCGGATGATATGGGGCAGAGGTATAATGTTTAACTCCATTCTTCTTCAAGAATTGTTGGAATTCTTCCGATACAAACTGTGGTCCGTTGTCCGAACAGATCTGTTCTGGCAATCCGTTCCTTGCGAATATTGTTCTTAACACCGCAATTGACTTTTCTGAAGTAGTGGTATTCATCTTGATGACTTCTGGCCATTTGGAATGTGCGTCCACCACGATTAGGAACATGGAGTCCATGAATGGACCAGCAAAGTCAATGTGTACGCGTTGCCATGGGGCTGAAGGCCATTCCCATGGGTGTAGCGGTGCTATCGGAGGTGCATTTTGCACTTTTTGACACCCAGCGCAGCTTTTCGTTAACTCCTCAATCTGTTGGTCAATACCCGGCCACCATACGTAAGCCCTAGCAAGACTTTTCATTTTAACTCCCCCCAGATGACCTTCATGTAGTTCTTTTAAAACTCTTTCCCTTAACTTGGGAGGAATAATCACTCTTGTCCCGTACATCAAAGTACCATGGCAGATGGACAGCTGGTCTCGCCTTGCCGAGAATGCCGGTAACAGAGGATCACCCCGTGTTGGCCATCCTTTCACTGTCACCTCGTAGACTCTGGACAGTGTCGGGTCGTTCCTGGTTTCTCTTTCAATACTTGCGTTGGTGACAGGTAAACACTCAATAATGGTCGAATGAAATAACTCAACAGGGTCAACTTCCGTCGTGTCTTCATCTTCAGGTAGTGGCAGGCGCGACAGGCCATCAGCATTGCCATGCTGTTTCGTACCTTTGAATTCTATCTGATATTGATGTGCCCCTAAGAAAAGAGACCATCTCTGGAGACGCTGTGCTGTCATCACCGAAACACCCTTCTTAGGGTTAAAAATGGACACCAACGGTTGATGGTCCGTCAGAAGTGTGAATTTTTGGCCCTGTAGGTAATGATTAAACTTCTTCACTCCCCATACAAGGCTAAGGGCCTCCCTATCGATCTGCGCATAGTTGCGCTCAGCGGAGGTCAATGATCTGGATGCAAACGCGACTGGCCTTTCCGTGCCATTTGGCAATTTATGTGAGAGTACTGCCCCAATACCATATGGAAAAGCATCACAAGCCAACCGAATAGGCAGTGTCGGGTTGAAGTGAGCCAACACTTCCTCTGAGGTGATCAATTCTTTGCTTTTGCGAAATGCCTTCTTACAGTTTTCGCCCCAGTCCCATGGTACCCCTTTCTGTAAAAGAGCGTTCAACGGATGCAGCACCGTGGATAGATTTGGCAGAAATTTATGGTAGTTGTTAATTAATCCTAGAAACGACCTCAACTGAGAGACATTCTCCGGAGCGGGAGCCTTTACAACTGCCGCTATCTTGTCAGGAGACTTATGAAGCCCCTCCCGGTCAATGACATGACCACAGTACGAGATCCGCTTCTGGAAGAACTCACATTTCTGCCGATTTACCCTAAGTCCATACTCTTTCAGTCTGTTGAGGACCAGTTCCAAGTTAGCGAGATGCTGTTCATCACCATCACCTGTGATCAGAATGTCATCCAGGTAACATTGTGTGCCTGGAATTCCCTGTAATACCTGCTCCATGGCCCTCTGCCAAATTGCTGGAGCCGATGCCACACCAAAAACCAGCCTATTGTACTGGTACAACCCTCGATGCGTGTTGATCGTGAGGTATTGGCGTGACTCTTCTTCAACCTCCATCTGCAAGTACGCCTGCGCCAGGTCTATCTTGGTGAAGTGTTTCCCGCCAGACAGTGAAGCAAAAATATCCTCAATCCGTGGAAGCGGATACTGCACCGTGTGAAGCACCGGATTAATGGTGATCTTAAAATCTCCACAGATGCGACCCTTCCCTGGATCTCCTGGCTTATTGTTCGCAGGACGTTTCATAACAGGAACAATGGGCGTAGCCCACTCACTCCAATCTACTTTAGACAGTACCCCTGAACGTTCTAGTGCTTCCAGCTCCGCTTCAACCACAGGTCGTATTGCATAGGGTACCGGTCTGGCTTTAAAAAATTTTGGTTGTGCATGTTCATCAATCTTGATGTTTGCCGTAATTCCTCTCAGTGTTCCCAGTCCCGGCTAGAACACCTCTTTAGCCTCATCCAATATTCTGGACAATCGTTTAGGTTTGACAGCTGTATCCCCGGAATCTACCGTTAGTGCTTTCAAGGAGTGCCAGTCCATATTCATTTTCCTAATCCACTCCCATCCTAGTAGTGGTGGACCTCCTTCAGGTAGCACATATAAGTCCATTACTTGGCTTCCTTCGCCCTTGTGGACCACTTCTACCTCTATTTTTCCGATGGGGTACACTCTTTGCCCCGTGTACGTTTTCAATATAATCTCCGTATCCTGTAAGGGAATATGTTGGAATAACCTTCTGTAATCTTTCTTATTCATGACCGTCAATGCCGATCCAGTGTCCAATTCCATTTTTACTTGGACTCCTGCTATCTTAAGAGTGACCCAAATTGTCTGGAGGTCTGTATCCTTACCAACATTGTGTATTCTTAAGCTATCCAGTTCATTACTGCTAGCGTCTGAATCTGACTTCTGTTCAGTCAAACTGTTCTTTGTCACCTTGTGTACCTTTGCATATTTTCCTTGCGGTGACTTTTTATTGCTGGTCTTCTTTCCTGACCGGCATACTTTAGCTATGTGGTCAAACCTGCCACACGTTCTGCATTCTTGGTTTTTAAACCAACACTGGTTCTGATCGTGCGTTGTCTTTCCACAACGATAACATTTGACAGAACTCAAACCCAATTTGTTTGTACCGAGTTCCGGTGGCCGTAGCTGCATTACTGCCGTGCCTCTCGCTGCGGCCTCGTGTGCTGCTGCCATAGTGACCGCCTTCTCGAGAGACAGCTCATTCTCCTCGAGCAGTCGCCTTTGTGTATCCTGTTTAAATAAACCACACACAAATCTACCTCGAAGTGCCTCTGTCAGTCCCGTTCCAAACTGACAATATTTTGCTAGCTTACGTAGTTCCATCAAATATTCAGCATTGCTTTCATTTTGCCGCTGTCTTCTATCGTAAAATTTAAATCGTTCCGCTAGCATCAGCGGCGTGGGGCTAAGATGATTTTTTAGGACAGTAACAATCTGTTCGAACGTCTTATCCGCCGGTTCATCTGGTGATAACAGGTGTTTCAATTGCCCGTATGTCTTCGCACCCATTAAGTTTAGTAATGTTAGTGCTTTATCTGTCTCAGGAATTTTATTTGCCTTACAATAGTTTTGTATGCGTTCTACATACATAGCCCAGTCTTCTATATCACTGTCGAAGGCATTAATGTTCCCATGTTTAGGCATCGTAGCAATTTATCGTATTTTTAATGTTATCTAAGATGGCGGCTTCCCGCTCTTGCCGTCGTCCTCTGCCCACAAAATGGCGGTTTTCCCGCGCTTGGTGGTCTTCACCCGTCCCCCGACGCTGTCTCCGCTTCACCGCGGCTCTCGCGCCTTCAGTTTCCCCAGACGCTGCGCCTTTAGCCCGAATGCGACCCTTATCTCCGGTCGCGATCGATGTCCCACGCTGCGCCTCTCGCTCGAAAGCGGCCCGGCCCTTATCTCTGGTCGCGATCGACCTCACCGCCCTTATTCCTCCGTCTTCCCAGCCCCGTCTGTACAGCCAACGCGGTTGACTTTCTGTCGCGTCGCTGCCCGGCTTACCCACCACGAGGTAGTAGAAGAAGCTGACAGTCGCTGATGGAGGCTTCGAGGTCAGGATGTCTTCTGCACTCCGGTTGCTCGATGCCTGCCGCTCGACGTGTCTTCCCATAGGTGATGAGGGTGGAAACCTCTCTTCGACGTCCTGTCTGTGGACGAAGTCGCCGTGGAAATTACTGCAGCAGGGTAAGAATCGGACTCGTCGCCACTGCTAAGTCTGTGTGTTATAGTGAGAATTACTACACAGACCACAAGAGTAAATTCAACAGGTCTTTACTGGTTGGAGGTCGGGCTATACTGAATACAATATTATTACACTGTGCTTATATACCGGTGTGGTCACCACCGGTATTACGTATACAGCAGCCAAAGAAAGTAGTACCTTTCTTAAGGTGGACCAGGCTTAAGTTCTCAAGGTGGAACAGGTTACATACACCACAGCTGTTGGTGTAGGGACCGGGTGATAGGGTTTGGATGATCAGCCATGATCTCATTGAATGGCGGAGCAGGCTCGAAGGGCCGAATGGCCTGCTCCTATCTTCTATGTTTCTATGTAGTTACTGTCTGTGCCTGTACCTTTAATTACACTGTTTGACTGTACAATGCCAGTTACCTTTACAGCACGTGATGCCCCAATGGCGGGAAGAACGTGATGACGTCATGACGTCACTCTTCTGATCAGGGGATCAGTCCTCGTGGAGCCCTCAAGGAGAATAGACCTGTTATTGATGTGTCCTAGCAGTTTCCAGTTTAAACTCGTTTGATTTCATTAAAGTTCATTAATTTAATTACCTGAGTCGAACTCAGTCTTTTTGATAGGAACCTCCGTTCCTACAATAGAGTAAATAAGGAGAAAGTGTTTCCACGTCACAGGACAACAGGTAGGTGATTGGTTGGTGAGTATTACAGCTCTTTTGCTCGCTCGATTAGGTAAGTGGATTAAATTCAGAACAGGGAGAGTAACTACAGGAAACTCTCAATTTACCGGCATCTAAAATAACCGGAAATCTCTCTTAACCGGCAAAATTCAGGAGTAGGTTCAGCTAAGTTTTACTTCATATTAATGGCCGTTCCTGGATCTGTGGCCATGTAACCGGGTTTCTGCACCTGTTGCTATGCAACAGGGACGCCTGGATCTGTGGCCATGTACGGGGCTCTTGTACCTTTTACTATACCTCTCTGTAATCCGGACTTTTTGCTAAACCGGCACCATGCCGGTCCCGTCGATGTCGGATTAAAAAGAGTTTCCTGTACTATAACTTTATTGAATTAATAACTTAAACTAAATTAACAAATTAAAATTAAAAATAATCGTTTGAATAAAAACTGTAACTAAATATATAAATAAAATAAGGTTAGATAGAGATGGCAGGGCAGGTGGTGTGTCGTAACTGCAGCATGTGGGAGTTGGTGGAGACCAACGAGATCCTGAGCAACCACATCTGCGATAAGTGTCTGCAGCTCGAGGAACTTTGGCTCTAAGTTGTTGAGCTGGAGTCCGAGCTGCAGACATTGCGATGCATCAGGGAAGGGGAGAGTTATTGGACACTTTGTTCCAGGAAGTAGCCATACCCCTTAGGCTAAGTAGTACTTTAGAGTTAGTCAATGGTCAGGGTCAGGAGGGTGTGACTGCGAGTCAGGAAGGTATGGGGACCCAGGATATAGTGATGGAGGAGCCTCAGCCAACAGGTACGAGGTACTTACTATCTGTATGAATGAGAACAAGGACTGCAGGGAGGATGGGAAAACTGACCACGGCACCATGGTACAGGAGGCCATTCAAGTTGGGGGGGGGCGGAATGTAGTTGTGGTAGGTGACAGTATAGTTAGGGGGATAGACACTGTTCTCTGCAGCCACAACAGGGAGTACCGAAAGCAGTGTTGCCTGCCCAGTGCCAGGGTTAAAGACATCTCCTTGTGGCTGGTGAAGAACTTGGAGTGGGAAGGGGAAGATCAGTTGTCGTGGTCCACGTAGGAACCAACGACATAGGTAGAACTAGGAATGAGGCTCTGCTGAGAGTTTGAGGAGTTGGGGTCCAAATTAAAAAGCAGAACCTCAAAGGTAACAATCTCTGGATTGTTACCTGAACCTCGCGCCTCTCAAAGCTGTCAAACGCTGACAATTCATCTGTCAAAAAATTTTCGACAGATGAAGCGTCATACACTGACGTCCTCTGTCACCGGCTTTCCCTTGATTGGCCGGTAAACCCGCAGGGCGGACTTAACAAGGTCAATCAAGGGAAAATAGAGTGGGTTGGTCAGACGTCACTGGGGCGGGTCTAAAACACGAAAACCAGCAGTCCCGCCCCCAACGCGCCTTCATTGACAAAATCCAGCCCATTGTGTCCTCCTCACAACTTGCTTTCCCACCTATCTTTGTATCGTCAGCAAATTTGGCAGCAGTACACTCGGTCCCTTCATCCAAGTCATTAATATAGATTGTAAACAGCTGAGGCCCCAGCACTGACCCCTGTGGCACCCCACTAGTTACAGTTTGCCAACCTGAAAATGACTCATTTGTCCCTACTCTCTGTTTTCTGTTAGTTAGCCAATCCTCTATCCATCCTAATATATTACCCCCAAATCCATGAGCTCTTATCTTGTGCAGTAACCTTTTATATGGCACCTTATCGAATGCCTTCTGGAAATCCAAATATATGACATCTACTGGTTTCCCTTTATCCACCCTGCTCATTACATCCTCAAAGAACTCTAGCAAATTTGTCAAACATGATTTCCCTTTCATAAAACCATGCTGACTCTGCTTGATTGTATTATGATTTTCTAACTGTCCTGCTACTGCTTCCTTAAGAATGGATTCGAGCATTTTCCCAATGACAGATGTTAGGCTACCTGGCCTATAGTTTCCTGCTTTCTGTCTCCCTCCTTTCTTGAATAAGGGCGTTACATTTGCGGTTTTCCAATTCGCTGGAACCTCTCCAGAATCCAGGGAATCTTGTTAGATTACAACCAATGCATCCACTATCTCTGCAGCCACTTCTTTTAAGACCCTAGGATGTAAGCCATCAGGTCCAGGGGACTTGTCAGCCTTTAGTCCCATTAGTTTGCCAAGTACTTTTTCTCTAGTGATGGTGATTGTTTTAAGTTCCTCCCTCCTTTTATCTACTATTATTGGGATGTTTTTAGTGTCTTCTACCATGAAGACAGATACAAAATATTTGTTCAAAGTCTCTGCCATTTCCCTGTTTCCCATTATTAATTCCCATTATTAATTCCCCAGTCTCATCCTCTAAGGCGCGAACGTTTACTTTAGCTTCTCTCTTCCTTTTTATATACCTGTAGAAGCTCTTACTGTCTTTTATTATATTTCTTGCTAGATTACTCTCATAATCTATCTTCTTCCTCTTTATTATTTTTTCAGTCATCCATAATATGATAGAATTTTATCAAATCAAATCAAATCAAATCAACTTTTTATTGTCATTGTTAGTGCACAAGTGCAGTACAACGAAATGTAGGCTTGCGGCTCCCGAGAGTGTACAATTTGGATTAGGACACTTAAACATTTCAACATACATTTGTACATATATATTAGCATAAATATGACCATAATAAAGTGCAGGCTTTAGTGTTTATTTGTGGAGTTCAGTAGGATGACAGCCCTGGGAAAGAAGCTGTTCCTAAATCTGGTCGTACGGGTGCGAATGCATCTGTAGCGTCTTCCAGATGGTAGGAGGGTGAACAGACTGTGGCTGGGGTGGGTAGGGTCTTTGATGATGGACCGTGCCCTCCGTAGGCAGCGTTTCTGATATATATGTTCTATGGTCGATAGCCGGGTGCCGGTAATGCGTTGGGCAGTTTTGACTACCCGCTGCAGGGCTTTCCGGTCATGGGAGCTACAGCTGCCGTACCATACCGTGATACAGTTTGTCTGGATGTTCTCTATAGTGCAGCGGTAGAAGTTAGAGAGGATCGGGGGTGACAGATTACATCCCTTCAGCCTCCTCAAGAAATATAGGCGCTGCTGGGCCTTCTTCACCAGAGAGGAGGTGTTGAGGGACCAGGAGAGGTCTTCCGTGATGTGGACTCCGAGGAACTTAAAGCTGGCCACCCTTTCCACCTCCGCCCCATTGATGTGGATGGGGGTGTGACTTCCGCCTTTGGACTTCCTGAAGTCCACGATTATTTCCTTTGTTTTCTTGGTGTTAAAGGCCAGGTTGTTGTCGGCGCACCACTTCACGAGATGCTGGACCTCCTCCCTGTAGGCTGACTCATCGTTGTTGGTGATCTGGCCTACTACCGTGGTGTCATCTGCAAACTTGATGATGGTGTTGGAACCATTAACAGCCACACAGTCGTGGGTGAAGAGGGAGTAGAGGAGGGGGCTCAGCACACATCCTTGTGGGGCCCCCGTGTTCAGGGTCGGAGGGGGGAGGTGTGGTTACCTAATTTGACAGACTGGGGTCTGTTTGTTAGGAAGTCCAGGGTCCAGTTGCAGAGGGAAGTGTTCAGGCCAAGAGTTTGGAGTTTGGTGGCCAGCTTGTTGGGGACGATAGTGTTGAATGCTGAGCTGTAGTCTATAAACAGCATTCTGATGTAGGTCTCCTTACCATCTAGGTGATTCAGTGCCGAGTGTAGAGCAGTTGTGATTGCATCCTCCGTTGATCTGTTTGCCCGATAGGCAAACTGGAGTTTGAAAGTGATTTTAGTTAAGTCTGAAACTAGGGTCTTAAATCTAAACAAAGCAAAATACATAGGTATGAGGTGCGAGTTGGCTAAGGTAGATTGGGAAACTACATTAAAAGGTATGATAGTAGAGAAGCAATGGCTAACATTTAAAGAATGAATATATAATTTACATCAAATATACATTCCTTTTAGGCACAAAAATCCCACAAGAAAAGTGGTCCAACCGTGGCTAACAAGAGAAGTTAAAGATAGTATTAGATCAAAGGAAGAGGCTTATAATTTTGCCAAAAAGAATAGTAAGCCTGAGGATTGAGAGGATTTTAGAATTCAGCAAAGGACGACCAAGAAATTGATAAGGAAAGAGAAAAAAGAATATAAGAGTAAATTAGCAAGAGACATAAAAACAGATTGTAAAAGCTTCTATAGGTATGTAAGTAGGAAGAGATTAGTGAAAGTAAATGTGGGTCCATTAGAGGCAGAGACAGCAGAAATTATAATGGGGAATAAGGAAATGGCAGAGAAATTAAACAAATCTGTGTTAACAGTAGAAGACACAAAAAACATTCTGGAAATAATGGGGAACCAAGGGTATAGAAAGAATGAGGAACTTAAAGAAATCAGTATAAGTAAAGACATAATGCTGGTGAAATTAATGGGACTAAGTGGCGACAAATCCCCTGGACCTGACGATTTGCATCCTAGGGTTTTAAAAGAGGTAGCTGCAGAGATCGTGGATTCACTGGTATTAATCTTCCAGAATTCCCTAGATACTAGAACAGTCCCCAAGGATTGGAAGGTAGCAAACATAACCCCGCTATTTAAGAAAGGAGGAAGAGAAAAACGGGGAACTATTGGCCAGTTAGCCTGACATCAGTAGTAGGCAAAATGCTAGAATCTATTATTAGGGACGTGGTAACAGGGCACTTAGAAAATCATAACATGATTAGGCAAAGTAAACATGGTTTTATGAGAGGGAAATCGTGTTTGACAAATCTGTTAGAGCGTTTTGAAGATTTAATTAGTAGGATGGATAGCCATGATCTTATTAAATGGCGGAACAGGCTCAAGGGGCCGAATGGCCTACTCCTGCTCCTATCTTCTATGTTTCTTCTATAAGGGGGAACCAGTGGATGTCGTGTATTTGGATTTTCAAAAAGCATTTGATAAGGTGCCACACAAGAGGTTATTACACAAAATTAGGACTCGTGGGATTGGGGGTAATATATTAGCATGGATTGAGAATTGGTTAATGGACAGAAAACCGAAGGTAGGAATAAACAGGACTTTTTGGGTTGGCAGGCTGTAATTAGTGGGGAACCGCAAGGATCAGTGCTTGGGCCTCAGCTATTTACAATCTATATTAATGACTCGGATGAAGGGATTAAGTGTAACATATCCAAGTTTGCTGATGATACAAAGTTAGGTGGGAAAGTAAGCTTGTAGAGAGATATAGACAGGTTGACTGAGTGGGCAAGAACATGGCAAATGGAATCCAATGTAGGGAAGAGTGAAGTTGTCCACTTTAGTAGGCAAAACAAAAAAGCAGAATATTTTTTGAATGGTGAGAGACTGGGAAATATTTGCAGACAGAGGGACCTGGGTGTCCTTGTACATGAAACGCAGAAAGTTAACATGCAGGTACAGCATGCAATTAGGAAACCAAATGGTATGTTAGCTTTTGTTACAAAGGGATTAGAGTATAAGAGTAAAGAAGTCTTACTACAATTATACTGGGCATTGGTGAGGCCACACCTGGAGTACTGTGTACAGTTCTGGTCTCCTTACCTAAGGAAAGACATACTTGCCTTATATGGAGTGCAACGAAGGTTCACCAGGCTGGTTCCTGGGATGAGGGGATTGCCCTATGAGGAGAGATTGAGTAGACTAGGCCTATATTCCTTAGAGTTTAGAAGAATGAGAGGTGATCTCATTGAAACATATAAAATTCTTAAGGGGCTTGACAGGGTTAATGCTGAGAAAATGTTTCCCCTGGTTGGGGAATCTAAAACACGTGGCCACAGTCTCAGAATAAGGGGTCGGCCATTTAGGACTGAGATGAGGAGAAATTTCTTCACTCAAAGGGTTTTGAATCTTTGGAATTCTCTACCCAGAGGGCTGTGGAGGCTCAGTCGTTGAGTATATTCAAGACAGAGGTCGATATAGTTTTGGGAACTAAGGGAATCAAGGGATATGGGGATAGCGCGGGAAGGTGGAATTGAAGTAGAAGATCAGCCATGATCTTGTTGAATGGTGGAGCAGGCTTGAAGGGCCGAATAGCCGACTCCTGCTCCTATTTCTTATGTTCTTAATGCTGACGTTGTTCTTTATTTCTTGTTTATGTTCTAATGGAGGGTCGGTAACCAGAGGACACAGATTTAAGGTAATTGGCAAAAGAAGCAGAGGGGGGTGAGGAAAATATTTTTTACACCGCGAGTTGTTGTGATCCGGTATGCGCTACCTGAAAGGGCGGTGGAAGCAGATTCAATAGTAACTTTCGAAAGGGAATTCGATAAATACTTGAAGGGGAGAAATTTGCAGGGCTATGGGGAAAGAGCGGGGCGGGGGGAGAGTGGGACTAATTGGAGAGCTCTTTCAAAGAGCCGGCACAGGCACGATGGGCCGAATGGCCTCCTTCTGTGCTGTAAGATTATATTCTATGAAAGTGTTACCAATAGCAACCTGTCTGCACGGCAACATCAAAAATGGCAGCTGTCTGCGAGTCTGACACTTAATTAGGTGTCACCTTTTAAAAAAACATTGGAAATAGAGTAAAATGGAGTTTAAGTACTGTCATTTTTAGGTGAGAGAATCTGTGTGAAGGTTACATTTAATGAAACACTTGGGAGCCTGACCTTCAACATTGCCAATCAATAATAATTCAGTAGAACAGAGATTACACTCGTGAGGCGTCTGCGGAGGAGTCGAATTAAAGTTCTCCACTAGATGGGGCTGCAGGTAATCATACGGCAGAATGCAGAGAATGTGAGAGGTTTATTTTTAAAGGATCACTAAAATTTTCAGCATAAATGCTCAGGTCTTTTTTTGAGTCCCTTGAACTCAATGTAACTGAGAATCGTGCGGCTCCTATACTGAGCAGCCAATCCAAAATTTGCCACTTTTTACACCCGGGTGTCAATCTATTCAATTAAACAGATTTAAGTGCCTTAATTCTAGTGAAGACCATTTCTGCAGTTCCTTTCATCAAAGTAAATTTGACAGCACGCCTACCCAGTATTACTGCGGCCGTTGCACTCTCTTCCACAGTGAAAATTGATGCGCTATCGAGCTCACTTCATCCAAAGCTCTGCTGCCCGTATCCTATCTCGCACCAAGTCCCGTTCACCCATCACCCCCCTGTGCTCGCTGACCAACATTGGCTCCCGCTCCGGCAACGCCTCGAACTTAAAATTCTCATTCTTATGTTCAAATCCTTACAAGATCTCACCCCTCCCTATCTTTGTAACCTCCGCCAGCCTCCGAGACCTCTGCGCGCCTCCAATTCTGGCCTCTTGCGCATCCCCTGATTTCCTCCACTCCACCATTGGTGGCCGTGCCTTCAGCTGCCGAGGCCCTAAGCTCTGGAATTCCCTCCCTAAACCTCTCCGCCTCACTCTCTCCTCCTTTAAGACGCTCCTTAAAATCTACCTCTTTGACCAAGCTTTTGGTCAGCTGTCCTAATAAGGCAGAAATTCCGATCCCTACGGGTGTGTACGCACTGTGTACTCACCCGTAGGGCCAAGGGAAATGCCGGTTTCAGGCATGCGCTGGAAACCGGCATTTCTGATCTGTCAAGAAAGCTCTTGACAGATCCTCCGCCTGCCCTGGAGCAGAGCCTCTGCGGGGGGAGAGTTCAGTTTTTTGGAGACCCTCCACCCGCAGAAAACCCTCACAATTCTTGCTCCTATAAAGGCTAAGAGTTGAAGAAAGTAAAAAAAAAAAGTTTTTCCCGCTGATTTATCATTTTAAACTACTTTAAAGAAAGGTAAGTTTATTTTTAGCCCCGTTAAAAACTTTAATTATTCTTTTCAAAAATTTAAATTTTTGTTTAAAATAGTTAATTTATGTAATTTATAGTCATTTTAAAAGTGTGATTTAAAAAAAAAAAAAAAAAATTTATTTGAAGTTTTACTTATGTTTTGGGGCTGATCTCTATTCATAGGACAGGTCTTCCTGTCAAATCTATGAATGGAGATTCCCTGCTCTGATTGGCTCCCCATGGCCCACGTGATCCCAGGGACGCTGCGAACTACCTGCGCCCCTGGGATACGCGGGCCCTGCGCACCGACAGTTTGAAGAGGCACAGCAACGGAACTCTGTGCCTCCCGGGAGCCCTCTGGTCTAGGCGGAGATTTTTCTAAATCGCAGCCCTCCGCCCGCGGGAGGGCTGTGAACGGAATTTCTGGGCCAATATTATCTCTTTAAATGGCTCGGTGTCAAATTATGCCTGATATCGCTCCTGTGAAGTGCCTTGGGACAACTTACTATGTGAAAGACGCTATAACATTCACTCCCTCCACCACCGGCGCACCGCGGCTGCAGTGTGTACCATCTACAAGATACACTGCAGCAACTCGCCAAGGCTTCTTTGGCAGCACCTCCCAAACTCGTGACCTCTTCTGCCTAGAAGGACAAGGGCAGCAGGTGCATGGGAACACCACCACCTCCAAGATCCCCTCCAAGTCACACACCATCCTGACTTAGAAGTATATTGTCGTTCCTTCATCGTCGCTGGGTCAAAATCCTGGAACTCCCTCCCTAACAGCACTGTGGGAGCACCTTCACCACACGGACTGCAGCGGTTCAAGAAGGCGGCTCACAACCACCTTCTCAAGGACAACTAGGGATGGGCAGTAAATGCTGGCCTTGCCAGCGATGCCCACATCCCATAAGCAAATAAAAAAATATGTAAATACAAGTTGTTCTCGCAGCTCATCAGCCACAGTTTTTCCTAATACCAAACCCAGACGGTAAATACATTAAAGGACCAAGGTGTTTTTAACTGTCTTCTGTCTTCTGACGTAACTGGAAAAAGCTTTATCAACAATAGTTACAATTATCCATTACCTCCTTTACTAAAGCCTCTTTAGTATTCCTAATACTAGCTTAAGTTATCCTAGGCTGTTTTTAAATACTTTTCCCTTGTCTCTTGACAATTGTACCTTTTATACCTGATGATATAATCATTTTTAGGTTAATATCCCCAAGAATATCTCTGTTTTAGTCATTTAGGCTTCACGTTAGCATGAACCTAACAGATTGGGTAGGCTGGGGTTGATTTCTTTGGAACAGAGGAGGCTGAGGGGAGATTTAATCGAGGTGTATAAAATTATGAGGGGCCTAGATAGAGTGGATAGGAAGGACCTATTTCCCTTAGCAGAGGGGTCAATAACCAGGGGGCTTAGACTTAAAGTAATTGGCAGAAGGATTAGAGGGGAGTTGAGGAGAACTTTTTTACCCAGAGGGTGGTGGGGGTCTGGAACTCACTGCCTGAAAGGGTGGTAGAGGCAGAAACCCTCATCACATTTAAAAAGTACTTGGATATGCCCTTGAAGGGCCGTAACCTACAGGGCTACGGGCCAAGAGCTGGAAAGTGGGATTAGGCTGGGTGGCTCTTTTTCAGCCGGCACGGACAAGATGGGCTGAATGGCCTCCTTCTGTGTCAGAAATTTCTATGATTCTAACCCTTCATTCTATCCTTGGGATGTACCTAACTGCATGCCTCAAAAGTATCTTTCTCAGATTTTCCTTTATCAGTGAAAGTTTAGCTCTCCTGCAATCAGGTACTGACATTAAATTATCTGCAGCAATAATTTGTCTCACCAAATCTAAATCTAATGATGCAATGATCGCTATTGCCCAGATGCTCTCCCAGATGGAGATCTAACAACTTCTTAGGATCTGTGATGAGGACTAAATATAATGAACTTCCCTGTCCAGTGTGCTCCCGAACAAGCTATCACTGACAGTGCCAATAACAACATCAACTTGCAATTATATAGCGCCTTTAACGTAGTAAAACGTCCCAAGGCACTTCACATGAGCGTTATCAGGCAAAAACTGATGCTTGTAAATCCTCCTTGTTTAGACCACACTTAGAGTACTGTGTACAGTTCTGGGCGCCATATTATAAAAAGGATAAAGAGGCACTGGAGAGGGTGCAGAGAAGATTTACAAGGATGATACCAGAAATGCGAAGTTATACCTATCCGGAAAGGATGAACAGGCTGGGTCTCTTTTCCTTTGAAAAATGAAGGCTGAGGGGTGACCCAATAGAGGTCTTTAAAATTATGAGAGGTTTTGATAGAGTGGATACAGAGAGAGTGTTTCCACTTGTGGGGAAGAGCAAAACTAGAGGCCATCAACATAAGATAGTCACCAAGAAATCAAATATGGAATTCAGAAGAAACTTCTTTATCCAGAGAGTGGTGAGAATGTGGAACTCGCTACCACAGGGAGTGGTTGAGGTAAATAGTATAGATGCATTTAAGGGGAGGCTGGACAAACATATGAGGGAGAAGTGAATAGAGCGGTATGCTGATAGATTTAGATGAGGAAGGATTGGAGGAGGCTCAAATGGAGCATAAACACCGGCATGGACTGGTTGGGCCGTATGGCCTGTTTCTGTGCCATATAGCCTATGTACAGGAAACTCTTTGGTATCCGGCACCGACGGGACCGGGATGGTGCCGGTTGATTAAAAATTCCGGATGACGGAGAGGGTTATCTACCAAGGCTATTTTTAACAAACAAAAATAAAAAAATCAAGAAATGTGCAGTTTACAGTAATTGGGTACTCCCGGCAGCGCGGGAGAGTCAGACTCCTGTTATTGAGGTGTTCGGACTTCCGACAGCGCCAAGAAGCCGAGTCGTGGCAGTTTGGAGAACTACCCCCACTGACTAACTCGGCCACCGCGGGAGACTCGGACTCGGCAACATTTCCGGTTATTGAGGTGTTGTTTTCGGAGTATGAATTTTGCTGGTTAATAGAGAATTCCGGATATTTAGGTGTCGTTTAAACTAGAGTTTCCTGTAATTCTAAATAATACATAATTTTGAACACCCCTATAAAATCCCCCCTTAACCTTGTCTGCTCTAAGGAGAATATACCCAGTTTCTCTAGTCTCTCCACGCAACTGAAATCTTTCATCCTTGGTACTATTCCAATAAATCTCCTCTGCACCCTCTCCAAGGCCTTGACATCCTTCCTAAGGTGTGGTGCCCAGAATTGGACACAATACTCCAGCTGAGACCTAGCCAGTGTTTTATAAAAGTGTAGCATTTCTTCCTTGCCTCTGTACTCTATGCCTCTATTTATGAAGCCAAGGGTTCCATCAGTCTTTTTAACAGCCTTATCAACTTGACCTGCTACCTTCAAAAACGTGTGTACCTCTATCCCCAGGTCTCTCTGTTCTCTGCCTCCCCCTTTAACTTTATACCCTTTAGTTTATATTGCCTCTCTTCATTCTTCCTACCAAAATGAATCACTTCACGCTTTTCTGTGTAAAATTTAATTTGCCACGTCTCTGCCCATTTCACCAGCCTGTCCATGTCCTCTTGAAGTCTGTTACTATCCTCCTCACTGTTTACTACATTTCTGAGTTTTGCGTCATCTGCAAACTTTGAAATTATGCTCTGTATACCCAAGTCCAGGCCATTCATTTATTTCAAAAAGAGCAGTGGTTCCAACATCTGCCCCTGGGGGACACCACTGTATATTTCCCCCTCATCTGAAAAACAACCGTTCGCTACAGCTCTCTGCATTCTGTCCTTTAGCCAATTACGTTTCCATGTTGCCACTGTCCCTTTAATCCCATGGGCTTCAATTTTGCAAACAAGTCTATTATGTGGTACTTTATCAAATGTCTTTTGACAGTCACATCTCTGGTGGGGAAACTTTTAGAGACGATAATCTGGGACAAAATTAATTGGCATTTAGAAAAGTATGGGCTAATAAATGAAAGTCAGCACAGATTTATTAAAGACAAATCGTGTTTGACTAACTTGATCGGGTTCTTTGATGAAGTAACAGAGAGGGTTGATGAGGGTAGTGTGGTTGATGTTGTGTATATGGACTTTCATTATCCCTTTGTCATTTAATTACTCCTGCCCTCCATCCTATCGAGATCTTCTTCTTTGATCTTTCCACCCCTCTCCGCTTTTCCCTGGCTCTGCACTTGCTTAAAGATGGTTCATCTCTAACATCTTCCAGTTCTGATGACATAAGAACATAAGAAATAGGAGCAGGAGTCGGCCATTTGGCCCTTCGAGCCTGCTCCGCCATTCAGTAAGATCATGGCTGATCTTCTACCTCTTCTCCACTTTCCTGCACTATCCCCATATGCCTTGATTCCCTTAAAATCCAAAAATCTATCGCTCTCTGTCTTGAATATACTCAACGACTGAGCCTGCACAGCCCTCTGGGGTAAAGAATTCCAAAGATTCACCACCCTCTGAGTGAAGAAATTCCTCCTCATCTCAGTCCTAAATGGCCGACCCCTTATTCTGAGACTGTGACCCCTGGTTCTAGACTCCCCAGCCAGGGGAAACATCCTCCCTGCATCTACTGTCAAGCCCTGTAAGAATTTTGTATGTTTCAATGAGATCACCTCTCATTCTTCTAAACTCTAGAAAATATAGGCCTAGTCTACTCAATCTCTCCTCATAGGACAATCCCCCCATCCCAGGAACCAGTCTGGTGAACATTCGTTGCACTTCCTCTACGGCAAGTATATCCTTCCTTAGGTAGGGAGCCCAAAGCTGTGCACAATACTCCAGGTGTGGCCTCACCAGGGTCCTATATAATTTGTTTTTTATTCGTTTATGGGATATTGGCGTCGATGGCAAGGCCAGCATTTATTGCCCATCCCTAAGTGCCCTTGAGAAGGTAGTGGTGAGCCGCCTTCTTGAACCGCTGCAGTCCGTGTGGTGAAGGGACTCCCACAGTGCTGTTAGGTAGGGAGTTCCAGGATTTTGACCCACCGACAATGAAGGATCGGCGATATACTTCTAAGTCAGGATGGTGTGTGACTTGGAGGGGAACTTGGAGGTGGTGGTGTTCCCATGTGCCTGCTGCCCTTGTCCTTCTAGGTGGAAGAGGTTGCAGGTTTGGGAGGTGCTGCCGAAGAAGCTTTGGCAAGTTGCTGTAGTGCATCTTGTAGATGGTACACACTGCAGCCACAGTGCGCTGGTGGTGGAGGGAGTGAATGTTTAAAGTGGTGGATGGGGTGCCAATCAAGCAGGCTGTTTTGTCCTGGATGGTGTCGAGCTTCTTGAGTGTTGTTGGAGATGCATTCATCCAGGCAAGTGGAGAGTATTCCATCACACTCCTGACTTGTGCCTTGTAGATGGTTGAAAGGCTTTGTGGAGTCAGTAGGTGAGACACTCGCCGCAGAATACTTAGCCTCTGACCTGCTCTTGTTGCCACAATATTTATGTGGCTGGTCCAGTTAAGTTTCTGGTCAATGGTGACCTCCCCCAGGATGTTGATAGTGGGGGATTCAGCGATGGTAATGCCATTGAATGTCAAGGGGTGGTAGCTAGACTCTCACTTGTTGGAGATAGTCATTGCCTGGCACTTGTGTGGCGCGAATGTAACCTGCCACTTATCAGCCCAAGCCTGAACGTTGTCCAGGTCTTGTTGCATGCGGGCATGGACTGCTTCATTAACTGAGGAGTTGCGAATGGCGCTGAACACTGTGCATGATGTGCCTCAATAAATCCGAGACTCGATGTTAACGAAACAAAACAAGGCTTTTATTGACTTAGAAGGTAACACACAGAGGAGAATGTATCTTCCATCCAGAGGTCTGCCGTACTGGATGTGCTGCAGGCTGGGCCAGCTTACATAGGAGCCAGGTATGGGCGGAGCCCTACACACAGTACAATACAATGGAAATGAAACTGAAACCAACCACAGTCACAGGCAGAGAAATACTGATGAGTGATGAATGGAATATTTCATCACAGTGCAGTCATCAGCGAACATCCCCATTTCTGACCTTATGTTGGAGTGAAGGTCATTGATGAAGCAGCTGAAGATGGTTGGGCCTTGGGACGCTGCCCTGAGGAACTCCTGCAGCAATGTCCTGGGGCTGTGATGATTGACCTTCAACCACCACAACCATTGCAGTAAGACGTCTTTACTCTTATACACAAATCCTCTTGTAATAAAAGCCAACATACCATTTGCTTTCCTAATTGCTTGCTGTACCTGCATGTTAACATTCAATGACCTGAAGCGTGAACTCAGTCCTATGGCAACTCTGGCAAGTGGATGCGAGGAACAGATAGTAGATTTGCTGAGCTTAAAAATAAATGTGTTGTTTTTAAAAAAAATTATTTTGAAAAGAAATAATAGAAATAGCAATGGATTCTTCAAATGTGTAGCTGCTCTTATTTCCCCAACATATTTTTTTTTGCAGAAACTCAAAAAATATGAGAAAAGTGACACTGAAAACACAGGCAGACTTTCTGTCCTGTCTGATTTCGTGCCGATGTCGCTCTGAAATCCCAGGCTGCTCCCTCTGAAGTTGGCCACTGGGTGTCATTGACATCATGTCCCATACCATCTACTGTATCTGGTGCAATAGAGCTGCTGGAGATGGAGCCAGTTCTAGGGCGGCAGTGATGTGAGCGATACGGAGATTGCAAATCAATGTAGAACATGGCACTAATAATAGGAAGTAAAGTGGAATCATATATACTAGAATCGTAGGAGTTTACGGCACAAAAGGAGGCCATTCCGCCCACCGTGTCTGTGCCGGCCGAAAAAGAGCCACCCAGCCTAATCCCACTTTCCAGCTCTTGGTCCGTAGCCCTGTAGGTTACGGCACTTCAAGCGCATATCCAAGTACTTTTTAAATGCGATGAGGGATTTCTGCCTCTACCACCCTTTCAGTCAGAGAGTTCCAGACCTCTTCCGCCCTCTGGGTGAAAAAGGTTCTCCTGAACTCCCCTCTAATCCTTCTACCAATTACTTTAAATCTGTGCCCCCTGGTTATTGACCCTTCTGCTATGGGAAAAAAGGCCCTTCCTATTCACGTTATAGGAGGGACCACTTGGGTGACTACATGTTTCCCAAAAGAACTTCCAATGGAAAAAATGGTCATTCAGAATCTGGTACTGACACTCAAGTTGGAGGGGCTGTGGAGAATATTATTTATTATATTCAGTATTATCTTGCCAATGGGGGGAGCAGCACTTGTTCAATCTGGAGAAAGCACTGGTAATTGTGCTAAAGGTGAGTTAAACTACTTTAAGTGTATTGCAAGCAGTTTTACGTATGATCAGATCTGAGCACAGGGTTTTAAATGTTGTCCATCTTCAAATCTTCCCATCGGAAGTTTAAAGTTTTACTATCATGACTGCAATAATTCAATTCATTCGTAAGAGTTTGATGCAACAGTGAAGAGCTGACAACAGAAGTGACTGATTAAAACAATTTAATTTCTCGGTGAAGTGTACATTGGCCCAGAAATTAGGATCGGGGGCTTGCTGCGCTGTGCATGCTGAAATCTGGCACTTCCAACGGGCCCACGCGTGAGTACCCCATCCGTACTCACGCGTTGGGACCGGAGTTACTGGCCCATTATTTTACCAAGACTTGATTATTTACATTATCTTCAGAAGAATGCTTTGGAAATGAAACAAGTGGAGAAGAAATGTTTCTTTGTGAAGAGATTACAACAAGGACCACTGGCTTACAGTGGTCAAATAAATCAAATTTTGTTTTTACATTGCATGAAATTCTGACAATTCCAAGATAGGGAAAAAACAAAACAATGCTTTGCTTATAATATATAAAGCGACTGCTATCCTTGTCGTTTTATAGTATCATACAGCACAGAAGGAGGCCATTCGGCCCATCGTGTCTGTGCCGGCTCTTTGAAAGAGCGATCCAATTAGTCCCACTCCCCCGGCTCTATCCCCAAAGCCCTGTAATTGTTTTTCCTTTTCAAATATTTATCCAATTCCCTTTTGAAAGTTACTATTCAATCTGCTTCCACCGCCCTTTCAGGTAGCGCGTTCCAGATCACAACAACTCGCTGCATAAAAAAAAATTCTCCTCATCTCTCCCTCTGGTCCTTTTGCCAATTATCTTAAATCTGTGTCCTCTGGTTGGCCGACCCTCCTGCCACTGGGAACAGTTTCTCCTTACTTACTCTATGGTGACTTTAATATGTCAAATTCTGTTTCTAGGATTGTTACCAGTGTCTGTTAACCAATTGTTTCACTGATCGATAGATCGTTGGACCAGCTAGTGTCCGATTGCATTCCAGTACATATTGAATAGATGTTTCTCCACAGGGCAGACGTGGGTGGGAGAGGCTTTCCGGTAATTGCTACTGCAGGGCAAAGCAAAGTCAACCACACGTGTGAGAGGGTGTGAATGAGAATGTTTAATAGGAAAAAGCCATTAGGACCAGCAAGCCTGTTCCCTTTCCGTCGTTCAGATGAGACATTATAACGAGACCCCTTCTGTCCTTTCAGGTGGACGTAAAAGCTTCAATGGCACTTATTTCAAAGAAGAGCACAGGAGCTCTCTTGGCCAATGTTTATCCCTCAACCAACATCACTAAAACAGATTATCTGATCATTCTCACATTGCTGTTTGTGGGATCTTGCTGAGCACAAATTGGCTGCCACGTTTCCTACATTACAACAATGACTACTCTCCAAAAAGTACTTCATTGGCTGTATGGCGCTTTGGCATGTCCTGAGGTTGTGGATGGTGCTATCGAAATGCAAATCTTTCCTTCCTTCCTTCCTTCCTTCCTTCCTTCCTTCCTTCCTTCCTTCCTTCCTCCCTCCCTCCCTTCCTTCCTTCCTTCCTTCCTTCCCTTCCCCTACTCCCTCTCTTCCCTCCCTCTGTTTCCGCTCTTCCTTCCTTCCTTTCTTCCCTTCCTCCTTCCTTCTTCCCTTCCCTCCCTTCCTCCTTCCCTCCCTCCTTTCCTCCCTTCCTTTCTTTCCTCCCTTTCTTCCATCTTTTCTTTCTTTCCTCCCTTCCTCCCTTCCTCCCTTCCTTCCTTCCTTCCTCCCTTCCTTCCTTCCTCCCTCCCTTCCTTTCTTCCTTCCTTTCTTCCTTCCTTCATTCCTTCCTTTCTTCATTCCTTCCTTTATTCCTTCCTTCCTTGCTTTTTTCTCCCCCCTCCCTCCCTTCCTCCCTCCATCCCTCCCTTGCTTTCCTTCCTTTCTTTCTTTACTGGAAACTCATCCAATACCTTCTCGAGCCCATTTGTCCCGTCTACTTGAATAGCTTTTTGGTAACATTCCACAAATCTGTCACCGGTTGGATAACGTCCTGCCTGACTCCACCCATCGAACTTGTTATTTGAACATTTGCCGCAGCGCCTTTGTCCATTTCATTCACAATCCCGCAAAGTTTCCTCTCTCCTAAAGTGCCGATGTCTCTTCCAGGGGGAATGTTTCCCCAGCAAGTGGTTTGGCCATTTCAGGCTTTGAGCCTGGTGGATGTATCGAGCCTCATGCACAGGAACAGCAGGAGGAGAATTTTGGTTTTAGTCATTTCAATGTATTTATTTCTTAATAGATGCGCAAATGAGGAAAACAGGAGTTCTGAGAAATGGGAAGCAGTTTTTTAAATGTTTCGGTGCAAAATGATTGATTAGGTACGTACAATATGAAAGATACATATAGAGGAATTGGATCTCTACTTAAAAAGGAAACATTTGCAGGGCTACGGGGAAAGGGCAGGGGACTGGGATTAATTCAGAGATTCGGCACAGGCACGACGGAGAATTTTAGCTATGAGGAAAGATTGGAGAGGCTGGGGTTGTTTTCTTTGGAGAAGAGGAGGCTGAGGGGAGACCTAATTGAGGTGTATAAAATTATGAGGGGCCGAGATAAAGTGGATAGGAAGGATCTATTTCCCTTAGCAGAGAGGTCAATAACCAGGGGGCAGAGATTTAAAGTAATTGGTAGAAGGATTAGAGGGGAGATGAGGGGAACATTTTTCACCCAGAGGGTGGTGGGGGTTGAGAACTCACTGCCTGAAAGGGTGGGAGAGGCAGAAACCCTCATCACATTTAAACAGTACTTGGATGTGCACTTGAAGTGCCGTAACCTACAGGGCTACGGACCAAGAGCTGGAAAGTGGGATTAGGCTGGAGAGCTCTTTGTCGGCCGGCACGGACACGATGGACCGAATGGCCTCTTTCCGTGCTGTAAATTTCTATGATTCTACGATGGGCCGAATGGGCTCCTACCGTGCTGTATGATTCTATGAATATGATGTAGCCTAGCCCTTCAGTTTAGTTTACCCAGTATCGCTCCTGCACCAGCATCAAGAGGTTGAGCTCAGAATTAGACAGAGTCCTGTATTATTGGAGGCGTTGTCCATCTGGTGAGATGTTAAACTGAGGCCGGTCTTCCTGTTTTGGTGGTTCAGATGAGTGCCAAAGATCCCGTGGCGCTATTTGAGGAAGAGCAGGGAGATTTTCCAAGTGTTCACACGATATTCATCCTTCATCCACTGCCACAAAAAAAAACAGATCAACTGGCCAATCATCTTTTGCTGTTTATGCTGGAGTCTGGCTGGAGTCATACCTAGCACAAAGGAAGATGGTTATGAAGGTTGACGGTCAATCATCTCAGCCCCAGGACATCACTGCAGGAGTTCCTCAGGGCAGTGTCCTAGGCCCAACCATCTTCATCTGCTTCATCAATGACCTTCCCTCCAACATAAGGTCAGATATGGGAATGTTCGCTGATGACTGCACAGTGTTCAGCACCATTCACAACTCCTCAGATAATGAAGCAGTCCATGCCCGCATGCACCAAGACCTGGACGATGTTCAGGCTTGGGCTGATGTGGCAGGTAACATTCACGCCAAAGAAGTGCCAGGCAATGACTATCTCCAACAAGCGAGAGTCTAACCACCTCCTCTTGACATTCAATGGCGTTACCTTTGCCGAATTCCCCACCATCAACATCCTGGGGGTCACCATTGACCAGAAACTTAACTGGACCAGTCACATAAATACTGTGGCAACAAGAGCAGGTCAGAGGCTGGGTATTTTGCAACGAGTGTCTCACCTCCTGACTCCCCAAAGCCTTTCCACCATCTACAAGGCACAAGTAAGGAGTGTGATGGAATACTCTCCACTTGCCTGGATGAGTTCAGCTCCAACAACACTCAAGAAGCTCGACACCATCCAGGACAAAGAAGCCCACTTGATTGGCCCCCCATCCACCACCTTAAACATTCACTCCCACCACCGTGGCTGCAGTGTGTACCATCTACAAGATGCACTGCAGCAACTCGCCAAGGCTTCTTCAGCAGCACCTCCCAAACCCGCGACTTCTTCCACCTAGAAGGACAAGGGCAGCAAGCGCATGGGAACACCACCACCTTCAAGTTCCCCTCCGAATCACACACCATCCTGACTTAGAACTATATAGTCGTTCCTTCTTCGTCGCTGGGTCAAAATCCTGGAACCCCCTCCCTAACAGCACTGTGGGAGCACCTTCACACACGGACTGCAGCGGTTCAAGAAGGCGGCTCACCACCACCTTCTCAAGGGTGATTAGGGATGGGCAATAAATGCCAGCAACACCCACATTCCATAAACGAATAAAAAATTAGTGCTGTGTAAAATAGCTGTTAGCCTACAGAACGACATAGAAATTACTGCACAGAAGCAGGTCAATCAGCCACAGTACCAAAATGACCCTAACCAAAGTCGTAAGTGATATGCTCCGCGATTGTGAACGTGATGCATTACCCTTCCTCACCCTGTTAGTATACTTACCTTTACCGTGTGGAGTTTAAACACCAGCACAGATTAGTTGGGCCGAATGGTCTGTTTTTGTGCTGTACAGTCTATGTAATACTGTGTAATACTTAGCAATCTTGCATCTCCATTTAACACGAGTATGATGATAAGTGGGCACCGTGCGTGCTCAAATGTTGGGCAGTAGTGTGCATGATGTCCTTGCCCCCACATTAATATTTAAATGTGGATCCACCAAGTCCCGTTTACCCATCTCCCCTGCGCTCGCTGACCTACATTGGCTCCCGATTAATCAATGCCTCGATTTTCAAATTCTCATCCTTATTTTTAACTCCATTCATAGCTTTGCCCCTTCCTATCCCTGTAATCTCCTCCAGCTCTACAACCCTCTGAGATATCTGTGGCCCTCCAATTTTGGCCTCTTGAGCATCCCCGATTTTAATCGCTCCACCATTGGTGGCCGTGCCTTCTGTTGCCTGGGCCCTAAGCTCTGGAATTCCCTCCCTAAACCTCTTCACCTCTCTACCTCTCTCTCCTCCTTTAAGACGCTCATTAAAACCGACCTCACCTGTCCTAATATCTCCTTATGTGACTCGGGTCAAATTTTGTTTAATAATCGCTCCTGTGAAGCACCTTGGGACATTTTACTATGTTAAAGGTGCTATATAAATACAAGTTGTTGTTGTTTTTGATACTACCTTTTTCAGGTGGGCGCTTCTAATACGGGCATCCCTGCCCACAGGGAATATTGCATAATGCAAAGTGGGTGGACACCTGCTGTCATGGAATTCGGCCCAGTTTTTTGGCTGCTTCTGCCCAACTTACAGCTTAATTCATCACTAAATTGGCACGAAATAGCTAGCATCCATAAAGAAAATTTCACACTGATGCAGTAGGGATGTTCTTCTGAACTTTGGACAGGGTAGAAGATACTTTACCCTGCATCGAACCCATGTGATTCTTGATCCTGAATTGATTGGAAAACTGTTAATAACAAGAAAGACTTGCATTTCTATAGCGCCTTTCATGACTGCAGGATGTCCCAAGGCGCTTTACAGCCAATGAAGTACTTTGAGGTGGAGTCACTGTTGTAATGTAGCAAACACGGCAGCCAATTTGCACACAACAAGGTCCCATAAACAGCAATGTGACCAGATAATCTGTTTTTAGTGATGTTGGTTGAGGAATAAATATTGTCCAAGACATTGGGGAGAACGCCCCTGATGATCTTCGAAACAGTGCCATGGGCCCTTTTACATTCGCCTGAGAGAGCAGACGGGGGCCTCGGTTTAACATCTCATCGGAAAGATGGCACCTCTGACAGTGCAGCAACTCCCTCAGCACTGCACTGGAGTGTCAGCCTAGATTTTGTGCTCAAGTCCCTGGAGTGGGACTTGAACCCACAACCTTCTGACTCAGAGACGAGGGTGCTGCCCACTGAGCCATGGCTGACACCTTTTGGGGGGGAGGGGATGATACCAGAACTGAGAGGCTATAACTATCAGGAAAGATTGAACAGGCGGGGGCTCTTTTCTCTAGAAAAGAGAAGGCTGAGGGGTGACCTGATAGAGCTCTTTAAGATTATGAAAGGGTCTGATAGGTTAGACGTAGAGAAGATGTTTCCACTTGTGGGGGTGACCAAAACTAGAGGCCATCAATATAAGATGGTCACCAATGAATCCAATGGGGAATTCAGGAGAAACCTCTTTACCCAGAGAGTGGTTAGAATGTGGAACTCGCTACCGCAGGGGGTGGTTGAGGTGAATAGTATAGATGCATTCAAGGGGAAGCTGGATAAACATATGAGGGGGAAAGGAATAGAAGGTTATGCTGATAAGGTGAGATGAAGAGGGGTGGGAGGAGGCTCGTGTGGAGCATAAACACTGGCACGGACCAGTTGGGGCGAATGGCCTGTTTCTGTGCTGAGCATTCTTTGTAATTCTCTATAACACTGACTTTGAGAAATAGATAACATGTTGCGGTTAAAAGGCAAAGATTTACAGGAGGCTCTACCTAATTGGCCTTACAAAATGCCACAAGTACGCACAGACTGAGCAACAGATGGCATTGCGTTTAGCAATGCTCAGTACTATTTAACTGAAGTTTCAAAATGTCATGAAATCATCTGCCAGCTTCTGAGCTGAGCAGCTCCAGCGCCGGTGAACTAAACTCCACCCATGAGTCCAGGTATAAAGGCTTGAGTGAAGAAGAAAATATTTTGACTATATTTAGCTAAACTAGTCTGTTTTGAAATCAAATATGTCTCGATCTCACTCAACCAGGGCAGATTCATTCTTCCCAGAACACAATCCTAATGCTCCATTTTCCTGTAACGTCTGTGTGTGGTGGCCTTTCTGGGACGCTGCTTACTGCACTCGCTTTCAGTTTTACATTGAATATTTATGAAGCCATTTTGTTCGAAAAAATCTTGGCAGGATGAAAAGTTGTGTCCAAATCAAAATAATCCCAGAAAGGTGTTGCTGGTAATACTATTGTGAGAGAAAAGTGGCATCTTTACTGTTTGGAGCTCTGTGTAACCTTGTTTGTATATTTGTGTTTCACTGACCAGTTATCCATCATTTCTTTGTATTGGAAATGTTGGGCTAGAAATTCGTCTTGGGCGGTGGCGTAAAGTGGACTGTATTGGATCGACCGTCCATTGGGGCGCTGTGTACAACAGGTGGCCGAGCCGATACCGCCCCCGTTTTGTGCCACGGCTCTAGACGAATTTCTCGGCCGTTATGCCTGACCAGCAGAAGGGATTACCTTTCTTATTGCCACTAAAACTGCACTATCAACCTTATAGGTGCAAGAGTTTTTTTTAATTCTTATTAAACAGGTATGTGGGATATATTTCTTTCTTTTAGAGGAGGTATTGTGCATGCTGAAAAGGAATTTTTAGCAGCTCATTAAATATATTTAAGAGGGAATTAGATATATTTCTACGGGCAAAAGGGGTTAAGGGTTACGGAGAGAAGGCGGGGACGGGATACTGAATTAAAGGATCAGCCATGATCTCATCGAATGGCGGAGCAGGCACGAAGGGCCGAATGGCCTACTCCTGCTCCTATCTTCTATGTATCTATGTATGTACACAGTGGAATACAAACACTCATACAGGCAGGTATAACAGTGGTTTACCACAGGGCTAAAGTTGTTAAATTCAATGTTAAGACCTAAAAGCTCTAAAGTGCCTAGTAGAAAGACGAGGTGCTTTTCCTTGAGCTTGCATTGAGTTTCATTGGAGCAGTGTAAGAGGCCGTGGACAGAGAGGTCAGAGTGGGAGTGGAGCGGAGAATTAAAGTGACAAGTGATCGAAAGCTCGGGGTCATGCTTGCGAACTGAACGGAGGTGTTCAACAAAGCGATCACCCAATCTGTGTATGGTCTCCCCAGTGTAGAGGAGACCGACCGCATTGTGAGCAGCGAATACAGCATACTAAGTAAATCGCTGTTTCAGCAGGAAGGAGTGTTTGGGGACCAGGACAGTGGGAAGGGAGGAGGTGAAAGGGCAGGTGTTGCTTCTCCTGCACTTTCAAGGGAAGGTGCCGTGGGAAGTTGAGGGATGTTGGGGCTGATGGAGTGAGCGGTCCCTTCGGAATGCTGAAAGGGGGGGGTGAGGGGAAGATGTGTTTGGTGGTGGGATCATGCTGGAGGTGGCGGAAATGGCGGAGGATGATCCGTTGAATGTTGAGGCTGGTGGGGTGAAAAGTGAGGATGAGGGGAACCCTATCGTGATTCTGGGAGGGAGGGGAAGGGGTGAGAGCAGAAGTGTGAGAATGGGACAGACATGGTCAACCCTGTCAATCACGGTGGAGGGGAATCCTCGGCTGAGGAAAAGAGCAAGACTTTTCGGTTTGAAATTTCCCTCAGCTTAAATTGATACAAATGTTGTAAATAATGTTTTGTGCTGCTGCCTCTGAAGGAAGGAACCAAGCCACACAATTCAAACATGAACAACTGCCTAAACAAAAAGCAACAAAAATAAAGCAGCTGCTGCTAATCTGAACGAAAGAAAGAAAGACTTGCATTTATATAGCGCCTTTCACAACCTCAGGACGTCACAAAGCACTTTACAGCCAATGAAATACTTTTTGAAGTGTAGTCACTGTTGTAATATGGGAAACGCGGCAGCCAATTTGCGCACAGCAAGCTCCCACAAACAGCAATGTGATAATGACCAGATAATCTATCTTTTGTGATGTTAAATGAGGGTTAAATATTGGCCAGGACACCGGGGATAACTCCCCTGCTGTTCTTCGGAATAGTGCCATGGGATCATTTTTGTCCACCTGAGAGAGCAGACGGGGCCTTGGTTTAACGTCCCATCTGGAAGACGCCACCTCCGACAGTGCAGCACTCCCTCAGCATTGCACTGGGAGTGTCAGTCTAGCTTTTTGGGCTCAAGTCCCTGGAGTGGTACTTGAACCCACAAACCTTCTGACTCAGAGGCGAGGTGTGCTACCCACTGAGCCACACAGCCGAAACAAAAGCAAAATCCTAGAAACACTGAGCAGGTCAGGCAGCATTTGTGGAGCGAACCCACAAGGTTTGTTACCCGTCTTCAAAACTGTCTGATTTGTTATATTACCTGAAGTGGTAGCTCCTTTTTCAATGTAGCTGATAGTCATGCAAATTCTAACTCCTTAGTGACTATTCTTTGGGACAATTAATTATCCTGTACTGTCTAAGTGAACGTGGGAGAGATGGGACTTGTGAAGAGAATGCCAGGCCCTTCGGTATTCTGGGAGGCTTCAAGTTTCAAGGAGTTCGTAGTCTAGCATCTATCTTAAATATATTTACTCTCAGTAGATCGAATTGCTAATGAAAAGTCATAGGCAGAAAAATTGGGTCGCGCCCCCTTTGGGATGCTAACTTCGCCGGGCGCTACTTTTAGCGCCCCCACGGCCAAAATTCACTGGTAGCGCCCCAAGAGGGAGATGGGGCATGACTGGAAGCTCCCCGCCTCCCTCTTGGGGCACTGTGAGTGAATATCACGCTCTGCGGCACGTCGCGCCGCGGTACTGCAGGCCTTCCTCCCCATATTAAAGGGGGGGGACCCGGGGCCCAGCTGGGCCACCAGGGACCGGTGGGCCGGCAAAAGAGCCTGGCACTCAAGAGAAGTACCGGGCTCACGGAGTGCAGCCGGCACTCCGCGGGGCGGGGGGGGTGGTGGGGGGGCGCCTGCACAGAAGGCTGGGGACGGCAGCAGGGGCAGGTGCTGTTAGGCGTCCAGCAACAAAAATAGCCGCCTGGCACCTCCTTTAATTTGCGCCGCCCCGGCCGCAGGTAGGCCCCCCCTGACTCTGTCAGACATAGCGTCCGGCGGTTAGTCAGGGGACGCTACCGAAAATTGCAGCCAGGGCGCTGCGCACGGCGATGACGCCATCGCCGGAGACGCAGCGCCGCGGGGTACTAATGGTTACCGCCGCCACTAACCTCCTGCTGAATTTCATGGGAGGCGTTGGCAGTGCCACGTCCAGGCGCTAGCTGCTTTGCGTCCTGTTTGCGCCCAAAACGGGAGGCACAAATCAACAGAATTTTCCCCCCATAGAGTCATAATGGCACAGAAGGAGGCCATTCAGCCCATTGAGTCCGTGCCGGCTCTCTGTAGAGCAATCCAGTCAGCTCCATTCCCCCGCTCTATCCCCGTAGCCCTGCAAGTTTATTTCCCTCAAGTGCCTATCCAGTCTCCCCTTGAAAACATTGAGTGTCTCCGCTTCCACCACTTCCGTCGGCAGCGAGTTCCAGGTCCTCACCATGAAGGGATAATTACAAGTCCTAGCCCTTTTCGGGCTACCCCGGATCAGGCGTATTCCCCAGACGTTCACCTTTAACTAAAGTTAGAGATAGCCGAATCCTATAAGACGCTTAATTGGGTCTAAAGGTCCAGATTATCTCTCCCTAAAGGAAAGGAACGACTTGAAGATGTTACCGTCCTCCAGATAGCACTTTTATTAAGTTTAACTAGACTGTAACCTTCTGGATATTATGAGGGTCTGGAATACTCCCCCAGAATTCTGTAACTCCTCACCAAAGAGTGTACAGAGATTGAGTTCACGAGTTTGATACAGAAGTACTCTGTGAGACCATTCTAAAAAAATATAGATTTATTGAAGAACTGACATGTATTTAACAGCTGGTGAGTCAATCGCAACATTAACAGTTCTAAAAACAAATAGCTTACAATTCTTATTCTCAGAGATCCTTATTCTCAAATCTTAACTTTGTTACATTTTTACATTTCTTATTATTTCTAATCCAGGATATCCACCAAAATCAAATAAGAGTACCTTTTGATCTCCGAGACTTAAAGAGTTAAAAACTTACAGAGCCGGCCTCTGAAGTTGAGAATCGTTTGCACCTTTCAGCGACTTCTGACTTCCTATCTGGAAGTTCCATATTTTATACCCTTTTTGCAGTGTTATATCCTTTGAAGTTTTCTGCTGATGTAAGCTAATTATCTCTAGTCATTTCTCTGTTGACTTCTTTCTATTCTTACTGTCAATTCAGCTGTTAACTTGCAGACTTCTGTCTGCTATGTAGGTGTTCAAAGCTTATCATAAAAACGGTTATAACAGATGTATTTATTTGATGCAATTCTTATGAAGTGCTTTCATTCAATTATTAAGTCACCTTAGCTGGCTATAAGCCAGACTTAGTGGGCTGGAGTTTGATACTGGAGGTGTGTAGGAGGCGGGACTACAACTTTTGGGTTGTAGTCCCACCTCCATCGAGTTGTGGCCAACCCACGCGATTTTCACTTGATTGACCAGGTGACATCACAGATTGACATTTCATCTGTCAAGAGCTTTTGACAGATGAAATATCAATGTTTGACAGCTCTTTGAAACTGTCAAACACTGACAATCTGTACACTAAGTTAATTCCTTCCTCTCAGGCTGATTTAGAGATCTCTCCAGAACAGAAAGCTGAATGGTGCAACTTTTGACAGCTCGCGGCCATTCTGCTTTCTGTGCCGGTGAGATGAGGGACTCCCGAGACCTGAAGGAAGGAAGGCTGTAAAGGTAAGTAAACTTCTTTAAAAACGCTTTACACACACCAAACACACTTACCTCTGCACTCATGCACACATCACTCACCTGAACACCGGACATCTCGAACCCTCCAAGCCTTTCAGCCCGATGGTCCGCCTCGCTAACTTGGCGTGGTTTGGAGCCGTCGGGAATCCCACACTTCAGGGATAAAAATAGGGATTAGGCTAAAAACTGCCTGTTAACTACCTGTTAACAGGCAGTTAATTGGCACTAATCCCCTTCCCGCCTTGGGGAGGCGGGTCCCAGCACAGCTTGGGTACCCGCCTCCTTTGAAACTGGCATGGAGGCGGGTTGGATTTGTGCCCCCCGATTTTGCAATTTTAACCCCCCACACGTCTCCAATCCCGCCTCAACGGCCCAATGAAAATCGAGCCCAGTGTTTCCTAACTGTTCCAAGTTCAATACAAAAACCATGTGATTGCTTGGTGCATTTATTGAAGTCATATTTACAAAGACTTCTGTTTGTGCCTTTTACAACATGTAAATCAAAAACACTTCAACTAGGGTGTTCTATGCATTTCTTAGCTACTTCAATTGGTTGTATTAAGAATTATGTCTCCTGTCTTCCATTTGATGTGATATTTATGAAGGCATATGGTTCTTTAATGTTCTGAGTTTCTGTTCAAAGTGTTAGTTTTTAACACTTTAAACTGGGTAATGGTATTGTGTTTCTCCCAAACTGCAGACTTCTTGGAAACTCCAAGGCCTAGAAATTCAGTGGGCTGTGCCACCCATTAGCGCCTTAAGAGGGCGCTAAGTGGGTCGGAAGCCACTGGCCACGCCTCCCGCTACATTCAGCGGGACGCTAATGGCGGTGCTAGCGTTAGCGCTGCGCCGCTACCGATGATGTCATCGGTGTGCACAGTGCTCCGCTAATGCCCCGATCACGATATTTAGATGCGCCCCCTGCTTTAACGCTGGACGCTATGTGTGACCGGTTCAGGGGGGCCTACCTGCGGCGGTAGAGGCGCTAATTAAAGGAGAGGTGCGGGGCGGCCATTTTTGTTGCTGGCCGCCTGCCAGCACCTCTCCGCGCTGCCATCGCCGGCCTCCTGAGCACCCCCCCGCGGAGTGCCGACTGCGTTCCAAGAGCCCGGTACTTCTCCTCGGTGCCGGGCTCTTTTGCCGGCACTCGCAATCCTCGATTGCGCTGCACAAGGCCCTTCCCCTTTAAGAAGGGGAGGAAGGCCTGCAGTACTGCAGCATGCCATGCCGCAGCGTGTGGTGCTGTGGCACGTTGTGCAGCGATATTCAGTTGCAGCGCCCCAAGAGGGATGCGGGGCGCCTCCAGTAGCGCCGTGCTTCCCTCTGGGTCGCGCCAACTGAATTTCCGGTGGGCGGTCACGACTGCTTCCGGGGTGCTACTTTTAGCGCCCTGGCGAGGCTGGCGCCCCAAACGGGGCTATAGTGAATTTCTAGGCCCAAACCTTTGCTTCAATAGGGCCATTGTTTCAGTATTTACAACCAATTCCCATTTCAAAAGCTTGTATGGTGTTTACAGCTTTGTGTCAACAAACCATCTTATCTCAGAAGCCTGTATTCTGTTTATAGCCTGTGTTGTTGAGGCTTTTAGATTTTTAAACCCAGTTTTCATGTTTTAATAAAGTCAGAATTCCGTTCATAGGATGGTGTATCTCTTGGAATATGGCTATTCCTTTACAACCACTCGCTGCGTAAAAAAGTTTTTCCTCACGTCCCCCCTGTATCTCTTGCCTAAAACCTTAAATCTGTGTCCCCTAGTCCTTGTAGCATCAACTAGTGGGAACAGTCTTTCCCCGTCTAGCCCACCCAAACCCGTCATAATCTTGCACACCGCTATCAAATCACCCCTCAACCTCCTTTGCTCTAATGAAAACAAATCCAGCTTCTCCAACCTGTCCTTGTAGTGAAGATCCCCCAAACCCCGGAACCATTCTGGTAAACCTCACATGGTAGTGTTTTTGTAAGGAGGCAGATACGGTTGCCGAAGATTGGGAAGTGAGAGGATCAGTTGATTTAATTTGTAAGTGTCCTGTTGTCCATGATTGCATCTATTCAGTTGTGATTTATTTAGTTCATTAGTTTGCACTTGGCCTTGCTCGACCAAAGCTTGATTGCATAAACTCAGAGTACTTAGGTTTAATTAAACAATTAGTGCTTGGTGTCTGTCATCCTGCTGCAGCAATATTGGATGTATGAAGGGCAAATTTATTAAACTCATCAACTGGTGCTTGGGCCAGTGCTGAGTAAACCCAAGTGTGTGAAGGGCAGATTTAATTTATCTAGCGAAAATTGTTGCTGGCCCCTTCACCAACAGCTCCATCCCCCTCGATTGCACATTGTGCCTGGCGGGCAGATTTATTTACTTTAATAGATTGCCAAGCTTGCTCCCGCCGCCCCCCCCCCCCCCCAAAACCCTGTTGCATTTGTCGAGGCTGCCGTCTATTTACTTTTTGGATACATGAAGATCTCTTTAAAGTTTTCTTTGGTGACATTTATCTTTGTAATGGATTGGCCGCTGCTTTGTCGCCCCTGAAGCCTGTTTCCAAGGTGGCATGGTTGCTCCACGGGAGGATGTAATTTATTGAGGCTGCGTTTCTTAAGATGAGGAGGAGGGGGAGGAGGGGGAGGGGGAGGAGGAGGAGGAGGGGGAGGGGGAGGAGGAAGTCCGGAGTAGCAGATGTGGCGTAGGCCGTGGTGTGGAACGAGAGCGCAAAGGGTGTGGGAGAGGACGAGAAGGCAGCAGCGGTCTGAGGGCTGGAGAAATAGGAGTAGCAGCAGGAGCAGGATCAGCCCTACGACCCTTCGGGATCCCTGCGCTCCTCCAATTTTGGCCTCTTCAGCATCCCCGAGTTTCACCGCTCCCCCATTGGAGGGCCGTGCCTTCAGCTGCCAAGGCCCTAAGCTCTGGAATTTGCTCCCTAAACTCTCTCCCCCTCTCTACCTCTCCCATTAAGACATTCCTTAAAACCTACCGCTTTGACCAAGCTTTCGGTCACCTGTCCTAATATCCCCTTATGTGGCTCGGTCAGATTTTGTTTGATAATTGCTCCTGTTCAGCGCCTTGGGACGTATTGCTACGTTAAAGATGCTGTATAAATGCAAGTTGTTGTTGCTGGTGTGAGGCAGACCATGGTTTACGAGGATGTTGCCTGGGCTGGGGAATGTTAGCTACGAGGAAAGATTGGATAGGCTGGGGTTGTTTTCTTTGGAACAGAGGAGGCTGAGGGGAGACTTGATTGAGGTGTATAAAATTATGAGGGTCCTAGATAGAGTGGATAGGAAGGACCTATTTTCCTTAGCAGAGAGGTCAATAACCAGGGGGCAAAGATTTAAAGTAATTGGTGGGAGGTTTAGAGGGGAGTTGAGGAGAAATTCTTTCACCCAGAGGGTGGTGGGGGTCTGGAACTCACTGCCTGAAAGGGTGGGAGAGGCTGAAACCCTCATCACATTTAAGAAGTACTTGGATATGTACTTGAGGTGCCGTAACCTACAGGGCTACGGACCAAGAGCTGGAAAGTGGGATTAGACTGGAGAGCTCTTTGTCGGCCGGCCGGACACGATGGGCCGAATAGCCTCCTTCCGTGCCGTAAATTCCTATGATTCTACGATGAAGGTAGTGTAGGCTGTGATGGGCGAAGAAGTCTAGGCAGCAGATAGGGTGTGGGCCCCTGAGTCTCTGAGCACGGAAAGACAACAAGGTTTTTTGAAATTTAAAATTAAATGAATTCATTTTTAAAAGGCCAGCAATAGATAAAATGAAAAAGAAATCTTGCCTGCATAAAAGAAAATGGAGGATGGTGACGCGAGATGCAATTGAGGCTCGTGTCTCCTAGTGGCCAGAATCTGTAACTGCAGGTCTGGTGACTTACAGTTAAGTCCCATTAACCCTTTTGAAATAAAAACAGAAAATGCTGGAGAAACTCAGCAGGCCAGGCAGCATCTGTGAAGAGAGAAACAGGGTTAACGTTTCAGGTCGATGACTTTTCATCAGAACTGGGAAAAAACAGGAAATGGAACAGATTTTTAAGCAAGTGTAGGGGCTGGGAAATGGAGGAGGGGGTGAAAGAACAAAAGGGAAGGTCTGTGATAGGATAGAAGGCAGGAGAGGTTAAGAGACATTAAGAGATATTCAAGGTAAAAGGAGATGGCAATGGGACAGGTAAAGAAACAAAGGATGGCTCTAGATGAAGTGTAAATTGTGCTGACAGAATGAAAGACAGCTGCCATGTGGGAGAGAAGAAAAAAAAGACAAAGAGTGTGGATAAAAATTATATATATATGATATTTACAGGTTAGCTTAAAATCCTGTCCATCAATGATGGATACAGGGGTATTTGTGGCTGTATGTTGCCCTTGATTTTTTTTAAAACTTCCTCCTCCTCTCTGTCTCGATCCCGCTTTCTTTCCCTCACTTGCATGCTCGTTCTCTTACACTTCCTCATTTGTCTCACATTTTCTTTTTATGTTCCTCTCACTTTCTCTTTTTCCTAATTCTTCTGTTCTTATGAGTGGAACTCCCTCCCTAACAGCACTGTGGGAGCACCTTCACTGCACAGACTGCAGCGGTTCAAGAAGGTGGCTCACCGTCACCTTCTCGAGGGCAGTTAGGGATGGGGCAATAAATGCCGGCCTTGTCAGCGACGCCCACATCCCGTAAACGAATAAAAAAAGTAAATTGGCTAGCTCTTTCAAAGAGCCAGCGCAGGCACGATGGGCCGAATGGCCTCCTCCTGTGCTGTACGAGTCTATGATTCTAATATTGGCCGGGGTGTAAAACCGACCTCCCACCCGGTCCCATGGTTTTCCTGCCCGGTGGAATCGGTTAAAGTTAGCCCCCCCCATAGTCTTTTCTTGGTTGGTTCGGTTGGTCCTGAAAGGGACCTTTGGTTGGCATGTTCGATGCTTTCATGCTTTTTAGACCAGGAGGCCACTTTTGGACGTTCGGCCGTCTTCTTGATGATGTTAGCTGGCAAGTTCTCGGTGAACCAGCACACACAGGGAGACCACGTGTAGGTTGTCATCACACACGGGTGGCATCGACCCACTACCCAGAGGGAGGGAATCGTGGGACGCAGGCAACATAAAGAAGCAACACCTTATCACTGACCCACCAGCAGAGGTCCCTGGCTTCGACCTCCCTCGAAGACAGTGTGGACGGCGCTCAACCCAATCCGCACAGGGCACGGATGATGTGGCCACCAGCTTCACAAGTGGAAGATGAGGGACGACCCGAAGTGTGAATGTGGCCATGAGTCCCAGACTGTGGAACACATCACATCAACCCGCCCACTGAGATCTGTTGCGGGAGGCACCTCACTTCTCCACTCGGTATCTCAGGAGGCCATCGAATGGAGAGCCAAACTCAATATCCCATAATGAGCAAATAATCTTGGAACCTTTGTCAGAGTTACAGAGCAGTCTTCCTTCCCCACCTTGATTACTCCTGACATCGGTATCTCTGCACGCTAATCATATGTTCCATTAGAATCCGCGGGGATGCAACAGTGGACTGAAGTCTTAAATCAATTCCAGATTTGGACAAAAAAATAAATAAAGCATTCTTGGTTTGCTGCAGTAATCAGCAGAATTTTGGCATTAGTTCAGATCTTATTACCTTGATTTTCTTCATGAATATTCTTGTCTAAAAAAATGCTCCTGGTGCTGCATATATTTTGGTCAGTTGTCTGTGTAACATGTAGGGAAACCCACTATTACTGAAGAGTCTCCAAACTTAAAATACTGGGAAAGAGGAACATAGGAACAGGAGGAGGCCATTCTGCCCCTCGAGCCTGTTCCACCATTCAATTCAATCACGGCTGATCTGTATCTTAACTCCATCCACCCGCCTTGGTTCCGTAACCCTTAATGCCCTTGCCTAACAAAAATCTATCAATCTCCGTTTTGAAATTTTCAATTGGCCCCACCCAGCCTCAGCAGCTTTTTGGGGGGGGAGAGCACTCCAGATTCCCACCACCCTTTGTGTGAAGAAGTGCTTCCTGACATCACCCCCGAATGTCCTGGCTCTAATTTTAAGGTATTGTCCCCTTGTTCTGGACTCCCCCCACCAGAGGAAATAATTTCTCTCCATCTATCCCATCAAATCCTTTAATCGTCTTAAAACATCCCCCGCCAACAACAACAACAACTTGTATTTATATAGCGCTTTTAACGTAGTAAGCCATCCCTAGGCGCTTCACAGGAGCGATTATCAAACAAAATTTGACACCGAGCCACATAAGGAGATATTAAGGCAGGTGACCAAAAGCTTGGTCAAAGAGGTAGGTTTTAAGGAACGTCTTAGAGGAGGAAAGAGAGGTAAAGAGACGGAGAGATTCAGGGAGGGAATTCCAGAGCTTAGGGCCTTGGCAGCTGAAGGCACGGCCACCAGTGGTGGAGCGATTAAAATCAGGGATGCTCAATAGGTCAGAATTAGAGGAGCGCAGATATCTCGGGGGGGGTTGTGGGGCTGAAGGAGATTACAGAGATAGGCCATGGAGGGATTTGAAAACAAGGGATGAGAATTTTAAAATCGAGGTGTTGCTTTACTGGGAGCCAATGTAGGTCAGCGAGAATAGCGGGGTGATGGGTGAACGGGACTTGGTGCGAGTTAGGACATGGGCAGCCGAGTTTTGGATGACCTCAAGTTCGCGGCGTGTAGAATGTGGGAGGCCAGGAGAGCGTTGCAAGAGTCAAGTCTAGAGGTAACAAAGACAGGGATGAGGGTTTTAGCAGCAGATGAGCTGAGGCAGGGGGTGGAGTCGGGCAATATTACAGAGATGGAAATAGGCGGTCTTAGTTATGCTGCGGATATGTGGCTGGAAGCTCATCTCGGGGTCAAATGTGACACCAAGGGTTGCGAATAGTTTGGTTCAGCCTCAGACAGAGGAAGTAGTCTCTCTCCCTCTACCCTATCAATTCCTTTAATTATCTTAAACACCTCAATTAGATCAGCCCTCAATCTGCATAAGTAGCTTCTGGTTTCAGTCAATTGACGCACAGAATGTGGCAAATGTCACCATTGGTGGCTTGGAAGGGACCTTGAGCACAGAGTAAAAAGATGTGGCTGGGCTGTCCCCTTGGTAGATCTTAGCTACAGGTCAGGCTGGAGTAGATTGTGTAATCCTGTGACTGCCTCCATTTGGAAACATAGGCCGGAATTTTGCTGGCACTCGGGGCGGGTTTGGAGGCGGGACCGCCGTCAAAATCGCAAAGATTGACCGCGGGTAGGAAACCCGCTGTCAACCCGCCTCCAATCAATCTTCCCAAGTGTCGGGTCCCCCGATTTGCGCATGGACCCAACACCTCGCAGCAGGAAGAGGATTAAAGCCACTTGCCTTCCTGTTAACAGGTAGTTGATAGTTGTTAACAGGCTCTTTTTCAATTTTGCCACTTCTGCCTCGGGTTTCCCGACGTCCGGACACCACACCAGGTAAGTGTGGTGTGTTGTGAGTCTGCAGTAATGTTTCTGCATTGATGACAGCTGCAGAAGTGGTGTGAAGGATCCAATGGTGAGTTTCAGAGGTAAGAAAATGTATTTACACTTTTCTGTAGGTAACAAGTTTTGAATTGGATGTCTAGTCCCACCTCATTGGGAGAACCTCTCTCACCAGTGACAGATCGCTTCTGTAACCTCACCTGCAGCTACCATCTGTTCTAGCCAATGGAGGGAGACATTGGAGAGCCTGGGTTCAAGGGTGCACATTTGTACAGTGATTGTCAGTGTTTGCAGCACCTCAGTGCTGTCAAACACTGAGAAATGAGCTGTCAAAAAAAAACTGTGTGTGGTCCCTTTAAGAAAACCAGCAGATGACACGTAATCAAATGATGTCATCTGACCGACTTCCTCTTAATTGGCTGGCAAGCTCGCAGGGCGGGCTTAACAAGGTCAATCAAGGGAAAATGACATCCGTGAGCTGGGTGCAGTTGGGGACGGGACTGGAACCTGGAAACCAGCTGACCCGCTCCCAAGCCGCATCCATTTACAAAATCGCGTCCATAGATCACAACGGCAGGTCTCCCCAGACACTGCCGATTAGGTATGAAGCCTTGGATCAATTTTCACGCAGGGAGGTTTTCCCACTTGCCTGCCGTAATTTTGTTCGGAAAAAGCCACGGAGTCTGCCGGAAAAAAAAACCTGGTGTAAACGCTGAGGTTACAGCGGACGGGCGGGAGGAACCCTATGGAAATTCCCCCCTCGATTCCTGGAACAAGGTCCAACGGGCACCAGATGGCTGCGGGGCGCTTGCGGTAGCTTTGCTCCCTCTGTTTGAACTCTCTTTTTCCGCATTGAAATCCAGCCCAAGGGAGTTCCACTGCTGAACACGACGGTTACCGCCACTGAAGGAGCTTCGATCAGCAACGTCATGCTGTTGAAAAGGTATCGGTAAATAGGAGTCTCTCGGTACAAACATACAGCAGTGATTGACGTACCGAAGGTAATGCAGAGAAAGTCAAGAGGGAGAATACTTCCAATGCAATAGTCACTCAAACCTTTCAAGAATAAATAGAGCAGGAAATTCCAACTGTGCCTATTTCAAACAGATGGACAAAGCTGAAAGAAATCAGAAGATTTCAGCATGGGAACAATTTAACGACAATTAGGAGGTACCACGAGACCCACGTGTGCTCTGTGCGAGACCAGCATAAACCAATGCCCCTTTCATTACAATACTACTAAAAGCTTGGTGCTCGATCTCGGTCGAAGAAAACCCTTGCATTACATGCCTAGGTGTTCTGATAACACGGCTTTGAATACACCTTTTAACGTGGTTTGAGAAAAGCTTTTTTCAATTTCATTCATATTCAACGACGGATCCTTTTAATCATTGGCATGAGAGAAATATCTGAATAAAAGCTTAAAAACGTCGGGTGCAGCGTGATTCATCCTCCAAACTGGCGAAGTGCTTTGCTGTTACAATGAAGAGATATTTGCTGAGATGTTGCATCCCGGATGAGCCCTTGCTTTCATACAAAAATCTTTGCAGGTGGCAGGACATGAAACATAGAAACATAGAAGATAGGAGCAGGAGTAGGCCATTCGGCCCCGCGAGCCTGCTCCGCCATTCAATGCGATCATGGCTGATCATCCAAGTTCAGTACCCGGTCCCTGCTTTCTCCCCATACCCCTTGATCCCTTTAGCCTTAAGAAATATATCCAACTCCTTCTTGAATATATTTAATGAATTGGCCTCAACTGTCTTCTGTGGTAGAGAATTCCACAGGTTCACCACTCTCTGGGTGAAGAAATTCCTCCTCATCTCTGTCTTAAATGGCCTACCCCTTATCCTTAGACTGTGACCCCTGGTTCTGGACTCCCCCGCCATCGGGAACAGCCTTCCTGCATCTAGTCTGTCTAGTCCTGTTAGAATTTTATAAGTTTCAATGAGATCCCCTCTCATTCTTCTAAACTCTAGCGAATATAAGCCCAATTGACCCATTCTCTCTTCATACATCATTCCTGCCATCCCAGGTATCAGTCTGGTGAATCTTCGCTGCACTCCCTCCATGGTAAGAACATCCTTCCTCAGATAAGGCGACCAAAACTGCACACAATACTCAAGATGTGGTCTCACCAAGGCCCTGTACAACTGTAGCAAGACATCCTTGTTCCTGTACTCAAAGCCTCTCGCTACGAAGGCCAACATACCATTTGCCTTCTTAACCGCCTGCTGCACCTGCATGCTTACCTTCAGCGACTGGTGCACAAGGACACCCAGGTCTCGTTGCACTTCTCCTTCTCCCAATCTATTGCCATTCAGATAATAATCTGCCTTCCTGTTTTTGCCACCAAAGTGGATAACCTCGCATTTATCCACGTTATATTGCATCTGCCATGCTTCTGCCCAATCACCCAACCTGTCCAAATCATACTGGAGTTCCTCTGCATCCTCCTCACCGCACACACGCCCGCCCAGCTTTGTGTCATCTGCAAACTTGGAGATATTACATCTAGTTCCCTTGTCTAGATCATTAATATATATTGTGAATAGCTGGGGTCCAAGGACCGATCCCTACAGTACCCCACTAGTCACTGCCTGCCACTCGGAAAAAGGCCCATTTATTCCAACTCTTTGCTTTCTGTCTGCCAACCAGTTCTCTATCCAAGTCAACCTTGCCCCCAATCCCATGTGCCTTAACTTTTCACGCTAATCTCTTATGCGGGACCTTATCGAAAGCCTTTTGAAAGTCCAAATACACCACATCCACTGGTTCTCCCTTATCTATTTTACCAGTTACATCCTCAAAAAATTCCAGTAGATTAGTCAAGCACGATTTACCTTTTGGAAATCCATGTTGACTTTGTCCGATCCTGTCACTGTTTCCAAGTGCTCTGCTATTACATATTTTTTAATGGACTCTAGCATTTTCCCCACTACCGATGTCAGGCTTACCGGTCTGTAATTCCCTGTTTTCTCTCTACCACCTTTTTTGAATAGTGAGGTAACTTTAGCTACCCTCCAATCCATGGGTACTGTTCCAGATTCTATCGAATGTCGGAAGATGATCAGCAATGTGTGGTAAACCACTGTTATTGTTGCTCACCGTTGTTGTTGTTGTTGTTGCACACTGTTGTATCTATGCATGCCTCAGCTGGCTCCGCCCCTGGCTCCACCCACACACCCAGGTATAAAGGTGACTGCTCTGCAGCCCCCTGCCTTCTTGGAAACCAGTCAACCACGAGAGGCATGCTCTGTTCTTTGTTAATAAAAGCCTTTTAGTTACTCTCCTAACTCTCTGGGCTAGATTTTCAGTTGCTTGCGCCAGCAGTTAGCGCCTTAAGAGAAGTGATTTTCGGGCGCTATGCGTGTGGCGCCTGGGCGCAGCGCAGTTTGCGCCCCGCCCCAAATTAAGTTGCCCGTTAGCGCCGGCGCAAAGTTTAGCGCCTGCCCGGATGCGCGCGCAGAAAATGACGTCACATCCTCGTGCAACGCCCTTTGGCCGCCCCGAATCCAAACTTCAGTCGGACCGCCCCATTGTGCGGCTGGCGTCCAGAGCGTTTGTAAAATGGAACGCAACACACCCTGGGGAGCGCAAATTAAAGGGCACTCCTCCTGCACTATAAAAGGCAGTCTGCATGTGTTGTGTGGAAGGATCCAGTGTGTTGTTGTGAATGGTGTATTTATGTTCTCCTCCTCCTCCTCCTCCTCCTCCTCCTCCTCCTCCTCCTCCTCCTCCTCCTCCTCTCCCTCTTCCTCTTCCTCCGCAAATGACGGCACCAAACGCTGAGCAGCAGGCGCTGCTGCATGCCCTCAGACCAACATGCCTGGACCTAGACCCTCAAGAGGCGGGTTCGTCTACCAAGTTCGCACAATGGCTGCGTTGCTTCGAAGCTTACCTGGAAGCCTCAGCCGTGACACTAGATGGAAACAAACTAAAAATCCTGGCCTCCAAGGTGGGCCACCAAGTCTACACGCTCATCCAGGACGCGACTACCTACGCGGCGGCTATCGATCTGCTAAAAGGACAATACACACGCCCGGTAAGTACGGTTTATGCCAGACACCTCCTGAGATCCCGCAAACAGCAGTCCGGGGAATCGGCGGAGGCATTCCTACGGGCACTACAGATACTCGGCCGAGCCTGCGATTGTAAAGAGGTATCGGCCGCGACACACACGGAGGGACTTATCCGAGATGCTTTCGTTGCGGGCCTCATGTCCGACTACTCCCGGCAGAGACTGTTGGAGAAGGGCGAAATCGACCTGAAGAAGGCAGTGTCCCTCGCGCTCTCGCTAGACGCGGCCCAACGGAATATGGACGCATTCTCCCCTAACCGCTCCGCACCGTGGACGCCGCAACCTTGGGTCATGGGACCGCCACTCCCGGCACCAACTGCTGCAGCGATGTCCAAGGGCCCGAAATGTTACTTTTGTGGCCAGGCAAAACACCCCAGAGCACGCTGCCCGGCGAAAAACGCTACCTGCTCTGGCTGCGGGAAGAAAGGACACTACGTCAGCGCCCGCAAAGGTAAAACCGCTAACGCCAGCAGCGCCGCGTGTGAATCGTGGGGGCAGCCATCTTGTCCGCCATCTTGGACACCTCCAGCCGCGTAGGGATCGGGATCATGGGCGCAGCCATTTTGTCTGCCATCTTGGACGCCTTCAACTCCAATCGCGGGTGACCCGGACTCAACCACCGCCTCGTCTGACGACCACAGCGACTCGCTCGACCATACGCTGGCCTCCGTGACGCTGGACCAATCTCTCCCTCACCAACTGTCCAAGTCCATGATGGACATTACGGTAAACAGCTGCGCCACTACCTGCCTTTTCGACAGCGGGAGCACGGAGAGCTTTATCCACCCCGACACGGTGCGCAGTTACTCTCTCCCGGTCCTGCCAACGCGCCATCGGATCTCTATGGCTTCCAAATCCCATTCAGCAGACGTTGGTGGCTACTGTGTAGTGACCCTTTCAGTAAGGGGCACAGAATACAAAAATTTTAAACTTCTTGTCCTGCCCCATCTCTGCGCTGCCGTTCTACTGGGGTTGGATTTTCAGTGCCACCGTAAAAGTGTCACATTAGTGTATGGCGGACCCCTCCCCCCACTCACAGTCTGCAGCCAGCAGCTTTTAAATCGCCCGCCGCACACCATTTGCAGCCTCTCCACGCTTAAAGTCTCCCCCCCCCCCCCTTGTTCGCTAACCTCACCCGCGACTGTAAGCCCATCGCTACCAAAAGCAGGCGGTACAGTGCCGGGGATAGGAGCTTCATTAAATCCGAAGTAGCAAGACTCCTGAAGGAAGGGATTATTGAGGGTAGCACTAGCCCATGGCGAGCACAAGTGGTGGTAGTGAAGACTGGTGAAAAACAACGCCTAGTTATTGACTACAGCCAGACGATCAATCGCTACACCCAGTTAGATGCATACCCACTCCCCCGCATATCTGACATGGTCAATCAGATAGCACAATACCGGGTGTTCTCGATGATTGATCTGAAGTCGGCATACCACCAGCTCCCCATCAGGGCTGAGGACCGCCAGTACACAGCTTTTGAAGCTGACGGTCGTCTCTACCACTTCCTCCGAGTCCCCTTCGGCGTCACCAATGGGGTTTCGGTCTTCCAAAGGGAGATGGACCAAATGGTTGACCAGAACGCGCTGCAGGCCACCTTCCCCTATCTAGACAACGTCACCATCTGCGGCCACGACCAGCAGGACCATGATGTTAACCTAGAGAAATTCCTCCGTACGGCCCAGCGGCTGAATCTAACATACAACAAGGACAAATGTATGTTTCGCACCACGCGCCTCGCCATTCTTGGCTGCGTAGTGGAGAATGGAATCATCGGCCCCGACCCCGACAGAATGCGCCCCCTTATGGAGCTCCCCCTCCCCCACTGCCAAAAAGCACTGAAGAGATGCCTAGGGTTTTTCTCTTACTATGCTCAGTGGGTGCCCAACTATGCGGACAAAGCCAGACCCCTCATCAAGTCCACCTCCTTCCCCCTGACAGCAGAGGCATGTGCAGCCTTCACTCTCATAAAAAGAGATATTGCGAAGGCCACAATGCACGCAGTGGATGAGTCCATCCCTTTCCAAGTGGAGAGCGACGCATCCGACTTCGCCCTAGCTGCAACCCTTAACCAGGCGGGGAGACCCGTGGCCTTTTTCTCAAGGACCCTCCAGGGCCCTGAGATTCGACACTCCTCTGTCGAAAAGGAGGCCCAGGCCATTGTGGAAGCGGTGCGACATTGGAGGCATTACCTGGCCGGAAAACGATTTACCCTGCTCACTGACCAGCGTTCAGTGGCTTTTATGTTTAATAATAAGCAGAGGGGCAAAATCAAGAATGACAAGTTCTTGAGGTGGAGAATTGAACTCTCCACCTACAATTACGATATCTTGTACCGGCCCAGGAAACTCAATGTGCCCTATCACGTGGTACATGCGCCAACGCGCAGGTTGCTAGACTGCAGACCCTCCACAATGACCTCTGCCACCCGGGGGTCACCAGGTTCTTCCATTTCATCAAATCCCGTAACCTGCCCTACTCCATCGAGGAGGTCAGGACCATGACCAGGAACTGCCAAATCTGTGCCGAGTGCAAACCGCATTTTTATAGGCCAGACAGAGCAAGCCTGATCAAGGCCACTCGCCCCTTCGAGCGCCTGAGCGTCGATTTTAAAGGGCCCCTCCCCTCCTCTGACCGCAACGTGTACTTCCTCAACATAATTGATGAGTACTCCCGTTTCCCGTTTGCCATCCCTTGCCCAGACATGACCAGTACCACGGTCATTAAATGTCTGAATGACCTTTTCGCCTTGTTCGGCTTCCCTAGCTATACCCATAGCGACTGGGGCTCATCCTTTATGAGCGACGAACTCCATCAGTACCTGCTCACGAGAGGTATTGCTACAAGCAGAACCACCAGCTACAACCCCCGGGGGAACGGCCAGGTGGAAAGAGAGAACGCGACGGTTTGGAAGGCCGTCCTCTTAAACTTAAAATCTAAGGGCCTTCCGACCTCTCGCTGGCAGGAGGTCCTCCCTACGGCGCTCCACTCCATTCGGTCACTGCTTTGTACGGCCACCAATGCCACCCCCATGAAAAAATGTTCACTTTCCCCAGGAAGTCCACATCGGGGACCTCGCTACCGACATGGCTGACATCTCCAGGACCCGTCCTACTGCGGAAGCACGTGAGGTCCCATAAAATGGACCCCCTGGTCGAGAGGGTGAGCCTCCTCCACGCCAACCCCCAGTATGCTTACGTGGCGTACCCGGACGGGCGGGAGGACACAGTCTCCATACGAGACCTCGCACCTTCGGGTGCCCCTGAAACACTACCATTGCCATCCACCACTACCCACAACCCAACCCCTGTAGACGGCATGCCGCAGCCCCAGGACCCGTCATTGACCACCCAACCACTCAATGAGACGCCAGATTCAACGTTGGATGCTGCACCATCGCCGCCACCACCACGACAATCAGGACGGCATACAAGGCCACCTGATAGACTTACTTACACGAACCTTTAGTACACTTCACCCCGCCGGACTCAAATTTAAACAAGGGGTGAATGTGGTAAACCACTGTTATTGTTGCTCACCGTTGTTGTTGTTGTTGCACACTGTTGTATCTATGCATGCCTCAGCTGGCTCCGCCCCTGGCTCCACCCACACGCCCAGGTATAAAGGTGACTGCTCTGCAGCCCCCTGCCTTCTTGGAAACCAGTCAACCACGAGAGGCATGCTCTGTTCTTTGTTAATAAAAGCCTTTTAGTTACTCTCCTAACTCTCCGTCTTTTATGAATAATTGATAGCGCATCACAATGCATCTACTATTTCTAGGGCCACTTCCTTAAATACCCTAGGATGTAGATTATTAGGCCCTGGGGATTTATCGGCCTTCAATCCCATCAATTTCCCTAACACCATTTCCCTACAAATACTGATTTCTTTCAGTTCCTCCATTTCATCAGACCCTATGTTCCCCGACATCTCTGGGAGGTTATTTGTGTCCTCCTTTGTGAAGACAGAACCAAAATATGTATTTAATTTGTCTACCATTTCTTTGTTCCCCATTATAAATTCCCCTGATTCTGACTGCAAGGGACCTACGCTTGACTTCACCAATCTTTTTCTCTTCACACATATCTATAAAAGCTTTTACAGTCAGTTTTTATGTTCCCTGAAAGCTTACTCTCATTCTATTTTCCCCTTCTTAATTAATCCCTTTGTCCTCCTTTGTTGAATTCTAAACTGCTCCCAATCTTCAGGTTTACTGCTTTTTCTGGCCAATTTATATGCCCTCTCCTTGGATCTTATGCTATCCCTAATTTCCCTTGTTAGCCACGGTTGAGTCACCATTTTTGTTTTATTTTTATGCCAATCTGGGATGAACAAATTCTGTAGCTCATCCATGCAGTCTTTGAATGTTTGCCAGTGCCTATCCACCGTCAACCCTTTGAGTGACATTCCCCAATCAATCCTACCCAACTCGCGCCTCAGACCATCATAGTTTCCTTTATTTAAATTCCGGACCCTAGTCTCTGAGTCAACTACTTCACTCTCCATCTTAATGCAGAATTCTATCATATTATGATCGCTCCGACCCAAGGGGCCTCGTACAACAAGATTGCTAATTAATCCTTTCTCATTACATAATACCCAGTCTAAGATGGCCTGAGTTTGCAGTCCGAGGCGATAATTAGCGCCAGGTGCTAATCTTTGCGCCCAGCCGATAATTGCGCCCCAAATGGGGCGATACTGAATTTCTCCCCCATAGTGTCATACCGGCACAGAAGGAGGCCATTCGGACCATTGAGTCCGTGCCAGCTCTCTGTAGAACAATCCAGTCAGTCCCATTCCCCCGCTCTATCACCGTAGCCCTGCAAGTTTATTTCCCTCAAGTGCCTATCCAGTCTCCCCTTGAAAAGATTGAGTGTGTCCACTTCCACATAAATCACTCCAGATACATCAAGATTAATGGGTTAATTTGCCGGTCTCTCTTTATCGTTGTGTTAAAATAGTTTTTGTTGTTTAGAGGGCAGAGAGAATAAAATGTCTTGCAAGTCAGAAAGCAGAGAGGAGTGGAACGGTTGTTTTTCAGACTGGAGGGAGGTGTACAGTGGTGTTCCCCCAGGGGTCGGTATTAGGACCACTGCTCTTTTTGACATATATTAATGACCTGGACTTGGGTATACTGGGGGTGGGGTGTATAATTTCAATGTCTGCAGATGACACAAAGCTTGGAAATGCAGTAAACAGCCAGGTGGCTAGCAGCAGACTTCAGGAGGACTGGGGAAATAGGCGGACGTGTAGCAGATTTAATTTAACGCAGAGAAGTGTAAAGTGATTCATTTTGGTAGGGAGAATGAGGAGAGGCAATGTAAACTAAATGGTACAATTTTAAAGGGGGTGCAGGAACAGAACCTGGGGGTGGACGTACACAAGTCTTTGAAGGTGGCAGGACAAGTTGAGAAGGCTGTTAAAAAGGCTTATGGGACCCATGGCTTTATAAACAGAGGCATTGACGTAAGAAAACTACTAGGCACTTGGTCTAAGCGTTAAACAAAGCTTTAATCAACTGTTTTACAACATGGAGGTCTAGTTGTGCCCTTCACTCGTTCCTGTTAAGAATGTCCTGCGCAAGCTGGGCCCTTGCCCGTGCCCGAGTATTTACACTCTCCCTGGACAGTGCCACCCGTAGGCCATTCAGTATTATTTCATAAGTCTTTCTTTCATGAATGGCTGATTCATGTCAGGCATCGAGTATGAAAGCAAGGAAGTTCTGCTAAACCTTGATAAAACACTGGTTAGGCCCCAGCTGGGCACCACATTTTAGGAAAGATGTTAAGGCCCCGGAGAGGGTGCAGAAGAGATCTACTAGAGTGGTTCCAGGGATTGACGGACTTCAGTTATGTGGATAGACTGGAGAAGGTGGGGATAGCGTAAATAAGGAGAGACTGTTTCCACTGGCAGGAAGGTCAGTAACCAAAGGACACAGATTTATGATAATTGGCAAAACATCCAGGGAGGAGATGAGGAGAATATTTTTGCGCAGCGAGCTGTTATGATCTGGAATGCACTGCCTGAAAGGGTGTTGGAAGCAGATTCAATTGTAACTTTCAAAAGGGAATTGAATACAGGAGAAATTTGCAGGGCTATGGGGATAGAGCAGGGGAGCGGGACTAATTGGATCGCTCTTTCAAATGGCAGGCACAGGCACGATGGGCCGAATGGCCTCCATCTGTGCTGTATGATTCTATGAAATTGGGCAAAAAGACACGTAATCAGGATTGCACAAAGGTACACACAACATGCACCGGTGCCAGACTTGAGCTCATTTCAGTATCCTGTATCAGACATACTTAATTGCAAAGCATCTATCTTGGGCAGGCATTAAGCCAAGTGACAGATGTTGGAGATGTAATGGAGAAGTTGCTAATAATCAGCACATGTTGTATTGGAGTCTCAGTTCTTGAGGGATTATTTTTGGCAAGTTAGCAACCACTGATTCTGGGTTGAACTGAAACACACAATAGCTGTTGACTGGTTGTCGCTGGAGAAAGGCAACTTTATGGTGATTGTTACAACAACAACAACTTGTATTTATATAGCGCTTTTAACATAGTAAAACGTCCCAAGGCGCTGCACAGGAGTGTTATAAGACAAAAAATATGACACTGAGCCACATAAGGAGATATTCGGACAGGTGACCAAAAGCTTGGTCAAAGAGGTAAGTGTTAAGGAGCGTCATAAAGGAGGAAAGAGTGCTAGCGAGGCGGAGAGGTTCAGGGAGGGAATTCCAGAGATTTGGACCTAGGCAACAGAAGGCACGGCCGCCAATGGTTGAGCGAATATAATCAGGGATGCTCAAGAGGGCAGAATTAGAGGAGCGTAGATATCTCTGGGGGTTGTGGGGCTGGAGGAGATTACAGAGATAGGGAGGGGCGAGGCCATGGAGGGATTTGAAAAAAAGGATGAGAATTTTGAAATCGAGGCGTTGCTTAACCGGGAGCCAATATAGGTCAGCGAGCACAGGGGTGATGGGTGGACGGGACTTGGTGCGAGTTAGGACACGGGCAGCAGAGTTTTGGATCACCTCTATTTACCTAGGGCAGAATGTCGGAGGCCAGCCAAGAGTACATTGGACTAGTCAAGTCTAGAGGTAACAAAGGCATGGATGAGGGTTTCAGCAGCGGATGAGCTGAGGCAAGGGCGGAGACAGGCGATGTTACGGAGGTGGAAGTAGGCGGTCTTTGTTATGCTGCGGATATGTGGTCGGAAGCTCATTTCAGGGTCAAATATGACACCAAGGTTGCGAACAGTGTGGTTCAGCCTCAAACAGATGTTAGGGAGAGGAATGGAGTCAGTGGCTAGGGAACGGAGTTTGTGGTGGGGACCGCAAACAATGGCTTTGGTCTTCCCAATATTTAATTGAAGAAAATTTCTGCTCATCCAGAACTGGATCTCGGACAAGCAGTCTGACAATTTGGAGACTGTGGATAGGTCGAGAGAAGTGGTAGTGAGGTAGAGCTGGGTGTCGTCAGCGTATATGTGGAAACTGATGCTTTGTTTTCAGATGATGTCGCCAAGGGGCAACATGTAGATGAGAAATAGGAGGGGGACAAGGATAGATCCTTGGGGGACACCAGAGGTAACGATGCAGGAGCGGGAAGAGAAGCCATTGCAGGTGATTCTCTGGCTACGATTAGATAGATAAGAATGGAAGCAGGCGAGTGCAGTCCCACCCAGCTGGGCGATGGTGGCGAGGCGTTGGCGAAGGATGGAGTGGTCAACCATGTCAAAGGCTGCAGACAGGTCAAGAAGGACGAGGAGGGATAGTTTACCTTTGTTACAGTCACAAAGGATGTCATTTGTGACTTTGATGAGAGCTGTTTCAATACTGTGGTAAGGGCAGAAACCTGATTGGGGGGATTCAAACATGGAATTGCGGGAAAGATGGGCACGGATTTGGGAGGCGACAACACGTTCAAGGACTTTGGAGAGGAAAGGGAGGTTGGAGATGTGGTGGTAGTTTGCAAGGACGGAGGGGTCATGGATTGGTTTTTTGAGGAGAGGGGTGATGATGGCAGATTTGAGGGAGAGGGGGACAGTACCTGAGCAGAGAGAACCGTTAACAATGTCAGCTAACATGGGAGCCAGAAAAAGAAGTTGGGTGGTCAGCATTTTGGTGGGAATTGGGTCGAGGGAGCAGGAAGTGGGTCTCATGGACAAGATGAGCGTGGAGAGGTCATGAGGGGAGATCGGAGAGAAACTGGGGAAGGATGTGAGTTCAGGGCTAGGGCGGGGGGAACCTTAGAGGAACTTTGACCCGGTGGGCTAGGGGAAGGAAGGGATGTGGCAGAGGCAGCTGAACGGATGGCCTCAATCTTAGAGACAAAGAAGTCCATGAGCTCCTCACACTTGTTGTCGGAGGTGAGGGTGGAGGAGACAGGGGAGAGGGGTTTAAGAAGACGGTTAGCTGTGGAGAATAGGAGCCGGGGTTTAATCTTTGCATTCCAGAATGATTCTGGAATAGTGAGCAATTTTGGTAGACGAGAGCAGGGCCTGATAGTGCTTTACGTGGTCCAGCCAGATCTGGCGGTGAATGGCTAAACCAGTTGTCAGCCATATCCGTTCAATTCTGCGTACCAAGGTGGTGACTCAGCTGTAATTCTCTTCTCTCTCAGGCAGTCCCTCGGAACCGAGGATGACTTGCTTCCACATTAAAAATGAGTTCTCAGGTGACTGATGAGTCCAATGCGGGACCTACAGTCTCTGTCACAGGTGGGGCAAACGGTGATTGAAGGGGCGGGTGGGTGGGGGTGCTTGGGTTGACGTGCGCTGCCTGCGCTTGGCTTCCGCTTGCTCCCGGCGAAGAGACTCGAGGTGTTCGGCGCCTTCCCGGATGCTTCTCCTCCACTGTGTGCGGTCTTGGGCCAGGGATTCCCAGGTGTCAGTGGGGATGTTGCACTTTTTCAAGGAGGCTTTGAGCGTGTCCTTGAAGCGTTTCCTCTGCCCACCTCGGGGCTCTCTTGCCATGCCGGAGCTCCGAGTAGAGCGCTTGTTTTGGGAGTCTCGTATCGGGCATGCGGACAATGTGACCCATCCATCGGAGCTGATCAAGCGTGGTTAAAGCTTCGATGCTGAGGATGTTGGCCTGAGCGAGAACACTGACGTTGGTGTGCCTATCCTGCCAATGGATTTGCAGGATCTTGTAGAGGCAGCGTCGGTGGTACCTCTCCAGTGCTTTGAGGTGCCTGCTGTACATAGTCCATGTCTCTGAGGTATACAGCAGGGCGGTATGCTGCAATGCTCCATCTCACCCTCAGGTGACTCAGCATCACTTTAGTGACGGCAGGTAAGGAGACGGTAGAGGCAATCTGAGTAGAGTTGGAAATGAGGAAAGAAAATAACAATTGGCAACTTGTTGCTGAAATCCCGCTCAAGGTGAACGGTTGGATAGTGAATTGTTTAGCTAAATACGAACCTGCAGGGAATCGCAAGGAGATAATCAGGGGAGAATTTCAACACCGAGGAAGTGAAAAGAAAACATCAGGGGCAACCGAAAGGGAGATCTTGAAACATACTTCACTTCACGTTGAGATGATAAAGGGCTTCCCGAGTCAATTTTGTGAATCGAATGTTCACACACTTAAGTGACCGAAGCTTCAGTGTGTTGGTATTTGGTGCGCACCATCGACCCTCAGAAGTTCAATTGGGCCCTTCCTTCATTTGAGCAGCAAAGTCATATTACACAACCTGGTGTGATTCCAACTTGTAACGAAGCTATTGCTTGAGGACTGACAGAGCTGTCGCAGTCGGCCACATGTCACACAACATAGCTTTTGACAAAGGCTTCGTAACAGAAGAGCAGGAGGGCCAACCGCAAGAAAAAGAAAGACCTGCATTTATATAGTGCCTTTCACACCACCGGACGTCCCAAAGCGCTTTACAGCCAATGAAGTACTTTTTGAAGTGAAGTCACTGTTGGTAATGTAGGAAACGCAGCAACCAATTTGCACTCAGCAAGATCCCACAAACAGCAATGTGATAATTGTAGTGTATGTACCTTTAAGAGAGAACTACTTTTACAGCTCCTGTATACTTTAGTACCGGCAGTGACCACACCTGTATATAAGCCTTGAGCAGGCATCTGTACTGTTAGTTTTTAGACTACCCTCATCCAGTAAACACCTGTTGATTGTTGATCTGCAGTCTCCGTCTATTTATTGAAGACACCATACCTTAAGATTCACGGATTCAACAGTGGCGACGAGGTCGATTAGAATCTACCTGCAACTCTGCATTTCCTTCCAAGGATTCGCTCCGGGAGGACAGTGGAAGAAAGTCGAGGCCAGAAGCACGGGCATCGACCACGAGCAACCGCCCAGTCATCCGGCAGAGAGTGAACATCGCAGGGGAGGCTGTTGAGAGCTGGGCTTGGTTCTCAAGCCACGACGATCCAGCAACAGGCTGGCAACAGGTACAGCGCAGACCCTTCCCGGACAGCGGCGGCTGGAGCCGACCGACGGCACAGAAAAGGCCGAGCAGCGTCGACGGGGTAAGAGAGAGGGTAAAGCGCACAGGGCGCAGCCGGGGGTTGAAGACCGAGCGGTGTCGACGGAAAACAAAAAGAGAGAGAGGGTAAAGCACAGCCGGGGTTCAGGACCAAGCGGCGGCAACGAGAGAGGCGCACAGCAGAACGAGCAGAGCGCAGCCAGGGCTCAAGGGCTGAGCAGCGGCCGCGGAGAAGAAAGGAAGCGCGGGAGATGCCATTTTTGAAGCCGCAGCGGAGAAGAAGGGCGAGCGGAGAAGAAGGGAGAGCGCAGGAGACGCCATTTTAGCCAGTCTAACCACACCCAGGGATGCCGAAGAGTGGCAGTGTCACAGCATTCGACAATGAAGTCGAAGATTGGGCGACATATGTGGAATGCATTGAGGTGTACTGAAAGGCGAATGAAGTGCCAGATGCCAGGAAAGCACTGGTTTTGTTGAATTCCATGGGTGCAAAAACGTATGGCTTACTGTGAAACCTAGTAACCCCAGAGAAGCCAGTGGATAAGGATTTCGAAAGCATAGTGGAAATCCTACAGGACCACTTAAACCCCACACCGCTGCTGATAGCAGAAAGATTTAAGTTCCACAAAAGAAACCAGCATAAAGACGAAAGTAATGCTGAGTATTTAACAGAACTGCGCAAGCTATCGAAACACTGCCAGTTTGGAATGGGACTAGCAGATACGTTAAGGGACAAGTTTGTGTGTGGGCTTCAAAGTGAAGGAACCCAGAAACGGCTTCTATCAGAAAAGGATCTTACGCTGGACAAGGCTTTCAGCATGGCAGCATCACACGAAGCAGCCGCACGGGGCGCTGCAGAGATACAACGGAGACTGCAAGAATATGGCACCAATGAAATGTCATATGGAGCAGGGAAGTGTTATCGCTGCGGCAGAACAACACATGACCAGAAGGATTGTTGGTTCAAGGACCAAGTGTGCAGACAGTGTGGAAAAGCAGGACACATAGCAAGAGTCTGCAGGTCAGGGAAGAAAACCAGCAGCAAGAAATCTCCACAGAAGTACAAAAAGGTACATAAGGTGACGGACAGTAGTTTAGACGAACAGAAAAATGATACAGACTCCGGAAGCAAGGAGCTGGGTTGTCTGAAACTACATAATGTAATAAAAATGGAGGATCACCAGACTATCTGGGATACACTCAAGATAGACGGAGTCCAAGTGAAAATGGAATTGGACACAGGATCAGCCCTAACAGTCATAAACCGAAGGGACTACAAGCGGCTATTCTCAGATATACCCTTGAAAGCTACAGAGATTGTCTTGAAGACATACACGGGGCAAAAAGTCTACCCCAAAGGAAAAATAAGGGTGAACGTGATATACAACGGCCAGGAAATACCAAAAATGATTAAAATAGAGGAAAATGCAAGCCCAAAGTTTTTTAAGGCCTTATGCGATCCGCCCAGCCGTTGAAGCAGAGCTGGAAGGTTTGGAACATTCAGGAGTACTGTCCAAAGTGGACTGGAGCGAGTGGGCTACACCCATCGTTCCTGTAATGAAGAGGTCGTTGAGTAATACACCTGGGGAACCAAAGAAGGTTCGCATCTGTGGGGACTTTAAGGTGACAGTGAACCCAATCCTTCACACAGTACAATATCCGCTTCCGCAGATTGAAGATATTTTCGCCTCGCTATCTGGAGGAAAACGCTTCACTAAGATTGATCTGGCCCAGGCGTACCTGCAAATGGAGGTAGAAGAAACCTCGAAACAATACCTCACGATCAACACTCACAAAGGTCTCTACCCATACAACCGGCTGGTATTCGCGGTAGCATCGGCTCCGGATATTTGGCAAAGGGCAATGGATCAAGTCCTGCAAGGGATTCCAGGGACCCAGTGTTATTTGGGCGACAACCTGGTCACGGGCAAAAATGACAGTGATCACCTCGCCAACCTGGAGAAGGTGCTCACTAGATTGAAGGAATATGGGCTACGAGCTAAACACCACAAGTGCGAGTTTTTCCAGAAGCAGATCTCGTATTGTGGCCACGTTATTGATGAAGAGGGGCTACATAAGTCCCCTGACAAGATTGAGGCAGTAGTCAAGGCTACAGCACCGGAAAATGTGTCACAACTGAGGTCGTTCCTCGGGCTGGTGAACTACTACCATAAGTTCTTACCAAATTTGTCTACAGTATTACACCCACTGAACACCCTACTGCAAACGGGGGTACCATGGAAGTGGAATGACGAATGTAAACGAGCTTTCCAGAAGTGCAAAGAATTGATCACATCAAAAGAGGTGTTGGCCCATTGCAACCCAGCACTACCAATTCGGTTGGCGTGTGATGCTTCACCCTATGGTATTGGAGCAGTGCTGTCGCCCAAATTCCCAGACGGGTTGGAGAGGCCAGTAGCCTTTGCGTCTCGGTCACTAACCTCAGCCGAGCGCAACTACGCCCAGATTGACAGGGAGGCCCTCCGCCTAGTATGGGGAGTAAAAAAATTCAACCACTATCTGCATGGGCAGAAGTTCACCTTGCTGACTGACCACCAACAACTTGTCTCCATCTTTAATCCAAAGAAGGGCGTTCCGGTGATGACTGCACAACGGCTACAAAGGTGGTCCCTTTTTCTAGGGGCGAACCAATATGAAATAGAGTATAAGGGCACGAAACAGCATGGAAACGCTGATGGGCTATCACGCCTGCCACTGCCTACTGCTGAGGAAGCACCAGCAGTGGACCCTGTCGAAATATTTTATTCGTCGATAATTGAACGCTTGCCAGTAACTAACGCGGATATAGAGAAGGAGACCCGAAATGATCCGACACTGTCTCGGGTATATGATTTGACGGTGAAGGGATGGCCAACACATGGCGACTCACTGTTGCCAGCATTCTCATCCAGAAGGGAACAGCTGTCAGTATGCCAGGGGACAGTGATGTGTGGATCCCGAGTGGAAATTCCACCCATGTTAAGGGAGAGAGTGCTCAATGAGCTTCACGAAGGCCATCTGGGAGGGGTGAAAATGAAAAGCCTTGCTAGGGCTTATGTGTGGTGGCCAGGGATCGATCAACAAATCGAGGACCTAACAAAGAGCTGCTCAGGATGCCAGAAGGTCCAAAATGCACCACCACATGCCCCTCTACACCCATGGGAGTGGCCCTCCTCTCCATGGCAACGGGTGCATATTGATTTTGCTGGTCCATTCATGGACTCAATGTTCTTAATAGCAATGGATGCGCACTCGAAATGGCCTGAGGTGATAAAAATGTCCTCCACCACTACGGAGAAAACGATTGCAGTCCTACGGACCATATTTGCCAGGAACGGCTTGCCAGAGCAGATTTGCTCTGATAACGGACCACAGTTTGTATCCGAAGAGTTTCAGAAATTTATGAGAAGGAATGGGGTACGGCGTTACACATCCGCCCTGTATCATCCAGCCACAAATGGATTGGCTGAGAGGTTCGTACAAACCTTTAAAAAGGCAGTAAGGGCCATGTGCGATGATGACATTCCACTACAGCATAATGTGGACAATTTCCTGTTAGCCTACAGAAATGCGACACATACAGTCACCAACCAGACCCCGGCCATGATGTTCTTTAACCGAAGGTTGAGATCTCGTCTGGATTTGCTCAGACTAAATGTGCGAAGAAATGTTGAGAATAAGCAATTGCAGCACATCAATGAGAAGCCGACAAGGAGCTTCAATGTAGGACAACCAGTCTTGGCCCGCGACTACCGAACAGAGAAATGGCAAACCGGAACGATGTGCACACGGCAGGGGCCACTAATGTACACAGTGGATGTCGGGGAGAACATTGTGAGACGCCGTGTCGACCAGATCCTAGCGTCACAGGAACGAGTCAACCCCATGTCTCGCATACCTGGGGATGAACCCGACATACCGGTAACATCTACCCCAGAAACAGTAGCAGCGGAAACTGATGAACTAACTGACGACAGCGGGCCAGAATCGCCTACGCACCAAGAACAAGACACTCGGGAAAGGCGCTATCCAGAAAGGATCAGTAAGCCGCCCCAAAGACTGAATCTATAAATGGACTATTTCAATTAATGTGCATGTTAAAGTGTTAACTGTTATTTGAATGTTATGGTACTGTTAATCTAAAAGGGGAGGAATTGTAGTGTCTGTACCTTTAAGAAAGAACTACTTTTACAGCTCCTGTATACTGTAGTACCGGCAGTGACCACACCTGTATATAAGCCTTGAGCAGGCATCTGTACTGTTAGTTTTTAGACTACCCTCATCCAGTAAATGCCTGTTGATTGTTGATCTGCAGTCTCCGTCTATTTATTGAAGACACCATACCTTAAGATTCATGGATTCAACAACAATGACCAGATAATCTGTTTCAGTGATGTTGGTTGAGGGATAAATATTGGCCAGGACACCAGGGATAACTCCCCTGCTCTTCTTCAAAGTAGTGCCACGGGATCTTTTATATCGACCTTACGAGGGCAGACGGGGCCTCGGTTTAATGTCTCATCCAAAAAGCGGCACCTCCGACAGTGCAGCACCCCCTCAGTACTGCACTAGAAGTGTCAGTCCTAGATTTTCGTGCTCAAGTCTCTGGAAGTGGGACTTGAACCCACAACGTTCTGACTTAGAGGCGACGGTGCTGCCCACTGAGCCACAGCTGACACTCTGCTGGAGCAGCAAGAGGAATTTACATAGAGTTTTACAGCACAGAAACAGGCCACTCGGCCCAACAGGCCTATACCGGAATTGTCTCGCAGTCGGACATTGGGCACTGCAGGCTGACACTGAGGTACAGGAGACTGTAATGGCTTACTTCTTTTCAAAGGGGCTTTCAAATGTTTTTATTCCTATTTGTATATTAAATTTTATTTTTCTTATGTATCTTCTGAATTGTCGAGTTTTGACTCCATTTTCCATTTCCATATAATGTAGGGACAGCGCGCCTCTGAACTCTTCACCTGTGGGGCCTTCATGATGAAGACAAATACAAACCCATGTTCCACATCGTTGGATCATAAAATTTGATATCTTGGAAATGCAGCAGCCAATTGGCGCACAGCAAGGTCCCACAAACAGAAATGCAATAATCACCAGATAATCCGCTTTAGTGATGCAGGTTGAGGGATAAATATTGACCAGGACATCGGGGGAAACTCCCCTGCTCTTCTTCGAAATAGTGCCAAGGGATCGTGCCCGGTGACATCATGCCCGGTGACATCATGCCCGGTGACATCATGTCTGGTGACATCATGCCCGGTGACATCATGCCCCATGACATCATGCCCAGTGACATCATGCCTATGTTCGGCACCTTTGGAATTCTGCTCTTGAACTTTTGTAAATAATCCATCGTTACTTTGTACACCTACAATGACACAATCTGACCCTTTGTTCTTTTACTATGGTAAGCATCTTAAGGCCTCTCCTCCCATGCCATGTTCATGGCTATCTAGGTTCATCTCAATTGTTCTATCATCTTAACTGTTCTTTCTTTGACAGCACCTCCCAAACCCGTGACCTCTGCCACCTGGAAGGACAAGGGCAGCAGGCGCATGGGAACACCACCACCTCCAAGTGTAGGGGGGCATCTTTTCCATGGTTTACGGTAATTTACCTGGTCAGGCAGCCTTTGCCTGCACGCTGACCAATTCCAACCTTTTACCTGGTTTACGGTAATTCACCTGGTCAGGCAGCCTTTTGCTGCTACACTGTAAACCAATTTAAACAGCGGTTTCGAATCGCTACCCCACCTTCCAGTTCTGACTGAAGGACTTATAATTAATGATATATTAAAATGGACAACTGGTCTGGGTGTGAGAAAATCAAACTTTATTAAACTAAAGAAACTATAATCAAATTTTAAACTATACCACACGAACACAGTAATTACAGTAAATTGCTTAACAGGGGAAGGCAGATGGCAAAAACGAGGGATTAATGTCTACAATGTTGATTAAACAATCTTAGCAATTTCCCTTAAATCACCACCCCCTAATTGCTTACTAGATTGCTTTGCTGAGGAGTCAGAAACCTGCTCACCTGGTGTCCAAGGGAGAGAGAGAGAGAGATAGCTCTTCAGAAGCTATCTTTATATCCTGCCAACTCCTGCTGTTTTGGCGCTGAAAGGGTCTGTGTGCAAAATTCACGCCCAAAAGTTCCAATACACAAAAGAAAGGCTGCGATTGGCTGATTCAAAGTGGTTGGAGTGATTTAATGTGTCTGCACTCTGGGGCCGAAGTGTACCCGCCCACATCCGGAGTTCACCTGGGCTAAAACAAAAGGAATCCAACCGCCGTATTGTCTGAGTGATGGGTGATTCAAATCCACCCATTCCTAAACTGTTGCATATCAAAAGTCCTTTCCACAGCTTCAATGTGCCTCATTGTGTGTGTAGGGAGTTTGAATGGGTTTGGATTTCTGCGGTTAGTCTCAAGTGGGTTAATCCCTTAAATCAATAAACTACTGCAGTTTCGTGTAAACAAACTTTGTCTCTCCATAAAGGGAAACTCCCTGGTTTGATTGACAGATCTGACTGCCACTGTATCTTCCCACCTTTTCAATGACATACTCCATGAGATGCTAGCTGCTTTGTCTTTTGGCCATGCTTTCTGATGGCCATTTTAAAACCTTTTGTGATTGACCAGGCTCAAGGGCACAAATTCAAATCAAATGTACTGTCTTAATGTGTGCGAATATTTCCACAGAACTCCTCGATTCCAGTGTTGTCCACATGCTGTCCATCTCAGAGCAGTCTTTCATGGCTCTGAGTATGCTTTAAAAACATTGATCCAACCCAGAGGCAATTCAAAACACATAATTCTTCATCCACGATATGGACCAATATTTCCTGATCTTCAGGGAAAATAGGGGAATTTTGCAAACCCCTACATTCCCCCCTTTTGATACTCCCAACTTGATTGAAGTATCCACTCAAAGGAGTGAGCAAAATTTCCTGACCCCCCGACAAACAACCATCCCCTGTATTTACCTAACAGCTACCTACCACTGATCCCCGTCCCATCCATTCCCCTCAAATTCGAGAAAAAAAACCCATGGTACGGTAGGCGTCTTACAGATACATCAATTTACAATAAGGGGTCTCATACCCCTGCGTCACTTGTTACATTGTAAATGTTGATGCATTGTATAATCACTTGTTACATTACAACTTATTACAAAATGTTGCAATCTTAGTTACACAATGTAATCAAAATGATTCCAAGCATGGAGAGGATCCTATGCCTCTGCTCCACTTGGGGCAGTATCACAAAATACAAAAGAAGAAAAAAAATCTTAAACAACATGCTTAAACAAACCCCGACCATCACGTGCCAATGATGGGTCGCGAAATTCGAGTGGGTATTGCTCCTCCCACCCAGGCAGTAAATGTACCTTCCACCCCACTTTGATTGTCTTAAACTTTAAAACAGACAGAATGGATTTACAGACCAGCCTGCTCCGCCAGCCCCGAGCTGTTCCCTTGTCCCTTTGTGGAGGCGGGGTACCCCTCATGTTTAAATTTACCTAGGCACAGACCGAGACTGGGGAGTATGGGATCGCGACTCCCAGTCCCTCCCCCTCCTGTCTACCCTTGACTGGCTGCAGAAAATGATGGGTGCCTGTGTGGCGGCTCTCGCTGGCCCCACACTCAAACTTGGACCCCAGATCCGGCCACCCATTCATCCTCCCCAGCCACACTTACACTAACTTTACCCGTGGGCCCCCGGGTGAGTTGCTCCCTCCCCCGAACGTGCCCACGCAACTCTTGGGCCTCCCCCTCCCCTTTACAATCTTTCCCGGGCCATCACCACCCACTCCCGGGGAACGCGTCCCTATCTGACAAGGCGCCCGCGCTTCCCCACCATGACTCCTCAACAGCGAGGTCTCCCGCAAGTGAACTTCGGTCAGGATAGTGCCGGGTTGGGGGCCGTGCCCCACCCAGCTGGGGCCATCTCTCCCGCGTAGGAGGAGTAGGCAAGTTCCTCCGGACCCTGTCCGGTTTCTCCCGAAGGTCACTGCGGGGTTTCCCACTGGATTTGTCCAGTGGCGAGGTGATCCCCAACATTCTGTGTCCATATCTTCATTCGATGCCCAGCTCGGGCTGGGCGACCAGGGCTGCTTCATCTTCCACTCTCCTGCAAAACTTAAAAGGACATGCAGCCAGGTCTCACTGACCTGCTGCCTTAGGTGGAGACATGGTCGGGTCCCTTGACCTCGGACCAAAATACAAACATTTTGCACACTTGTAAACTTAAACTTTAACTTAAACTGCAACAGTTAATTCTAAACTTACAATTTATACCTTAAAGTAAGCTATATGCACACAATAATCAAAACAAAGCTATAATACAAATGCCGCCCGTCTCTGGGCGGCCAGGCTAATCTCTGGCACTGTCGCAGATTACTGCTGGCTGCAGCGAAGCTGGACTGCCTCCTGCCTCTGGTCCCTCACAGCTTATGGCTGTTGATTTGGGACCCCTCTGATCTGCTTCCTCCCGGGCTCGGGAGATTGCTCTTTGTGGCAGGTACCCTGGTGACCATCTTTTCTTGGGCTTGCGGACTCGCTGATACTTTCTGAGGGGCGTCTCTGTGGGGGAAACATTGGTTGGCGGACCCTGAGCTTGGGTCACAGCCCTAGCTGGCTGGGAACCTTCTCCCCCTGGTGCCAACAGCCTGCACTGTATAAGATACCTGGCAGCCTGCTGGTACAAATCTCCCTCTCCCGATCCAAAACCTGGTGTCAGCTCCCTCCCTATGTCTCCTGCAAGAGGGATTGCTATCCCTGCCTCCCCAGGGTCCCACATCATGGGGGGGGACCACTCTGGAAGCGGGCTGGGAAGCTGGTCCCTTTAAACAGGCCACTGCGCCTGCGCGGATCTCCTCCCCGGAGTCCTGTGGCAGAGGCTGTGAAATCTCTGTCTTTACACAAGCAGGTGCGCCTGCGTGAAAAAGCTGAGGAAGAGCCGCTGTGGTCCTGCAGGCAACTGCGCCTGCACGAACAATCTCTTCACAGGACTAGGGAGCCGCTACACTCTCACAGGCAACCGCGCCTGCGTGTTCGATTTCTCTAAAAAGGGTTGGAAGAACCGCTGAGCCTTCCAAGCAGGCCGCTGTGCCTACGCGTATTGTTTGGGAACCGCCTGTGCGGGAAAACTGAGGAAGAGCCGCTGGGAGTACGGGCTGGGGAATCGCGCCTGCGCGAGCAGTTTCTGTGAATGGATGGGCAGCAGCCTGCTGATTTCTAATCCCAGGCTGCTGTTTCTCTGTTTCTGAGCCACCTAACTTTTTAAAATTTGAACTTTGGGCAAAACTAGGGCCCCACTGGGGCGGGGAAGTGTCCCAATTTGTGGGCTGGACAACTTTTCCCTGGAAACAAGCCACAGCTCCTGTCTTTACAGGCTGTGAACTTGAACTTGTCTGGTCAGCAAACTCATGTTCTCTTACCCGGGTGGCTTTAAATGGAGAATTTTGGACCTGGACCTGCCTTTGGTCTGGGGCCAAAACTATCCCCTGTGTGCCTCCCTTGTCCTGGATTTCTGCTACCAGACCTGCTCTACAGGGGTCCCAGAACTCTCCTTCCCTGTTCCCCTGCATAAGCAGCTTAGTCCTCCTTAACTCCATACCCAAACTCTCTATCTTTCTGTTACATGGGGTATGATCTGCTCCACTAAACCTTTGGTCGCAGGCCAGCTTTTAAGCTGCTTTTACCTCCCTAACCTTCTCCTCCTGCTCTGTTACTTCTGAGGTGAGGCGGGCATTCTCTTCCCGCAGTCTCATCTCGTTCCTCTTTGAACTGTAAATTTGGCACATTAGGAACTCTATCTTGTTCCTCACGTGGCTTTTGCCCTCGCTAGCTTCTTGGGTGAGGTGTGTGTTTTCCTCCTGGAGCCTCATCTCACTGTCCCTCGCCTCTGTGACTTCCTGCACAAGGCGCTCTATAAATGCCTGGCATAGTGTGAGGCATGCATTCTCTTCCCGCACCCTCATCCCACTATCTCTGGCCTTGTTCACCTCTCTTATGAGGCGTTCTACCTCCGCCTGGCATTTTTCAAGCTGGGACTCCCGATTCTTGGCCTCTTTAACCTCCTCCTGCACTCTCATCTCACCCTTCTTAACCCAGCCACCTATACCATGATAGGTCAGCCTACATGCTGCTGCTAACATCCGCAGGGCTACCCACATACTGAAAATGAGAGAAACAAGAGCTGATGCTTTCTCCAGATCCAGACCACTTATCATATCAAGAACTGCCTCCAGTCCTGCCGCGGTTGCCATTTTGTAGGGAGGCACCTTTTCCGTGGTTTACGGTAATTTACCTGGTCAGGCAGCCTTTTGCTGCTACACTGTAAACCAATTTAAACAGCGGTTTCGAATCGCTACCTCACCTTCCAGTCTGACTGAAGGACTTATAATTAATGATATGTTAAAATGGACAACTGGGGCGGACACAAAGGAGGACACAAATAACCTCCCAGAGATGCCGGGGAACATAGGGTCTGATGAAAGGGTGGAACTAAAAGAAATCAGTATTTGTAGGGAAATGGTGTTAGGAAAATTGGTGGGACTGAAGGCGGATAAATCCCCAGGGCCTGCTAATCTACATCCCAGGGTACTTAAGGAAGTGGCCCTAGAAATAATAGATGCATTGCTGGTCATCTTCCAGAACTCAATAGACTCTGGAACAGTACCCATGGATTGGAGGGTAGCTAATGTTACCCCACTATTCAAAAAAAGGTGGTAGAGAAAAAGCGGGGAATTATAGACCGGTAAGCCTGACATCGGTAGTGGCGAAAATGCTAGAGTCTATTATAACAGATGTAACAGCAGATCACTTGGAAAGCAGTGGCAGGACCGGACAAAGTCAACATGGATTTACAAAAGGTAAATCATGCTTGACTAATCTACTGGAATTTTTTGAGGCTGTAACTGGTAAAATAGATAAGGGAGAACCAGTGGATGTGGTGTATTTGGACTTTCAGAAGGCTTTTGATAAGGTCCCACATAAGAGATTAGAGTGCAAAATTAAGGCACATGGGATTGGGGGCAAGGCATTGACTTGGATAGAGAACTGGTTGGCGGACAGAAAGCAAAGAGTTGGAATAAACAGGTCGTTTTCCGAGTGGCAGGCAGTGACTAGTGGGGTACCGCAAGGATCGGTCCTAGGACCCCAGCTGTTCACAATATATATTACTGATCTGGACGAGGGAATTGGATGTACTATCTCCAAATTTGCAGACGACACAAAGCTGGGTGGGAGGGTAAGCTGTGAGGAGGATGTCGTGAAACTCCAGTACGATTTGGACAGGTTGGGTGATTGGACAGAAACATGGCAAATGCACTATAATGTGGATAAATGTGAGGTTATCCACTTTGGTGGCAAAAACAGGAAGGCAGGTTATTATTTGAATGGCAATAGATTGGGAGAAGGGGAAGTGCAAAGAGACCTGGGTGTTCCTGTGCACCAGTCGCTGAAGGCAAGCATGCAGGTGCAGCAGTCGATTAAGAAGGCAAATGGTATGTTGGCCTTCGTAGCAAGAGGGTTCGAGTACAGGAACAAGGATGTCTTGCTACAGTTGTACAGGGCCTTGGTGAGACCACACCTTGAGTATTGCGCGCAGTTTTGGTCACCTTGCCTGAGGAAGGACGTTCTTGCCATGGAAGGAGTGCAGCGAAGATTCACCAGGCTGATACCTGGGATGGCAGGAATGTCGTATGAGGAGAGATTGTGTCGATTGGGCTTATACTCACTGGAGTTTAGAAGATTGAGAGGGGATCTCATTGAAACCTATAAAATTCTGTCAGGCCTGGACAGACTAGATGCAGGAAGGATGTTTCTGATGGCCGGGGAGTCCAGAACCAGGGGTCATAGTCTAAGGATAAGTGGTAAGCCATTTAGGACTGAAATGAGGAGGAATTTCTTCACCCAGAGAGTGGTGAACCTGTGGAATTCTCTGCCACAGAGGGTGGTGGAGGCCAGTTCATTAAATATATTCAAGAAAGAGTTGGATATATTTCTTACGGCTAAAGGGATCAAGGGATATGGGGAGAAGGCAGGGACAGGGTACTGAATTTGGATGATCAGCCATGATCTCATTGAATGGTGGAGCAGGCTCGAAGGGCTGAATGGCCTACTCCTGCTCCTATCTTATATGTTTCTATGCCTGGGTGTGAGAAAGTCAAACTTTATTAAACTAAAGAAACTATAATCAAATTTTAAACTATACCACACGAACACAGTAATTACAGTAAATTGCTTAACGGGAAGGCAGACGGCAAAAACGAGGGATAAATGTCTACAATGTTGATTAAACAATCTTAGCAATTTCCCTTAAATCACCACCCCCTAATTGCTTACTAGATTGCTTTGCTGAGGAGTCAGAAACCTGCTCACCTGGGGTCCAAGGGAGAGAGAGAGAGAGATAGCTCTTCAGAAGCTATCTTTATATCCTGCCAACTCCTGCTGTTTTGGTGCTGAAAGGGTCTGTGTGCAAAATTCGCGCCCAAAAGTTCCAATACACAAAAGAAAGGCTGCGATTGGCTGATTCAAAGTGGTTGGAGTAATTTAATGTGTCTGCACTCTGGGGCCGAAGTGTACCCGCCCACATCCGGAGTTCACCTGGGCTAAAACAAAAGGAATCCAACTGCCATATTGTCTGAGTGATGGGTGATTCAAACCCATCCATTCCTAAACTGTTGCATATCAAAAGTCCTTTCCAAGCTTCAATGTGCCTCATTGTGTGTGTAGGGAGTTTGAATGGGTTCGGATTTCTGTGTAAACAGAGCCGATTGTTCTGCGGTTAGTCTCAAGTGGGTTAATCCCTTAAATCAATAAACTACTGCAGTTTTGTGTAAACAAACCTTGCCTCTCCACAAAGGGAAACTCCCTGGTTTGATTGACAGGTCTGACTGCCACTGTATCCTCCCACCTTTTCACAGACATACTCCATGATCTGCTAGCTGCTTTGTCTTTTGGCCATGCTTTCTGACGGCCATTTTAAAACCTTTTGTGATTGATCAAGGGCACAAATTCAAATCAAATGTATGTCTTAATGTGTGCAAATATTTCTACAGAAGTCCTCGATTCCGGTGTTGTCCATCTCAGAGCAGCCTTTCGTGGCTCTGAGTATGCTTTAAAAACATTGATCGAACCCAGAGGCAATTCAAAACACATAATTCTTCATCCACGATATGGACCAATATTTCCCGATCTTCAGGGAAAATAGGGGAATTTTGCGAACCCCTACACAAGTTCCCTTCCAAGTCACACACCATCTTGACTTGGAAATATATTGCCGATCCTTCATCGTCGCTGGGTCAAAATCCTGGAACTCCCTCCCTAACAGCACTGTAGGAGTACCTTCACCACACGGACTGCAGCAGTTCAAGATGGCGGCTCACCACCACCTTCTCAAGGGCAATTAGGGATGGGCAATAAATGTCGGCCTTGCCAGTGACACCCACATCCCGTGAATGAACAAAAGAAAATTCTGTGCTGTAGTGCTACAAATACCACAGTAAATCTTCACAAAACACATTGATGATGTAACTACACAAAGTGACCAAAGGAATTCTTCCTCTTCCTTTCTCTCTCATGTACTTATCTAGCTTTGCCTTAAATGCATCTGTGTTATTCACCTCAACCACTCCCTGTGGTAGCGAGTTTCACATTCTCATCACTCTCTGGGTAAAGAAGTTTCTCCTGAATTCCCTATTGGATTTGCTAGTGACCACCTTATATTTATGGGCCCTAGTTCTGGTCTCGCCCACAAGCGGAAACATTTTCTCTACGTCTACCCTATCAAACCCCTTCATTATCTTAAAAACCTCTATCAGGTCACCCCTCAGCCTTCTCTTTTCTGGAGAAAGGAGCCCCATCCAGCCTGTTCAGTCTTTCCTGATAGTTATAACCTCTCCGTTCTGGTATCATCCGTGTAAATCTATCTTGCACCTTCTGCAGTGCCTCGCTATCCTTTTTGTAATATGGAGACCAGAGTTGTGCGCAGTATGGTCTACAAATTTACACCAATTTAATGTAACTTCGCTGCTTTTCAATTCTATTCCTCTAGAAATGAACCCCAATGCTCTGTTTGTATTACAGGTTGAGCGTCCAAAATCCGGAGTTCTGGAGTCCATAATGTTCCAGAATCCGGACGCCGGGGTGATTGGTGGCAGGGTCGTCCGGAATCCGTAAACTGTTCCGGAATCCGTAACTCCGGATTTTGGACGCTCAACCTCTACTTCAAAAAGCCATTAACTTGTGTTGTCTTTTTTTGAAAAATCCTATGAAAAATGCGAGTGATACAATAAAACTTTAGTGTTGTGTTTTATCCTCCTTAACCCGCACAGCTCCACTAAGTGTTTCCGCCAGGCTGCGGCCACGGCACCACGCCGCCCTAGTGGCCTAATGTGGGCCATCGGATGCTCTGCAGAGCTCGCAGCGTCCCTCCCCTTTAACAGGAGGGGAGGGGCGGAGAAACGCGTCAGCGCTACACGGAGCGGCCCAGGCATTTCCGGACTTCTGAACGTGTTTCTGATGTCCGAAGTCCGGAAACACCTGAGCCCAGGTTGTGATATTTCCAGACTTTGGACATCAGAAACACGTTCCGAAGTCTGGAAAAACACGAAAACCAGCTTGGCCTCGGTCCCGAGGTTGTCGGATTCAGGATACTCAACCTGTTCTAAAGTTACACATTGATTTTCCCAAGTTTTATTTAATGCGTTGAATTCTAATTATTCTCATCTTGTTCGCTCTACGTTATGCCACTCTGTAGGCTTTGCCAAGTGGCTTGATTTATTCTACACGAGTCTGTGTGTCACTTTCAATTGAAGATCTAGCTGTGAGACTGAACGCATGTGTCGAATTTCTCTGCTGGAGACAACAGAATTGCAAAAAGTATGAGGTAGAAAGTCACACGCTGTTTTATAACTACCAGTGTCTTCTGGGATGTGTTGGGTCTGTGCTTCACCTGCCTCCTCCTTGTGTATCTGATAGTATTGAAAATTCACATCTTAAATGAAACAGGGAAACAATTTGCTACTCAAATTGTTTTTTTAAATTAATCCATGCAGACTTCTATGAATCTTTATGAAGGCAAATAACCACACCACTTCATTAAGGTAATGTCTAGCGAATAAAATCCAGACGAATTAAGTACATTGTGGAAACTGGATATAGCTTGCATCCCCTAGTTAACTAACCAGAATGGTACAATTTTAAAGGGGGTGCAGGAACAGGGAGACCGGGGTGGGTTCACATGCACAAATCTTTGAAGGAAATGTTGAGAAAGTTATGGAGTAGAATGGGCCTATACTCATAGAAACATAGAAGATAGGAGCAGGAGTAGGCCATTCGGCCCTTCGAGCCTGCTCCGCCATTTAATGAGATCATGGCTGATCATCCAAATTCAGTACCCTGTCCCTGCCTTCTCCCCATATCCCTTGACCCCTTTAGCCTTAAGAAATATATCCAACTCCTTCTTGAATATATTTAATGAATTGGCCTCTACTGTCTTCTGTGGTAGAGAATTCCACAGGTTCACCACTCTCTGGGTGAAGAAATTCCTCCTCATCTCTGTCCTAAATGGCTTACCCCTTATCCTTAGACTGTGGCCCCTGGTTCTGGACTCCCCCGCCATCGGGAACATCCTTCCTGCATCCAGTCTGTCTAGTCCTGTTAGAATGTTATAAGTTTCAATGAGACCCCCTCTCATTCTTCTAAACTCCAGCGAATATAAGCCCAATCGATCCAATCTCTCCTCATACGTCATTCCTGCCACCCCAGGTATCAGTCTGGTACTCTCTGGAGTTTAGAAGAATGAGAGGTGATCTCATTGAAACTTATAAGGTTCTGAGGGGGATTGACAGGGTAGATGCTGAGAGGTTGTTTCCCCCTGGCTGGAGTGTCTAGAACTAGGGGGCATAGTCTCAGGATAAGGGGTCGGCCATTTCGGACTGAGATGAGGAGGAATTTCTTCATTCAGAGGGTTGTGAATCTTTGGAATTCTCTACCCCAGAGAGCTGTGGGTGCTGAGTCTTTGAGTATATTCAAGGCTGAGTTAGATAGATTTTTGGATTGCACGGGAATCAAGGGATCTGGGGATCAGGCGGGAAAGTGGAGTTGAGGTCGAAGATCAGCCGTGACCTTATTGAATGGCGGAGCCATATGGCCTACTGCTGCTTCTATTTCTTCTGTTTTTATGACCACGCATTATTGCCATAAATTGGATCTACCTCCACTTTGAGGTTGTAAAACATTAATGAAATTTGAATTTCAGTATATTTCTAATTTAGTTTCTGATAATTTATAAAGAAAAGCTAAAAATGTACCTTAGATAATGCAGCTCTTCAGGTACTGAGACACTGGATATGAGCAAACATATGGCATATATCTAATGGTTTCCAATTGTAATGTAGTAAACAGTGAGGAGGATAGTAGCAGACTTCAGGAGGACATAGACAGACTGGTGAAATGGGCAGACACACGGCAGGTGAAATTTAATGCAGAGAATTAGGAAGTGATGCATTTTGTGAGGAAAATGAGGAGAGGCAATATAAATTAAATGGTACAATTTTAAAGGGGGTGCAGGAACAGAGAGACCTGGGGGTGTACGTGCACAAATATAGGAAGGAAAAGCTGAGAAGGCCGTTCTTAATAAAAAAAAACATACGAGATCCTTAGCTTTATACACAGAGGCACAGAGCAAGGAAGTTATGGTAAACCTTTCTGAATCACTCGTTCAGACCCAGCTGGAGTATTGTGTTCAATTCTGGGCAAAAAAAAAAAATCAGTCTTGCATCTGCATTTTCTGACACCTTGAAGGTGAAATCAGTGCACTTCCTGTCCTGTGCATTGGCCAATTTGATCCATTGTTACTCGGCAAGATGAGGGCATTTGATTTCCATGACACGTTCGCTGTCTTTGAAACAGTTTTCTTTCAATTAATTTATCCAGCGGTAAGCTTCCGCAAACTAGCAGAAATCTTCAGTCCGTAAGGGGGACCCCGAGCTTCCGGTCGCCTGTCACTTTAATTCTCCGCCCCATTCCCACTCAGGCCTCTCCGTCCACGGCCTCTTGCATTGTTCCACTGAAGCTCAGTGTAAGCTCGAGGAACAGCACCTCATCTTTCGATTAGGCACTTTACAGCCTTCTGGACTCAACATCGAGTTCAACAATTTCAGATCATAACCTCGGCCCCTATATATATATATTTTTTATCCACACCTTTTGTTTGTGTCTTTTTTCTTCTCTCCCACAGGGCAGCTGTCTTTCATTCTGCCAGCGCAATTTACACTTCATCTAGAGCCATCTTTTGTTTCTTAACCTGTCCCATTACCATCTCCTTTTACCTTGAATATCTCTTAATGTCTCTAACCTCTCCTGCCTTCTATCCTATCACAGACCTTCCCTTTTGTTCTTTCATCCCCTCCCCCATTTCCCAGCCCCTACACTTGCTTAAAAATCTGTTCCATTTCCTGCTTTTTTCCAGTTCTGACGAAAGGTCATCGACCTGAGACGTTAACTCTGTTTCTCTCTTCACAGATGCTGCCTGACCTGCTGAGTATTTCCAGCATTTTCTGTTTTTATTTCAGAAATCTTCAGAGGTTGGCCTTAGTGGAAGATGAGGAAAGGAAAGATAGCAATAGCTCATTACATAGAATTTACAGCACAGGAACAGGCCATTAGGCCCAACTACTCCATGCCGGTGTTTGTGCTCCACACGAACCTCCTCCCACCCTACTTCATCTCACCCTATCAACATATCCGTCTATTCCTTTCACCCTCATCTACTTATCCAGCTTCCCCTTAAATGCATCTGTACTATTCACCACAACCACTTCACGTGGAAGTAAATGGTTCGATTAATAAACAGAAAGGCGGTACTTTATTAGTTTATAAAATATCAATCAAGTATTTATTTTCACAAGAGTACAGGGTTCTTGCTAATGAAGAGGAACTATCCTTATTCTTTCGATGATACAAATGCACCCCAGGAATGAAAATAAAATCTGTAACGTCAGAAGTTTATTCAGTATAATTTCAGAGATTCTCCAACTAGGCAGGTATAACTTTTTAGTCTGTCCTACTACAGGTGTTTGACATATCTGACCAATGACAAGAATATTGCCTCTCCAATAACTAGCTCCGCCTTTTCAATCGTTCCGGGTTATTGCATTTGCAATTTGCACCTGATATCTTCCTTATATTGCAGAACCACTTCTGGTGATTTTCAACTCACAGCCGCTTGTTCAGCACTGGTAAAATGGACGCTGGGCATCGGATTTTGGTTGGTGATCTCTCGCGCCCCATGTGTCAGCCATGGCTCACTCTCGCCTCCGAGTCAGTAGGTTGTGGGCTCTCTCCAGAGACTTGAGCGCTAAGTCCAGGCTGACACTCCCAGTGCAGTGCTGAGGGAGCGCTGCACTGTCAGAGGAGCCGTCTTTCGGATGGGATGTTAGACTGAGGCCCCGTCTGCTCTCTTAGGTGGATGTAAAAAGTCCCATTTTGAAGAAGCGCAGGGGAGTTCTCCCCGGTGTCCTGGCCAATATTTATCCCTCAACCAACATCACTAAAAACAGAGTATCTGATCATTATCACATTGCGGGATTTTGCTATGCACAAATTTGGCTGCTGCGTTTCCTACATGACAACAGTGACCACACTTCAAAAAGTACTTCATTGGCTGTAAAGCGCTTTGGGACATCCTGAGGTCGTGAAGGCTATTACGTCCGTGAATGATTGAGACACGGACAGCAGGAGTGGAACAAAATAAGTCTTTACTGATGGAAGTCAATAGTGAAACTGAAACAACAGAGGCTCACTAGCGCCTTTTATACAGGGGTGGTCACTGCCGGTACTGCAGTCTGAGACCAGTTATTCTCTTAAAGGTACATACACAACAATTCCTCCCCTTTTAGATAAACAGTACATAACATTCATTTAACAACTAAATGATAACTAATTACAATCACAATTACTGTTGCTAGATACATTGGTTAAGTTTAAGCAATTATAAGTTCAGTCTTTGAGGAGGCTTCCTGATTCTGTCTGGATAACGCCTCTTTGGGGTATCAGGTTCTTCTGGCAAGGTTGAGTCGGGATCAATGTCGTTGTTTGGTTCATCTTCCAATATTACCGGTTCTGCGGTAGCTGCAATTGGAACGTCGATTTCATTACCAGGTGTATCAGATCGTGGTGTGGAGTTGACGTTTTCCAGTGACTCTAGAATCTGGTCAGCATGGCATCTTACAATGCTCTCCCCAACGTCCACGGTATACATGAGAGGTCCTTGTCGTGTACAAATCGTTCCTGGCTGCCATTTCTCAGTGTGGTAGTCCCGGGCCAAAACTGGTTGACCTATCTTAAAACTCCTGGTCGGCCTTTCATTCATATTCTGAAACTGCCTGTTCTCCACATCTCTTCGGACGTTTGGCTTAACCAAATCCAAGCGGCATCGTAGTCTTCGATTGAAGAACATCATGGCTGGAGTTTGGTTGGTAACCGCATGTGTCGCATTCCGGTAGGCAAACAAGAAGTTGTCCACCTTGTGTTGTAGGGGTATATCTTCATTACACATTGCCTTGATAGCCTTCTTGAATGTTTGGACAAACCTCTCGGCCAATCCATTAGTGGCTGGATGATATGGGGCAGATGTGTAATGCTTAACGCCATTGTTCTTTAAGAACCTCCGGAACTCTTCAGCCACAAACTGTGGACCATTGTCAGAGCAAATCTGTTCAGGCAGCCCATTCCTGGCGAATATGGTTCGTAAAACTGTGATAGTTTTTTCCGTGGTGGTTGAGGACATTTTTATTACCTCTGGCCACTTTGAATGTGCATCCACCGCAATTAAAAACATCGAGTCCATGAAGGGACCAGCAAAATCAATGTGCACCCTTTGCCATGGAGATGAGGGCCACTCCCATGGATGCAGAGGAGCTTGTGGTGGGGCGTTTTGGACCTTCTGGCATCCTGCACAGCTCTTGGTCATCTCTTCGATTTCTCTATCGATTCCCGGCCACCACACAAACGCTCTGGCTAAGTTCTTCATTTTTACCCCACCCAGATGACCCTCATGAAGCTCATTGAGCACTCTATCCGTCAACTTAGGTGGAATTACTACTCTGGATCCACACATCAAGGTTCCTCTGCACACTGACAGCTGTTCTCTTCTCGGCGAGAATGCTGGCAGCAGTGGTTCGCCATGTGCTGGCCATCCCTTCACCATTAAATCATAGACCCGTGATAGTGTCAGGTCATTCCGTGTTTCCTTTTCTATGTTTGCATTTGTCACAAGGAGACATTCGACTATGGTCGAGTGGAATAACTCCATTGGATCCACTGCAAGGTCTTCTTCTTCCACCGTTGGCAACGGTAGGCGTGACAATCCATCAGCATTTCCATGCTGTTTAGTTCCTTTGTACTCGATGTCATATTGGTGTGCCCCTAGAAAAAGGGCCCATCTCTGCAGCCATTGTGCTGTCATTATCGGTACGCCCTTCTGAGGGTTGAAAATGGAGACAAGAGGTTGATGATCGGTTAGTAGAGTAAACTTTTGACCGTACAGGTAGTGATTGAACTTCTTCACCCCCCACACTAGGCTGAGGGCCTCTCTGTCAATCTGGGCGTAGTTACGCTCGGCAGAAGTTAACGAGCGTGACGCAAAAGCTATCGGCCTCTCTAAACTATCAAGGAATTTATGTGACAGTACCGCCCCAATGCCGTAGGGAGACACATCACACACCAGTCTGATCGGCAGTGCTGGGTTGTAGTGAACCAATACTTCCTTTGAAGTGATTAAGTCCTTACTCTTCTGAAAAGCACGCTTACAATCATCGCTCCATTTCCATGCTACCCCTGTTCGTAGCAGGGCATTCAGTGGGTGCAGAATTGTCGACAAATTCGGCAAAAACTTATGATAGTAATTCACCAATCCGAGGAATGACCTCAGTTGCGACACATTTTCAGGCGCTGGAGCCTTAACAACCACTTCAATTTTGTCAGGAGACTTATGTAACCCCTCTTCATCAATCACGTGGCCACAATACGATATCTGTTTCTTAAAAAATTCGCACTTGGGGCGGTTGGCTCGCAGCCCATGTTCCCGTAGTCTAGTGAGCACCTGTTCTAGGTTGTTAAGGTGTTCACTGTCATCTTCACCTGTCACAAGGATGTCGTCCAAGTAACACTGAGTCCTCGGAATCCCTTGCAGGACTTGTTCCATCGCTCTTTGCCATATAGCTGGAGCCGATGCTACTCCGAATACCAATTGATGATACCGGTAAAGACCTTTGTGAGTGTTTATCATGAGATACTTCCTAGAGGACTCTTCAACCTCCATCTGCAAATATGCTTGTGCTAGGTCAATTTTTGTAAAACGCTTCACTCCAGACAGTGAGGCGAAGATGTCTTCTATCCTTGGAAGAGGATATTGTACTGTGTGAAGGACTGGGTTCACCGTCACCTTGAAATCCCCACAGATGCGAATCTTCCTTGGCTCCCCGGACTTATTGCTTAACGTTTTCTTCATGACAGGAACGATGGGTGTCGCCCACTCGCTCCAGTCGACCTTAGACAACACGCCCGCCTTCTCCAGATTCTCCAGCTCTGCCTCGACGGCTGGGCGAATTGCATATGGTACTGGTCTTGCTTTGAAAAACTTGGGAACTGCATTCTCTTCTATTTTTATCGAGGCGGTTACGCCTTTAAGCGTGCCCAGTTCTTGTTGAAATACCTCTTTGGCGTTAGCTAAAATTGTTGACAATCGTCCAGGAGTGACGTCTTCATCTTTTTTACCGTCCACCGTCATTGCATGAATGGAGTGCCAATCTAAGTTTATCTTCCTGATCCATTCCCGTCCCAATAACGGTGGTCCACCATTTGGCAGTATGTAGAGATACAATTTCCGTATTTTCTTGGCGTTGTATTCGACAGGCACCCTTATTTTTCCTCTGGGGTATACTTTTTGCCCCGTATACGTCGTCAAGACGATGGATGTCTCTCTCAAGGGTATGTGTGAAAATAGCCGCTCGTAGTCTCGTCGATTCATGACGGTTAGCGCTGATCCTGTATCCAATTCCATTTTAACTTGGGACCCTGCTATCGTGAGGGTGACCCAAATGGTTCGGTGACCCTCTTTTGCGATTACATTGTGAAGTTTGAGACAGCTTAGTCTCCTGTTCCCGGATTCACTATCGCTCATCTGGTCTTCGGAACTACTGTCCGTCATCTTTTGTACTTTCTTGTATGGCCTTAGTAGTCTTTTTGTTGTCGCTGGTCTTCTTCCCAGACCTGCAAACTCATGCAATGTGTCCCATCTTCCTGCATTGCCTGCATATTTTGTCTTTGGACCAGCAGTCCTTCTGGTCATGGTTAGTTCTGCCGCAGCGATAACATTTTGCAAATCCCCGTGTCATTTCGTGGGTGCCGTATTCCTGTGGTTTTTGTTGAATTTCTGCAGCTCCCCTGGCTGCTGCTTCATACGATACTGCCACGCTGAAAGCCTTATCTAGCGTCAGCTCTTTCTCTGAGAGTAACTTCTTCTGTGTTCCTTCACTCAGGAATCCACAGACAAATTTGTCCCGTAGGGTATCTGCCAGCCCTGCTCCGAACTGGCAGTGCTTTGATAGCTTGCGTAGTTCCGTAAGATACTCAGCATTGCTCTCATCTTTGTGCTGAGTTCTCCTGTGGAGTTTAAATCTTTCTGCTATCAACAGCGGTGCAGGGTTTAAGTGTTCCTGTAGGACAGCAACAATTTCATTAAAACTCTTCGCCTTCGGTTTGGCTGGAGTAATCAGGTCCCGCAATAGGCCGTATGTTCTAGCACCCATTAAGTTTAGCAATATCGATGCCTTTTTCTGCTCCGCTATTTCGTTTGTCTCGAAATATACCTTGACTCTTTCCACATACGTGGTCCAGTCCTCTATTGTATTATCAAAAGCAGTGATACAGCCAGTCTTTGGCATCTTGCAAATCTAAAATGGCGCCTCCCGTGCTTTGCCTTCCCCGCTGATTAAGATGGCACCTCCCGCGCTTTGCCTTCTTCCCCGCTGTTGTTAGCGCTGCTTTCCACGGTTTCTTGCGCGTTTAATATTTTTTTTAAATTATTTTCCCGTCGTGGATCAACCCTGTGGGACTCTTGCCTCCCTCTTCGCGGGTCTATACGCAGCCCGGCTTCGTAGCACCGGCCGCGCCCTGTGTGCTCATCCCTCTCTCTCTCTTCTTCCCGACAACGCTGCTCGGCCCCGTTGCAAACCACCCGCTCGAGTTCGCGACCGCCGCAGCCCAGGAAGGATCAGTGCACTACCTGCCACCAGCCCGATTAGCTGAAGCACCGTCGACAGGAACCAGGCCCCGCATCCGACAGCTTCTCCAGCAATCTTCAACTCTGCAACACAGGGCGGATGCCCACGGTCGACGCCCGTTTCTATTGCCTCTTACTTTCTTTTCTTTCTGGCCTTGACCTCTGCTCACTTCGCTGTAGGAATGGATCCCAGGAGGTGGTGCAGACTGTAGGTAGGTTCGTATCTTCTCGTCGCCAGTATTACGTCCGTGAATGATTGAGACACGGACAGCAGGAGTGGAACAAAATAAGTCTTTACTGATGGAAGTCAATAGTGAAACTGAAACAACAGAGGCTCACTAGCGCCTTTTATACAGGGGTGGTCACTGCCGGTACTGCAGTCTGAGACCAGTTATTCTCTTAAAGGTACATACACAACAAAGGCGATATAGAAATGCAAGTCTTTCTTTGTTTCCTTTCGTTCATTAATATTTCCAGACTTCAACACTCAAAAAATGGAAAACAGATCATAAATAATACAAGTGGATATGAGGCTGTGTAATCTTGGTACAGCCTGTTCTATTATTCTTCCCTTTATATATTCACAGACACGTTTTTTGTGTCTCTTGCTGTCCAATGTTTTTGCAAACATGAATCTTCACAGCCACTTTAAACAGGGGTGGTGAACAAAATCTCTAACAAGCGACAGCAGTAGACATTTCAAGAAGTGACTTACTTATTCACAAAGGTATTATTGCAAAGCAGTTCCTTGTGTTTCTCTGAGGGAAAACACTTGCTATATTGGAGTAACCTGTAGCTATTGCCACTTTCAGTTAATATCAGTGTTGGTGGTAAACTCAATGGGATCGTGGTAAAGCTTCACAGTATCATAAAGAAAAAAGAAAGACTTGCATTTATATAGCGCCTTTCACGACCTCAGGATGTCCCAAAACGCTTTACAGCCAATTAAGTACTTTTTGAAGTGTAGTCACTGTTGTAATGTAGGAAACGCGGCAGCCAAATGCGCACAGCAAACTCCCACAAACAGCAATGTGATAATAACCAGATAACCTGTTTTAGTGATGTTGATTGAGGGATAAATATTGGCCAGGACACCGAAGATAACTCCCCTGCTCTTACTTCAACACAGTGCTATGGGAGCTTTTACATCCACCCGAGAGAGCAGACGGGGCCTTGGTTTATCGTCTCATCCGAAAGACGGCATCTCCGACAGTGCAGCACTCCCTCAGCACTGCACTGGGAGTGTCAGCCTGGATTTTGTGCTCAAAGTCTCTGGAGTGGGACTTAAGCCAACAACCTTCTGACTCAGAGGCGAGGGTGCTGCCCACTGAGCCACGACTAAATCAATTATTTAATTCCACTGAAATGCAATCGAGTTTATTTTTCTTCCACGATATGACTTTAATTCTAGTTAACTGGGTCATTCTCTGGTTACATTGTATTATACATTCATGTCCCCTTGGCCATGCATAATGCATAACGATTCTAAAAAAAAAAATCTGCATTGCAGACTAATGTAAAGGTAATAGTAATTAAATTTAAGCTATCAAGCACCCCTTTGGATTTATTCTTGACATGCTCCACTTTTTGATTCACTCTTTTAAAAGCATTAATATAATGCACATTGAAATAATATACTTCAAAAAGACAAGAGTTCCCTTGAGAGCACCATGGCCTACCAATAGCATCAGAGCTGACTGCAGTTTACGTGAACTAACCCTTAAGTGAGCATCTTAGGAGACTGTTAATGGACTTATTGAGTGATGGCTGACACCATCTAAAAGGCATTTCAGCCATGAGATAGATGAGTACAAAAAATATCTTTTCCATATGAAATATGATATCGTACATCTATAAACAGTTTTATTATGAATGAAGGTTTGAGATCGTTCTCATACATAAGAATTGGTCTGGTCACAATGGCCTGGACTTTGCGATAGGAATAACGGCGCAGCTATCAGCGCTCACTGTTATTATGGAGTAAGTCGGACAGCAACTTCCGGCTTCCGCACATGTGCAGTTAAACGCGGATATCTGGAAGTTGCTGTCCGAGTTGCCCTGCTCCTCTACAAGCTTCGTTACACCGGTATCTCGCCGAGAGACTTGGCAGTCAAATAGAGGGAATGGTTCGAAATTGCGGCACTTACTCGCTAAACACCCGCTAAACACGCCAGAAAAGATCAGGGCTGCATTCCGGTGTAAGTGATTTTTTAATGTCGTGATAAGTTTTAATTATTGCCAAACAACCTCTCTGGCACTGAAAATTCAATTTTACAAGTGTGCTGTCTCATTCCATCAGCATTTAATTATTGTTGAAGATTTAAAAAAGATAAAAATTACAACTTTTTTAAATTTTTATTTCTGTCTCTCTTCATCCCATCTTTCTTTCCCTCACATTTTGTTTTCTGTACCTGATTTTACATTGAATTAAACATTCTAATTAATACTTCCTGGTTTAGACTCTGCGGCCGCGATTTTATTTCAGGAGGCGGCTTGGAGTCGGGTTGCGTGGTGGGCGGGGTCCGGACCCGCTGCTGGCTGGATCAGCTCCGGTTTTGAAATTTTTATTCAATTGCCTTGTTAAGTTCATTGGGGCGCGCTGGCCAGTCCAATGACTGGGATCGGGTCTGTTAGCCGCCTCTGATGACATCATTATTGCAGAGGCTTTTAATGGTCCCATGCAGCCTCAGCCTTTCAGTTCTTGATTCTGCTGGGTTGTGCATGTGTGAGAGCAGGAAGGAGTGCTTCCAGAGGCAAGGCAGCTCCACGCTTCAATGAGGAGTCACGCCAAGCTCTTGTTGAGGCAGTAAGAGGGCACAGGGAGATTCTCTTCCCTCCGGATGGCCGGAGGAAGTCTCCTCAACATACCAAGGCAGCCTGGCTGCGCATTGCTGAGGAGGTCAGCGCAAGGTCCGTGTGTTCGTGCACCTGGATCCAGTGCAGGAAACGCTTTAATGAGCTTCAGCTATCATCAAAAGTGAGTATCCCATCACACATACCTTCAATTTGCTTCCCTTCTCTTCTCATCACCAGCACTCTGCTTTGTAAGCCTGATCCTCCACATCCCACCTTACCCTTACTTCCCCTGCACCCTTACCTATCCATCTCTCTCTCTGCACTGAATTAGTTCACCATCCTGCCTATGTACCCCTCAGACTCACTCTCACTGTTATGCACTGACAGCAACTTACAACGCACAGGGAGGCAGCTTTCTCTTGGCACCTCACTCCATCTTGGTCTCCCTCTAAGCTTCTATGTTAGGGATTCTTCACACTCACTCCATCACTGTTGTTGAAACTCCGCTTGTGTCCCTCCTTGTAGGAAAAGATAGCCCACAATAAGAGGGAGAGAGCACCGACAGGAGGAGGCACACCAGCCCTTGCAACATTGATAAGTGCTGAGGAGGCAGTGCACAAAATCATCAGAGGCGGCGAGGACCTGGAAGTGGGGGATGGAGAGACGGGTGCACTAGACGAAGCTGGTGACAGAATAGAGTTTCATCCCTCTCATTTACATTTAATGATTGACTGCAATGGCATATGATGTTCTTAGAGATTCACTTTGTATCATCTGCACAAAAGGATGTGTCTGCTATATCAAAATCAGATGTCTAACTCATGCCATTACTGTCCCACAGGACCATCGAGCGCCCCCCCTCCCCACTGTCCAGGAGGAAGAGCCGGACGACTCCTCAGAGGAACCTGCAGCCTCTGAGGGAGCAGCGTCATTAGGACTCAGCACACCCAGCACCAGCGCAGAAACGCCCACCTCGGCGGGGCCCTCACGGCTTAGAGTAGTGTTGTCACCTGGTGTCCCACTGCTCACAAGTGAGCATCAGCAGATGGTGGAGACAGCGACAGCAGTGGAGAGTCCTCGTCAGAGGTCGCAGGACTCTCCTAGCTCTGCTGAGCTGCATGCAGACTCTGTGCCTCTGGGGCCATCCAGAAAGAGAGCGGTTTGGGAACTCCAGGAACAAGTGCAGGACTCTCTGGGAGGGTTTGCCTCAGGGTAAGTGCGAGTGTGCAGAGAATGGAGGAGTCTATCTCTAACATGAGCACTGTCTTTGGGAGGCAATGGCGCATGAATGTACTTCCATGGATAGGATGTCAACCTCCATGGAGGACATAAGTCACCAGAATCATCTTCTTAGGTAGTAACGAAAACATGGTGACTGTTCAAAATAGATTGTAATCTCTGAAGGAGAGATGGGCATCTATTGAGCAGAGACACCAAAGCTTCATGGACGTCCTTGTGATGAGGACTGCCAGTACAGATACAGGTCCTCATGTCCCCCCTGATGTGCAGCAAGGTGCTCTCCAGCCACTTGCTAGCACTGAAGTGCGGCTGACCCATGAGAGGGATGTTGTTGGTAGGACAGAAGGAAGTGTGGGCTCCTCTCCAAGTGCTCACACGACCATGCCACTGTGGAGCTCTCAGTCGGAGACCCACTTTGCGGAGACAACTGAGATGGCCGTTTCAGCCTCTGCACAGCCGCAGGAGGAGCAGACTGTTGCAGAGCCCTCCCAGGCTCCCAAACCCAGGGGACGCCCACCAAAGGCGTCTAAGCAGGCGCAGCATCCAAGTGAGCAAGGTGCCTCTGCATCTGCTCAAGCCACAGGGGAACCATCCCGTGGAAGCACGCTTAAGAAGATAAAGCACAAATAGTCACAAGGAGATTCACTTGGGTGTTTTGTCATGATTTTTCTGCTTCTACTTGCGAGTTTGCATTGTGATCCATTTGTCAATGTAATAAACAAAAGTGATGGCAGACAGTTGAGTGTGTGGCCTATGTGTTCTGGGAAATGGCAAATGTGCATTGAGGCCTCAGGACAACTTGCTTTTGTAATGATGATGGTGAAAGTAATAGGAAAGAACCGGTTATAGCAGAGATGATGTATGACGTTGGAGGAAGGTCACCTACTATTAGAGAGCCATATGGTAGCCACCTGTGGTTGAAGAGTAAGCTTAAGCGAATGTGGCATAGCATTTTGGGAGGACTAACAAGGCAAGGGAATACACAATGAATGGTAGGACCCTAGGAAGGACAGAGGATCAGAGGGACCTTGGTGTGCATGTACATTGTAATGATCAGTAACCTGTCATTCTAGAATGGTACACTAGGTGGAGCTGTATGTATATAAGAGTGGGCTACCCACGATGCACTAGGCTACCCAGAAGGCTGTAGTCAAGATGGATGCTGTACAGAAGTCCACATGGCATGAATAAAATGACTAGCTAGAAGCTAGCTGTTCATAATGAAAATGACTAGTTATTAATGAACATAACATGGTACCAGGATTGGTAAATCTGCTGAATATTGTGAAACACGACATGGAGAATTTGAGGCCACCGGAGGGTTTGAAACTCACGGGGAATGTCGACTGCAATTGGCGGACTTTCAAACAACAATTCAAACTCTACATTGCTGCCATCGGGTTCGGTACGAAGCCAGATGCAAGGAAAATAGCGTTGCTGCTCATGGTTGCAGGCCCACAGGTGATAGAGGTATTTAATACATTTGTTTTTGATCAAGAGGAGAACAGAAAAAAATTGGACGATGTGCTAAAGAAGTTTGATAAACATTGTTCTCCCAAAAAGAATGAAAGCTATGAGAGATACGTGTTCCGTTCACGGACACAGCAGCAAAATGAGACTTTTGATAGCTTTATGACCGATCTGAAACTGAAAGCACAGACATGTAATTTCTCTGAGCTGAAATCATCCATGATTCGTGACCAGATTGTCTTTGGTATTCATGATAAAAAGGTCAGGGAACGTCTGTTGAGAGAAACTGAACTAACATTGGCGAATACTGTGAAAATATGCCAAGCCAGTGAGCTAGCTCAAAAGCACACGAAGACTTTCAGTGAAATTAATAATAATGTGATTGTAGTAAGTGATAGTGCTGCTGTCGGTGCTGTGTCCTACAAGGGGAAGAAATGTGGGCAGAACAGAAATGAAAAGCAATCGGAGGAAGGAATTTTTAATTGTAAATGCTGTGGTTACAAACACCAGTCACGAAAATGCCCAGCATTTGGGAAAATGTGCAAAAATGTCATGGAAAGAATCACTTTGCCAAACAATGCTTTTCAAAAGTAAAAACAAAGAAAGGGCAACAAGTCCAAGTCAATATAACTGAGGACACTGATTTAAGTGAGACATTTTTTGTACGAATGGTGTCATTTGACAACATAGAAAAGGATACAGAAAATGTGCAGCCCTCAGGAATGGACAATGCTGAACATAAAGTTAATGCAGTAAAAGAGGACAAATGGATAATGCCACTGCAGGTAAATGGAGCATTAGTTACATTGAAACTAGACACTGGGGCAAAAGCAAACTTAATCAGTATGAGTGACATTAACAATATGAAAGAAAAGCCCAAAATACAGAAAAAGTCAATACTACTGAAGAACTATAATTGACAGAAAATAGATAGCTTAGGTGTATGCAGACTTAAAGTGACAGCCAAAGACAAAGTGCATCATCTCATGTTTTCTGTTGTGGTTGAAGGACTTGATTCACTATTAGGTGACAAAACTTGTGAGGACTTAAAGCTTGTCAAGAGAGTCTACCATATAAACTGTGCCATAAGCAGACCAGATGACTCGGTGGATTCTGTAGTGAGTAATTTCCAGGATGTGTTCAAAGGATTTGGAGTTCTACCATTCACTTACAAGATCCAGCTAAAGGAGAATGCTCAGCCAGTGGTACATGCTCCATGGAGAGTTCCAGCACCCCTGCGTGATCGGCTCAAGAAAGAACTGGACAGAATGACCACACTAGGAGTCATCAGGAAAGTCAAAGTGCCAACAGACTGGGTTAACTCCATGGTATGTGTAAAGAAAAAGAACAATGATCTAAGAGTATGCATGGATCCAAAGGACTTAAATGCAAACATAAAACGTGAACACTACCAGATTCCCAAGCGAGAAGAAATCACCGGTGAAATGTCAGGTGCCAGATACTTTACAAAGCTCGATGCCTCACAAGGATTTTGGCAACTAAAACTGGATGAAGAGAGCACCAAATACTGTACCTTCAGCACACCATTTGGCAGGTATTGTTTCCTCAGAATGCCTTTCGGGATAATATCTGCATCTGAAATCTTTCACAGATGCATGGAACAGGAAAGCTACAGTTCTTGAGGAAGTAGGACCAAGGTCATACACTGTTAGAACTGAGGAAGGACAGATTCTCAGGAGGAACCGCCGTTCCCTCCTAAAAACACAAGAAACTATCCAAGAGCAAATCGATGACAATGTCGCAACTGAATCTTGTCAATCACCACCAGAACAATCTAACACAAACACACATACAGGCTCTCATGAAAACACATCAGACTTACCCGTGCTGAGAAGATCCACACGTGAAGTAAAAAAGCCTGATAGATCTTGGAATATAAAGTAAAGCTTTGAAAATGTGTTGACTGTTGTGAAAATGTTTATGTTTATAGAGCACTAACAAAAGTGTTACTGATATCATCTTTATCGTTTTTCTTGAAAGTTGATTGATATTGATTTTGTTTAACCTCAAAGAAAGGGGGATGTAATGATCAGTAACCTGTCATTCTAGAATGGTACACTAGGTGGAGCTGTATGTATATAAGAGTGGGCTACCCACGATGCACTAGGCTACCCAGAAGGCAGTAGTCAAGATGGATGCTATACAGAAGTCCACATGGCATGAATAAAGTGACTAGCTAGAAGCTAGCTGTTCATAATGAAAACGACTAGTTATTAATGAACATAACACATAGATCCCTGAAGACAGCAGGACAGGTAGATAAGGTGGTTAAGAAGGCATATGGGATACTTGCCTTCATTAGCCAAGGCATAGAATATAAGAGCAGGGATGTTATGATGGAGCTGTACAAAATGCTACATAGGCCACAGCTGGAATACTGTGTGCAGTTCTGGTCGCCACACTATAGGAAGGATGTGATTGCATTGGAGAGGGTGCAGAGGAGATTCACCAGGATGTTACCTGGGCTGCAGCGCTTCAGCTATGAAGAGAGACTGGACAGGCTGGGGTTGTTTTTCTTAGAGCAGAGAAGGCTGAGTGGGGACCTGATTGAGGTGTACAAAATTATGAGGGGCATAGATAGGGTAGGTAGAAAGGAACTTTTCCCCTTAGTAGATGGGTGAATAACCAGGGGGCATAGTTTCAAGGTAAGGGGCAGGAGGTTTAGAGGGGATTTGAGGAAAAACTTTTTCACCCAGAGGGTGGTTGGAATCTGGAACTCACTGCCTGAAAGGGTGGTAGAGGCAGGAACCCTCACAAAATTCAAGAAGCATTTAGCTGAGCACTTGAAATGCCATAGCATACAAGGCTATGGACCAAGTGCTGGAAAATGGGATTAGAATAGATAGGGCTTGATGGCCGGCGTGGACACGATGGGCCGAAGGGCCTCTTTCTGTGCTGTATAACTCTTTAACTCTATGGGGCTCGAATTTCCAAGCTCCGTGGAGGCGGGTTTGGAGGTGGGAGTGGTGGGAAAATTGCAGAATCGGGAGGCAGGAACCCATCCCACCCCAACCCGCCTCCGTGCCAATGTCCCAGGAGGCGGGTATCCGACCTGTGCTGGGAGCCACCTCCCCGAGGCAGGAAGGGGATTAGTGCCAATTAACTGCCTGTTAACAGGTAGTTAACTGGCAGTTTTTTGCCTAATCCCTATTTTTAGCCCTGAATTGTGAGCTTCCCGACGGCTCTGAACCACGCCAAGTTAGCGAGGCGGACCGTCGGTCTGCAGGTGTTGGAGGGGTCGAGATGTCCGTTGTGCAGGTGAGTGATGGGTGCATGTGTGCAGAGGTAAGTGTGTGAGGTAAGTGTAAAGTGTTTTAATAAGTTTTACTTACCTTTACTTTCTCCTGCAGGCTTCCTTCCTTCAGTTCTTGGGAGTCCCTCAGTTCGCCGGCACAGAAAGCAGAATCGCCGCTGAATTGTCAAAAGCTTCAGCATTCTGTTTTCTGGTCTGGAGAGATCTCTCACTGAGTCTGAGTAGAAGGACTCAAGTTAGAAGACAGATTGTCAGTGTTTGACAGCTTCACAGAGCTGTCAAACGCTGATTTTCATCTGTCAAAAGCTCTTGACAGATGAAATGTCAATCACTGACGTCACCAGTAACCATGTGTCCCTTAATTGGCCTGCTGAGCCCGCTGGTCGGGCTTAACATGGTCAATCAAGGGAAAATAGCGTGGGTTGGCCACAAGTCGATGGAGGCGGGACTACAACCCAAAAAGTGGGAGTCCCGCCTCCATCATGTCCCCATTGACAAAATCCAGCCCTATGAGTGCATCCCTTGCTTGATGGGCAGCAGTGAATTGGAGGGATGCTACATTGGTCACAACAGGGCCTGTAAGGCATTCCTCCTCCTCCTCCTCTTCTTCCTTGTCCTCCTCCTCTTCTTCCGAGGAAGCTCTGCGCTGAGCCACGTGACTGCTGCTCTTCCGATTATGACGACCAGGATGAGAGGAAATAAGTGGAGCCCCTAGCGCTAGTAGATATCTCAGTCAAGGAATGGAGGTTGTGAGCGCTCGGACAGAGTGACCAGAGGGGGTTCCAAGGAGCTGACACAGCAGATGGATGTCGGACTCTAAGCTCACAAGATTATTTGAGCACCAGAAGTGTCTCCCAAACCTCAAGCCACTAAGTTGTGGCATGCGACAGAACGAGACTTTGCAGGAGCGCTTTAAAGCTGCTCGAGCAGCTGTCTGCTATTGAGGTCTGAGGAGAACAGGCCTCCATCCACCAGGCGTCTTTTGATGAAGGCGGGCAGCATCTTGAAACACCACAAAAAACTGATCAGCCCTTTAAAATAGGATTAACCCGGCAGTTACCGACCTGTTAGCTGCCTTGACAACCTTTCCCACCGTTTGGTGTTGGGTCAGTTCGGGAGCGGCTGACCCGACACTTCGGAAAGTTGCGAGGAGGCGGGGTCGCAGCCCCGCCCCCAATTTCTCCGATTTTCGTGACAGACTCGCCTCCAAACCCGCCCCCCCGCAGAGGCATAAAATTTGCGGCCTGCATGTCTCAGTGAGGATTCTTCAGTCTGATTGGTTGAAGAAACGAGCTGTTTCTTGTCCTGCTCACATGCCGCAGATCCCCTGTAGAGGGCGCCGTGCTGAAAATGATCTCTGGGAGTGGTAAGTTGCCACTCAGTGGGTATCTATAAGCACGATGAAGGGCGAGCGCTGTTCCTTCACCCCTGACCGCAAAATCCGGACCAATGTGCAGCAACATCCGAAGTCAGTTCTTAATCAACGGACCCGATCTTAACGGGGAGCTGGGGAGGCTCTAATGGGCTGAAGAAACCGGCAAGGCTGGGGCCGATCATAACGGCAGGACCTCATTGGAATATTGTTGGGCCGCCTCACACCTGGCAGCTGGAAGCCCGTGGGAATTATCCCTGGCAATCGTGAGGGTTCTGGGGGAGGTTAGAGGTCAGGGCTGAGGGGGAGGTTGGAGGTCGGGGGTAGGGAGGGAGACTGGAGATCGGGGCTGGGGGAGGGAGGCTGGAGATTGGGGCTGGGGGGAGGCTGGAGATCGGGGCTGGGGGGGGAGGCTGGAGATTGGGGCTGGGGGAGGCTGGAGATTGGGGCTGGGGGAGGCTGGGGATTGGGGCTGGGGGGAGGCTGGAGATCGGGGCTGGGGGAGGGGCTGGAGATCGGGGCTGGGGGAGGCTGGAGATCGGCGGGGCTGGGGGAGGCTGGAGATTGGGGCTGGGGGAGGGGCTGGAGATCGGGGCTGGGGGGAGGGTGGCTGGAGATCGGGGCTGGGGGGAGGGAGGCTGGAGATCGGGGCTGGGGGAGGCTGGAGATCGGGGCTGGGGGAGGCTGGAGATCGGGGCTTGGGGGAGGCTGGAGATCGGGGCTGGGGGAGGGGCTGGAGATTGGGGCTGGGGGAGGCTGGGGATTGGGGCTGGGGGAAGGGCTGGAGATCGGGGCTAAGGGGAGGCTGGAGATTGGGGCTGGGGGAGGCTGGAGATTGGGGCTGGGGGAGGCTGGAGATTGGGGCTGGGGGAGGGAAGCTGGAGATTGGGGCTGGGGGAGGGAGGCTGGAGATTGGGGCTGGGGGAGGCTGGAGATTGGGGCTGGGGAGGGGCTGGAGATCGGGGCTGGGGGGAGGGGCTGGAGATCGGGGCTGGGGGGAGGGGCTGGATATTGGGGCTGGGGGGAGGGGCTGGAGGTTGGGCCTGGGGGGAGGGGCTGGAGATTGGGGCTGGAGATTGGGGCTGGGGGGGTGCTGGAGATTGGGGCTGGGGGGAGGGGCTGGCGATTGGAGCTGGGGGTGCTGGAGATCGGGGCTGGGGGGGGGCTTGAGATCGGGGCTGGAGGAGGCTGGAGATCGGGGCTGGGGGGAGGCTGGAGGTCAGGGGGAGGGAGGGAGGCTGGAGATTGGGGCTGGGGGACAGGAAGCTGGAGATTGGGGTTGTGGGGAGAGGAAGCTGGAGATTGGGGTTGTGGGGCTGTGATGAAATAACTCTGTGTTCTGGCATTTGTATTGTTGTTGTACTTGTTAATGTCTGGAATGTTCTACCGGTGTAACCACTAATGCTCCTCCCTAGTCCCGCACTACTTCTGGAATGTTCTACCAAGGGCTGGGTCGGTGATGGATGATGGTTGCCCTGTGTTAACTTGTTGCCATGTTCTTACTTAATAAAAGCCTTTAGTTTTAAGCTTTAACCTCATGGATTCAGGCAGTTATTTGGCACATCAATTTTATTAAGTATCAACTTTTGGAAGATGGATCGATATTTGAAACCAGAGCGTCTGGATATCGATCCCCATTCGGCAGACGCGTCGAAAAAATTTACGCATTGGCTTCGATGTTTTGAACACTTCATCGCATCGGTCGATTCGACGGTTAACAAGTTGGGTCTTCTAACCAACTTGGTAAGTCATCAAACTTACTCTATAATTGAAGATATTACTACATATGAAGAGGCCCTCGCAGCCCTTAAGGCCCAGTACCTTAAGTCGGTTAACGAAGTGTACGCCAGGTATCTTTTGTCTACTCGCAGGCAATTACCCGAGGAATTTCTGGACGATTTCCTGCAGGACCTTAAGGCTTTGGCTAAGGATTGCAACTACAAGGCTGTCTCTGCCATAGTGTATCAGGAAGAAGCCATCCGCGATTCTTTCATATCTGGCCTCCGATCTAATTATATTAGAGAGAGACTCCTCGAGAACGACTCGTTAGTTTTAAAAACGGTTGTCGCTACTGCTCGATTGTTAGATGTAGCCCAGAAGAATTTAGAAGTGTATGCATCAGCCCACGCGTCTTTCTCAGCCTCGTGTGTTCTGAGTATGGAGGCATCCATAACACCAATGGAGCCTCCACTTAATCCTATTGTTGCGGCTGTACCCCATGGGTCTAAGTGTTTTTTTTGTGGCCAATCTAAACACCCCAGGCAAAGATGCCCAGCCAGAGAGGCTACCTGTTTTAAATGTAAGAAATGGGGACATTTTAGTAAAGTGTGTAAGGGTAATCCTGTACCCGATGTCTTCTCTGCTGCCACCCATCGTTTTACTCTAGCCTCGGCTACGGTTGACCAGACCATACCGTGTTCCTTGTCGAAATCTATGATGGACATCAAGATTAATGGTCGTCCTACTGGGTGTTTGATAGACTGTGGCAGTACTGAAAGTTTTATACACCCCAACCTTGTTAACTCCTGTTCATTGAAGGTGTATCCTACTCGAAGTGAAATTGTGATGGCGTCCAAGTCCCTTCGGAGGTAACTGGATATTGTAAAGTCACATTGACCGTTAAGTATATGGAGTATAAGGACTTTAAACTCCTCATATTACCTCAGTTGTGTGTGAACTTAATTTTAGGCTTGGACTTCCAGTGTCAGCATGAGAGCGTTACCCTTAAGTATGGTGGATCTCAGCCTCCACTCACAGTCGGCGGCCTTTCTACTTTAAAAGTAAGTCCGCCTTCTTTGTTCGCGAACCTTGCTCCTAATTGTAGACCTATAGCGACTAAGAGGCGATGGTATAGTTCAGAAGATAAAACATTTATAAAAGAGGAAGTGGAAAGGCTTCAACGGGAGGGAATCATCGAACACAGTAATAGCCCATGGCGTGCCCAGGTGGTGGTGGTTAAAACTAATGAAAAGAAAAGACTTGTAGTCGATTATAGCCAGACTATAAACTTGTATACCCAATTAGACGCCTATCCTTTGCCTCGTATTTCTGAGATGGTGAACCAGATAGCTCAGTACCGTGTGTTCTCCACCATTGATTTAAAGTCTGCCTACCATCAACTCCCCATTAAAATAGAAGACCGACCTTATACGGCCTTCGAAGCTAATGGGCGCCTGTACCAATTCCTTAGGGTGCCCTTTGGAGTGACGAATGGGGTATCCGTCTTCCAACAGGAGATGGATCGTATGGTGGATGAATACGCATTGGAAGCAACATTCCCGTACCTGGACAATGTTACTATCTGTGGGTGCGACCAACGGGAGCATGATCAAAATCTCGCAAAGTTCCTAGAGACTGCAAAGAGGTTAAACCTGACCTACAACGAAAACAAGTGTACCTTCAATACTACACGTTTGTGTATTCTTGGTTGTGTTGTGGAGAATGGGGTAATCGGGCCAGATCCTGAAAGATTACGCCCACTTAAGGAATTACCTTTACCTCACACTGTAAAAGCTTTAAGAAGGTGTCTGGGATTCTTCTCGTACTATGCCCAGTGGGTGGCTAACTACTCAGATAAAGTTTGACCTCTTATTAAGTCGACATCTTTTCCGCTATTGGCAGAAGCTCAGGAGGCTTTCCTTAATATCAAACGGGACATTGAGAAGGCAGTGGTATGTGCCGTGGATGAGAAGATCGCTTTTCAAGTGGAAAGTGATGCATCTGATTTTGCGTTGGCAGCAACTCTTAACCAAGCTGGTAGACCAGTAGCTTTCTTCTCTCGTACATTGCAAGGACCAGAAGTTCGACAAAAGGAGGCACAGGCGATTATCGAAGCAGTCAGGTATTGGAGTCATTATCTCGCTGACCAACGTTTTACGCTCATTACTGACCAGCGGTCCGTGGCCTTTATGTTCAACACTAAGCAGAGAGGCAAGATCAAAAATGATAAGATTTTAAGATGGCGAATAGAACTGTCAACATATGACTATGATATTCAGTACAGGCCTGGAGTATTTAATGAGCCATCGGATGCTTTGTCACGAGGAGTATGTGCTAGTCTAGGTATAGATAAGCTTCAAAGTCTCCACGATGCACTCTGCCACCCTGGGGTTACCAGAATGAACCACTTCATTAAGTCCCACAATCTACCCTACTCTATTGAGGAGGTCCGGACAATGACCAGAACCTGTTGTGTTTGTGCTGAATGCAAACCCCGCTTCTATAAGCCGTCCGAGCCAGCTCATCTTATTAAAGCAACTCGACCGTTTGAGTCTCGATTTTAAAGGTCCCCTTCCATCAAGCAACCGTAATGTCTATTTTCTTAATATTATAGACGAGTACTCTCGGTTCCCTTTTGTTATCCCCTGTCCGGATGTGACTAGTGCTGTTGTAATTAAATGCCTCTGCCAACTGTTTTTCTTGTTTGGCATGCCTAACTATATACATAGTGATAGGGGTTCTTCCTTTATAAGCGAAGAATTGCGACAGTTTTTGCTATCGAAAGGGATTGCAACGAGTAGAACTACCAGCTATAACCCTTGTGGTAATGGGCAGGTCGAGAAAGAAAATGCGACAGTGTGGAAGGCTATTGTACTGTCTCTGAAGTCACGAGGCCTGCCGACCTCTCGCTGGCAGGATGTCCTGCCAGACGTGCTGCATTCCATAAGGTCTCTTTTGTGTACAGCGACGAATGCCACCCCTCATGAAAGGATGTTTAGTTTTCCAAGAAAAGCTACTAATGGAGTAATGTTACCCACATGGTTGATGACCACGGGCCCTGTGTTGTTGCGCAGACATGTGAGAGGCCACAAGACTGATCCACTGGTGGAGGAAGTACAACTCCTCCATGCTAATCCCCAGTATGCGTATATTCAATATCCGGATGGGCGAGAGGATACGGTCTCTATTAAAGATCTTGCACCTGCTGGAGCTCGAAAAGAGTTCGACTCTGAGAGTAGAGTTTTCAATCATGGTATTGGACCTTCAGAGACACAAACCCTCAGTGTGGAAAATACTGATGATTCTGGGAATTCGAATGAACTGGAGTTAGTACTCTGGGAGGAGCCTCAGCAAGAGTTACGTCATTCCCAGAGGACTATCAGACCTCCTGACAGACTGAATCAATAGCAGGGGGTGAATGTGATGAAATAACTCTGTGTTCTGGCATTTGTATTGTTGTTGTTGTTGTACTTGTTAATGTCTGGAATGTTCCACCAGTGTAACCACTAATGCTCCTCCCTAGCCCCACCCCTCTTCTGGAATGTTCTACCAAGGGCTGGGTCGGTGATGACTGTGTTAACTTGATGCCATGTTCTTACTTAATAAAAGCATTTAGTTTTAAGCTTTAACCTCATGGATTCAGGCAGTTATTTGGCACATCAGCGGGGAGGCTGGAGATTGGGGCCAGAATGGAGATCAGGGCTGGAGGGAGGCTGGAGATCAAGGCTGGGCAGGGGGTGGGTGGGGGCTGGAGGGCTGCTGGAGATTGTGGCTGGGGGTGCCTGGAAATTGGGGTTGTGTGGGGAGGCTGGTGATTGGGGCTAGGCTGGAGATTGGGGCTGAAGGGAGGCTGGAGATCAAGGCTGGGGGTAGGCTGGAGATTGGGGCTGGGAGAGAGGAAGCTGGAGACTGGGGCTGGGGGGGAGGAAGCTGGAGATCAAGGCTGTGGTGAGGAGGCTGGCGATCAGGCCTGGGGAGGCAGCAGAAGGCTCCGGGCATTGATCGGGGCTGGGGGAGGGAAAAGACTTCCTTGTGAGGACTGCGGGGAGCATTCCTGCTTCTCCTGGTCCACAAGGAACGCTAAGAGAGCAGATCTTCAGGACCTACCTTCAGGATTTGGCAACTCCCGCCTCAGATACAGTCGATAGCTTGGGCCTCCTCCTCACTTCCAGTTAAATTGAAATTGTGGGGCCAATGGTGAAATCAGGCTGCAACTTTGTAATTTTAACTGCTGGAGGATCTTCATTTTAGTGGATTAGTTGCTTGTTGAAAATCGAATATGAAAACCCAGAAAGGCAAACAATTGGCATAAACTGGGGGCAAATGCTGCCCACACATCGAAATAAATAAAAGAAGTTGATCCAATTCTCATTCAGTTTTACATAGAAAATTGACCCATTAACGACACAAAATGTAAAAACAATTATGCTTTACATTTAGAAAATAAGACTAGGTTGAAATACACAGCACGTTATTGAAGGATGTAACACCCCACAATACTAACTTACCTTTGGAATTCTCCACCCCAGAGGGCTATGGAGGCTCAGTCATTGAGTATATTCAAGACCGAGATTGCTTGATTTTTGGGCACTAAGGGACTCGAGGGATATGGGGAAAGGGCAGGAAAGTGGAGTTGAGGTAGAAGTTCAGCCATGATCTTCTTCTTAGGCAATCCCTCGGAACCGAGGATGACTTGCTTCCACACTAAAAATGAGTTCTCAGGTGACTGATGAGTCCAATGCGGGACCGACAGTCTCTGTCACAGGTGGGGCAGACGGTGGTTGAAGGGGCGGGTGGGTGGGGTGCTTGGGTTGACGTGCGCTCCTTCCGCTGCCTGCGCTTGGCTTCCGCTTGCTCCCGGCGAAGAGACTCGAGGTATTCGGCGCCTTCCCGGGTGCTTCTCCTCCTCTCTGTGCGGTCTTGGGCCAGGGATTCCCAGGTGTTGGTGGGGTTGTTGCACTTTTTCAAGGAGGCTTTGAGGGTGTCCTTGAAGTGTTTCCTCTGCCCAATTGGGGCTCTCTTGCCATGTTGGAGCTCCGAGTAGAGCGCTTGTTTTGGGAGTCTCATATCGGGCATGCGGACGATGTGGCCCATCTATCGGAGCTGATCGGGCGTGGTCAAAACATCGATGCTGTTATTGAATGGCCTATACCTGCTCCTAATTCTTATGTTCTAACAGCTTTAGATAGTCTGCGCAGAGTGCTGGGTTTAGAGATTTACTTCACCAGGCTCAACCAAAATCTGTGTGTAAATTCTTGAGAAAGCAATTGATGCTGAAGCTGGTTTAAGGTCAGGAAAGACGTGGCAACTTCTGCTGTTTCTCTGCTCTCGTGCTTCACCTTGTCTTGTACTTAGTTGAACTCTTTGTTGCTGTTAGGATTGCCATTTCAAAATGCATTCACCAAGTTTGGAAAATTTAATGAGAAGAAAAAGATTCAATTAGAAGTATTTTTTTTTACTTTGGATAAACCGATGTACGGCAGCAGTTTAGCTCACAGCAGCAATTGAGCATAGTTCAGTGAGTTGTGAACCATTTCCTGCTCGCTCAACCATCTTCTCCATAATACAAGATGTAAGAAGTCAGTTGTGGCTCAGTGGGTGGCACACTCGCCTCTGAGTCAGCAGGTTGTGGGTTCAAGTCCCACTGCAGGGACTTGAGCACAAAAATCTAGGCTGACACTCCGGGGGAGTGCTGAGGGCGTGCTGCACTGTCAGAAGTGCCGTCATTCGGATGAGACATTAAACCGAGGCCCCCGTCTGCTCTCTCAGATGAACATAAAAGATCCTGTGGCACTATTTCGAAGAAGAGCAGGGGGGTTCTCCCTGGTCTCCTGGAATATTTATCCCTCAATCAACATCACTAAAACAGATTATCTGGTCATTATCACATTGCTGTTTGTGGGGGCTTGCTGTACACAAATTGGCTGCTGTGTTTCCTACAATACAACAGTGATGGTACTTCATTGGCTATAAAGTGCTCTGGGACATTTTGAGAGGTGCAAAATAAATGCAAGTCTTTCTTTCATCCCGTTGGTGTTTCAAAGAACTTTTATCTTAAAACTGTAAATAACTGAAATCATCAGGTGTTCACTAGAAGTAGCTGCTGGTTTTGCAATCAGTGAGGGGGTTGCAGGTGGTGGGGAATCTAGGACAATGGGGGACATGACCTTGAAATCAGAGCCAGGCCATTCAGGAGAGGAGTGAGGAAACAGTTCTTCACGCAAGGGGCGGTAGAAGTGTGGAACTCTCTCCCACAAAAAGCAGTAGACGCTAGCTCGATCAATCAATTTAAATCTGGGATTGCTAGATTTATTTTTTGCTAGCCAAGGGTATAAAGTGGATATGGAGATCAAGGCAGGTGGAGTTAGGAGAAAGATCAGCCACAATCTCATAAAATGGCGGAACAGGCTGGAGGGGCTGAATGGCCGACTCCTGTTCCTATGACAGTCAAGCCGAGGAGTGGTAGAGCTCGAGAAGGAGCGGGAGCTAACGTTTCCTGGGATATGAAGGGATATGAAGGAGAGTATTACTCACTAATCCCATGAGAATCAGTTATGCTTTTCTAGTTTCTACAAGTAAGCTGTCAAATGGATAATCAAGGGGCCACAGGGAGGGGGGAACTAAAGACAATCACTATCACTAAGGGAATAGCACTTGGTAAAATAATGGGACTAAAAGATGGGAAGTCCCCTGGACCAGATGGCCTGCATCACAGGGTCTTAAAAGAAGTGGCTGCAGAGATAGTGGATGCATTGGTTGCAATATACCAAAATTCCCTGCACTCTGGAGAGGTCCCAATGGATTGGAAAATTGCAAATGTAACACCCCTATTTAAGAAAGGAGGGAGACAGAAAGCAGGAAACTATAGATCAGTTAGCCTAACATCTGTTGTTGTGAAAATGCTGGAGGCCTTCATTAAGGAAGCAGTAGCAGGGCATTTGGAAAATCATAATGCAGTCAGGCAGAGTCAGCATGGTTTTGTGAAAGGGAAATCATGTTTAACAAATTTGCTGGAGTTCTTTCAGGAGGTTACGAGCAGGGTGGACAAAGGTAAACCAGTGGATGTGGTGTTTTTGGATTACCAGAAGGCATTCGATAAGATGCCACTTAAAAGGTTACTGCATAAGATAAGAGCTCACGGAATTGGGGGTAATATATTAGCATGGATAGAGAATTGACTAACTAACAGAAAGCAGAGAGTCGGGATAAATGGGTAATTTTCCGGTTGGCAAACAGTAACTAGTGGGGTGTCACAGGGACCGGTGCTGGGGCCTCAACTATTTACAATCTACATTAATGACTTGGATGAAGGGACCGAGTGTAATGTAGCCAAGTTTGCAGATGATACAAAGATGGGTGGGAAAGCAAGTTGTGCAGAGGACTCAAAGAACCTGCAAAGGGATATAGACAGGCTAAGCGAGTGGGCAAACATTTGGCAGATGGAGTATAATGTGGGGAAGTGCGAGGTTATCCACTTTGGCAGGAAAAATAAAAAAGCAAATTATTATTTAACTGGAGAGAGATTACAAAATGCTACAGTTCAGAGGGACCTGGGGGTCCTTGTACATGAACCACAAAAAGTTGGCATGCAGATACAGCAAGTAATCAAAAAGGCAAATGGAATGTTGGCCTTTATTTCAAAGGGATTGGAGTATAAAAGCAGGAAAGTCCTGCTACAACTGTACAGGGTATTGGTGAGACCACACCTTGAGTACTGCGTACAGTTTTGGTCTCCTTATTTAAGGAAGGATATACTTGCATTGGCGGCAGTTCTGAGACAATTCACTAGGTTAATTCCAGAGATGAAGGGGTTGACTTATGAGGAAAGATTGAGCAGGTTGGGCCTATACTCATTGGAATTTAGAAGAATGAGAGGTGATCTTATTGAAACATATAAGATACTGTGGGTGCTCGGCAAGGTAAATGCAGAGAGGATGTTTCCCCTCGAGGGGGAATCTAGAATGCAGGGGCACAGTTTCAGAATAAAGGGCCGCCCTTTTTGAACTGAAATGAGGAGGAATTTCTTCTCTCAAGAGGGTCATAAATCTGTGGAATTCTCTGCCCCAGAGAGCTGTGGAGGCTGGGTCATTGAATACATTTAAGTTGGAGATAGACAGATTTTTGCAAGATAAGGGAGTGAAGGGTTATGGGGAGCGAGCAGGGAAGTGGCTTTGAGCCCAAGATCAGCCATGATCTTATTGAATGGCGGAGCAGGCTCAAGGGGCCACGTAGCCTATTCCTGCTCCTATTTCTTATGTTAATATGTTCTTCCCCAGGCCTCTGACTAAAAATTGCAGCTCAGGTCCCGATGACATTGTGTAAATTTTTGGGCCGTGTTCTGTAATGTCATAACCTATCTTTAAAACTAACTGATTTTGATGGTGTTCCGACAATTGGTTTGTTTTTGCAAATTTATGTGCATGCAGTGAGCACTGGTGACATCATCAGAGCTAGCTTGGGGATTTATTGAGGGAGCAAGTGGAAAGAAAATAGCATACACGACTGAAATGATGTAACCGCTGAAACACTCTGTGCTAGCAATTTATTTTGACTGATGTTATTGCAGCTCTCACGCTGCCAGACTTCTCCAAGTCAATTTTCTTCAAGGATCCCACTCCAGAGAGTTGAGCATGAGAATCTAGGCTGAAACTCCCAGTGCAGTGCTGAGGGAGTGCTGCAGTGTCGGAGGTGCCGTCTTTTGGATGAGACATTAAACTGAGGTCCCATCTGCTCTCTCAGGTGGATGGAAAAGATGCCAGGGCCACTATTTCGAAGAAGAGCAGCGGAGTTCTCCCCGGTGTCCTGGGGCCAATATTTATCCCTCAATCAACATCATTATCTGGTCATTATCACATTGCTGTTTGTGAGAGCTTGCTGTGCGCAAATGGGCTGCTGCGTTTCCCACATTACAACAGTGCCTACACTTCAAAAAGTACTTCATTGGCTGTAAAGTGCTCTGGGACGTTTTGAGAGGTGCAAAATAAATGCAAATCTTTCTTTCATCCCATTGGTGTTTCAAAGAACTTTTATCTTAAAACTGTAAATAACTGAATTCACCAGGTGTTCGCTAGAAGTAGCTGCTGGTTTTGCAATCAGTGAGGGGGTTGCAGGTGATGGGGAATCTAGGACAAGGGGGGACATAACCTTGAAATCAGAGCCAGGCCATTCAGGAGAGGAGTGAGGAAACAGTTCTTCACGCAAGGGGCGGTAGAAGTGTGGAACTCTCTCCCACAAAAAGCAGTAGACGCTAGCTCGATCAATCAATTTAAATCTGGGATTGCTAGATTTATTTTTTGCTAGCCAAGGGTATAAAGTGGATATGGAGATCAAGGCAGGTGGAGTTAGGAGAAAGATCAGCCACAATCTCATAAAATTGGCGGAACAGGCTGGAGGGGCTGAATGGCCGACTCCTGTTCCTATGACAGTCAAGTCGAGGAGTGGTAGAGCTCGAGAAGGAGCGGGAGCTAACGTTTCCTGGGATATGAAGGGATATGAAGGAGAGTATTACTCACTAATCCCATGAGAATCAGTTGTGCTTTTCTGGTTTCTACAAGTAAGCTGTCAAATGGATAATCAAGGGGCCACAGGGTCGGGGGAACTAAAGGCAATCACTATCACTAAGGAAATAGCACTTGGTAAAATAATGGGACTAAAAGATGAGCAGTCCCCTGGACCAGATGGCCTGCATCCCAGGGTCTTAAAAGAAGTGGCTGCAGAGATAGTGGATGCATTGGTTGCAATATACCAAAATTCCCTGGACTCTGGAGAGGTCCCAGTGGATTGGAAAACTACAAATGTAACACCCCTATATTAATCTGGGATGTTATGATTAAGGTAATCCACCAGGTGGTGCTGTAGCCAATGCTGCTGCTAAGGTCAGAGGTTTGCTTCCTGTATAGGTCAGCACAAGGTGGAATGCCAGGATGCTGATGCAGGCTGTCTGTAAATGTGTTTCCCAGTTGTTAATAAAGCCCTCATGTTAATTCTAACATCTAGCCTCTTTGAGTTCCTTGTTCCACTTTCTGGATTTATCACATTTGGCGACGAGGCAACTACAGGACCCTGCATAAAGAAAAAAAGTCTGCTGGGATGTTTAAACAACAAAATTACGGGCTATGGTTAGCTACCAGCTGGAAGAGAGCATGGCTGCCATGGTAGGAACGGTTTCTGCTTTTGATATTCAAGCACAAACCTGGGAAGAATACTGTGAAGTGTTGGGTTATTTTTTCGAAGCAAATGAAATAAATGATGCCGGAAAAAGGAAAGCCATTCTGCTTAGTTCAGTGGGAAGCCAAACCTACAGTTTGATGAAGGATCTGCTCAGTCCTGAAAAGCCTGGAGACAAATCATTTGTTGAATTAGTGGCCTTGCTAAATGAACATTTCAACCCTAAGCCTAGTGAGATTGCACAGTGGTTCAAGTTTAATTCAAGGAACAGGAAAGAGGAAGAGAGTGTAATGGACTATGTAGCGGTGTTGCATAAATTAGCACAAGATTGCAATTATGGGAACAACCTGAAGGAAATGCTGAGAGATAGGCTAGTTTGCGGAATAATGGACGACCGAATGCAGCGCAGATTATTATCCAAGACTGGGCTTACTTATGAAAAAGCATTGGAACTTGCTCAAGCCATAGAGACAGCGAACCGAGATATAAAAGAAATACAGGGTTCAGACAGGGCTAATGCTACGCAAGTTGCAGGTCAGGTTGTTGTGCACAAGTTGAACATGAGTCAGAAACCACAACGTGAACATGTGAAGGCATGTTATAGATGCAAGGGAGATCACCTGGCGAGTGAATGCCGGTTTCTGGAGGAAAAGTGCTACAAGTTTAGGAAACAAGGACACATAAAACGAGTTTGCAGGGCGAAACCACCTGTGGAGGAATCCAAACCAAAAGGGGGAGGACAGCAAAACCAAGGGAGAGAAGTGAAAAAACATGGAGCACACCACATCAGCGGGGAAGCTGAGGAAGAAGAGGACATGTTCATAATGTATAGCATGTTAGAGAACATTCCAAAAGTGGCTCCTATCACATTGCAACTGACAGTAAATGACTCTAAGGTGAACTTTGAAGTGGATACAGGGTGCGGCGTGACCATAATGAACAAGGCAGAGTACTCAAAATTGTGGAACCGTGCAAAACTTCCAGAGTTAAAGCCTTGCTCCCTGCATCTGAAAACATATACAGGTGAACGAGTAGCGACATTAGGTACAGCTAAGGTAACTGTGCAACACAGGGACACAGTGGAACAGCTACCTGTAGTTATAGTATCGGGTACCAGACCAAACCTGTTAGGTCGGGGCTGGATAAAAGAACTTAAATTAGACTGGGGAGCAGTACATCAAATAGATGTGGGCAAACAATTGACTTTGCAAGAAGTGTTGAGTGAACATGAGAATGTGTTCAAGGAGGAACTTGGCACATTTAATGGCCCCCCAGTTAAGATTTATGTAGACAAGGAGGCACTGCCAAGGTTTTTTAAACAACGACCTGTGCCTTATGCCATGAAGCCAAAGGTAGAGGCTGAGCTTGACCATCTATTGAGAGAGAACATACTGGAGCCAGTGAAATGTTCGGAATGGGCAGCTCCCATAGTACCTGTTTTAAAACCGGACAATTTGGTAAGACTCTGTGGGGACTATAAATTGACAGTCAATCGGGTGTCCAAACTAGAGCAGTATCCGCTTCCCAAAACAGAGGATCTCTTTGCAAACCTGGCTGGAGGAAAGAAATTCACAAAGTTGGATATGAGTCATGTCTACTTTCAGATTACACTGGATGACGAATCAAAGAAGTATGTCACCATAAATACACACAAGGGCTTGTTTACATATAACCACTTATCATTTGGTGTCTCATCTAGTCCAGCTATCTTCCAGAGGACAATCGAAGGTGTACTGCAAGGGATTCCACATGTTTCCATCTATCTGGATGACATTCTGGTGACGGGAAGAACCGACCAGGAGCATCTGAGCACTCTGAGAGAGGTACTACAGAGATTGGAGAGGGCAGGGTTCCGGCTCAGGAGGAGTAAGTGCACTTTCCTGGGGAATGAGGCAGTGTTCCTGGGACACAGAGTGGATGCCACCGGGCTCCATCCACTCAAGGAGAAGGTACAAGCACTGCAGGACGCCCCTGCTCCTGCAAATGTGACTGAGTTAAAAGCTTACCTGGGACTGCTGAACTATTATAACAGGTTTTTACCAAACTTGTCAACTGTGTTAGCACCTCTTCACAAACTACTGCGCAAGGAGACACAGTGGCAGTGGGGAGAGGAGCAGGGGTTTTCATTTGAACAGTCCAAGAAATTGATGCTGTCGTCGGATGTGCTGGTTCACTACAATGCAGAGAAAGACATCATTCTCTCTTGTGATGCTTCACCTTACGGGGTGGGGGCAGTTCTTTCACACTGCATGGAAGATGGAACTGAAAGACCAATAGGGTTTATGTCCCGAACTCTAACACCAGCGGAAAAAAACTATTCCCAGTTAGACAAAGAGGGGTTAGCAGTAATGTTTGGGTTACAGAGGTTCCACAAGTACATATATGGCAGGAAGTTCACCATATGCACCAATCATAAACCTCTTCTCTCTCTTTTCAGTGAAATGAAAGCAGTTCTACAGATGGTGTCACCCCGGATCGAAAGGTGGGCAGTGACGTTGAGGGCATATGAGTATGTCATCATCTACAAGGCGGGCAAGTACCATGGGAACGCAGATGCCTTGAGCCGTCTTCCACTGCCAGGCACACCTATCCGTGCAGCTCCAGAGGACAGAGTTTTGATGTTGGAGGACACTGACACGGCACTTGTAACTGCAGAGCAAGTAAGAACATGGACAGGTAAAGATCCAGTACTATCTAGAGTTTAAGAATATGTGGTGAGGGGATGGCCACAGCATCCGGAAGGGGCTGACTTCACACCCTACAATATCAGGAAAACAGAGCTGAGTGTGCAGGATGGTTGCGTGTTGTGGGGAGCACGAGTGATTATTCCATAGCCAGCACGACAGTCTATCCTAGAGCAACTACATCAGTGTCATCCTGGGGTCTCGCGTATGAAAGCCTTGGCTAGGAGTTACTTGTGGTGGCCAAAGCTAGATGAGGAGATAAAAAATCTAGTCAAGACATGCAGCACTTGTCAGGAACACCAGAAGGCACCAGCAGCGGCTCCTCTCCACCCCTGGGAGTGGCCGGATAAACCATGGAGAAGATTACACTTAGGTTATGCGGGTCCATTCATGGGGAAGATGTTCCTCATAATCATTGCTGCACATTCCAAATGGATGGATGTTTATCCTGTAAATTCTGCTTCTGCCACTACTACTATAGACTGCCTGCGTCGGAGCTTCAGTAATCAAGGGCTACCAGAGATCGTGGTGAGTGACAATGCCACTTGTTTTGTGAGTACAGAGACAAAAGAGTTCTTGAGAAAAAATGGCATAGTGCAGGTGACCTCGGCTCCATATCAGCCGTCCTCGAATGGACTTGTGGAGAGAGCCATACAAACATTTAAGGAGATGATGAAAAAAAGTGCAGAAGGGAGTTTAGCAGCCAAAGTGTCACGGGTTCTGTTCAGCTACAGAATAACACCTCAATCCACCACAGGACTCTCTCCTGCTGAGATGTTATTAGGTCATAGACTATGCTCCACTCTTGACCTTGTGCACCCAGACTTAAAAAGGAAAACGGAAAACAGACAAAACAAACAAAAAGAGAACCATGACAAAAGAACAAAGAGCCGAAGTTTTGGAGAAGGAGATGCGATCCTTACCAGGAATTTCGGTTATGGACCAAAGTGGATTCCTGGCTTCATCGACTCAATGACAGGTCCAGTATCATACAAGGTCATGTTGGGTGATGGTAGGGTAGTACGCAGACATGTAGATCAGATACTTCCGAGACAAGGGGAAATTGAAATGAAGGTTCCAGATGCAATGACTGAAGACAGGGTTGCCCCCAGTTATCCAAGTGCATCTGTGGTGCCACCACCAGGGACAGAGCCAATTCCACAGGAAGCTATTTGTCAAGAGGAAACCATCGTTGCAGAGTCAGATACTCTGAGCACTGCTCAGGAGCAGCTGGTAGCTTCACCACAAACAATCAAGGACTTTACTGTTAGATGTTCTCAATGTTCTCGCAAGCCACCAGCGAGATTGATACTGAACTGTTAGATTCGTCAAGTATGGAACATGATGAATGGAGACTCCTTATGTGTCCCTCAGGAATGGTTGTTTGTTAAGAAATTCATACTGAAATCTTAAGGGGGGAGGGATATAGTAATCTGGGATATTATGATTAAGGTTATCCACCAGGTGGTGCTGTAGCCAATGCTGCTGCTAAGGTCAGAGGTTTGCTTCCTGTTAAGGTCAGAGGTTTGCTTCCTGTATAGGTCAGCACAAGGTGGAATGCCAGGATGCTGATGCAGGCTGTCTGTAAATGTGTTTCCCAGTTGTTAATAAAGTACTCATGTTAATTCTAACATCTAGCCTCTTTGAGTTCCTTGTTCCACTTTCTGGATTTATCACAACCCCTATTTAAGAAAGGAGGGAGACAGAAAGCAGGAAACTATAGACCAGTTAGCCTAACATCTGTTGTTGGGAAAATGCTGGAGTCCTTCATTAAGGAAGCAGTAGCAGGGCATTTAGAAAATCATAATACAGTCAGACAGAGTCAGCATGGTTTTATGAAAGGGAAATCATGTTTAACAAATTTGCTGAAGTTCTTTGAGGAGGTAACGAGCAGGGTGGACAAAGGTAAACCAGTGGATGTGGCGTATTTGGATTACCAGAAGGCATTCGATAAGGTGCCACTTAAAAGGGTACTGCATAAGATAAGAGCTCACAGAGTTGGGGGTAATATATTATCATGGATAGTGAATTGACTAACTAACAGAAAGCAGAGAGTCGGGATAAATGGGTCATTTTCCGGTTGGCAAACAGTAACTAGTGGGGTGCCACAGGGGTCAGTGCTGGGGCCTCAACTATTTACAATCTACATTAATGACTTGGATGAAGGGACCGAGTGTAATGTAGCCAGGTTTGCAGATGATACAAAGATAGGTGGGAAAACAAATTGTGCAGAGGACTCAAAGAACCTGCAAAGGGAAATAGACAGGCTAAGTGAATGGGCAAACATTTGGCAGATGGAGTATAATGTGGGAAAGTGCGAGGTTATCTACTTTGGCAGGAAAAATAAAAAAGCAAATTATTATTTAAATGGAGAGAGATTACAAAATGCTACAGTTCAGAGGGACCTGGGGGTCCTTGTGCATGAAACACAAAAAGTTAGCATGCAGGTACAGCAAGTAATCAAAAAGAGAAATGGAATGTTGGCCTTTATTTCAAAGGGGTTAGAGTATAAAAGCAGGAAAGTCCTGCTACAACTGTAGAGGTCTTGGTGAGACCACACCTGGAGTACCGCGTACAGTTTTGGTCTCCTTATTTAAGGAAGGATATACTTGCAATGGAGGCAGTTCAGAGACGATTCACTAGGTTAATTCCAGAGATGAAGGGGTTGACTTATGAGGAAAGGTTGAGCATGTTGGGCCTATACAGATTGGAATTTAGAAGAATGAGAGGTGATCTTATTGAAACATATAAGATACTGAGGGGGCTCGACAAGGTAGATGCAGAGAGGATGTTTCCCCTCGAGGGGAAATCTAGAACTCGGGGGCACAGTTTTAGAATAAAGGGTCGCACTTTTAGAACTGAGATGAGGAGGAATTTCTTCTCTCAGAGGGTCGTAAATCTGTGGAATTCTCTGCCCCAGAGAGCCGTGGAGGCTGGGTCATTAAATACATTTAAGGTGAAGATTGGCAGATTTTTGCAAGATAAGGGAGTGAAGGGTTATGGGGAGCGTGCGGGGAAGTGGCTTTGAGCCCAAGATCAGCCATGATCTTATTGAATGGCGGAGCAGGCTCGAGGGGCTAAGTGGCCTATTCCTGCTCCTATTTCTTATGTACTTATGTTCTTCCCCAGGCCTCTGACTAAAAATTGCAGCTCAGGCCCTGATGACGTCCTATAAGTTTCTGGGCCGTGTTCTGTAATGTCGTAACCTATCTTTAAAACTAACTGATTTTGATGGTGTTCACACAATTGGTTTGTTTTTGCAAATTTATGTGCATGCAGTGAGCACTGGTGACATCATCAGAGCTAACTTGGGGATTTATTGAGGGAGCAAGTGGAAAGAAAATAGCATGCACGACTGAAATGATGTAACCGCTGAAACACTCTGTGCTAGCAATTTATTTTGACTGACATTGCAGCTCTCACGCTGCCAGACTTCTCCAAGTCAGTTCTCTTCAAGGATCCCACTCCAGAGAGTTGAGCACGAGAATCTAGGCTGAAACTCCCAGTGCAGTGCTGAGGGAGCGCTGCACTGTCGGTAGGTGCCGCCTTTCAGATGAGACGTTAAACCAAGGCCCCGTCTGCTCTCTCAGGTGGACGTAAAACATCTCAGGGCCACTATTTCGAAGAAGAGCAGCGGAGTTCTCCCCGGTGTCCTGGGGCCAATATTTATCCCTCAATCAACATCATTATCTGGTCATTATCACACTGCTGTTTGTGGGAGCTTGCTGTGCGCAAATGGGCTGTCGCGTTTCCCACATTACAACAGTGACTACACTTCAAAAAGTACTTCATTGGCTGTAAAGTGCTTTGGGACGTCTGGTGGTCGTGAAAGGCGCTATATAAATGCAAGACTTTCTTTCTTCATTCGTAGCCCCTAAATAGAACATCAAGCAATGATATCTTGTGACTAATTTGTAAGAAGGATTCTAATGGTGAGACTATGGTTTGTATATTCCCTTTGTGGGAGTGTCTCTGGATCGAAGTTGTAGTTTGAAGTTTATCTCACCATTTTTGCTAACAACTGGACATGCTAAAGTTCAGTAGGTGCCCTGCTTGCTGAGAGTATGGCTGTGATTTTGCCGGCGCTCAGAGGGCGTTTTGGAGGTGGGTCCGCTGTTAAAATCAAAATGATTGACGGCGGGTTGGGAACCCGCCGCGAACCTGCCTCCATGTAAATTTCCAAAGTGTCGGGTCTGCGATTTCAGAACAGACCCGACACCAAGCGGAGGGGGGAGGCATTTAATATAGTTAACTGCTTGTTAACTACTATTTTGCCAGCCTTTTCCTATTTTCCCACATTTTTAACGGGGTTCCTGTCATTTGGTGATCACGTCAGGTAAGTAGGTCGGGTTCTCTATGCCTCCCCATTGCTGTGAATAGGTGACAGCAGCAAAAGTGGTATGAAAGCTACCATTTCACAGCTGGTCACTTTCTAATGCCAGAAGCTTGAGCCTTCAGGACTTGAAAGACACTTTTGAGCTGTATGCAGTTTGGAAGTCTTTCAAGTAAACTCTCCATCCACTGTCACCTCCTTGGAGCAAGCTCTCTCACTATTGACAGATCGCTTCTGTCATCTTAACTTCAGCTGTCATCTATTCCAGCAACATCAGTGCCTTTCAAAGAATCTCACCTTGGTCCTCTGAATCCCAACACAATCAGCCCCAACACCAACATCACCAGGCACACCAAACATCACCAGGCACACCAGCAGCACCAACAACAACACCAACCTTCTCCACAATCAACTGATGCTGCACAGGACAGAGGGCATCAGCACCCAACCACATTTTTTCCCGGGAGGCCAGGGATGGCATCACCATGGCCAGATTTACTTCACTTGACGCTGTACACCCTGGCTGCCACATGATGCGCTAGGTTAACACCACCTCACACCAGTGTAGGGGGTGGCGGGTGTGGCGCGTGCGCCCAGTCAGTTATGCCTCTGACTGTTTATGAGCGGTTCGAATCGCTCCCACACCCCTGGGTTCTAGACACCGGACTTAGGTACAGGCAGCGATATAGAAAACTCGGGTAGACAGGTGGTTTGGATGCAAACAAAACCAAGATTTTATTGAACAGGAAAATGTTAATACAGTCTTAAAAGAAATTACCACTACAATATTATAGGCAAATACACTTATACAGGGAATGGGGAACACACGGCACATCGAGGGGAAAAACAACAATCTTAACAATCCCCTTATCCTTATCCCACCCCTATACCTAACTAGATTAAGCTATGAGGGGCCAGAATTTATGCTCACCAGTCCAAGTTCAAAGTCAACTGTTGGAAAAGAAAACGGGTTTTGAGGTTTTTCTCTCTGTCCTCTTAGGTAGCCCGTCGCCACGTGGTCTTCAGAAGCGCGGTGCTGGAGCTGCTGCAGTGATACATCATCTTCTCCTCCGCTATCGTCATCGTCTCGCCCCGATGGGTCCTCCTCCTCTTCTCCCTCGGGCGATCGTCGTCGGTAACGTTATATTTATCGGACAGTCACCAGTTGTTACCGTTTATGCCTTATTGGCCATGCACCAAACGCCCGTGTATTCGTTGTGGTGTGGAGACCTGCGCTAACACTTTGTTCAAGATGCATGCTGTTATCGTCCTCAGGGACTTTCTCCCTCCCCTCAGGCGTCAGCTTATAACTAGGCGCTTGGGGGTTTAAATTACCGATACGGTTCTCTCTGCTCTGCCCTTATCGAGGTATTATCGTCTTCTTCGTCTCGTCTGTCTGACTACACTACAAGTCCTGGGCTACCTGCTCGATTTCGTCTCGCCCCTTTCTGCGGCCTGGGCGTCCTGGATGGCTGTGGGGACTTGGGCCTTGCTCCCCTTCCGAGCATTTGGTATGATGTCCCTGGCTGCTGATAGTCTGCTCCGGGAGAGAGAACCCGCCACGAGGCCAGGGCACGAGTACGAGCGGCAGCCCAAGAGGCCGGAGCCACGAGAGCAGGGTCGAGGGCAAGAGCAAGGGAGCGCGGGACTGCTACCCGGGGCCTTCAGTTATACCTTTTAGAAAACCCTTATCTTCGCGCCAAATCTTAATTTTGGCAGGCTAGTTTTCAATAATGGTAGCAATCCATGTTACCTGTTTTTAGATGGCCGGTAATTGCATCTACCGGCCCGATAATTGACTTGTATTGTCCTGAAAGTTCTTGATGGGCTTGTCCTGCCTCGATGACTGTGTTTAATCTGTTTCCGATTATGTATGCAGACTGTTTGATGGCTTTAACTATGGGCCTCACTGAATTTAGATCTTACTCCAATTTGGTCTGATACATTATTCAAAGTTCTGTCTGGCAAAGTTCTCTTCACAGAAAGCCTGCAGCCTTAGTTTCAATTACTCCCAAGCTGTCTGCTCTGCAGAATCCACTTTTGAATCCCACAGGCATCTGCCACGAGGCCTGGAAGCCATCTTGGGTACCCTTTAATTTAAAAATGTCCATTGCAGGGTCCCCTTTTTAAAAATAATAATAACCTTCTGGGAGATGTAGAAATTTTGCAATCTTACACCAGCACCATAAGGCATTCCTACAATGACCAAGCCATTCCTTTCACACTCAGCACCATTGCGGGCGGTACCGTTATGTCTCACCATTCACTGCAACTCACAAAGACACTTCCAAAGGTGAGCACAGATCTGTACAATAAGGTAAAGTATTGAGAATAAAGATTTCAATGTTTGACAACAAATTAACAGAAACTTTACATGAACATTGCATAAGGCACCCCAGTGCCTACCCTTCTGTGTTGTTAGTTGGTATGATTGCACTCGGATGAGGGTGAGTGTGAGGGGTGGCTAGTGAGATGGGGAAGTGATAACGTAGATAGAGAGGGATGGGTGGTGGTGCAAGGTAAGTTGGTGTATGTAAAGATGTGCAGGAGTAGGGTAGGGAAGGCAGAGTGATGGGGATGTGATGAGTGGCACAGCAGGATGAGGTTGAATGTGGCTTTGCAGTAACGTTTCATGATCTACTGAGATCATTGAAAGGTTTGCGCCACTGCAGCCTGGTCCTCCTGACAACATCCCTGCTTGTGCCCTCCTCTGAAGTGTGCAACCAGGCTGTGTTGATCTCCTGGGGAGGTCTCATCTGCCCATGGGAAGGGAAGAGATCCTCCCTGCGTGCTGTGACTCCCTCCATAAGCTTATGGAGGGAGTCATGGGAGAGCCTGGGTGCAGCCATGCACCTTTGTGCAGTGCTTGTCAGTGTTTGAAGCACCTCAATGCTGTCGAACACTGACAGCACAACTGTCAAAATGAATGTGGCCGCGGTCCCTTTAAGGAAACCGGCTGATGACCTGTCATCAAATGACGTCATCAGACCCGCTTCCGATTAATTGGCTGGGAACCCTGCAGGGCGGGGCTTAACAAGGCCAATCGATGGAAAATCGTTTTCACAGAGCGGCTGCAGCTGGGACCGAGACCGGAACCCGCCCACCAGCTCTCCCGCTGCCAACCCGCCTCTGCTGGCAAAATCCAGCCCTGTGTGTTTAGAAGCTTGTGCTGTGTTCTGTGCAGGGTGAATGGTTGAAAACTGCATGCAGAGTGCCATATGCTTTGAGTGAATAAATAGTTTTATTCCTGCTATTCTTAGGCAAAGGGTTATGTTTGAACACTAACACCTAACGTATAACATGCCCTGCTTAGCAACCTTGCCTCTTCTGCGCAATTATTACCTGTCACTCGGAAATATCCAGGGCCACTTGGGTCTAATGACTATAAGACAGTTCGGTTCCTACTTCACTGGAAAGAATAACAGCAATGAGGCTTTTTCATTAATAACCTGTTCCTTTATACTCACCCGCATTAACCTGGACTGGATGTACATTTTTGACAAATCGAGGCAGACTTAGAACCAAAAACAACAGCAACAACTTGCATTTATATAGCACCTTTAACGTGGTAAACCATCCCAAGGCGCTGCACAGGAGCGTTATCAAACAAAATTTGACACCGAGCCACATAAGGAGATATTAGGACAGGTGACCGAAAGCTTGGTCAGAGAGGCCGGTTTAAGAAGAAGCTTACAGGAGGAAAGAGAGGTTTAGGGAGGGAGTCCCAGAGCTTCGGACCTTGGCTTCTCAGCTGTGGCTCAGTGGGCAGCACACTCGCCTCTGATAGTCCGAAGGTTGTGGGTTCATAGTCCCACTCCAGGGACTTGAGCACATCAATCTAGGCTGACACTCCCAGGGGGAGTGCTGCACTGTCGGCGGTGCCGTCTTTCGAATGAGATGTTAAACCGAGGCCCTGTCTGCTCCCTCAGGTGGACGTAAAAGATCCCATGGCACTATTTCGAAGAAGAGCAGGGGGAGTTATCCCTGGTGTCCTGGGGCCAATATTTATCCCTCAATCAACATAACAAAAACAGATTATCTGGTCATTATCACATTGCTGTTTGTGGGAACTTGCTGTGCGCAATTTTGGCTGCCGCGTTTCCCACGTTACAACAGTGACTACACTCCAAAAGTACTTGATTGGCTATAAAGCACTTTGAGACGTCCGGTGGTCGTGAAAGGCGCTATATAAATGCAAGACTTTCTTTCTTTTGGCAGCTGAAGACACGGCCACCAATTGTCGACCAATTAAAATTGGGGATGCTCAAGAGGCCAGAATTGGAGGAGCACAGAGATCTCAGAGGGATATATAGCTGGAGGAGGTTACAGAGATAGGGATGGGCAAGGCCATGGAGGACAATGTACAATAAACGGTGTAACACAGTGAAATATACATTCTCTGCGCCCCTTGATAAATAAAAATAATGGCCCATATTTTCCGATGCCTACGGGTGTGTATGAGCTGTGTACACACCCGCAGAGACCTCGCAAGTGCCGGTTTCAGACACGCCAAGCACACGTGCTGAAAACCGGTATTTCCGATCTGTCAAGAATGCTCCTGACAGATCCTCCGCCTGCCCTGGAGAAGGGCCTCTGCGGGAGGAGAGATCCGCTTTCTGCACAACCTTCGCCCGCAGAAAACCCTTAAAAATCTTACGCCTGGTAAAAGCTGGTGTAAGGCCTGCTTTTAGCAGCATAAGAGTTTAAAAAAGTAAAAAAATAATTTTTTTTGCACTCATTTATCATTTAAAAATACTTTTAAAAAAGTAAGTTTACCTTTAGCCCCGTAAAAAACGTTAATTTTTTTTTCAAAAAAATTTAATTTTTGTTTAAAATATTTAATTTAATGTAATTTTAACTAATTTAGAAAACGTGATTTAAAAATGTATTTAATGTTTTGATGTGTTTTTTGAGTGATCCCCATTCATACTTTTGACGGGTCTTAGCTAAGACCCGTCTAAAGTATGAAGGGGGATTTCCTTCTTCCATTGGTTCCCCATGGCGCACGTGATCCCAGGGACGCTTGCGAACCGCATGCGCCCCTGGGATACCTGGACCCTGCACATTTCGGAGAGCAGAGGCCCAGTAGCGAAAATGTCCCGACCTCCAGAGCCCTCGGGTAAGTGCGTAGATTTTTTTTCCAGATCGGAGGCCTCTTCACGCAGGAAGCCTCCAATCGGAAAATACGGGCCAATAATTATGTCATCGTTTTCTCTCTGAGCATAAGACCGTAATGTATGGACTCACTTCTCATCCTGTATAACAGGCCACGATCAGAATCTGGCTCAGATGCCCTGTTGGCTGGCCCTGGACATTTTTCAAACACACTGCCTTGCTGCTAATAGCAACATAGGAACACAGCAACAGCAGGAGGCCATTCAGCCCCTTGAACCTGTTCCACCATTCAATTAGCTCATGGCTGACCTGCGCCTCAACTCCATTCATCCACATTTGTTCCGTACCCCTCGATATCTTTACCTAACAAAGATATATGGATCTCAGTCTTGAAAGCTCCTACTGTCCTCTCACATCCAAAGCCTAATGGCAGAGTGAGTTCCGGAATGAAAATGCTTCCTGATCTCACTCTTAAATGACCTAGCTGTACTTTTAGGATTGTGCCCCAACCAGAGGAAATAGCATCGACCCTATTGAAACCCTTTATCGTTTTAAACACCTCAATTAGATCACTCGTCAACCTTCTAAACTCATGGGAATACAAGCCAAGCTTATGCAACCCGTCCTCATACTTTAACCCTTTAAGTCCTGGTATCGTCCTGACGAATCTGGGCTGTATCCCTTCCAAGGCCAATATACCTTCTCGGAGCTGCGATGCCCAGAACGGTGTGCGGTACTCCAGATGCGGGTCTGACCAAGGCTCTGTATAACTGGTGCATCTCTTCCTCACTTCTGAATTCAAATTCCCTTGAGATAAAGACCGCCATTCCATTAGCCTGCTTGCTCACTTTCTGTGTCTGCCCACCAGCTTTTCGTGATTTGCGTACATGGACACCTAAACCCCTTTGCTCCTCCACAGCTCTGAGTCTCTCACCACGGAGAAAAAAAAATCCAATTTGTCTTTCTCAGATCCAAGGCAGATGACCTTACACATTCAATTCCATCTGCCAGAGTTTTGCTCACTCACTGTCTGTCTATGTAAAGAAAGAAAGCTTTGCATTTATATAGTCTTTCACGACTTCAGGGAATCCCAAAGCGCTTTGCAGCCAATGAAGTACTTTTGAAGTGTAGTCACTGTAGCTCCCACAAACAGCAATGTGATAATGACCAGGTAATCTGTTCTACTGATGTTGATGGAGGGATAAATATTGGCCAGGACACCGGGGAGAACTCCCCTGCTCTTCTTCGAAATAGTGGCCCTGGGATCTTTTGTTCTCCACCTGAGAGGGCAGATGGGGTTTAACATCTCATCCAAAAGATGGCACCTCCGACAGTGCGGCACTCCCGCAGCACTGCACTGGAGTGTCAGCCTAGCTTTATGTGCTCAAGTCCCTGGAGTGGGACTTGAACCCACGACCTTCTGACTCAGGAAGAACTGGAAGGCCACTTCCTTTATTTTTCAGTAAAGGCTAATTACACAGCATTTACGGCACAGAAACAGGCCATTCGGCCCGACAGATCCATGCTGGTGTTCATGCTCCACACGAGCCTCCTCCCACCCCTCGTCAGCTAACCCTATTAACATAACCTTCTACTCCTTTCTCCATCGTGTGTTTATCTAGCTTTCCCTTAAATGTATCTAAGCCTCAACTACTCCTTGTGGTAGCGAGTTCCACATTCTCATCACTCTCTGTGAAATGCCCGCAATATCTTTGAAGGCAAAAGGTCTTGCAGAGTATGTACTTTTTACATAAAGTGCATCTCCTATTTATATCTCACACATATTAAAAAAAACTACCTCTTTTAAAAATATGCACAATTAGACCAACATTGCATACAAAGGAGACTGATGTACAATATTGCCAACTCTGGCGAAACCATCGCGAGAGATGCAAAATAAAGCGTCACTCGCGATCACGTGATGGAAGTCCTAAATCTCAGGATTATTGAGCACATAAAGCTAGGCTGACACTCCCAGTGCAGTGCTGAGGGAGTGCTGCACTGTTGGAGATGCCGTCTATTGGATGAGACGGTAAACCGAGGTCCCGTCTGCTCTCTCAAGGTGGACGTAAATGATCCCATGGCACTATTTCGAAGAAGAGCAGGGGAGTTATCCCCGGTGTCCTGGGGCCAATATTTATCCCTCAACCAGCATAACAAAAAGCAGATTATCGGGTCATTATCACATTGCTGTTTGTGGGAGCTTGCTGTGTGCAAATTGGTTGCCGCGTTTCCCACATTACAACAGTGACTACACTTCAAAAGTATTTCATTGGCTGTAAGCACGTTGAGACGTTCGGTGGTTGTGAAAGGCGCTATATAAATGCAAGTCTTTCTTTTTCTTTTCTTTAACGTAGAAAAAAATCCCAAGATGCTTGAGAGTGGTAGAATCAAAATTAAAAAGTGCCAAGCCAAAGAAGGAGATTATTTAATAGAGGTGTTCAAAATCATGAAGGATTTTGATAGAGTAGATAGGGAGAAACTGTTTCCAGTGGCAGGAGGGTCAGTAGCCAGGGGGAGATGAGGAGAATTTTTTTTACGTGGCGAGTTCTTACAATCTGGAATGCATTACCTGAAAGGGTAGTGAAAGCGGATTCAATAGTAACTTTATAAAGGGATAATCAAAAAGGCTAATGGAATGCTGGCCTTTATATCTAGAGGATTAGCGTATAAGGAGGGTAGAAGTTATGCTGTAACTGTACAAAACTCTGGTTAGACCACACCTGGAGCACTGTGAGCAGTTCTGGGCACCACACCTTAGGAAGGATATATTGGCCTTGGAGGGAGTGCAGCGTAGGTTTACCAGAATGATACCCAGACTCCAGGGGTTAAATTACGAGGAGAGATTACACAAACTAAGGTTGTATTTCCTAGAATTTAGAAGGTTAAGGGGTGATCTGATCAAAGTTTTCAGGATATTAAGGGGAAGAGATAGGGTAAATAGAGAGAAAGGGCAGGATTTTCATTGGGCCGTGGAGGCGGGATTGGAGGCGTGTGGGGGGTTAAAATCCCGAAATCGGGGGGGGGCACGAACCCATCCCACCCCCAACCCGCCTCCATGCCAGTTTCAGAGGAGGCGGGTACCTAACAGGTAGTTAACAGGCAGTTTTTAGCCTAATCCCTATTTTCATTGTTGAAATGTGCGATTCCCGACGGCTCCAAACCACGCCAAGTTAGCGAGGCGGGCCGTCGGGCTGAAGGGCTTGGAGGGATCAAGATGTCCGGTGTTGAGGTGAGTGATTGGTGCATGAGTGCAGAGGTAAGTGTGTTTGGTGTATTTAAAGTGTTTAAAGAAGTTTTACTTACCTTTACAGCCTTCCTTCCTTCAGGTCTCGGGAGTCCCTCATCTCACCGGCACAGAAAGCAGAATGGCTGCGAGCTGTCAAAAATTGCAGCATTCAGCTTTCTGTTCCGGGGAGATCTCTAAGTCATCCTGAGAGGAAGGAATTAACTTAGAGTACAGATTGTCAGTGTTTGACAGCTTCAAGCAGCTGTGAAATGCTGATATTTCATCTGTCAAAAGGTCTTGACAGATGAAATGTCAATCTGTGACATCACCTGTTGCCGGATGGCCCTTAATTGGCCTGCTGAGCCCGCTGGGCGGGCTCAACAAGGTCAATCAAGTCAAAATCGCGTGGGTTGGCTACAACTCGATGGAGGTGGGACTACAACCCGAAAGTTGTAGTCCCGCCTCCTACCCGCCTTCTCAATGAAAATCCAGCCCAAAGTATTTCCGCTGGTTGGGGAGTCTAGGACTGTGGTGATTATTTCCTATGTTTAATAAGAAGTATTGTGATTGGTGAATGTGGTGGTTGTTCTCTGTGTTAGTAAGAAGTATTGTAATTGGTTGTTTGTTTCTACCTTGAGATATATGCTGTAAACTCATTGGTAGTGGATGTCAGGTGATTTGTGGTGGCCATCTTAAATTCAGTTCTCTCCAGTCATGGTTGGAGACTGGGTGTTGAAAGATGTGCTACTGGATTTTTAAAGTTAATAAAGCCTAGATTAGAAAGGCAAATCTATTCTTTATTTCAATTTATTAACTTTTTATCAGAATGGAGCGATATCTTCAACCGGAACGATTCAATGCTGACCCTAATTCTGCAGGAGTGGATGATAAATGGAAACATTGGTATTGTACATTTACAAACTTTTTGGGTGTGTTGGAACAAGAGTCTCTGAATAAGCTGAATATGCTGATCAACTACATTGCTCCGGATGTGTATAAGTATATTTTGGACTGTGAAACTTACGAATTGGCTATTTCTACATTGGAGAAGATTTTTGTTAAACCAAAGAATGAGGTATTTGCACGTTACTTTTTATCTGCCTGTAGGCAGCAGGTGGGAGAATCTTTGGATACTTATTTACAAGCACTTCGGCACCTTAGTGCTAACTGTAATTATAAAGCCGTGACGGCCGAAGAATATAAGGAAGAATTGGTACGGGATGCTTTTATTAATGGACTACTGTCTAGATCAATTCGTCAGCGGTTGTTAGAAAATAAGACTTTGGATCTCAAGAGTGCTTTTGAGCAAGCTTCTACATTGGATATGGCTCAGAGAAGTTCGGATTCTTATGCTCTTTCTAATCGGCCTGCGACTGTGGTTTCGGCAGTTCCGGACGAAAAGGAATTAGGTGGACTTAATGGGAGTGGTTTACTAGATTCTGAAACAGTTTCTACTTCGGCGGCTGTTGCCTCTAGGATTCAGAAGTGTTATTTTTGTGGGAACGTCCGGCATCCTCGTTTGAAGTGTCTTGCCCGGGAGGCTGTGTGTAGTAAATGCGGCAACAGAGGTCATTATGCACGTGTTTGTAAATCATTAGGTTCAATTACCTCCTCTTCTGCGACTATTCAACCTGTAGAGAGGGCGTTTATTGCATCAATTTCTGCTGCATTTGCTCATGGCCTAAACAAAGCTATAGTTATGGCCCAAGTTAATGGGTTAGAAGTGAAGGCTCTCATAGATACGGGCAGTACCGAGAGTTTTATAAGTCTTCAGTTTGCGAAGGAAAAGTGTTTGAAAATCTTGCCTGTTACTTATCAGGTGTGTATGGCTCAGACGACCCTTACTTCACAAGTAGCTGGTTGTTGCCTTGTGAAATTGATTCTTCTAGGTAATACGTATACTGATATACGCCTATCTGTTTTGCCTAATCTTTGTGTGGATATTTTGATTGGTCATGATGTGCTTAAATTACACGAGTCTCTCAGTCTTTCGTTTGGAGGGACTAAGCCACCCTTATCCATTTGTGGATTAACTTCTTTATCCATTTCTCCATTATCACTTTTTTCCAATTTGATGCCGGATTGTAAGCCAATTGCTACCAAGTCAAGAAGGTATAGCAGTCAGGATAGAGAATTTATTAATTCTGAAGTCCAACGTCTTTTATTGGAAGGAATCATTGAACCTAGTTGTTCGCCTTGGCGGGCTCAGGTAGTTGTCACCACTAACGAGAGACATAAGAAACGAATGGTGATAGACTACTCTCAAACTATTAATAGGTATACTCAATTAGATGCATACCCTTTGCCTAAGATTGATGAGCTTATCAACAAAGTATCTCAGTATAAGTTTTTTAGCACTATTGATTTAAAGAGTGCTTACCATCAGATTCCTATTGTTAAGAGGGATCAACCATATACAGCCTTTGAGGCTGGTGGAAAGCTGTATCAGTTTTGCCGAATACCATTTGGTGTTACTAATGGTGTTGCTTGTTTTCAACAGGCAATGGATGCTTTTATAAGTGATAACTCTCTCTCTGACACCTTTTCATATTTAGATGATATCACGGTGTGTGGTAAATCAAGGGTGGAGCATGATTCTAATTTAGAAAGATTCCTTCAAGCTGCGGAAAAAGTTGGTTTAACTTTTAATAAAGAGAAGTGTATCTTTTCGACCACTGAGGTAAATCTACTGGGGTATATTATCTCGGGAAATAAGATTAAACCAGATCCAGAACGTCTGCGACCATTGATCGATTTACCTTATCCTACTAATTCTAAGGCTTTGCAATGAGTTGTTGGACTGTTTTCTTACTATTCTAATTGGATTGCAAACTTTTCGCAGAAGATCCAGCCCCTTATTCGGGTTACGACATATCCTCTATCATGGGAGGCCAGGACATGTTTTGATAAATTTAAAAAGGATATCCTAGGAGCAGTTGTGCATTCTATTGATGAGCAGGTTCCCTTTGTGATTGAGACGGATGCTTCTGATTTTGCAATTGGGGCTACTCTGAACCAAAATGGAAGACCTGTGGCCTTTTTCTCACGTGCTTTGAACAATAGTGAAAAAAGACATTCTTCAATAGAGAAAGAGGCATATGCAATAGTAGAAGCATTGCGTAAATGGAGACATTATTTATCGGGGCGACATTTCACGTTGGTAACCGATCAAAAATCTGTGTCCTTTATGTTTGATGTTAAACATTTTGGAAAGATCAAAAATGATAAAATAATGAGGTGGAGGATTGAGTTGGCATGTTACCATTTTGATATAGTTTATCGTCCGGGGAAGGATAATGTTGCTGCTGATGCACTGTCGAGGGCTTATTGTTTTGTGATTCACGGAGATATGCTTATTAATCTTCACAATGCCTTATGTCATCCTGGGGGTTACGAGGATGATACACTTCGTACGCAGTAAGAATTTGCCCTTTTCAGTTGAAGACGTCAAGCGGATGACTTCATCATGTTCTATCTGTGCTCGGTGTAAACCGAATTTCTTTACGCCTCAACGAGCTCATCTTATAAAGGCTACTTCTCCTTTTGAACATCTGAGCGTTGATTTTAAGGGGCCTCTTCCTTCAACGACTCAAAATCGATACATATTTACTGTTGTGGATGAGTTTTCAAGGTTTCCTTTTGCTTTTCCTTGCGCAGATGTATCAGCTGCTACAGTTATCAAATGTCTGGCTCAACTTTTTGTCATCTTTGGGATGCCTGCGTATATCCATTCGGATCAGGGAAGTTCTTTTATGTCTTCCCAGTTGAAGGAATACCTTCAGAGTCGGGGAATTTCTACTAGTAGAACTACCCCGTATAACCCCCAGGGTAATGGACAGTGCGAACGATACAATGGGGTGATCTGGAAGGCAGTTATGTTGGCTTTGACATCCCGGAACCTTAAGAATACACAGTGGGAAATGGTACTGCCTGATGCCCTGCATTCCATTAGATCATTGCTTTCAACGGCTACTAATGTGACCCCCCATGAAGGGCTCTTTAATTACCCGCGGAGATCTACTACGGGATATTCGGTACCTTCATGGCTTACTATGCAGGGACCTGTGCTGCTTCGACGCCATGTTAGATTGTCAAAATATGATCCTTTAGTGGAGGAGGTGGAGCTGTTGGAGGCAAATTCCCAATATGCTCATATTCGATTCCAAGATGGGAAAGAAAGTACTGTTTCAATTAAAGACTTGGCTCCTTGTGGTGGCCAGCCCTCTTCCAAGGATACTAATAATAGTCATGATTCAGATAATGTGGATGTTGTTATAGATACTACGAATATTTCCAATCCTATTGCAGATAATTATACTTCTATTAGTCAGCCTTTGATGGATGTTCATGACCGTCCTAGTTTACTTCCTGATGGGATTTCCAATCCGGAAACCGTTGATAATCGGGATATGGATAGCCTTTCTGCAGAAGATACTTCGGTGTCTCCGGGTGTGGGAGGGCAAGGAATTTCACCAAGGTTAAGAAGGTCGACACGAACAAGATATCCGGTCGACCGATTGAAAATGGACTTTTAAATTGATAGTAATGTTTTAAAGTTGTTGAAATATTATATTTGTATTTTAGTTGTAAATAAATTATTTATAAATTGTAAAGGTTATTTAGGTTGGAGCATGTTTTAAAAGGAGTGGTGAATGATGTGGTGATTATTTCCTATGTTTAGTAAGAAGTATTGTGATTGGTGAATGTGGTGGTTGTTCTCTGTGTTAGTAAGAAGTATTGTAATTGGTTGTTTGTTTCTACCTTGAGATATATGCTGTAAACTCATTGGTAGTGGATGTCAGGTGATTTGTGGTGGCCATCTTAAATTCAGTTCTCTCCAGTCATGGTTGGAGACTGGGTGTTGAAAGATGTGCTACTGGATTTTTAAAGTTAATAAAGCCTAGATTAGAAAGGCAAATCTATTCTTTATTTCAAGGACTAGGGAGCATAGTCTAAAAATTAGGGCCAGACCTTTCAGGAGTGAAAGTAGGAAACACTTCTATACACAAAGGGTGGTAGAATTTTGGAATTCTCTTCCGCAAACAGCAATCGATGCTAGATCAGTTGTTAATTTTAAATCGGTGATTGATAAATTTTTGTTAACCAAAGGTATTAAGGGATATGGGCCAAATGCGGGTATATGGAGTTAGGTCGCAGATCAGCCATGATGTCATTGAATGGCAGAGCAGGCTTGAGGGGCTGGATGGCATCCTCCTGTTCCTATGTTCCTGTGTAAAAGAATATATACCTGAAAAGGAGAAATCTGCAGGGCTATGGGGAAAGAGCTGGGGGGAGTGAAACATAGAAACATAGGAGCAGGAGTAGGCCATTCGGCCCCTCTAGCCTGCTCCGCCATTCAATGCGATCATGGCTGATCATTCAAGTTCAGTACCCGGTCCCTGCTTTCTCCCCATACCCCTTGATCCCTTCAGCCTTAAGAAATATATCCAACTCCTTCTTGAATATATTTAATGAATTGGCCTCTACTGCCTTCTGTAATAGAGAATTCCACAGGTTCACCACTCTCTGGGTGAAGAAATTCCTCCTCATTTCTGTCCTAAAAGGCCTACCCCTTATCCTTAGACTGTGACCCCTGGTTCTTGATTCCCCGACCATCAGGAACATCCTCCCTGCATCTAGTCTGTCCAGTCCTGCCAGAATTTTATAAGTTTCAATGAGATCCCCTCTCATTCTTCTAAACTCCAGCGAGTACAAGCCCAATCGACCCAATTTCTCCTCATACGTCATTCCTGCCATCCCAGGTATCAGCCTGGTGAATCTTCGCTGAACTCCTTCCATGGCAAGAATATCCTTCCTCAGATAAGGCGACCAAAACTGCACACAATACTCAAGAGTGTGGCTTATTGGACAGCTCTTCACAGACCCGGCACAGGAACAATGTGCTGTATGATTCTATGATTCGGAGAGATGACTAAAAACCTGGTCAAAAAACGGTTAAAGGAGAAGAGGCAAGTGAAGAGGTAGAGGGGTTTTAAGGAGGGAATTCCAGAGCACAGGTAGCTGTATAAGCTAATAAATTTTGTATGAGCTAATACATTATACAAAAACGCAAAGATGTTTGTTATTTAATCTAAAAGTAAAAATATGGCATTGTAAGACGTTTAAATTCACCTTTGACCTTTAACCCGACCAACAGTTTCCAAAGTTCAGACCTGTGGAACAGACAACACAAAACACAATGGGCTGGATTTTATCAATGGGGACGTGATGGAGGCGGGACTCCCACTTTTTGGGTTGTAGTCCCGCCTCCATCGACTTGTGGCCAACCCACGCTATTTTCCCTTGATTGACCTTGTTAAGCCTGCCCAGCGGGCTCAGCAGGCCAATTAAGGGACACCTGGTTACTGGTGACATCAGCGATTGACATTTCATCTGTCAAGAGCTTTTGACAGATGAAAAATCAGCGTTTGACAGCTCTGTGAAGCTGTCAAACACTGACAATCTGTCTTCTAACTTGAGTCCTTCTACTCAGACTCAGTTAGAGTTCTCTCCAGACCAGAAAGCAGAGGCTGCAGCTTTTGACATTTCAGCGGCCATTCTGCTTTTTGTGCCGGTGAGCTGAGGGACTCCCGAGACCTGAAGGAAGGAAGCCGGCAGGAGAAAGTAAAGGTAAGTAAAACTTATTAAAACACTTTACACTTACCTCACACACTTACCTCTGCACACATGCACCCATCACTCACCTGCACAACGGACATCTCGACCCCTCCAACCCCTTCAGACCAACGGTCCGCTTCGCTAACTTGGCGTGGTTCGGAGCCGTCGGAAAGCCCACACCTCAGGGCTAAAAATAGGGATTAGACAAAAAACTGCCTAATTGTTAACAGGCAGTTAATTGGCACTAATCCTCTTCCCACCTCGGGGAGGCGGCTCCCAGCACAGGTCGGATACCCGCCTCCTGGGACATTGGCACGGAGGCGGTTTGGGGGCGGGATGGGTTCCTGCCCCCCGATTCTGCAATTTTCCCACCACTCCCGCCTCCAAACCCGCCTCCACAGGGCTTGGAAATTCGAGCCCAGTGAATCTGCGAAAAGCATCTTTTCACTTAAAATCAGCAAGAAATTACAAGTAAGCATCCGACAGTTATATAGCGTATAATAATTCCCAATCATACCTCAGCATACACAGAGCTATCACTTTACTTTAAGCTCAAGCGATAATAAGCCAGCTCTACATACGTACTAACACCAGCGAGTGGTCAATCCAGCAGTGACTCGCCGTATGATCTCTGGCAACTGACCAGGTCACCCAACCGCAGCAGCCCCGAGTGTCTTAAAACAGCATCTCTTATACCCTAAATACCTGGGCAGGCTGCTCATTGCGTTTGTGTCCCAAACTGTATGACAAATGGTCGGCAGTTGTTTTCCTCTTCTTATCAGTGGGCCCCCAAGGCCATTCACACCATTTGCCTGAGGATGTTCCTGTCTTTGTAACACCCAACCGTTTGTTCCTGCTCAGGGTCTGTCACTTCCTTATTTGATTAACAGCTTTCGTACAAAGTTCCCACAGGAACCAACCTCTCAGCCTCTCGAAGCATGCTGGTATATCAAATTTGGTCAGCTTTTAAGCTTGGTCAAGTTATAGCAATTTCTTACAGCAAATGGCTTATTCTTACAGCATGGAACGGTATTGATTTGGTTGATGACTGCAGAACAGGGCTTAAAGAAAGACTTAAATTTATACAGAGCTTTTCGTGGCCTCAGGGTGTCACAAAGCGCTTTACAGCCAATGAAGTACTTTTGAAGTGGAGTCACTGTTGTAATGTAGGAAACGCGGCAGCCAACTTGCGCACACAGCAAGCTCCCACAAACAGCAATGCGATAATAACCAGATAATCTGTTTTTGTTATGTTGGTTGAGGGATAATTATTGGCCAGGACACCGGGGATAAGTCCCCTGCTCTTCTTCAAAATAGTGCCATGGGATCTTTTACGTCCACCTTGGAGAGCAGGCGGGGCCTCGGTTTAACATCTCATCCTAAAGGTGGTTTAAGATCTCGCTTCCTTAGTACTACACTGGAGCACCAGCCTGGATTTTTGTGCTCAAGTCTCTGGGAGTGGGACTATTAATTCATATCCTTCTGACTCAGAGATGAGAGTGCTGTCCACCAAGCCACGGCTGGGTAATGATGAAGACGCATTAGTCATCTAGCCTATAACTCCAGGGGTGATCAGCATCATTTCTGACCTTTGCAGTTTTGCTTAGTTGTATGGTTTAACAAATAATCTTTTATCCTGATGGCATGTCATCTCTCTAAAATCCTGCAGCAATATTCTCATCACAGACAGAGGCATAATATAAGAAAACAGTTGAGTGATAAAGCCAGGGCTATCTGTCTGTATGGTTTCTATTCAGAACCCAAGGCACGTACAGCGCAAAGCAGATGAGGCCAACATTTAGTTTAATAAAAAGTTAATTCGGGTCAGAGGAATTTGGACAAGAACTGCAAATAAATTGGATCCAAGGCGAGAAGACGTTGAAAGCAGGTCCCCCTTCAAACTCTGCCCCCACCTGCCTGTCTTTCACCACTGCAACAGCCAACAGGCCCAGCAATTTGGGGGCCTGAATTGTTTGACCCCAATGGCCTGTTTTTCAACCCCAACCCCACCCCGAACAATTTTGTTTAAAAATTCCTGAGGATGTTCCTTTCAGTCTGAAATAGGTCACCAGTTTATACTTACCTTTTGGCCTTTTCCCTCCTCCCTTTTTTTCTCTCCCACATGGCAGCTGTCTCCCATCCTGCCAGCGCATTTCACACCAAATCTAGAGCCGTCTTTTGTCTCCACTAGTCCTATCACCATCTCGTCTGGTTTTGAATACCTCTTAATGTCTCTTCACTTCTCTTTTGTTCTCTCCCAGCCCCCATACTGGCCTTTTAATCTGTTTCATTTCCTGTGCTTTTCCAGTCTTGACGAAGGGTTTCGACCTGAAACGTTAACTCTGTTTCTCTCTCCACAGATACTGCCTGGCCTGCTGAGTTTTTCCAGCATTTTCTGTTGTTATTTTGGATTTCCAGCATCTGCAGTATTTTGCTATTATACTTATAGAGAGCTGTTCTCCTTTAGGGCAGAGAAGGCTGAGAGGAGATTTGATAGAGGTTGTTTTAAAACTGTGAAGGGTTTAGAGAGAGAGTAAATAAAGAGAAACTGTTTCCAGTGGCTGAAGGCTCGATGACTGGAGGGTACCGATTTTAAGGTGATTGGCAAAAGAATCAGAGGCGACCCGAGGAAAAACTTTGTTACGCAGCGAGTGGTTAGGATTTGGAATGCAATGCCTGATGGGGTGGTGGATGCAGATTCAATAGTAGCCTTCAAAAGGGAATTGGATAAATACTTGAAGGGGAAAAATTGCAGGGATATGGGGAAAGAGCGGGAGTGGGACTAACGGGATTGCTCTTCGAAAGAGCCGGCGCAGACTCGATGGGCCGAATGGCCTCCTTCTGAGCTGTACTATTCTATGATTCTTTGATAATCTCACTCAATTTGACAGAAATGGAATAATTTATGGCTTGTTTTAATGAAGTTTGTATATTAATTTGTCATGTTAATTTATTGCCCCTTTTCACGTACCTATCTTTGACTTTAGGTATTGTGGGCTGATATTTCATCATGCTTGGCTGTTGTGATGTAAGATATATATCAGAACCCTGGCTTACGGCAGTGGAAGGTTCGGTGGGCCTCCTTAACATGCTGTTCATTCTGAAATCTTGCAAACTGCCGGAGTTGAGATATAGGCCCCGGTTTTAAAGGTGGGGTGGGTGTGGTGTGAACTGCACAAACCCCGAATCGTGTGGAGCAGCTGGGGAGAGTCTTAAGGGCCGGGCCTCGGTTGAACAAATGTTACTGAGGTCCCGGCCTAACCTGATCAGATCTACTGCCTGGCTGACGGGCGGGAGTGGGAGTTTGGCAGCAGGAGGCCATCAGTTGAGGGGCTCTAGAGGTGATCCGGGGGTGGGTGCGGGGCGTGAGGGGAGCCAAGGGCAAAGGAAGGCCCAAGGCTTTGGTATGAGGCCTGGGGAAGCCCTCCTGCTCCTCCTAGCCCACAAGGAAACCAATAAGTAAATATTTAAAAATTACCTGCTGGGCCTCTTCTGCCTCTTGATCCCCGCCCCCCCCCACATTCCCGGACAGGTATGTCCTGATGGGGAACCATCACTGCTCCCCCAGCTCAGGCCTCCAACTAAAATTACAGATCATTGGTCCTGATGATATAATCGGACTTGATCTGCATATTTAAAGAGGGATCCCGTGTCCTGCTCACCTGCTCAAGGGACAGGTTTTTATCGGGACATGGCGGAAAGGCAGCGGGATCAGAGAGGGTAAGCAACCTGCCCCATTTTAACTGCTCGCCCCCTGGATCTGGTTAAAATCGGGCCCACTACTCTTTACTCTGCAAAGTGTAAGAGGAGCTCGTCCAGTATTGGCTCTAGTTTGGAGAAAACTTGCCAATAAAAGATCACTGTACTGACAGTGTCACACCTTGAATACCGCATCCAGTTCTGGTTACTGAGGAAAATCCAAGTCTTGGAAATGGTGCAAAGGAGGGTCAGAAAACTGAGCTGTGAGGCTAGGTTAGAAAAAATCATACTTTTCACCAATAAAAGGTGAACGAGAGGGGACCTTATAGAAGTTGGTAAAATACTGAAGTGGAATAGAAAAGGAAAATTCATAACGTCTTGGTTAAGTGGGTGCTATAATTGAAAGTTGAGATATGTAGCCAAATAGCTCCCTCATGTGTTCTTAGCATTGTGACATCTAAGGCACGACTGATATGAAAACAATTCTAAAGTGGAATTAATACAGGTTTAATAATAATGATTATTATCCTGAGTGCATCCTTAAACATTGGCCTTCTTTGGTACCAAAGGAACCATTAGGATTAATACAGATTGACAGATCAGTGATTCTATGATTCTAGTGCTAGTTGCACCATTACAGACTATGGGCTAGAAATTCATTATAGCCCAGGAATGGGCGGTATAATTAGAAAAGTTTGAGAATTAGCACTAATGCTTTAGACTGCATGCAAAATTCATGCTCACTGCCTTCCACCAGCCCTGCTGCAGCCACTGGGCCAACACTTCGTAGGAGCACTAGAGTAGGCAAAGGCACAGTGATGAGAGGCACTAAGGGATTGCACAAGGGTGAATAGTTCAAATTTTTGTTGTAATATATGTTCACTGATTTTTGATAAATTTATTAATTCAGTCTGGCTTCTTTTGTGCTGTGTCTCATTTCAGTTTTGCGCTGTGATATGGCCTGCGACATGGATGGAATGATGGGGATGTGGTGAGCAACGGGGATCTGGGGTTTAATTTATTCGAACCGCAGTCTGATGAAGTGATCAGGGACCACCCTTCCGGAAGGCTGATTGAGTGACGGACTCTTCCCTCGCTCCTGTTCCTCCTCCTCCTCCTCCTCCTCTCCCTCTTCCTCCTCCTGAGGTGGCCCCGCAATCTCCGGTGGCAAGGGCTGGGCCCTCATGATGGCCAAGTTGTGCAGCATGCAGCAGACCACCATGAAATGGGACACCTGCTCAGCCAAGTACTGGAGGGCTCCTCCCGAGCGGTCAAGGCAGCGGAACTGTTGCTTGAACCCCCCGATGGTCTGCTCGATGATGTTCCTGATGGCGGCATGGATCTCATTATATGAGTGCTAGGCTGGAGTGTTGGGGTTGCGGAGCGGAGTCATGAGCCAGGTGGAGAGCGGATAGCCCTTGTTTCTGAGCAGCCAGCCGTGAGCTTGACGTGGTGGCTGGAAAAGTGCTGGCACACCGGTCTGGCACAGGATGAAGGCATCGTGGCTGCTGCCAGGATAGCGGGCATTGACATTGAGGATTTGCCGTGTGTGGTCGCACACCAACTGCACATTAAGTGAGTAGTAGCTGTAGTGTATGTACCTTTAAGTGGAGAACTACTTCTTACAGCTCCTGTATACTGTAGTACCGGCAGTGACCACACCTGTATATAACCCTGAGTAGGGATCTGTACTGTTAGTTTGAGAGCAATCCTCATCCAGTAAACACCTGTTGATTGTTCCTCTGCAGTCTCTGGCTATTTGTTGAAGGACACCATACATCAAGAGTCACGGATTTAACATTGACGATGAGTCGATTCGAACCTACCTGCAACTCTGCAGAAGAAGGCCGATTCCAGGGGCACGGGTGTTGACCATCCGGCAGAGACTCCAGCGAGACGGGCTGGCAGCAGGTACGGCGCAGACCCCTTCCCGGACGGCGGCGGCTGGAGCCGACCGACGGCACAGGGGAAGGCCGAGCAGCGCCGACGGGGCAAGAGAGAGGGTAAAGCGCACAGGGCGCAGCCGGGGTTGAAGACCGAGCGGCGTCGACGGAAAAAAAAGAGAGAGAGGGTAGAGCGCACGGGGCGCAGCCGGGGTTCAGGAACGAGCGGCGTCAACGAGAGAGGTGTGCAGGAAAATGCACAGAGCGCGGCCGGTGTTCAAAGGCTGAGCAGCATCCGCGGGGGAAGAAAAGAAAACGCGGGAGATGCCATTTGAGCTGCAGCGGAGAAGAAGGGAGAGCGCGGGAGACGCCATTTTTGAGCCGCAGCGGAGAAGAAGGGAGAGCGCGGGAGACGCCATTTTGAGCCAGTCTAACCACACCCAGGGATGCCGAAGAGTGGCAGTGTCACAGCGTTCGACAATGAAGTCGAAGATTGGGCGACATATGTAGAACGCATAGAAGTGTACTGCAAGGCGAATGAAGTGCCAGATGCCAGGAAAGCACTGGTATTGTTGAATTCCATGGGTGCAAAAACGTATGGCTTACTGCGAAACCTAGTAACCCCAGAGAAGCCAGTGGAAAAGGATTTTGAAAGCATAGTGGCAATCCTACAGGACCACTTAAACCCCACACTGCTGCTGATAGCAGAAAGATTTAAGTTTCACAAAAGGAACCAGCATAAAGACAAAAGTAATGCTGAGTATTTAACGGAACTGCGCAAGCTATCGAAACACTGCCAGTTTGGAATGGGACTAACAGATACTTTAAGGGACAAGTTTGTGTGTGGGCTTCAAAGTGAAGGAACCCAGAAACGGCTTCTATCAGAAAAGGATCTTACGCTGGACAAGGCTTTCAGCATGGCAGTAGCACATGAAGCAGCCGCACGGGGTGCTGCAGAGATACAACGGATACAACGGCAAGAATATGGCACAAATGAAATGTCATATGGAGCAGTGAAGTGTTATCGCTGCGGCAGAACAACACACGACCACAAGGACTGTTGGTTCAAGGACCAAGTGTGCAGACAGTGTGGAAAAGTAGGACACAGAGCAAGAGTCTGCAGGTCAGGAAAGAAAACCAGCAGCAAGAAATCTCCACAGGAGAAGTACAAGAAGGTACATAAGGTGACGGAGAGTAGTTCAGCCGAACAGAAAAGTGATACAGACTCCGGAAGCAAGGAGCTGGGTTGTCTGAAACTACATAATGTAATCAAAATGGAGGATCACCAAACTATCTGGGTCACGCTCAAGATAGAGGGAGTCCAAGTGAAAATGGAATTGGACACAGGATCAGCCCTAACAGTCATAAACCAAAGGGACTACAAGCGGCTATTCTCACATATACCCTTGAGAGATACAGAGATTGTCTTGAAGACGTACACGGGGCAAAAAGTCTACCCCAAAGGAAAAATAAGGGTGAACGTTATATATAACGGCAAGGAAACACCAAAAATGGACCTATATGTATTGCCAGATGGAGGACCACCACTACTAGGACGTGAATGGATCCGGAAGATACAGCTAGATTGGCATTCCATACAAGCACTGACTGTAGATGCCAAAAAGGATGACGTCACACCTGGACGTCTGTCAAAAATGCTAACTGACGCACAAGAAATGTTCCAGGAGGGACTTGGAACACTAAAAGGCATAACAGCGATGATCAAAATAGAGGAAAATGCAAGGCCAAAGTTTTTTAAGGCCAGACCGGTACCTTATGCGATCCGCCCAGCCGTCGAAGCAGAGCTGGAAGGTTTGGAATGTTCAGGAGTACTGTCCAAAGTGGACTGGAATGAGTGGGCTACACCCATCGTTCCTGTAATGAAGAGGTCATTGAGTAATACGCCTGGGGAACCAAAGAAGGTTTGCATCTGTGGGGACTTTAAGGTGACAGTGAACCCAGTCCTTCACATGGTACAATATCCGCTTCCGCGGATTGAAGATATTTTCGCCTTGCTATCTGGAGGAAAACGCTTCACTAAGATTGATCTGGCCCAGGCGTACCTGCAAATGGAGGTAGAAGAAGCCTCGAAACAGTACCTCACGATCAACACTCATAAAGGTCTCTACCAATACAACCGGCTGGTGTTCGGGGTAGCTTCAGCTCCGGCTATTTGGCAAAGGGCAATGGAACAAGTCCTGCAAGGGATTCCAGGGACCCAGTGTTATTTGGGCGACATCCTGGTCATGGGCGAAAATGAAAGTGATCACCTCGCCAACCTGGAGCAGGTGCTCACTAGATTGAAGGAATATGGACTCCGAGCTAATCGCCACAAATGCGAGTTTTTCCAGAAGCAGATCTCGTATTGTGGCCACATTATTGATGAAGAGGGGTTACATAAGTCCCCTGAAAAGATTGAGCCAGTAGTCAAGGCTCCAGTACCGGAAAATGTGTCACAACTGACGTCGTTCCTCGGGCTGGTGAACTACTACCATAAGTTCTTGCCGAATTTGTCTACAGTACTACACCCACTGAACACCCTACTGCAAACGGGGGTACCATGGAAGTGGAATGACGAATGTAAACGAGCTTTCCAGAAGTGCAAAGAATTGATCACATCAAAAGAGATGTTGGTTCATTTCAACCCAGCACTACCAATTCGGTTGGCGTGTGATGCATCACACTATGGTATTGGAGCGGTGCTGTCGCACAAATTCCTGGACGGCTCGGAGAGGCCAATAACCTTTGCGTCTCGGTCACTAACCTCAGCCGAGCGTAACTACGCCCAGATTGACAGGGAGGCCCTCAGCCTAGTGTGGGGAGTGAAAAAGTTCAACCACTATCTGCACGGGCAGAAGTTCACCTTGCTGACCGACCACCAACCACTTGTCTCCATCTTTAATCCAAAGAAGGGCGTTCCGGTGATGACTGCGCAACGGCTACAAAGATGGTCCCTTTTTCTAGGGGCGAACCAATATGAAATAGAATATAAGGGCACGAAACAGCATGGAAACGCTGATGGGCTATCATGCCTGCCACTGCCTACTGCGGAGGAAGCACCAGCAGTGGACCCTGTCGAAATATTTTATTCGACTATAATTGAACGCTTGCCAGTAACTAACGCGGATATAGGGAAGGAGACCCGAAATGACCCGACACTGTCTCGGGTATATGACTTGACGGTGAAGGGATGGCCAACACATGGCGACTCACTGTTGCCAGCATTCTCATCCAGAAGAGAACAGCTGTCAGTATGCCAGGGGACCTTGATGTGTGGATCCCGAGTGGTAATTCCACCCAAGTTAAGGAAGAGAGTGCTCAATGAGCTTTACGAAGGCCATCTGGGAGGGGTGAAAATGAAAAGCCTTGCTAGGGCTTATGTGTGGTGGCCGGGGATCGTTCAGCAAATCGAGGACCTGACAAAGAGCTGCTCAGGATGCCAGAAGGTCCAAAATGCACCACCACATGCCCCTCTACACCCATGGGAGTGGCCCTCCTCTCCATGGCAACGGGTGCATATTGATTTTGCTGGTCCATTAATGGACTCAATGTTTTTGATAGCTGTGGATGCGCACTCGAAATGGCCTGAGGTGATCAAAATGTCCTCCACCACCACGGAGAAAATGATTGCAGTCCTACGGACCATATTTGCCAGGAACGGCTTGCCAGAGCAGATTTTCTCTGATAATGGACCACAGTTTGTGTCTGAAGAGTTTCGGAAATTTATGAAAAGGAATGGGGTAAGGCATTACACATCCACCCTGTATCATTCAGCCACAAATGGATTGGCTGAGAGGTTCGTACAAACCTTTAAAAAGGCAGTAAGGGCCATGTGCGATGACGACATTCCACTGCAGCATATGTTGGACAATTTCCTGTTAGCCTACAGAAATGCGACACATGCAGTCACCAACCAGACCCCGGCCATGATGTTCTTTAACCGAAGGTTGAGATCTCGTCTGGATTTGCTCAGACCAAATGTATGAAGAGATGTTGAGAATAAGCAATTCCAGCACATCAATGAGAAGCCGACAAGGAGCTTCAATGTAGGGCAACCAGTCTTGGCCCGCGACTACCGAACAGAGAAATGGCAACCAGGAACGATATGCACACGGCAGGGGCCACTAATGTATACAGTGGATGTTGGGGAGAACATTGTGAGATGCCATGTCGACCAGATCCTAGAGTCACAGGAACGAGTCAACCCCATGTCTCGCGTACCTGGTAATGAACCTGACATACAGATAGCATCTACCCCAGAAACAGTAGCATCAGAAGCTGATGAACCAACCGACGACAGGGGGCCAGAATCACCTCCGCACCAAGAGCAAGACACTCAGGAAAGGCACTATCCAGAAAGGATCAGGAAGCCGCCCCAAAGACTGAATTTATAAATGGACTATTTTCAGTTAATGTTGCATGTTAAAAATGTTAATTGTTAAATGAATGTTATGGTACTGTTAATCTAAAAGGGGAGGAATTGTAGTGTATGTACCTTTAAGGGGAGAACTACTTTTTACAGCTCCTGTATACTGTAGTACCGGCAGTGACCACACCTGTATATAACCCTGAGTAGGGATCTGTGCTGTTAGTTTGAGAGCAACCCTCATCCAGTAAACACCTGTTGATTGTTCCCCTGCAGTCTCTGGCTATTTGTTGAAGGACACCATACATCATGAGTCACGGATTTAACAGTAGCCTTTGCAGTTATGGAAGATCTCATGAATGTTATGAGGTGCCTGCAACGCCACATGAGTGCAGTCAATGGCATCCTGCACCATGGGGAATCCCGCTATCCTGGCAAAGCCACATGCACGCTGACGTAATAAAGACTCACTACGCACTTGGTTGTACATAAAGCAAGACTTTAATCGACTTGTAACAAAACATGGAGGTCTAGTTAGTAGCCACTAGCTTCCTGTTTGCAGACTGTCTCTGGCCAAGCTGGGCCCATGCCCTAGTATTTATACTCCTCGGGTGGCGCCCTCAGCTGGCCGTTCAGTAGTACTTCCTGAGTTACTTCTTGTAGAAGTTGCGATTTATGACACACGCTCATCCTGCTTCTCTCTGGTGATGGGGAAGGAAATGTAGTCCCTTCTCTTACTGTAGAGAGCCACTGTGACCTTCCAGATGCAGCAATGGACGGCGAGTTGCAAGATGTTAGCTATGTCTCCTGTTGCAGACTGGAAGGATCCGTTGGTGAAGAAATTGAGGGCAACGGTGACCTTGACTGCCACTGAGAGAGCCGTGGTCGCCCTGGTCTGAGGCTGGAGGTCTGGTTGCAGGAGGTGGCAGAGTTCTGTAAACATCTCATTGGTGAAGCGGAGCCTTCTAATACATTGCTCCTCACTTAATTGGAGGTAGGAGAAGTGCTCTCAGAACACCCTTGGAGGGTAAGGCCTCCTGTTGAGCATCCTGATTGCCCTCCTCTTCGCTCTGGCCATATGTTCCAGTCTTTCTCGCTGCCTGTGCTCCCTCTGCCGTAGATCCTGGAGGGCCAGGTTGACTGCCAGTGCAGCCCCCATTAATGTAACCAAGTGTAGCAGTTTGATTTTTTAAAGAATAAATGTAGCTACTTTTTAGTTGCCACAACACTCCTGATACGAAATAACCTTGAAATTACAGAATGACTATGTGAAACTGACAAGAAAGCACTGAAACTCCACTAACCTACAGCTGCGACTCGTTACTGATGATCCCTTTAAATAATGTCCCTGGAGCCAGCTTCCTGTTGCTTAACACCAGCTCTCCCTGTTGCTGTTTCCTCCAGGCACTAAGGTAGGTGACGACAATCAATTTTGCAGATCGGGCAGCCAGTGAGCATTGCACACTCACTGACATCATGATCCACCTGGCGTTGAGGCTCCCTGCGATAATTGTTAGTGGCCGCATTGTGGGGGGGCGGGGGGGAGAGGGGTGGTGAGGAGATGCGGGGGAGGGGGTGGGATTTGGCGTGCGGTGTTGGATTCGCCTCACCCCGGTGATAATGCTCTAGTGCCCCGTTTGTGCCATCTGCTGACGCTAACGTGAGGCGCTACGGTACCGAATTTTTCCGCCTTTGTCTTTAGTCCCCGCCACAAACTCTGGTCCCTCGCCACCGACTCCATCCATCTCCCTGGCCACTGTCTGAGGCTGAACCAGACGGTTTGCAACCTTTGTGCTCTTTTTGACCCTGAGCTGAGCTTCTGTGCCCAGATCCTCTCCATCACCAATACCGCCTACTTCCGCCTGCGTTCCATTGCCAGTCTTCCCCACTGCCTCAGCTCATCTGCTACTGAAACCCTGATCCATGCCTTTGTCACTTCTAGGCTCGACAATTCCAAAACTCTCATGGCCGGCCTCCCACCTACCACCCTCTGTAAACATGAGCTCATCCAAAACTCTGCTGCCCGTGTCCTAACTCGCACCAAGTCACTTTCACCCATCACCCCTGTGCTGGCTGATCTACATTGGCTCCCTGTCCAGTTATGCCTCAATTTTAAAATTCTCATCCTTGTTTTCAAATCCCTCCAAGGGCTTGTCCCCTTCCTATCTCTGTAATCTCCTCCACCCCTACAACCCTCCGAGATCTCTGCGCTTCTCCAATTCTGGCCACTTGCGCATCGCTGATTTTCATCGCTCCACCATTGGTGGCCGTGCCTTCAGCTGCTGAGGCCCTAAGCTCTGGAGTTCCCTCCTTAAACCTCTCTGCCTCACGACCTCTCTCTCTCCTCTTTTAAGATGCTCCTTAAAACCTACCTCTTTGACTAATCTGTCCTAATATCTCCTTTTGTGGCTAGGTATCAAATTTAGCTTGATGATCGCTCCTTAGAGCAGAGAAGGCTGAGGGGGGACCTGATTGAGATGTACAAAATTATGAGGGGCATAGATAGGGTAGATAGAAAGGAACTTTTCCCCTTAGTAGAGGGGTCAATACCAGGGGGGCATAGATTCAAGATAAGGGGCAGGAGGTTTAGAGGGGATTTGAGGAAAAACTTTTTCACCCAGAGGGTGTTTGGAATCTGGAACTCACTGCCTGAAAGGGTGGTAGAGGCAGGAACCCTCACAACATTCAAGAAGCATTTAGATGAGCACTTGAAACGTCATAGCATACAAGGCTACGGACCAAGTGCTGGAAAATGGGATTAGAATAGACAGGGCTTGATGGACGGCGCGGACACTCTATGACTCTATCTAGGTTAATTCCAGAGATGAGGGGGTTGACTTATGAAGAAAGGTTGAGCAGGCTGGGCCTATACTCATTGGAATTTAGAAGAATGAGAGGTGATCTTATTGAAACATAGAAGATACTGAGGGGGCTCGATAAGGTAGATGCAGAGAGGATGTTTCCCCTCGTGGGGAAATCTAGAACTCGGGGGCACAGTCTCAGAATAAAGGGTCGCCCTTTTAGAACTGAGATGAGGAGGAATTTCTTCTCTCAGAGGGTCGTAAGTCTGTGGAATTCTCTGCCCCAGAGAGATGTGGAGGCTGGGTCATTAAATACATTTAAGGTGGAGATAGACAGATTTTTGCAAGATAAGGGAGTGAAGGGTTATGGGGAGCAGGAGGAGAAGTGGCTTTGAGCCCAAGATCAGCCATGATCTTATTGAATGGCGGAGCAGGCTCGAGGGGCCAAGTGGCCTATTCCAGCTCCTATTTCTTATGTTCTTGTGTTCCCTCTCTTGATACCATCTTTTCACCTCCTTTCCTGTTTTCAAAGTCTCCGAAAGGCCCTTTACCTCAGCTGTGTTTTCACCCTCCCTCTCTGGTCGTTTCTCTCTCTCTCTCTCTCTCTTGCTCTTTCTTGTCAATCACTCTGTAAAGTGCTCTGAGACATCTCTATAGAAATATAAAATAAAAACTGAAAATGCTAAAAAAAAAAACACTCACCAGGTCAGGCAACATCTGTGGAGAGAGAAAAAACAGAGTTAACGTTTCAGGTTTCTGACCTCTCACCAGAAATAGAAAGATAAATAGCTGCTTATATTGTGCTTTCTAACAAACATCGATTATCGCTGATCAATTCTGTTGGACGACACGCACATTACAGAGAGGGGCTGCGTGAGTGATGAAGACGTCACTCCATCGCCAACGTGCAGATGCATTTGGATCTCTAGTGCAGCTCCACCGTTCCAAAAGAAGTTCTGTCCCCGTCTATTAATATTAAAACCAAGCAGCGCTTCTAACCCTGCGAGAGAGCTAGCCAAGATTAATTTGATACTGACCTTTTTGAACTCGATGAATACTTACATACTACAGGAGTTTCAACCTGCTTCATGGGTGCTCATTACAGTGAGATGTGAAGGCACCAGTCAGTACAACTATTCCCCATGTTCTGAGCAAGTTGGCGTTGTTATTGCTGAAACCCTGCCAATTAGTGTCAAATTCAGGGTGGTCTAGAGGACGCATGTCAAGTGGGAGTTAGAGCAAGACTCGCCGAATTCCTTCACCATTTATCGAGTGGTCTTTATTCGCTCCGTTTTATTTAACCTCAAAGGGGCAATGCTAAAGGTAAGTTGCTCCCTTACAAACTGGCAACCAGTAAGTCATGTTAGAGACACTCAACCACCTACAGGCAGAAAATGCACTTAGAAATATTGATGCAGTTACAATAAAACTTAGGGTTTTTTCTCCTTGGAAAGGACCGTATATTTAGTGTGGGAACCGTTATTAAACCTGCTGTATTCTCGCGGGCATTGAAAAGAATAATTTTCCAGAGCACGGACCTGATTTAAATGATGTAACCCCTCAGAAAATTATATAAACTCTACTCATTGCGGCTGAAGTGCTTTTCCAGGGGGAGGAATGGAAGGTCAGAGAGCAGGTCATGCCAGACTAATTTCTTGCACAAATTAGTGACTCATTACAGAGCAGCATTGGCAGTAGTCTGGGGAAAATGTTCTCAGCTCGCCTGTGGAGCTGGGAAACTCCACAAGATGAAAACAAAACTGCAACCGTAAAAAAAATGAAAAATAAACAAGTGCTGCAGTCAATTGCGATTAAGAGTCAGCCGTGGCTCAGACAGAAGGCTGTGGGTTCACAGTCCCACCCCAAGTGCTTTGAGCACAATAAATCTAGGCCGACGCTCCCAGTGCAGCACTGAGGGAACGCTGCACTGCCGCAGGTGTTGTCTTTCAGGTGAGACATTAAACCGAGGCCCCGTCTGCCCCCTCAGGTGGACGTAAAAGATCCGAGGGCCACTATTTCGAAGAAGAGCAGGAGAGTTCTCCCCGGTGCCCTGGGCCAATATTTATCCTTCAACCAACATCGCTAAAAACAGATTATCAGGTGATTATCACATTGCTGTTTGTGGGAGCTTGCTGTGCACAAATTTGCTGCCGCGTTTTCTACATTAGAGCAGTGACTACGCTTCAAAAGTACTTCATTGGCTGTAAAGCGCTTTGAGATGTCCTGTGGTCGTGAAAGGCGCTGTATAAATGTAAGTTCTTTCTTTTAAGAAAATAAGTGGAAGATTAACCGCCCAATTTTAACTCTGGGCCCGTTATTGGTGGGTTAAGTAGAGGTGTGAGTTAGAAACTCAGCCGCTGCTCCAGAAGAATGGGCCTCCTTTAAATCCCTACTTCCTACCTGTTCCAGACGGGAAGTCTTAGAAAGTGGTGATAAACATCAAGGCCCAGATGCTGCCCGCTGATCCTAGATAGGTGGCGGAATCAGCTGCCAAGGCCGTCCCATGGGGGGTCTCGCGATCAGAAAGGGGGGGCGGAGCACAATTTTGGGTGAGCTGAAGTTTATGGAGGGTGCAAGGTGGGCGGCCGGCCAGGAGAGCATTGGAATAGTCAAGTCTGGAATAGAGGTTACAAAGGCAGGGATGAGGGGTTTCGGCAGCGGATGAGCTGAGGCGGGACGGAGCCGAACGGTGTTACGGAGGTGGAAGTGGGCAGTCTTGGTGATGGAGTGGATAGGAGGCTGAAGCTCAGCTGAGGGTCGAATAGGACGGGAGGTTGCGAAAATAAGAACGTAAGAAACAGGGGCAGGAGTAGGCCAGTCGGCCCCTCGAACCTGCTCCGCCATCCAATAAGAACATGGCTGACCCAATCTTGGCCTCAACACCACTTTCCCGCTCTCTCCCCATACCCCTGGACTCCCCCTGTAGTTCAAATGCCTGTCAATCTCCGCCTTGAATCTATTCAATGAAGAACGATCTGGTTCAGCCTCAGACAGTGGCCAGGGAGAGGGATGGAGTTGGTGGCTGGGGAACGGAGTTTGTGGCGGGGACAATGGTTCCGGTCTTCCCGATGCTTAATTGGAGGAAGTCTCTGCTGAATCCAGTACTGGATGTTGAACAAGTAGAGGGTGGAGAGAGGTGGTGGTGAGGTAGAGTTGGGTGTCATCGGCAAAAATGTGTGAGCTTGACATGCTTTTGGATAATGTCGCCCAGAAATAGAAGGGGCCCAAGGATAGATCTTTGGGGGACTCCAGAGGTAACAGTGCGGGAGCGGGGAGAGAAGCCTTTGCAGGAAATTATCTGGCTACGACTGGATAGGTAGGAATGGAACCAGGCGCGGATGAGAGGCGTTGGAGGAGGATAGTGTAGTCAACCATGTTGAAGGCTGCAGACAGGTCGAGAAGGATGAGGGAAGGGATAGCTTGCAGAGCAACACTTGAGTTTAATCCTTATCTGATCTGACAAAATAATGTTATTAGTTTTTCACTGTGCTGCTTGACTTACACAATGTAGAACACGGATTAAAGAAATTTGAGTGGGTCTTCACAAGACTGAATCGATGCCTCGTGTATCCTTTGATTCATTGCTCTAAACCACTTTACTCTCTGCAAGCATAAGTGGTTTGACAGTGACTACGCTCGTCTAGATATTTGAAAATCTAGGTAGACCAACAGCAAACTGTATTCAGGCCATTGAGTAGAGTGTTCATATAATGCTGCCAATCTCTGTGAGAATCAGCCACTTCGTTTGGGATGTGGTTATTCGTGCCATGAAGCGTTTGAATGAAAGGAAACCATACAAAATAAAAGCACCTTGAAAACGTTCCATGCATTTATTACTGAGGTTGGAAAGTCGGCCGACCAGTTTACCGAAATGGCTCAGGGGCGCCTTTTACATTCAGTTCCAACTGCGACAATATCACAGCAAGTCGTTACCAACTGAGTATCTTCAGTCTTCTATCCTGAAATCATGTGTTCAGAGGGTTTTTGTTTTAAATTTGCACCATTGTGAATGCAAAATAAGTTAAAAGGAGAATTTCTGATTTGATTAAATTACTTCAATGAGTCCACAGATAAATGGAGGGAAGGGGAGTGCAGCCAGATCTTGTACCCCATATTCTCCAATTGGAGATTTGCAGTGACTACACTTCAAACAAAGCACCTCATTGGCTGTAAAGCACATTGACATGAATCAGTCATTCATGAAAGAAAGACTTATGAAGTAATACTGAGCAGCCTGAGAGTGGCGCTGTCCAGGGAGAGTATAAATACTCGGGCACGGACCCAGCCACAGGCCGCTCAGTATTATTTCATAAGTCTTTCTTTCATGAATGACTGATTCATGTCACACATCATGAGGGCGTGAAAGATGCTATATAAATGCAACTCTTTTTGCTTTCTACTTGGTAATGCAAAAGTGACTAACTGTTCAACCTATCTGTGAACACATCCAGAATATAAAGGTCTAAGTAAAAAAGACTTAGAAACATAGAAACATAGAAGATAGAAGCAGGAGTAGGCCATTCGGCCCTTCGAGCCTGCTCCGCCATTCAATGTGATCATGGCTGATCATCCAAACTCAGTACCTTGTCCCCGCCTTTTCCCCATATCCCTTGATCCCTTCAGCCTCAAGAAACATATCCAACTCTTTCTTGAATATATTTAATGAACTGGCCTCCACCGCCCTCTGTGGCAGAGAATTCCACAGGTTCACCACTCTCTGGGTGAAGAAATTCCTCCTCATTTCAGTCCTAAATGACTTACCCCTTATCCTTAGACTATGACCCCTGGTTCTGGACTCCCCGGCCATCAGAAACATCCTTCCTGCATCTAGTCTGTCCAGACCTGACAGAATTTTATAGGTTTCGATGAGATCCCCTCTCAATCTTCTAAACTCCAGTGAGTATAAGCCCAATCGACACAATCTCTCCTCATACGTCATTCCTGCCATCCCAGGTATCAGCCTGGTGAATCTTCGCTGCACTCCCTCCATGGCAAGAACGTCCTTCCTCAGGTATGGTGACCAAAACTGCACACAATACTCAAAGTGCGGTCTCACCAAGGCCCTGTACAAGACATCCTTGTTCCTGTACTCGAACCCTCTTGCTACGAAGGCCAACATACCATTTGCCTTCTTAACCGCCTGCTGCACCTGCATGCTTACCTTCAGCGACTGGTGCACAAGGACACCCAGGTCTCTTTGCACTTCCCCTTCTCCCAATCTATTGCCATTCAAATAATAATCTGCCTTCCTGTTTTTGCCACCAAAGTGGATAACCTCACATTTATCCACATTATAGTGCATTTGCCATGTTTCTGCCAAACCACCCAACCTGTCCAAATCGTACTGGAGTTTCCCGACATCCTCCTCGCAGCTTACCCTCCCGCCCAGCTTTGTGTCGTCTGCAAATTTGGAGATATTACATCCAATTCCCTCATCCAGATCATTAATATATATTGTGAACAGCTGGGGTCCTAGGACCGATCCTTGCGGTACCCCACTAGTCACTGCCTGCCACTCGGAAAACGACTCGTTTATTCCAACTCTTTGCTTTCTGTCCGCCAACCAGTTCTCTATCCAAGTCAATACCTTGCCCCCAATCCCATGTGCCTTAATTTTGCACGCTAATCTCTTGTGTGGGACCTTGTCGAAAGCCTTCTGAAAGTCCAAATACACCACATCCACTGGTTCTCCCTTATCTATTTTACCAGTTACATCCTCAAAAAATTCCAGTAGATTAGTCAAGCATGATTTACCTTTTGTAAATCCATGTTGACTTTGTCCGATCCTATCACTGCTTTCCAAGTGCTCTGCTATTACATCTTTTATAATAGACTCTAGCATTTTCCCCACTACCGATGTCAGGCTTACCGGTCTATAATTCCCCGCTTTTTCTCTACCACCTTTTTTAAATAGTGGGGTAACATTAGCTACCCTCCAATCCATGGGTACCGTTCCAGAGTCTATCGAGTTCTGGAAGATGATCAGTAGTGCATCTACTATCTCTAGGGCCACTTCCTTAATACCCTGGGATGTAGACCATCAGGCCCTGGGGATTTATCGGCCTTCAGTCCCATCAATTTTCCTAACACCATTTTCCTACAAATACTGATTTCTTTCAGTTCCTCGCTTTCATCAGACCCTATGTTCCCCGGCATCTCTGGGAGGTTATTTGTGCCCTCCTTTGTGAAGACAGAACCAAAGTATGCATTTATTTGGTCTGCCATTTCCTTGTTTCCCATTATAAATTCCCCCGATTCTGACTGCAAGGGACCTACGCTTGACTTCACTAATCTTTTTCTCTTCACATATCTATAAAAGCTTTTACAGTCAGTTTTTATGTTCCCTGCTAGCTTACTCTCATATTCTATTTTCCCTCCCTTAATTAATCCCTTTGTCCTCCTTTGTTGACTCCTAAACTGCTCCCAATCCTCAGGATTATTGCTTTTTCTAGCCAATTTATATGTCCTCTCCTTGGATCTTATGCTATCCCTAATTTCCCTTGTTAGCCACGGTTGAGTCACCTTTTTTGTTTTATTTTTACGCCAAACTGGGATGAACAAATTCTGTAGCTCATCCATTTGGTCTTTGAATGTTTGCCATTGCCTATCCACCGTCAACCCTTTGAGCGCCATTCCCCACTCAATCCTGCCCAACTCGCTCCTCAGACCATCGTAGTTTCCTTTATTTAAATTGAGGACCCTTGTCTCTGAGTCAACTACTTCATTCTCCATCTTAATGAAGAATTCGATCATATTATGATCGCTCTGACCCAAGGGGCCTCGTACATCAAGATTGCTAATTAATCCTTTCTCGTTGCATAATACCCAGTCTAAGATGGCCTGATCTCTGGTTGGCTCCTCGACATATTGGTCCAGGAAACCACCCCGTAAACACTCCAGGAATTCCTCCTCCACAGTATTGTTACTAATTTGGTTGTCCCAATCTATATGTAGGTTGAAGTCATCCATGATGACTGCTGTGCCCTTATTGCACGCTTCTTTAATTTCCCTTTTAATGCCATCCCCAACCTCCACCTTACTGTTTGGAGGCCTATATACCACTCCCACTAATGTTTTTTTCCCCTTAGTATTTCTCAATTCTACTCATACAGATTCCACATCATCAGAGCTAATATCCTTCATTACAATTGTATTAATCCCTTCTTTAACCAGTAACGCTACCCCACCTCCCTTTCCTTTTTGCCTATCTTTCCTGAATATCGAATACCCCTGGATGTTGAGTTCCCAGGCTTGGCCATCCTTGAGCCACGTTTCTGTAATCCCAACCAAATCATATTCGTTTACCTCTATTTGCGCAGCCAATTCATCCACCTTATTACAAATGCTCCTCGCATTAAGACACAAAGCCTTCAGGCTTGTTTTTTTAACGCTCTTAGACCTATTAGAATTATTATTTACTGTGGCCACGTTTGATTTAAACCGTTGATTTCTCTGACTGCCACTTTTGTTTTTCTCCTTCCTATCTTTTGCTTTTATCCGTTTTCCTTTCCTCTGTCTCCCTGCTCAGGTTCCCAACCCCCTGCCATTTTAGTTTAAACCCCCCTGAACAGTGCTAGCAAACCTCCCCGCAAGGATATTTATCCCGCTCTGGTTCAGGTGCAACCCGTCCGACTTGTACAAGTCCCACCTTTCCCAGAAGCAGGCCCAGTGATCCAGGAAACTAAAGCCCTCCCTCCTTGGGTGTTCTTTCCTCCCCTCCCCGCTTTCCCTGCCCCTGCACTTGCTTAAAAACCTGTTACATCTCTAACTTCTTCCAGTTCTGATGTAAGGTCATCGACCTGAAACATTTGGGGCAATTTTAGCACACAAAAGTGGGTGGGGGTGGGGGGGGAGCTGAATATCTGAATCCCGACCCCGACCTGCTTCCAACCCACCCACTTTCAGGTTTAACGGAGGCGGGACAAGGGGCGGGCGGCCAACCCGCTCCCAGGAGGTGGGTTACCAATTTAAATATTTTAATGAGGCTGGCAGTCTCTGATTTAACCTGCTTTGCAGGTTTTGCAGTGGGCAGCCAGGTTTCCCGGGCTGGAGGATAGAGTGTACCTGTAGGATTTAGTAAACATTGTTAAGGTTTTGTAACCATTATTAAATAACTATAATATGTGAAATTGTATGGTAAAAACCTAAAAAGCCTGTATAAAATGGTGAATGGGTGGGAAGCAAAGTACAGTAAAATTAAGCCAACATTATGTTAACTGCGAGAATAGTGCTGAGGTTGTGTAGATCTTCTGTTATATTAAAAACAAGAAGCCAGTGAAAGACAAAACATTAACTAAGTCTCAAAGTAAGATAGAGGGTTTTCAATACCTAACATCCCTTATCGCTGAAGTTTCAGACCAGTCTAAATAATGGGCTGTGTGAAAGGCAAAGGACCTCAGTCGTAATTCATGGGAAGTCTGGCTATGTAAAAGTTCTCATACTCAAAAGCTCACAGCAGAAAAAGGGGAGGGCATCATAGACTATACTTGCGAAGGTCAGAACGGTGAGATAGCCCCAAGCAGCTGCAAGTTGCTATGAATTTTGAAGGGAAAAAAAGGTATCAAAGGAACAGCTATTGAACACTGAAGTCAGCGCAAAACCAGAGGATGAGAAGCTTCAGTCAACAGAACACAGCAAGAGTTAAACAGGCTTCGCCACAGTTACTCGGAAAGAACACCGGGGTTCGATGAACAGACTGCGACTATCTTCTTGTTAAGTATTACTTCTTTGTACGTGATGTTTAATGCTTAATAAACCTGTTTTACACAATATACCTGTACCCAGAGTGGTTTGTATAGTCACGGACAAATTATTATAAAGAGCTTTTAAAAGCTACAGGGCCTCGGGAAACCTGGCAGCTGAAGAGAGGCGAGGGCAGCCTCGGGGAGAAGGTAAGTTCCTACACAGCACTGCTTGTGGTCCAGGAGGAGCAGGAGTGCTTCCCTCCTGGCCTCCCAAGCTTCCCCGCCATCCAAAGGCCCGCGGATCAGGGATCGGGGATCACACCTCCCCCCCCCACTACCACCACCCGGGATCAGGCCTCCCCGGGGTCAGAGTTCAGACCTACCTGGTCCTGCGACTTCCTCCGGAGTGTTCCCCACCCAACTGGAAGCCAAGCCTGTCAACCAGGCTAACTTCCGGGTGGGGAACCTGTCAGGGCCAGAAGACACACATTCTGTGGAGGGATTTGAACATAAGGATGAGAATTTTTTATTTGAGGCATTACTGGACCGGGAGACAATGTAGGTCAGGGAGCGCAGTCAATAAGCTTTACTTCGTGTTCTGTCTAGGATTGTGAGGAGGTGCTAAAAGATATGAAATCAGTGCTCAAGCCTTAAACAAACTTTTGCTTTATTGAGAGTTCAGATTCTGTTGAGGTGGGAAAGATGCACTGATGCACTGCTGCACTATTCAAGAATATTAAACTGGCGGAGGGAATACGCTTGTCGGTATATCCCTGGATGATGATATTTGAATATAATTGCAATCTGATGTTGCTTTCTTGGTAGGGAATTGCCAGTGTTTCAGTGTCTGTCTACTTTGGTTTCTGAAATAATTGTAGTGATTATTACATGAATGTTTAACTGTATGACACAGTACTACTCACCCTGTGTATATTTTCAGGTTTTATCCCCAGGCACTCCCATTCACGGTGTTAAAAAGAATAGATAAGATTTAACCCCACTCACTATACTTAGCAGCCTTGCCTAAGAGTCAGAAGATTGTGGGTTCAAGTCCCACTCCAGAGACTTGAGCTAGGCTGACACTCCCAGTACAGTGCTGAGGGAGTGCTGCACTGTCGGAGGCGCCGTCTTTCAGATGAGATGTTAAACCGAGGCTCTGTCTGCGCGCTCAGGTGAATGTAAAAGATTCCATGGCACTATTTCGAGGAAGAGCAGAGGAGTTATTCTTGTACTTCTTGCAATTTAGTATGCTGTATTTGCTGCTCACGATGCGGTCTCTACATTGGGGAGACCAAATACAGATTGGGTGACCGCTTTGTGGAACACCTCCATTCAGTCCGTAAGGGTGACCCCGAGCTTCCGGTCGCCTGTCACTTTAATTCTCCACTCCACTCCCACTCTGACCTCACCGTCCTCGGCCTCTTTCACTGTTCCAATGAAGCTCAACGTAAGCTCGAGGAACAGCACCTCATCTTTCGATTAGGCACTATAGTAATCTGGGATGTTATGATTAAGGTTATCCACCAGGTGGTGCTGTAGTCAATGCTGCTGCTAAGGTCAGGGGTTGCTTCCTGTTCAGGTCAGGGGTTAGCTTCCTGCTAAGGTCAGCAAAGGTGCAATGCCTGGAAGCAGGCCTGCCTGGTTGTCTCGCAGTCGTTCAATAAAGTACTCGTATTAATCCTCCTACCTCGCCTCTTCGAGTTCCTTGTCTCACTACATGGATTTATCACATTTAGCGACGAGGTAAAACAGGACCCTGAATAAGAGAAATCTGCCAGGACGTTTAAACAACAAAATCACGAGCTGCAGTTAGCTACCAGTTGGAAGAGAGCATGGCTGCCATGGTAGGAACGGTCTCCGGTTTTGATATTCAAGCAGAAACTTGGGAGGAATACTGTGAAGTGTTGGGTTACTTTTTCGAAGCAAATGAAATAAATGATGCCGGAAAAAGGAAAGCCATTCTGCTTAGTTCAGTGGGAAGCCAAACCTACAGTTTGATGAAGAACCTGCTCAGTCCTGAAAAGCCTGGAGACAAATCATTTGTTGAAGTAGTCGCTGTGCTAAAAGAGCATTTCAACCCTAAGCCTAGTGAGATTGTACAGTGGTTCAAGTTTAATTCAAAGAACAGAAAAGAGGAAGAGAGCATAATGGACTATGTAGCGGTGTTGCGTAAATTGGCACAAGATTGCAATTATGGGAACAACCTGAAGGAAATGCTGCAAGATAGGCTAGTCTGCGGAATAATGGATGACCGAATGCAGCGGAGATTATTATCTGAGACTGGGCTTACTTATGAAAAAGCATTGGAACTTGCTCCAGCCATAGAGACAGCGAACCGAGATGTAAAATAAATACAGGGTTCAGACAGGGCTAATGCTAAGCAAGTTGCAGGTCCGGTTGTTGTGCACAAGTGGAACATGCGTCAGAAACCACAACGTGAGCATGTGAAGGCATGTTATAGATGCAAGGGCGATCACCTAGTGAGTGAATGACGGTTTCTGGAGGAAAAGTGCTATAAGTGTGGGAAACAAGGACACATAAAACGAGCTTGCAGGGCGAAATCACCTGTGGAGGAATCCAAACCAAAAGGGGAGGACAGCAAAACCAAGGGAGAGAAGTGAAAAAACATGGAGCACACCACATCAGCGGGGAAGCTGAGGAAGAAGAGGACATGTTCATAATGTATAGCATGTTAGAGAACATTCCAAAAGTGGCTCCTATCACATTGCAACTGACAGTAAATGACTCTAAGGTGAACTTTGAAGTGGATACAGGGTGCGGCTTGACCATAATGAACAAGGCAGAGTACTCAAAATTGTGGAACCGTGCAAAACTTCCAGAGTTAAAGCCTTGCTCCCTGCATCTGAAAACATATACAGGTGAATGAGTAGCGACATTAGGTACAGCTACGGTAACTGTGCAACACAGGGACACAGTGGAACAGCTACCTGTAGTTATAGTATTGGGTACCCGACCAAACCAGGTCGGGGCTGGATAAAAGAACTTAAATCAGACTGGGGAGCAGTACATCAAATAGATGTGGGCAAACAGTGGACTTTGCAAGAAGTGTTGAGTGAACATGCGAATGTGTTCAAGGAGGAACTTGGCACAGTTAATGGCCCCCCAGCTAATATTTATGTAGACAAGGAGGCACCGCCAAGGTTTTTAAAAAATGACCTGTGCCTTATGCCATGAAGCCAAAGGTAAAGGCTGAGCTTGACCATCTATTGAGAGAGAACATACTGGAGCCAGTGAAATGTTCGGAATGGGCAGCTCCCACAGTACCTGTTTTAAAACCGGACAATTCGGTAAGACTCTGTGGAGACTATAAATTGACAGTCAATCGGGTGTCCAAACTAGAGCTGTATCCGATTCCCAAAACAGAGGATCTCTTTGCAAACCTGGCTGGAGGAAAGAAATTCACAAAGTTGGATATGAGTCATGCCTACTTGTAGATTACACTGGATGACGAATCAAAGAAGTATGTCACCATAAATACACACAAGGGCTTGTTTACATATAACCGCTTACTGTTTGGTGTCTCATCTAGTCCAGCTATCTTCCAGAGGACAATCGAAGATGTACTGCAAGGGATTCCACATGTTTCCATCTATCTGGATGACATTCTGGTGACAGGAAGAACTGACCAGGAGCATCTGAGCACTCTGAGAGAGGTACTACAGAGATTGGAGAGGGCAGGGTTCCGGCTCAAGAGGAGTAAGTGCACTTTCCTGGGGAATGAGGCAGTGTTCCTGGGACACAGAGTGGATGCCACCGGGCTCCATCCACTCAAGGAGAAGGTACAAGCACTGCAGGACGCCCCTGCTCCTACAAATGTGGCTGAGTTAAAAGCTTACCTGGGACTGCTGAACTATTATAACAGGTTTTTACCAAACTTGTCAACTGTGTTAGCACCTCTTCACAAACTACTGCGCAAGGAGACACACTGGCAGTGGGGAGAGGAGCAGGGGGTTTCATTTGACCAGTCCAAGAAACTGATGCTGTCGTCGGATGTGCTGGTTCACTACAATGCAGAGAAAGACATCATTCTCGCTTGTGATACTTCACCTTACGGGGCGGGGGCAGTTCTTTCACACTGCATGGAAGATGGAACTGAAAGACCAATAGGGTTTATGTCCCGAACTCTAACACCAGCGGAAAAAAACTATTCCCAGTTAGACAAAGAGGGGTTAGCAGTAATGTTTGGGTTACAGAAGTTCCACAAGTACATTTATGGCAGGAAGTTCACCATATGCACCGATCATAAACCTCTTATCTCTCTTTTCAATGAAATGAAAGCAGTTCCACAGATGGTGTCACCCCGGATCCAGAGGTGGGCCGTGACGTTGAGGGCATATGAGTATGTCATCGTCTACAAGGTGGGCAAGTACCCATGGGAACGCAGATGCCTTGAGCCATCTTCCACTGCCAGGCACACCTATCCGTGCAGCTCCAGAGGACAGAGCGTTGATGTTGGAGGACACTGACATGGCACTTGTGACTGCAGAGCAAGTAAGAACATGGACAGGTAAATATCTAATACTGTCTAGAGTTCGAGAATATGTGGTGAGGGGATGGCCACAGCATCCGGAAAGGGCTGACTTCACACCCTACAGTGTCAGGAAAACAGAGCTGAGTGTGCAGGATGGTTGCATGTTGTGGGGAGCATGAGTGATTATTCCACAGCCAGCACAACAGTCTATCCTAGAGCAACTACATCAGTGTCATCCTGGGGTCTCGCATATGAAAGCCTTGGCTAGGAGTTACTTGTGGTGGCCAAAGCTAGATGAGGAGATAGAAAATCTAGTCAAGACATGCAGCGCTTGTCAGGAACACCGGAAGGCACCAGCAGCGGCTCCTCTCCACCCCTGGGAGTGGCCAGATAAACCATGGAAAAAATTGCACTTAGATTATGCGGGTCCATTCTTGGGGAAGATGTTCCTCATAATCATTGATGCACATTCCAAATGGATGGATGTTTATCCGATAAATTCTGTTTCTGCCACTACAACTATAGACTGCCTGCGTCGGAGCTTCAGTAATCAAGGGCTACCGGAGATCGTAGTAAGTGACAATGCCACTTGTTTTGTGAGTACAGAGACAAAAGAGTTCTTGAGAAAAAATGGCATAGTGCAGGTGACCTCGGCTCCATATCATCTGTCCTCAAATGGACTTGCGGAGAGAGCCGTACAAACATTTAAAGAGATGATGAAAAAAAGTGCAGAAGGGAGTTTAGCAGCCAAAGTATCACGGGTTCTGTTCAGCTACAGAATAACACCTCAATCCACCACAGGACTCTCTCCTGCTGAGATGTTATTAGGTCGTAGACTACACTCCACTCTTGACCTTGTCCACCCAGACCTAAAAAGGAAAATGGAAAACAGACAAAACAAACAAAAAGAGAACCATGACAAAAGAACAAAGAGCCGAAGTTTTGGAGAAGGAGATGCGGTCCTTACCAGGAATTTCAGTTATGGACCCAAGTGGATTCCTGGCTTCATAGACTCAATGACCGGTCCCGTATCATACAAGGTCATGTTGGGTGATGGTAGGGTAGTACGCAGACATGTAGATCAGATACTTACCAGACAAGGGGAAATTGAAATGAAGGTTCCAGATGCAATGGCTGAGGACAGGTTTGACCCAGTTATCCAAGTGCATCTGTGGTGCCACCACCAGGGACAGAGACAATTCCACAGGAACCCATTCATCAAGAGGAAACCATCGTTGCAGAGTCAGATACTCCGAGCACTGCTCAGGAGCAGCTGGTGGCTTCACCACAAACAAGCAGGGACTTTACTGTCAGACATTCCCAAAGGACTCGCAAGCCACCAGAGAGATTGATACTGACCTGTTAGATTCGTCAAGTATGGAACATGGTGAATGGAGACTTCTTATGTGACCCTTAGGAATGGTTGTTTGTTAAGAAATTCATACTGAAATCTTAAGGGGGGAGGGATATAGTAATCTGGGATTTTATGATTAAGGTTATCCACCAGGTGGTGCTGTAGCCAATGCTGCTGCTAAGGTCAGGGGTTGCTTCCTGTTAAGGTCAGGGGTTAGCTTCCTGCTAAGGTCAGCAAAGGTGCAATGCCTGGAAGCAGGCCTGCCTGGTTGCCTTGCAGTCGTTCAATTAAGTACTCATATTAATCCTCCTACCTCACCTCTTCGAGTTCCTTGTCTCACTACATGGATTTATCACAGGCACTTTACAGCCTTCTGGACTCAACATCAAGTTCAACAATTTCAGATCATAACCTCTGCCGCTATCATTTTTTTCTCTCTCTCACATGGCAGCTGTCGATCATTCTGCCATTCCCATTTACACCTCATCTAAACTCATCTTTTGTTTCTTAACTTGTCCCATTACCATCTCCTTTTGTCTTGCACCATCATCCCTTTTGTCTCTTAATCTCTCCCGCCTTCCAGCCTATCACAGACCTTCCCTTTTGTTCTTTCCTCCCCTCCCTCCCTTTCCTTGCCCCCTACACTTGCTTAAAAACCTGTTCCACCTCCAGCTTTTTCCAGTTCTGACGAAGGGTCATTGACCTGAAACGTTAACGCTGTTGAGTATTTCCAGCGTTTTCTGTTTTTATTTCAGATTTCCAGCATCCGCAGTATTTTGCTTTTGCTTGAGTTATTCCCGGTGTCCTGGCCAATACGTATCTCTCAATCAACATCACTAAAACAGATTATCTGGTCATTATCACATTGCTGTTTGTGGGACCTTGCTGCGTGCAAATTGGTTGCCGTGTTCCCTACATTACAACAGTGACTAAACTTCAAAAAAGTACTTCATTGGCTGCAAAGCGCTTTGGAATGGTTGGTATACAAATGCACGGTGGCATAGTGGTTAGCACTGTTGCCTCACAGCGCCAGGGACCCGGGTTCAAATCCGGCCTCGGGTGACTGTCTGTGTGGAGTTTGCACATTCTCCCCGTGTCTGCGTGGGTTTCCTCCGGGTGCTCCGGTTTCCTCCCACAGTCCAAAGATGTGCGGGTTAGGTTGATTGGCCATGTTAACAATTGGCCCTTAGTGTTAGGGGGGATTAAATACGTGGAGTTACGGGGATAGGGCTTGGGTGGGATGGCTGTCGGTGTAGGGACCGGGTGCTAGGGTTTGGATGATCAGCCATGATTTCGTTGAATGGCGGAGCAGGCTCGAAGGGCCGAATGGCCTACTCCTATCTTCTATGTTTCTAAATCATAAATTACTCCACCAATTATTCCTTTCAGGACATGGGTTTAATTCAGTGCGTTCAATGTAATCCCAAGTTGTAAGAGGCCTCCCCAACACCTCCTCTAGATCCATCTTTTGTTTCTTTACTTGTCCCATTACCGAATTAAAACAGTGCACAAGATGGGTATCTTCTAACGTCATCTCCATAACCTTGTAAATAAAGTAGGCATCTTAATTTGGGATGTTGAATAAAATGAGTGCAAAGATGTGATGATTGGAGATTTATTTGAAGAAATGTTACTTGATGTGGCTTGTCAGATTGAAAGGTAGGTGACATGAATCAACTGAGCGACCTGCGGGTGGCGCTGTCCAGGGAGAGTATAAATACTCGGGTACGGGCCCAGCTTGCATAGGACATTCTTAACAGGAACTAGTGAAGGACACAACTGGACTTCCATGTTGTAAAACAGTTGATTAAAGCTTTGTTTAACACTTAGACCAAGGGCCTCGTAGTTTCCTTACGTCAATAGGCATCACTTCCTAATGCATCAATGATTCCGTTAACTTTTTAGCTTTCAGCAGTTCCCAAAAGACCCTGTCTAGTGACTGGCATTTCCCAGGGGAGTTGGCGTTTTCTCTCGGGCTGTTTTCTCCAGTGACTACCTTTCTCCCATGCACAAGGAACAGATATTGTTTGTGCGGATACACTATCCCATGCGCTCAAGCGATAATATTGATTTGCAGAACCAGGTATTTGTTTTTGTTAGCTCAATTTAAAAATTGTGTTCTAGTCCTTGTGTTCAAATCCCTCCATGGCCTCGCTCCCCACTCCCTATCTCTGTCACCTCCTCCAGCCCTAAAACCCTCCGAGATCTCTGCGCTCCTCCAATTCCAGCCTCTTGCGCATCCCCGATTTCCTTCGCTCCACCATTGGCGGCCGTGCCTTCAGCTGCCTGGGCCCTGACCTCTGGAATTTCCCACCCTAAACCTCTCTGCCTCGCTACCTTTCTCTCTCTTCCTTATGGGGAATCATCTTTAACAAATTTGCTGGAGTTCTTTGAGGATGTAACGAGCAGGGTGGACAAAGGTGAACCAGTGGGTATGGTGTATTTGGATTTCCAGAAGGCGTTCGATAAGGTGCCACATAAAAGGTTACTGCATAAGATAAGAGCTCACGGAGTTGGGGGTAATATATTAGCATGGATAGAGAATTGGTTAACTAACAAAAAGCAGAGTCGGGATAAATGGGTTATTTTCCACTTGGCAAACAGTAACTAGTGGTGTGCCACAGGGATCGGTGCTGGGGCCTCAACTATTTACAATCTACATTAATGACTTGGATGAAGGGACTGAGTGTAATGTAGCCAAGTTTGCGGATGATACAAAGATGGGTGGGAAAGCAAGTTGTGCAGAGGACTCAAAGAATCTGCAAAGGGGTATAGACAGGCTAAGTGAGTGGGTAAACATTTGGCAGGTGGAGTATAATGTGGGAAAGTGCGAGGTTATCCACTTTGGCAGGAAAAATAAAAAAGCAAATTATTATTTAAATTGAGAGAGATTACAAAATGCTACAGTTCAGAGGGACCTGGGGGTCCTTGTGCATGAAACACAAACAGTTAGCATGCAGGTACAGCAAGTAATCAAAAAGGCAAATTAATGTTGGCCTTTATTTCAAAAGGGTTGGAATATAAAAGCAGGGAAGTCCTGCTACAACTGTACAGGGTATTGGTGAGACCACACCTTGAGTACTGCGTACAGTTTTGGTCTCCTTATTTAAGGAAGGATATACAGGAAACTTTGTGATATCCGGCACCGACGGGACCGAGCTGTTGCCGTCCCATCAAAACTGCCGGACAAACCAGCGCTAATGTTGAAACATACGGAGCTCGAGCTCCGTATCTGGCAACAAACCCTGTTGCTTAGCTTCTAAACAGTCGGCCGTACCTTGCAAGCGTCTCTGTAGCTTAGCAACAGCTTCAGCGAGACCTTGCAGAGCCTGACTGGTGAAAAAAAAGCAACGAAAAGAAAAAAACCTACGAAAAGAAAATAACCTAACGAAACGGCTCCTGATTTTTGCCGGTGGATCGAGCATTCCGGACAGTTAACCTCCGGATAAACCAAAGTTTCCTGTATTTGCATTGGAGGCAGTTCAGAGACGATTCACTAGGTTAATTCCAGAGATGAAGGGGTTGACTTATGAGGAAAGGTTGAGCAGGTTGGGCCTATACTCATTGGAGTTTAGAAGAATGAGAGGTGATCTTATTGAAACATATAAGATACTGAGGGGGCTGGACAAGGTAGATGCAGAGAGGATGTTTCCCCTCGTGGGGGAATCTAGAACTAGGGGGCATAGTTTCAGAATAAAGGGTCACCCTTTTAGAACTGAGATGAGGAGGAATTTCTTCTCTCAGAGGGTCATAAATCTGTGGAATTCTCTGCCCCAGAGAGCCGTGGAGGCTGGGTCATTAAATACATTTAAGGTGGAGATAGACAGATTTTTGCAAGACAAGGGAGTGAAGGGTTATGGGGAGCGGGCTGGGAAGTTGCTTTGAACCCCAGATCAGCCATGATCTTATAAGAACATAAGGAGTAGGAGCAGGAGTAGGCCATACGGCCCCTCGGGCCTGCTCCGCCATTCAATAGGATCATGGCTGATCCGAACCTAGACTCACGTCCACTTCCCTGCCCGCTCCCCGTAACCCCTCATTCCTTTATCAGCTAGGAAACTGTCTACCTCCGTTTTAAATTTATTTAATGTTGCAGCTTCCACAGCTCTCTGAGGTAGCAAATTCCATAGATTTACTACCCTCTGAGTGAAGAAGTTTCTCCTCATCTCAGTTTTGAAAGGGCAGCCCCTTATTCTAAGATTATGCCCCCTAGTTCTAGTCTCACCCATCAGTGGCAACATCCACACCGCATCCACCCGATCAAGCCTCCTCACAATCTTATATGTTTCGATAAGATCGCCTCTCATTCTTCTGAATTCCAATGAGTAGAGGCCCAACCTACTCAACCTTTCCTCATAAGTCAACCCCCTCATCTCCGGAATCAACAAGTGAACCTTCTCTGAACTGCCTCGAGAGCAAGTAAATCTTTTCTTAAATATGGAAACCAAAACTGTACGCAATATTCCAGGTGTGGCCTCACCAGTACCCTGTATAACTGCAGCAAGACTTCCCTGCTTTTATACTCCATCCCCCTTGCAATAAAAGCCAAGATTCCATTGGCCTTCCTGATCACCTGCTGTACCTGCATACTAACCTTCTGTGTTTCATGCACCAGGACCCCCAGATCCCTTTGTACTGTAACACTTTGCAGTTTCTCTCCATTTAGATAATAACTTGCTCTTTGATTTTTTCTGCCAAAGTGCATAACCTCACACTTTCCAACATTATATTCCATCTGCCAAATTTCTGCCCACTCACTTAGCCTGCCTATGTCCTTTTGCAGGTTTTTATGTCCTCCTCACTCACTGCTTCCCCTCCCATCTTTGTATCGTCGGCAAACTTGGATATGTTACACTTGGTCCCTTCCTCCAAATCGTTAATATGGATTGTAAAGAGTTAGGGTCCCAGCACTGACCCCTGCGGAACACCACTAGTTACTGATTGCCAACCCGAGAATGAACCATTTATCCCAACTCTCTGTTTTCTGTTAGACAGCCAATCTTCCACCTATGCTAGTATATTACCCCCAATCCCGTGATTTTTTATCTTGATCAGTAATCTTTTGTGTGTCACCTTGTCAAATGCCTTTTGGAAGTCCAAATACACCACATCCACTGGTTCCCGTTTATCCACCCTGTTTGTTACGTCCTCAAAGAATTCGAGCAAATTTGTCAAACATGACTTCCCCTTCATAAAACCATGCTGACTCTGTCCGACCAAATTATGCTTATCCAAATGTCCTGTTACTGCTTCCTTAATAATGGACTCCAACATTTTGCCAACCACAGATGTTAGGCTAACTGGTCTATAGTTTCCAGCCTTTTGTCTACCTCCCTTTTTACATTAGCAGTTTTCCAATTTGCTGGGACCTTTCCTGAATCCAGGGAGTTTTGGAAAATTACCACCAATGCATCCGCAATCCCTACCGCTACTTCTCTCAAGACCCTAGGATGTAAGCCATCAGGTCCAGGGGATTTATCTGCCTTTAGTCCCATTATCTTACCGAGTACCACCTCCTTAGTGATTTTAATCGTGTTTAGCTCCTCCCCCCCTATAGCCCCCTGTTTGTCCAGTGTTGGGATATTTTTAGTGTCCTCTACTGTAAAGACTGATACAAAATATTTGTTCAGCATTTTTGCCATCTCCATGTTCCCCACCACTAATTTCCCAGTCTCGTCCTCTAAGGGACCAACGTTCACTTTAGCCACCCTTTTTCTTTTTATATAACTGTAGAAACTCTTGCTATCTGTTTTTATATTTTTTGCTAGTTTACTTTCATAATCTATCTTCCCTTTCTGAATTAATCTTTTAGTTATTCTTTGCTGGCTTTTAAATGCTTCCCAATCTTCTATCCTCCCACTAGATTTGGCTACTTTATATGCCCTTGTTTTCAGTTGGATACTATCCTTTATTACTTTACTTAGCCACGGATGGCTGTCTTTTCTTTTACGCCCCTTTTTCCTCAGTGGAATATATTTTTCTTGAAAGTTTTGAAATATCTCCTTGAATGTACACCACTGCTCATGTACCGTCTTACACCTTAATCTATTTTCCCAGTCCACTTTAGTCAACTCTGCTCTCATACCTTCATAGTCTCCTTTATTTAAGCTTAGTACGCTGGTTTGAGATCCAACTCTCTCACCCTCCAACTGAATTTAGAATTCAACCATGTTATGGTCACTCATTCCAAGGGGACCCTTTACTAGGACATTTTTTATTAATCCTGTCTCATTACACAGGACCAGATCTAAGATTGCCTGCCCCCTGGTTGGTTCAGTAACATACTGCTCAAGGAACCCATCCCTAATGCACTCTATGAACTCTTCCTCAAGGCTGCCCTGCCCAATTTGATTTGTCCAGTCAATATGAAAGTTAAAATCCCCCATGATTATAGCTGTTCCCTTATTACAAGCCCCAATTATTTCCTGATTTATACTCCAACCAATAGAGTTGCAACTGTTAGGAGGCCTATAGACTACGCCCACTAGTGACTTTTTCCCCTTATAATTCCTTATCTCCACCCAAAACTGTTTCACTATCCTGATCCTTTGACCCAATATCATTTCTCACTATTGCAGTGATTCCATCCTTTATTAACATAGCCACCCCACCTCCCTTTTCTTCCTGTCTGTCCTTCCTAATTGTCAAATACCCCTGGATGTTTAGTTCCCAGTCATGGTCACCCTGCAGCCATGTTTCTGTAATGGCCACCAGATCATACCCATGTGTAGTTATTTGTACCGTCAACTCGTCTATTTTGTTACGAATGCTGCATGCATTTAGATAAAGAACTTTTAAATATGTTTTGTGACAATTTATTGCTGCTTTTACCCCCTTTACTACTTTACCTTTATCTTTATACATTCTGCCCCTTCCTGACACGCTCTGGTTTTTAATTCCCCCACTGCTACCTTGCTCTATTGCCTTCTCCGCTGACATTTTTATTTTTTGCTCTCTTGAAACCTCCCCCCCACTAATTAGTTTAAAGCCCTCTCTACAGCCCTAGTTATTCAATTCGCCAAGATTCTAGTCCCAACACTGGTCAAGTGAAGTCTGTCCCAACGGAACAGCTCTCTCCTGTCCCAATACTGGTGCCAGTGTCCCAAGAAGCAAAACCCATTTCTCCCACACCAGTCTTTGAGCCACGCATTTAACTCTCTGATTTTATTTACCCTAGCCAAATTTGCCAGAGATTATCACCCTTGTGGTTCTGTTTTTTAATTTGGCCCCTAGCTGCTCATGCTCCCTCACTAGAACCTCTTTCCTTGTCCTATCTATGTCGTTGGTACCAACATGGACCACGACAACTGGATCCTCCCCCTCCCACTCCAATTTTCTCTCCAGCCCAGAGGAGATGTCCTTAACCCTGGCACCGGGCAGGCAACACAGCCTTCGGGACTCTCGCTCTCTGCTGCAAAGAACCCTATCTATCCCCCTAATGATACTATCCCCTACCACTACAGCATTTCTTTTTACTCCCCCCACTTGAATGGCCCCTCATTCCACGGTGCTGTGGCCAGGTTGCTCATCCTCCCTGCAGTCACTGTTCCCGTCCTCACAGGGAGTAAGAGCCTCAAACCTGTTGGACAAGAGCAAGGGCTGCGGCTCCTCCAACACTACCTCCTGGATCCCCGTACCTGCCTCACTCATAGTCACACCCTCCTGTCCCTGACCACGGACTGCATCTGAATTAGTTAATCTAATTGGTGTGACTACTTCCTGGAACACAGAGTCCAGGTAACTCTCCCCCTCCCTGATGTGTCGCAGTGTTTGAAGCTCGGACTCCAGCTCATCAACACGGAGCCAGAGTTCCTCAAACAGCCAACACTTACTGCAAATGTGATCACTGTGAACATCAATGGTGTCCACCAGCTCCCACATATTGCAGCAGTAACACATCACCTGCTCTGCCATTCTATGTAATTAATTAAATTTATTATTATTATTTTTAAATCCCCTCTGCCCCGATTCTAGATGATGAATATCACACCTCTATTTAATTGAACTTACCGACTTATAAAGGTTTAAAAGGAGGGAAAATACTCACAACCAGCCAATCACCTACCAGCTTGGCTGTGATGTCACTTTTGAATTCTGACCTCCCTTTGGAATGTTGCCTGTGGAGCCTGTTTCGGCTGCCTCGCCTCGCTGCTCCGGCTCGACACCCGCTGCTGCTCCCGGCTGCCTCGACTGGGCCTCGCCTCGCTGCTCCGGCTCGACACCCGCTGCTGCTCCCGGCTGCCTCGACTGGGCCTCGCCTCGCTGCTCCACCTCCGCGATGTTTGCTAATCCTGAGGCTGGCAGGAAAAACAGGACGAAAACAGAACAAAAACAGCACCTCACACCCCACTTACCCTAACTCTCTCACTTACCCAAATTTTAAAAAGGCACTCTCTGCTGCTAGCACTCTGTCATTATTGAATGGCGGAGCAAGCTTGAGGGGCCAAGTGGCCTATTCCTGCTCCTATGTCTCATGCTCTTGTTCTTATGCTCCTCTAATACGCTCCTTAAAACCGACCTCTTGGACCAAGCTTTTGGTCAGCTGTCCTAACATCTCCTTAATAACAACAGAAAATGCTGGAAAAACTCTGCAGGCCAGGGCAGCATCCGTGGAGAGAGAAACAGAGTTAACGTTTCAGGTCAAAGACCCTTCGTCAGAACTGGAAAAAAGCAGGAAATGGAAAGCAAGTTTAGGGGCTGGGAAAAGGGGGAGGGGATGAAAGAACAAAAGGGAGGGTCAGTGATAGGATAGAAAGCAGGAGAGATTAAGAGACACTGAGAGACATTAAGAGATATTGACAGCGAGAGGAGGTGGAAATAGGACAGGTTAAGGAACAAAGGATGGCTCCAGATGGGGTGTGAATTGCGCAGGCAGAATGAAAGACAGCTGCCATGTCTGGCTCGGTGTCAAATTTTGTTTGATAATCGCTCCTGTGACGCGCCCTGAGGATGTTTTCACGTGTTAAAGGCGCTGTATAAATCCATGTTGTTGTTGTTTTTGTGAACATTAAATAGAGACGTCAAAGCGCACAACGACAGGTGAAGAGGGTGTTGATCTCAGGAGTAAGAGATGTCAACAGGACGAGATGACAAATGAGAATGACAGAATAATCTGCAATATGCAATGAAGCTCATCATTTCTGATTGAACTACTGTTGCTGAAACTGCTCTATGTTGAATTTTTTTTTTTACAGCGAAACTGAATATCTATTTTAGTTTACAACTTGGGGAAAAAGCCAGTCTGTGCAGCAGCTGACATTGATATGGTGCCTCTCGCTCAGTGGGGGAGCACTCTCGCCTCTGAGTCAGAAGGTTGTGGGTTCAAGCCCCACTCCAGAGACTTCGAGCACAAAAATCAAAGCTGGCAGTGCTGAGGGAGTGCTGCACTGTTGGAGGTGCCGTCTTTCAGTTAAGACGTTAAACCGAGGCCCCGTCTGCTCTCTCAGGTGGTTGTAAAAGATCCCGTGGCACTATTTCGAAGAAGAGCAGGGGGAGTTATCCCCAGTGTCCTGGCCAATATTTATCCCTCGATCAACATCACTAAAACAAATTCTCTGGTCATTATCACATTGCTGTTTGTGGGAGCTTGCTGTGCGCAAATTGGCGTTTCCTACATTACAACAGCGACTCCACTTCAAAAAGCACTTAATTGGCTGTAAAGCGCTTTGGGACGTCTGGTGGTTGTGAAAGGTGCTATATAAATGCAAGTCTTTCTTTTTTACCATAATAAACGTCCTGTGGCACTTAACAGGAGCGTTATCAAAAACAATATTTAACACCGAGCCTTATAAGGGGATGTTAGGGCAGATGGCCAGAAGCTTGTTCAAAGAGCCAGGTTTTAAGGAGCGTCTTAAAGGAGGAGAGAGAGCGGCGGAGAGGTTTAGGGAGGAAATTCCAGAGCTTCGGGCCCTAGGCAGCTGAAGGCACGGCCACCAATGGTGGAGCAATGAAAGTCGGGGATGCGTGAGAGGCCAGAATTGGCTGCGCGCAGAGAATCTCAGAGGGCTGTGGGGCTGGAGGAGATTACAACATTGATTTACCCAAGAAGGATTAGGTACTTAACTCTAATTATAAGGTCGGTTCTTCAATTGATTTTGAAACCAACTGCAACAATGGGTAAAGTGATCGAAATAAAACAAAAAGAAGATGGCTTCCCCCCGATCTCGATGACCGAGTAATTTTGCCCGTTCAAGTCCTTCAGGCAGGAGAGCATTAAACTCCACTGGCATTTCGTGACATGAAAAATGCATGAATAGGGAACTTGTAAAAGATAATGGCGGTTAAATTGGGCTGTGTAGCACCCGTTTGTCAGGCAGTAGGCGGCCTCCTAAGGTAACGTGCCACCCGCCATATTGGGTAAGGACAAATAAAAGGCGTCCTTTAACCACGCCTGAAAGCAGGTGTAGGGCCTGATATAAGAAAACTACTAGGCACTTGGTCTAAGCGTTAAAGAAAGCTTTAATGAACTGTTTTACAACATGGAAGTCTAGTTGTGTCCTTCACTAGTTCCTGTTAAAGAATGTCCTGAGCAAGCTGGGCCCATGCCCGAGTATTTATACTCTCCCTGGACAGCGCCACCAGCAGGCCACCCAGTATTATTTCATAAATCATTTCCACATGAATGACAAGATTCATGTCGGGGCCTTTTGCATGTGCCTCGCTCCAACACTGGTTTGTCAAACACTGAAAAGCACAATGAGAACCATCCGTAAACACCGCGTAAGTAAAGTACTTAACCACAATCACTGCCCCGATCGCCACCGTTACTGGTCCCAAGATTCAGGCCCCCCCCTTCCCAGCCCCGATCACCAGGCATCCTGACCCCCGATCACTCCCCATCCACCCGAGATTCTTCCCCTCCGACACCCGGCCCTCCCCCCTCCGCGGCCCACGATCCCGACTCCAACTCAACCCCATCCTCCTTGGACCTCACCATTTCTGTGCAGGATATTAAATTAATTTAAGTGAATGTTGAGGGACGCCGAATACATTCGTCCATTTTCCACCACGATAAAAAAAGACTTGCATTTATATAGCGCCTTTCACAACCACTGGATGTCTCAAAGCGCTGTACAGCTAATGAAGTAGAGTCCCACGAACAGCAATGTGATAATGACCAGATAATCGTTTTTTGTTGTGTTGGTTGAGGGATAAATATTGGCCAGGACACCGGGGAGAACTCCCCTGCTCTTATTCGAAATAGTGGTCATGGGATCTTTTACGTCCACCTGAGAGAGCAGACGGGGCCTCGGTTTAACATCTCATCTGAACAACGGCACCTCCGACAGTGCAGCACTCCCTCAGCCTAGCTTTATGTGCTCAAGGTTCTGGAGTGGGACTTGAACCCACAACCTTCTGACTTAGACGGCGAGTGTGCTACCCACTGAGCCACGGCTGACATAAGGCCAAAGACGGCAGCCATTTGCCTATATAAGGAAGAAAGTAAGACTTGCGTTTATATAACGCCATTCATAACCCCATAATGTCCCAAAGTGCTTTACAGCCAAGATGTATAGCCGCAGTTGTCATTATAGAATCATAGAAGGAGGCCATTCAACCCATCGTGCCTGTGCTGGCTCTTTGGTAGAGCGGTCCAATTAATCCCACTCCCCAGCTCTTTCCCTATGGCCCTGTACATTTTTTCCCTTCAAATACATATCCAATTCTCTTTTGAAAGTTACGATTCAATCTGCTTCCACCACCCTTTCAGGCAGTGTATTCCAGATCACAACAACTCACTGTGTAAAAAAAATGTTTCTTCATGACGCCTGTGTCCCCTGGTTACCGACCCTCCTGCCACTGGAAACAGATTCTCTTTATTTACTCTATCAAAACCACTCATGATTTTGAACGCCTCTATCAAATCTCTTCTGCGCTAAGGAGAACAACCCCAGCTTCTCCAGTCTCTTCACATAACTTGAGTCCCTCATCCTGGTACAACAGCAAAATACTGCGGATGCTGGAAATCTGAAATAACAACAGAAAATGCTGGAAACACTCAGCAGGCCAGGCAACATTCGTGGAGAGAGAAACAGAGTTAACGTTTCAGGTCTGGGACCCTTCATCAGAACTGGAAAAAGTTGGATATGTAACAGATATTAAGCAGGTGCAGGGGAAGGGGGTGGGGGGGAGAGGGGAGGAAGGAACTAAAGGCACAGATTGCGCTAGGATTGAATTCAGGAGAGATTAAATGTTGCAAATGGGGATGGCAAAATCATCAACAGCTGCCGCCTGAAAAAATGAGGGGGTTATGATCTGAAATTGTTGAACTTGATGTTGAGTCCAGAAGGTTGTAAAGTGCCTAATCGGAAGATGAGGTGCTGTTCCTCGAGCTTACGTTGAGCTTCGTTGGAACAGTGAAAGAGGCCGAGGACAGAGAGGTCAGAGTGGGAGTTCTGGTAAATCTCCTCTGCACCCTCTCCAAGGCCTTGACATCCTTCCTAAAGTGTGGTGCCCAGAATTGAACACAATACTCCAGCTGAAGCCTAATCAATGATTTATAAAATAAAAACAGAAAATGCTGGAAATACTCAGCAAGTCAGGCAGCATCTGTAGAGAGAGAAACAGAATTAACGTTTAATGAATATTTTATAAACGTTTAGCATAACTTCCTTGCTTTTGTACTCTATTCCTCTATTAATAAAGCCAAGGATCCCATCTGCTTTTTTAACAGCCTCCTCATCTTGTCCTGCCACCTTCAAACATTTGTGTACGTACACCCCCAGGTCTCTGTTCCTGCACCCCCGTTAAAATTGCACCATTTAGTTCATCTTGCCTGTCCTCATTCTTCCTACCAAAATGCATCACTTCACACTTCGCTGCCTTAAATGTCATCTGCTATTTCACCAGTCTGTCTGTGTTCTTCTGAAGTCTGTTACTATCCTCTCCATTGTTTATTACATTTCTGAGTTCCGTATCATCTGCAAACTTTGAAATTATGCCCTTTATACCCAAGTCTAGGTCATTAATGTATATTGAAAAGAGCAGTGGTCCTAATACCGACCCCTGGGGGAACACCACTGTATACTTCCTTCCAGTCTGAAAAACAACCGTTCTCCACTCCTCTCTGCTTTCTGTCCCTTAGCCAATTTTGCATCCATGTAGCCAGAGGCCCTTTAATCCCGTGGGCTTGAATTTTGCTAACATGTCTTGACATGAATCAGTCATTCATGAAAGAAAGATTTATGAAATAATACTGAGCGGCCTACTGGTGGCGCTGTCCAGGGGAGAGTATAAATACGCGGGCACGGGCCCAGCTTGCACAGGACATTCTTAACAGGAACTAGTGAAGGACACAACTAGACCTCCATGTTGTAAAACAGTTGATTAAAGCTTTGTTTAACGCTTAGACCAAGTGTCTAGTAGTTTTCTTATGTCATCTATTATATGGTACATTATCAAACGTCTTTTGAAAGTCCATATACACAATATCAACCGCACTACCCTCATCAACCCTCTGTGTTACTTCATCAAAGTGGCAAATTGGCTGCCATGTAATATAGAAAATGCGGCAGCCAATTTGCGCACAGCAAGGTCCCACCACCAGCAATGTGATAATGACCGGATATTCTACTTTAGCGATGTTGGTTGAGTGACAAATATTGACCAGGACATTGGGGAAAACTTCCCTGCTCTTCAAAATAGTGTCATCGGATGTTTACATCCCCCTGAGAGGGCAGGCGGCGCCTCGGTTTGACATCTCATCCGAAAATCAGTGCAGCACTCACGCCAGTAGCACACTGAAGCGTCAGCCTAGATTTTGTGCTTAAGTCTGAGAGTGGGACTCTGACTCAAAGGCAAGAGAGCTACCCAATGTATCACAGCTCGCTTCCCTTTCACATCACTGAGCCAGCAACTGAACAATAGAGCAGACGTATAGCAGAAACACAATTAAATATTCAACTGGCAGTGTTGGAAGGCATGTTGTTTGACTAATAAGACAGCTGTAATGTTGAAAGCCATCTGGTTAGCATTGGTATAGTCAAGGTAAATAGCAGAAGCAAAGTCTTGTCTCTTTCAGCTGTGGCTCAGTGGGTAGCACACTCGCCTCTAAAGTCAGAAGGTTGTGGGTTTAAATCCCACTCCAGGGACGTGAGCGCATAAAGCTAGGCCGACACTCCCAGTGCAGTACTGAGGGAGCGCTGCACTGTCGGAGGTGCCGTCTTTCGGATGAAACGTTAAACCGAGGCCCCATCTGCTCTCTCAGGTGGACGTAAAAGATCCCATGGCACTATTTCGAAGAGGAGCAGGGGAGTTATCCCCTGTGTCCTGGCCAATATTTATCCCTCAGTCAACGTAACAAAAACAGATTATCTGGTCATTATCACATTGCTGTTTGTGGGACCTTGCTGTGTGCAAATTGGCTGCAGCATTTCCCACATTACAACAGGGACTACACTTCAAATAGTAATTTCATCCAGGCTGTAAAGAGCTTTGGGACGTCAGGTGGTCATGGAAGGCGCTATATAAACATGCTCTTCTCGACCTTCCTTGCTGCAGTGCTCCATCTCACCCTCAGTAAACTCCCCGCTGGAGTGGAGCTAATCTACAGAACAAACGGGAAACTGTTCCACCTCCGTCGCCTCCAGTCCAGATCTAAGGTCGTCCCATCCTCTGTCGTCGAATTACAGTATGCAGACGATGCTTGCGTGTGTGCTCACTCGGAGGTCAAACTCCAAACCATCGTCAACACCTTCACTGAAGCGTACGAGAGCATAGGCCTTTCACTAAACATCCGTAAGACAAAGATCCTCTACCAACCTGCCCCCGCCACACAGTACTGCCCCCTGATTAACAAAATCCACGACAAGGCCTTGGACAACGTGGACCACTTTCCATACCTCGGGAGCCTACTGTCAACAAGGGCAGACATCGATGACAAAGTTCAACACCGCCTTCAGTGTGCCAGTGCAGCCTTCGGTCGCCTGAGGAAGAGAGTGTTTGAAGACCAGGACCTCAAACCCGGCACTAAGCTCATGGTCTACCGAGCAGCAGTGATACCCGCCCTGCTGTATGCCTCAGAGACATGGACCATGTACAACAGGCACCTCAAAGCACTGGAGAGGTACCACCAATGCTGCCTCCGCAAGATCCTGCAAATCCATTGGCAGGATAGGCGCACCAACGTCAGCATTCTTGCTCAGGCCAACATCCCCAGCATCGAAGCTTTGACCATGCTTGATCAGCTCCGATGGACTGGTCACATTGTCCGCATGCCCGATACGAAACTCCCAAAACAAGCGCTTTACTCGGAGCTCCGGCACAGCAAGAGAGCCCCAGGTGGGCAGAGGAAACGCTTCAAGGACGCCTCAAAGCCTCCTTGAAAAAGCGTAACATCCCCTCCGACACCTGGGAATCCCTGGCCCAAGACCGCACAAAGTGGAGGAGAAGCATCCGGGAAGACGGCAAACACCCCGAGTCTCTTCGCCGGGAGCAAGCGGAAGCCAAGCGCAAACAGCGGAAGGAGCGCACGTCAACCCAAGCACCCCACCCATCCGCCTCTTCAACCACCGTCTGCCCCACCTGTGACAGAGACTGTAGGTCCCGCGTTGGACTCATCAGTCACCTGAGAACTCATTTTTAATGTGGAAGCAACTCATCCTCGGTTCCGAGGGACTGCCTAAGAGAGAGATATAAATGCAAGTCTTTTTCTGCTAAAATAGTATTTTTTTTTGTATTCATTCATGGGATGTGGGCGTCATTGGCAAGGCCAACCTTTATTGCCCACCCCTAATTGCCCTTAAGAGGGTGGTGAAGGTACTCCCACAGTGCTGTTAAGGAGGGAGTTCCAGGATTTTGACCCAGTGACGATGAAGGAACAACAATATATTTCCAAGTCAGGATGGTGTGTGACTTAGAGGATACATGGAGGTGGTGGTGTTCCCATGCGCCTGCTGCCCTTGTCCTTCCAGGTGGTAGAGGTCGCGGATTTAGGAGGTGCTGTTGAAGAAGCCTTGGCGAGTTGCTGCAGTGTATCTTGTAGATGGTACACACATAAGAACATAAGACATAGGAGCAGGTCATTCGGCTCCTCGGGCCTGCTCCGCCTTTCAATAAGATCATGGCTGATCCGATTATGGCCTCAACTCCACTTTCCTGCCCGCTCCCCATAACCCTCAACTCCCCTGTTGCTCAAAAATCTGTCTATCTCCGCCTTGAATATATTCCAGGACTCAGCTTCCACAGCTCTCTGGGGTAGAGAATTCCAAAGATTCACGATCCTCTGAGAGAAGAAATTCCTCCTCATCTCCGTCTTAAATGGGCAACCCCTTATTCTGAGACTATGCCCCCTCGTTCTAGATTCCGTGATGAGGGGAAACATTCTGTCAGCATCTACCCTGTCAAGCCCCCTCAGAATCTTATATGTTTCAATAAGATCACCTCTCATTCTTCTAAACTCCAATGAGTATAGGCCCAACCTGCTCAACCTTCCCTCATAAGACAAGCCTTCTATCCCAGGAATCAACCTAGTGAACCTTCTCTGAACTGCCTCCAATGCAAGTATATCCCTCCTTAAATAAGGTATTGTGTGCAGTTTTGGTCGCCTTATCTGAGGAAGGATGTCCTTGCCATGGAAGGAGTGCAGCGAAGATTCACCAGGCTGATGCCTGGGATGGCAGGAATGACGTATGAGGAGAGATTGGGTCGATTGGGCTTGTACTCGCTGGAGTTTAGAAGAATGAGAGGGGATCTCATCGAAACTTATAAAATTCTAACAGGACTAGACAGACTAGATGCAGGAAGGATGTTCCCGATGGCGGGGGAGTCCAGAACCAGGGGTCACAGTCTAAGGATAAGGGGTAAGCCATTTAGGACAGAGATGAGGAGGAATTTCTTCACCCAGAGAGTGGTGAACCTGTGGAATTCTCTACCAAAGAAGGCAATGAAGGCCAATTCATTAAATATATTCAAGAAAGAGTTGGATATATTTCTTAAGGCTAAAGGGATCAAGGGATATGGGGAGAAAGCAGGGACAGGGTACTGAATTTGGATGATCAGCCATGATCTCATTGAATGGCAGAGCAAGCTCGAGGGGCCGAATGGCCTACTCCTGCTCCTATCTTCTATGTTTCTATGAGACCAAAACTGTATGCAGTACTCCAGATGTGGTCTCACCAGTGCCCTAAACAGTTGTAGCAAGACTTCCCTACTTTTATACTCTATCCCCCTTGAAATAAAGGCCAACATTCCATTTGCCTTCCTAATTACTTGCTGCACCTGCATATTAACTTTTTGTGTTTCATGTACGAGGACACCTCTGTACCGTTGCATTCTGTAGTCTTTCTCCATTTAAATAATAATTTTCTATTCTTCCTACCAAAGTGGATAACTTCACATTTTCCCACATTATACTCCATCTGCCAGATTCTTGCCCACTCACTGAACCTATCTATATCCCTTTGCAGACTCTGTGTGTCCTCCTCACAACTTGCTTCCCACCTATCTTTGTATTGTCCGCAAATGTGGCTACAATACACTCGCTTGCTTCATCCAAGTCATTAATATAGATTGAAAATAGTTGAGGCTCCAGCATTGATCCCTGTGGCACCCCACCAGTTACAGATTGCCATCCTGAAAATTACCCATTTATCCCGACTCTCTGTTTTCTGTTAGTTAGCCAATCCTCTATCCAATCTAATATATTACCCCCAACACCATGAGCTCTTATCTTACGCAGTAACCTTTTATGTGGCACCTTGTCGAATGCATTTTGGAAATCCAAATACACTACATCTACTGGTTCCCCTTTATCCACCCTGCTCGTTACCTCTTCAAAGAACTCTAAGAGATTTGTCAAACACAACTTCCCTTTCATAGAACCATGTTGACTCTGTTTGATTGTATTATGATTTTCTAAATGCCCTGCTACTACTTCCTTAATACAGGTAGACTATCCTTTATCCGAACTTCCGAAAACCTCTAAAAACCGAAAGTTTTTTCGTTCAGCGTAAGTCGTGCGCACGACATGACCAGAGTGGCGCACGACTTACGCTGAGCAGGGCAGAGGGTCACAGAGTTCCCTCCTGGGTAGGAGATTGCAGGCCGAGCCGGGCAGTGTGAAGGAGGTACCGGGAGAGTGAACCCGACAATACAGTGGCCCGTCCGATAGCTGCAGCGGCCCGTCCGATATTTTTTCTCCCCCCCCCCCCCCCCACCCGACCCGACCTGACCCTCGACCCATCCGATATTCTTTTCTCCCCCCTGACCCGACCCGACCACCGACCCAAACCGCGGCCTGTCCGATATTCTTTTCTCCCCCCGACCCCCGACCCCCCGCCGAGCCCCTGCCGACCCCCTGCCGACCCCGACCCCCCGCCGACCCCCACCCCCGACCGCCCCGCTGACCCTGACCCCCCGCCGACCCCAACCCCCCGCCGACCCCGACCCCCGACCCCGACCCCCCGCCTGTTAAGTCTGTGTGTTATATTGAGAATTACTGCACAGACCACAAGAGTAAAATTTAACAGGTCTTTACTAGTCGAAGGTCAGGGCGGAACTGCCCAATAAATCATTACACAGCACTTATATACTGGTGTGGTCACCACCGGTATTACAGTATACAGCAGCCAAGATAAAGTAGTGCAACCCTTAAAATAGTTCTCTTAAAGGTGGAACGGTTACATACACTACAATCCTCCCTTTTTAGCTTAACAGTATATATGTTCCCCATTAAACATAGCATCATAACATATATACACAACTTCATGTAAAAACAGTTCACATATCCAGTCTCTGCGGAGGCGCCTCCTGCGCTTCCTGACTCGATCCGGATAACGCCTCGGTGGTGTAGTAGATTCTCGTTGCTGGGGTGACTCATCTAATAGTCCTTCACTGGACTTAACAGCTTGAACTTTCGTAATTTCAGAACCAGCCTTGCTGACTTCTAAAGGCTCGAGTACCTTGGGAAGCTTTTCTACTTCCAGACTGATTTGGCTCAGTTCAGAGGGACCACGTGCGTGACCTGGTAGGGGTGATAATGGTTCAGATGAGTCATCATCTTCTGCTTCTTCTCTATTGTCTTCTATTTCCTCCATCACTTCAGCTTTTGCCTCTGCCACCAATTCCCTGAGTGGCTTATTACTGCTGACACTGCTCACAAAAGGGTGCTCTTTCTTCTTAGCTTTCAACTGATCGATGAATTGGACATATTCCCTTTCTTGCTCAGCTTTGATTCGTTTGGCCTCATCGCGCAGACGGTTTGTGTGTTCCTGATTCATTTTCTCAATCAGCTGCTTCTGCTGTCTTCCCAGATTCTCCAACTCTGTGTCAAAGAACTTTTTCTTTGCATTCATCTCCTGCTCAAAACGGCGAATCATTTGTTCTAATTGCTGTTGTAGTTTGAAATGGAGTTGAGTTCGAGCCCGGTGTTCCTCAGAAATGTGCATGTCTGTAGACTGGACAGACTCAGAATTCTCTGTCAAACTATGTTGTTGTTGTTCAGTGGAATTCTGTTCTGATACTTTGTTCTCTTCTGAAGCATTTATGCACTCCTTCATTTTTCCATCATTAGTCTGCAAGTCCATTTTAGACTTGTCTTTTGCACATGGGCTGGTCTTACCATCCTCAGTTCCAGAGTTTGAGCTGATTGTCTTCACCGAGTTCTCACTCTCTGCTTTGTCACTGTCACTGCTGTAAATGCCCTCATCCAATATTCTGGACAATCGTTCAGGTTTGACATCTTTCTTTCCGGAATCTACCGTTATTGCTTTTAGGGAGTGCCAGTCCATATTTATTTTCCTGATCCACTCCCGTCCCAGAAGTGGTGGACCTCCCTCAGGTAGTACATATATGTCCATTCCTTGGTGTTCTTTGCCCTTGTGTATCACCTTGACTTTTATCTTTCCGATGGGGTATACTTTTTGCCCCGTGTATGTCTGCAATACTATCTCCGTATCCCGTAGGGGAATATGTGTGAATAACCTTTTGTAATCTTGCTTATTCATGACCGTCAATGCCGATCCGGTGTCCAATTCCATCTTCACATGGACTCCTGCTATCTGCAGTGTGACCCAGATAGTTTGTCGGTCAGCTTCCTTACTCACATTGTGAATTCTCAGACTACCCAGTTCCTTGCTGTTGGAGTCTGAATCCGAATTCTGTTCATCCAAACTCTTCTCAGCCACCTTATGTACCTTTCTGCACTTTTCCTGCGGTGACTTTTTGTTGCTGGTCTTCTTTCCTGACCGGCATACTTTAGCTATGTGACCAAGCTTGCCACATTTTCTACATTCCTGGTTTTTAAACCAGCATTGGTTCTGATCGTGTTTTGTCTTCCCACAACGATAACATTTCGTTGTACCCAAAGCCATTTGATCTACGCCGAGTACCGCTGCCTTCAGCTGCATTTCCGCAGTGCCTCTCGCTGCGGCTTCGTGCGATGCTGCAATAGAGACAGCCTTATCAAGTGTAAAATAATTCTCTTCAAGCAGCCGCTTTTGTGTTCCTTCTTTCGATAATCCGCACACGAATTTGTCTCTCAGTGCCTCTGTCAGACTTTCCCCAAACTGACAGTATTTCGCTAGCTTACGCAGTTCAATTAAGTACTCCGCGTTGCTTTCCTCTTTCAGTTGCGTTCTCGCATAAAATTTAAATCGTTCCGCTAACATCAGCGGTGTGGGGTTCATATGATCCTTCAGGACAGCAACAATATTAGCGAAAGTCTGATCCGCCGATTTAGCTGGTGATAGAAGATGCTTCAATAGCCCGTATGTCTTTGCACCCATTGAGTTTAGTAAGGTTAGTGCTTTATCTTCATTTGATATTTTATTTGCCTTACAATATATCTCTATGCGTTCTACATACGTGGCCCAATCTTCAACATCGGGATCGAAATCGTTGATGTTACCACGCTTAGGCATCCTCGCAATCTTCTTGAGAAACAAAAATAAATTTTTCTTTAACTTTTTTTTTTCAAAATGGCAGTTTCCCGCACTTGTCTTCTTCCCTGCCCACGAAAATGGTGGCTTCCCGCGTTTGCCTTTCTCCCCCGCTGGCTGTAATGGCGATCGCCATATTGCTGCGTTCGCCCTCCCCAGCGGTTCTCGAATCGTGCCTCCCAGCCCCTCTTGCAGTCCGGTCCTTTCCCCCCGGCTGCGGCTGAGTTCTCCGCGGTTTTTTAATTTTTTTTTTAATTTTCTCCCGCGCAAGCGGTTCTCGAATCGTGCCTCCCAGCCCCTCTTGCAGTCCGGTCCTTTCCCCCCCCGGCTGCAGCTGAGTTCTCCGCGTTTTAAATTTTTTTTTTCTCCTGCGCCTTTCGCTGTCCCAGTTGCTGCGCCTCGCGGCCTCGGTAGCTGCCCGGCCTTTTTCACCGGTCGCGGTCGAGCTTGCTCTCGACGCTGTTGCGTCTCCCAGCCCGCTTGCAGCCCGGTCTCTCACACCGGCTGTGTTTGCATTCACCGCGGCTTCCGTGCCTTACGCTGCCCCAGTCTCAGCGCCTCTGGCCCCGACTTCTGTCCGGCTCTTTTCCCCGGCCGTGGTCGAATTCTCCGCCCTTATATCCTCCGATCTTCCCTCCCCTATTTCACAGCCAACGTGGCCGACTTGCTGCTCGTCGCTGATCGGCTTACCCACCACCGTGATAGAAGGGATGATCACTGCCTGTTGCTGATGGAAGGCTTCGTGTCAGAATTCTTCATTTGCTCTGCAGACCCGAGTCTTCTCTCAGCAGAATGATGAGGGCGGATGCCTCCTCTCGACGCCCATTAACTGCCTTGGATGTATCTCTGCCGCAGGGTAAGATCGTACTCGTCGCCACTGTTAAGTCTGTGTGTTATATTGAGAATTACTACACAGACCACAAGAGTAAAATTTAACAGGTCTTTACTAGTCGAAGGTCAGGGCGGAACTGCCCAATAAATCATTACACAGCACTTATATACTGGTGTGGTCACCACCGGTATTACAGTATACAGCAGCCAAGATAAAGTAGTGCAACCCTTAAAATAGTTCTCTTTAAGGTGGAACGGTTACATACACTACACCGCCGACCCCGACCCCGACCCCCGACAAATTTCCCAATACCTTCTGAAATCTGAAAAATTCCGAAAACCGAAACTCAGCTGGTCCCAAGGTTTTTGGATAAAGGATAGTCTACCTGTAATGGATTCCAGCATTTTCCCAATAATGCTGCATCCACTGAGGGAATGAATGTTTAAGGTGTTGGATGGGGTGCCAATCAAGCGGGCTGCTTTGTCCTGGATGGTGTCGAGCTTCTTGAGTGTTGTTGGAGCTGCACTCATCCAGGCAGAGAGTATTCCATCACACTCCTGACTTGTGCCTTGTAGATGGTGGAAAGGCTTCGGGGAGTCAGGAGGTGAGACACTCGCCGCAGAATACCCAGCCTCTGACCTGCTCTTGTGGGTATTTATGTGGTTGGTCCAGGTACGTTTCTGGTCTATGGTGGCCCCCCAAGGATGTTGATGGTATTTTCAAATTAGGGTCAAATTAATTAAAATTGTCAAATTGGAATAAAAGACTGTCTCATGTGAAAGAGAAACAAGCCAATGTTCATTTTATGCAGTGTTTTACAAAGCACGAAAGGAAAGAGAAGCAAAGGCAGGATTGAAGCTTTTTCTCTCAACTGCGATGAAGGGGTTAAGACAGGGAGAAAAGAGAAAAGATGGGTAAAAGAGTCACCAAAGATTGGTTGCTGACGGTTCTGCACCTGGAGATTAATCGATCGCAGAAACAACGCGTCCTAATGCTGTTGACATTGAGGCGTCCTTCTTGTGTTGCCATTTAACATAAAACTGAGTGACAAACACAGAAGAGCACAACATCAAAAAGCAGCTCTCCAGATGGAGCCCTCACTCGGGGAAAACATGCCGCATTCCTTCAACGAAGGAATATGAAAGGCACAGTGTTCCTGAAATAGTCACCATATGCTGAACAGCGCGTGCCATTAACGACTATTAAACATGCAACCCTTGGCTCGGTGAAATGTTATTTTGTGCTGTGGAGGGGAGAGGTAGGAAGTGGTAATTACAGCATAATGATGGGGGAACAAATTAAATTGTCCAATTTTATTGCTTTGAGTAACAGTGGCGCACAGTTAGCAATGAAAATAATCTAAAGGAAGAGGTGAGGGAGTGCTAATGTTGATATATGGTGCAACATAGAATCCGTTACATGAATAATTTATGGCTGTAAAACCCAAAGTATGAATAAATCATGTCAGCTAGAAAACATATACAAATGTTCAATAATGGGACAGTTTCTTTGCACCTGTAAGCAAGTAATGTAACAGATGCATACAAGCCTGTCAAGGAAATATGGTCTATTTGTGATGCATGCTTGAGCCACGAGGAATGCCGCGACCATATTGGGGAGTTCACAGCCCACACCGTTATTAATGCACCAATCGGCCAGCAAGTCCAGGCCAAGAAGAGATACGGTGTGAGTTGAGAACCGCCACAAGCTGCTGGCCGATCTGCGTTGCTCTGCCGTCAGCCTCGCGAAAACGGCGTCTCGCCCTCAACCTCCCCGTGAGTTTCATGAGGTTGCTGCAGTTGCGCGTTAATCGCCCATTAAACTCGCCGCAGAAATTTGAGTGATGTGCCTCAATAATCCCGAGACTCGATGTTAGCGAAACAAAACAAGGCTTTTATTAACTTCGAAGATAACACGCAGTGGAGAGAGGTATCTTCCCTGGAGGTCTGCAGTACTGGCTGTGAGGCCAGACTGAGCTGGCTTACATAGAGGCCAGGTATGGGCGGAGCCCTACACACAACACATTCCATACATTCCAATACACAATACAATGGTGAGGAGAAACCTGAAACCAACCACAGTCACAGGCAATACAATGGTAAGGGGGAACCTGAAACCAACCACAGTCACAGGCAGTGATGAATGGAATATTTCATCACATTCACCCCTTCTATAGATCTAGTCTGTTCGGGGGTTTGGTAGTCCTCTGCGACCGACGTGGCTGTTGTGGTGTCGCGGGTGTCGGCTGGGTGTCCCCGGTGGCCTCCTGGGTCTCTGCCGGGGGTGCCGCCAGGGTTGTTGAAGGGGTAGTTGGTGGGAGTGCCGTTGGTCGATGTTCTTCTGGGGGTGATGAAAGAGTAGTGGGTGGGTAAGAGTTGCTGTGGTCATTGTTGCTGCTATTGCCGTGGTTGTTGTCGTTACCGGCTGGGGCGACGTCTTTTATTGACACGGTGTCCTCCCTTCCGTCGGCGTGCCGGACATACGCGTATTGGGGGTTGGCGTGGAGTAGGTGCACTGGCTCCACGAGAGGGTCCGTCTTATGGCCCCTCACATGCCTTCGCACGAATACCGGACCCGGGGTGGAGAGCCATGACGTCATGGATAAGCCTGAGGTGGATTTCCGGGGGAAGCTAAACATTCGTTCATGAGGCGTGGCATTAGTGGCAGTACACAATAGCGACCGTATCGAATGGAGCACATCTGAGAGGACTTCCTGCCAGCGGGAGATAGGGAGGCCCTTGGTCCTTAGAGCTAGAGTGACTGCTTTCCATACTGTCCCGTTCTCTCGCTCCACTTGACCGTTACCCCGGGGGTTGTAGCTGGTGGTACGGCTCGTGGCGATACCCCTGGACAGCATGTACTGGCATAGCTCTTCACTCATGAAGGACGCCCCCCTATCCGTGTGGATGTAGCTCGGCATACCGAACAGGCAGAACAGGCTGTTGAGGCATTTAATGACCGTGGCGCTGGTCATGTCTGGGCAGGGGAAGGCGAATGGGAACCGGGAGTATTCGTCCACAATGTTCAGGAAGTAAACATTGCGGTCGACGGACGGGAGGGGGCCCTTGAAATCTAAGCTGAGCCGCTCAAAGGGCCGTGTAGCTTTGATTAAGTGGGCTCTATCAGGGTGGTAGAACCGAGGCTTGCACTCAGCGCAAGTGCGGCAGTTCCTGGTCAGAGACCGAACTTCCTCAATCGAGTAGGGTAAGTTGCGGGACTTTATGAAGTGGAACAGCCGCGTGACCCCTGGGTGGCAGAGGTCGTTGTGGAGGGTCTGTAGCCGATCCCCGGTGGCGCTGGCACACATCCCTCGTGAGAGGGCATCTGGGGATTCGTTAAGGGCCCCTGGCCGGTAAATGATGTCATACTCGAAGGTGGAGAGCTCGATCCGCCACCTAAGAATCTTATCATTTTTGATCTTCCCCCTCTGTTTATTATTGAACATAAACGCTACCGACCGCTGGTCGGTAAGTAGGGTGAAGCGTTTGCCGGCTAGGTAGTGGCGCCAGTGGCGCACTGCCTCCACGATGGCTTGGGCCTCCTTTTCCACGGAGGAGTGTCTGATCTCGGGCCCTTGGAGGGTCCTCGAGAAGAAAGCTACGGGCCGCCCCGCCTGGTTGAGGGTGGCCGCCAAGGCAAAGTCAGACGCATCACTTTCCACTTGAAATGGAGTGTTCTCGTCCACTGCCTGTAGCGTGGCCCGCTCAATATCCTGCTTAATGCTTTTGAAGGCGGCGTGGGCCTCAGCAGAGAGCGGAAAAGAGGATGCTTTCAAGAGGGGGCGGGCTTTGTCGGAGTAGTTGGGGACCCATTGGGAATAATAAGAAAATAACCCCAGGCACCTTTTCAGGGCTTTGGGAGCGTTGGGCAGGGGCAGCTCCCGTAGGGGGTGCAATCGGTCGGGGTCTGGTCCGATTTCCCCATTCTCCACCACGCTGCCTAGTATGCAGAGGCGCATGGTGTTGAAAACGCACTTGTCCTCGTTGTAGGTGAGGTTGAGTTTTTGTGCGGTTTTCAGGAACCTCTCGAGGTTCGAGTCATGATCCTGCTGGTTGTGACTGCAGATGGTGACGTTGTCGAGGTAGGGGAAGGTTGCCTGCAAGTGGTGGTCATCGACCATGCGATCCATCTCCCTCTGGAAGACCGAGACCCCATTCGTCACCCCAAAGGGGACTCTGAGGAATTGGTAGAGGCGCCCGTTCGCCTCGAAGGCGGTGTACGGGCGGTCCTCTGGTTTGATAGGGAGCTGGTGGTACGCTGACTTGAGGTCGATGGTGGAGAACACCCGGTATTGGGCGATTTGGTTCACCATTTCTGATATGCGGGGTAGCGGGTAGGCGTCTAGTTGGGTGTACCTGTTGATCGTTTGGCTATAGTCGATCACCATCCGTTTCTTCTCGCTACCCCTTACCACCACCACTTGGGCGCGCCACGGGCTATTGCTGCATTCAATAATGCGCTCTTTCAGGAGCCTGTCTACCTCGGTTGCGATAAACCGCCTGTCCTCCCAGCTGTACCTCCTGCTTTTGGTCGCTATTGGCCGGCAGTTAGGGGTAAGGTTCGCGAATAGCGAAGGCGGCTTTACCTTCAGGGTAGCCAGGCCGCACACTGTGAGGGGCGGCTGGGACCCACCGTACTTGAGCGTGATGCTTTGGTGGTTGCACTGGAAATCCAGGCCCAAGATCACGCTCGCGCATAGATTCTTCATGATTAATACTTTAAAATTATCGTATACAGTCCCGTTAACGGACAATTGTACCATGCAGTAACCCAGAATGGTCGATGTCTGGGTTTTATCAGCCATAGAGATGGTACCCCGAGTAGGGACCACCTTTAGGGAGAGTTGTCGTGCCAGTTCCGGGTGGATAAAACTCTCCGTGCTTCCACTGTCAATTAAACATTTAACCCCGCACCCGTTTACCTCGATGTCCACCATTGATTTGGATAGTGGGTGGGGCCTGGTCTGGTCCACTGTGACCGACGCCACTGTAGGGCCCTGATCGAGACAAGATGGCGTCCGCGCTGTCTGCTCACAAGATGGCGGACCCCACGAGGTCGGGCAAGATGGCGTCCAAGATGGCCGCTCCCACGGCGCACACGCGGCGGTGGCGGGTTTTGGTTTTCCAGCGGGGTTCCCTCTGCACACCTTCCCAAAGTGCCCCTTCTTACCGCACTTAAAGCAGGTGGTGCCTTTCGCCAGGCACAGGTTTCTGGTGTGCTTTGGCTGCCCGCAGAAGTAGCAGTTGGGTCCCCGACGCGTCGCGGCTGTCGTAGGGCTTCTGGGGGGAGAGCGGGGCCCCGACGGTGTCGGGCTGCCGGGCGGGGAAGATGCCTTCCAAGATGGCGGCGCCCTTGGTGCACACGTGGTGGCGTGGACGGCGCGGGCTGAAGAGTAGGCGTCCGAGTTTCTCTGGGCCACATCCAGGGATCGCGCGGTGTCCGCTGCCTGTTTCAGGTCCAATCCCGTTTTTTCCAGCAGTCTTTGCCGGATGTAAGTGGAGCTGAGGCCTGTGATAAAGGCATCGTGAACAAGCTCGTCGGTGTACACTGCGGCTTTTACATCTCGGCACTTGCAGTCTTTGCCAAGCATTTTCAGGGTGCCTAGGAACTCCTCCACCGATTCCCCAGGTCGCTGTGCGCGAGTGGCGAGCAGATGCCTCGCATACACCTCATTCGTAGGCTGCTGGTAATGCGCCTTTAAGATGTCGCAGGCGGCCAGGTACGTGTCGGCGTCTTGGATGAGGGGGTAAACCCGGTGGCTTACCCAATTCCGCAGAATTCCGAGTTTCATACTCGCAGCGTCCGTAGCGTCTTTGACGGCTGCGGAATTGTCCAGGAAGAATTCCATACACATAAACCAGTGTCCGAAGCGTGCTGATGCGTCCGGAGCATGCTGATCCAAATCCAAACGTTCGGGTTTCAGGAGTTGATCCATTGTGTTGAAAAATAAGTTAATAAAATTGATGTGCCTCAATAATCCCGAGACTCGATGTTAGCGAAACAAAACAAGGCTTTTATTAACTTAGAAGATAACACGCAGTGGAGAGAGGTATCTTCCCTGGAGGTCTGCAGTACTGGCTGTGAGGCCAGACTGAGCTGGCTTACATAGAGGCCAGGTATGGGCGGAGCCCTACACACAACACATTCCATACATTCCAATACACAATACAATGGTGAGGAGAAACCTGAAACCAACCACAGTCACAGGCAACACAATGGTAAGGGGGAACCTGAAACCAACCACAGTCACAGGCAGTGATGAATGGAATATTTCATCACATTGAGTCCAGCGATTAACAGCGTAAGTACCCTTATAACAGCGTGATAATTGGTAACGATTGCCAATCAACCTCTCTTGCTGAGAAAGTGGACAATGAAAAGTGTGGCGTCTCATTCCTTCAGGATGTTGCAGATTTTAACGATGCCAATTTGAAAATGTAAACTTTTTCTCTTACTTTTCCTTTATTTCTTTTTTCTCTCTTAATCCAAGCTTTCATTCCCTCTCTTTCTCTTCCTCTTTCTGTGCCTGATTTGACTCTAATTCATCCTATTTCCTTCTCAGTCCTTCCTCTGTTTCTTTCTCAATCCTTAAATCTCCTTGGTTAAGGAGATAGACTGTCGGACTTTCTCCTACTACTGTTCGGACCTCAAGAATTACAAATAAGCGTAACAATGACAGATAGGTTTGTGATCAATAAAAGTCATCTTTATTCACACTAGTTTAAAAATTCAAGCTTACATAGAAGCACCCTCAGCAATTCATATGCCCACAGCTTAATAAGTCTGTACATAGAAGTACTCCCAGCAATTCATATGCTCTATGTCTGACCTTCATACATACATACACCCCTCCTCGGGTGATCAGTAGTAGGCTGCATAAGCCTGGCCATTTCAACAGCCCCCTTGTCCTTCAATTTTCCTCTTCTGTGTCTTTCCTTTATAGTGCCCTCCGGCATGGGCACCCTCGCATTTCTCCATCTGCCTCACTCTGATAGGTCAGTTTCACTCCCAACCTTCCCTGATTGGAGTTCCTTCTGCATGACACGTTCATGTTCCTGTGATGTGTGTGTGGGCGGGACTTCCTCTTCATCCGGTGTTTCTCTTTCCTGCCCATGTGGTCTTCCAAACAAAGGACCACCTGCTGACTTCCTCCATTTTGAATCCTCACAGACAAAGGAACACATGCTGACTTCCTCCATCTTGAGTCCGTCCGTTATCATCTCACAATTTGTTCGCAATTTCGATCTCCACACGGTAGCAGCGGTTTTATTACGTGTATAGCAGCTTGCAAGACTGTTGGTTCCATCGTTCACTGAGGTCCCAGGTGCCCCGTTGCCCTTGCTGCGCCATTATCAGCTCACGCTTCGAGCAACTGGCACGATTAAATTTTTTTGGAGGTGCAGGAAAAGCTCTATCCAGGGCTATGTGAGGCCTGAGGTGGTGTTCCCCTTCTCCCCTCCCCAACTGAGCCCCATCAGTCAAACCTTGTGCTTCCTCTCCAGCTCTGTTTTGTTCTCCTCCTGATCCCACTGTTGCTTCCAGTCGGGATGCAGATCTTCTCAGGCTGTGCACAGGGTGTGTGATAGCAGGACCACCACTTCCTATTGGTGGCTCTTCATCCTCCTATCTTCACCCCGAGAATGGTGGGCCTCCCTTCCCTTATCTCAGTCAATAGCACCTCCACAATTTTTTCGCTCACTCACTCACAGACACTGACATCCTCTCATTTAAGAAAAAAAGACACTCATCTATCAGGAAAGGATGAACAGGCTGGGTCTCTTTTCTCTTGAAAAGAGAAGGCTGAGGGGTGACATAACAGAGGTTTTTAAAATTATAAAAGGTTTCGATAGAGTAGACACAGAAAGAGAGAGTGTTTCCACTATTGGTGAAGAGCATAACTGGAGGCCATCAATGTAAGATTGAAGGGATAATTACTAGTCCTAGCCCCTTTAGGGCTACGCCGGATCAGGCGTATTTCTCAGACGTTCAATTTCAACTAAAGTTTGAGGTAGCCGAATCCTAAAGATGCTTAATTGGGTCTAAAGGTCCGGACTATCTCTCCCCAAAGGAAAGGAACAACCTGAAAATATTACCATCCTCCAGATAGCACTTTTAATAAGTTTAGCTAGACTGTAACGTTCCGGATATTATGAGGGTCTGGAAAACTCCCCCAGAATTCTGCAACTCCTCACCAAAGAGTGTACAGAGATTGAGTTTGTGAGTTTTTGATACAGAATTCTTATGTGAGACAATTCTAAAAATATATAGATTTATTAAAGAACCAACATGCAGTTTACAGTTGGTGAGTCAATTGCAACATTAACAGTTCCAAAAAGAGAAAACTTACAATCTTATTATCAGAGAACCTTACTTTCAAATCTTAACTTCACTATAGTTTTACAGTTCTTAAAGTTCTATTCGGGATATCCACCAAAATCAAATACCTTTGATCCCTGAGGTACAAAGAGTCAGAGACTTACAGAGCCACCTCGGAAGCCGAGAATCGCTTTGCCCGATTAAAACGAGTCTGTTATCCCATTTGAGAGTTCAATATTTATACCCTTTTCCAGTGGTATTTCCTTTAAGGTTTTCTATTGATATAAGCTAATTATCTCTAGTCATTTTTCTGCTGACTTCTGCAATTCTTACAGTCACCTCAGCTGGTAGCATTACAGAATTATGTCTCCTCTCTAGGTGTTCTAAGTTTACCATAAAAAACGATGCTTCTTTACGAGGTGTAAATTAGAACACCTTATCCAGGGTGAACCATTGTTTTGTTCCCAAAGGTCAGCCTGTCGGGAGCCTTTAACTTTCTGTTTCAATAAGGTTATTTATTCAGGGTCAACAACTATCTTATCTCAATAGCCAGAATGCTTTCATAACTATTTCATCGTTAGTTTTCTAGATTTCCAAACCTAGGTTGTCATGTTCTAATAAGGCCAGAATTCTTTCATAGAATGGTGTATTTTTCTGAATAGGTTATATGGCTTATTCCTTCACAAGATAGTCACCAAGAAATCCAATAGGGAATTCAGGAGAAACTTCTTTATCCAGAGAGTGGCGAGAATGTGGAACTCGCTACCACAGGGAGTGGTTGAAGCGAATAGTCTAGATGCATTTAAGGGGAGGCTAGACAAGCATATGAGGGAGAAGGGAATCGAGGGTTACGCTGATAGATTTAGATGAGGAAGGATGGGAGGAGGATCGAGTGGAGCATAAACGCCGGCATGGACTGGTTGGGCCAAATGGCCTGTTTCTGTGCCGTGTATCCCATGTAATCCGATGTAATGGTAAAGTTTACCTGAATAAAGCTTTTGAAATTTGTCCTCTAGATTTTCTTCAAATAATTCAGGGGGAAAAAATGATCAAATAGATTTTATTGGAGATTAAGAGAGAAGCAGTCTATCAGTTAAATCCTGTTGCTGGATCCTGGCGAACTGTGCACACACTGTACATGCTCACACTTCAGGATAATAGAAAACTGCTTTTTGGAAAAATACCTTGTTATTGTGAAATATGCAATTCTTGAATGTTTTTATTTAGTTTTTGGCAGAAGTTAAAGCCTTCAGTTGAATAGGTATAAAACACAGACAAAGAAACATTTCAGTTGCTACCTTTGGTCGTGTTATTGTGAAAGACATATTTTTTATTTTATTTATTTCTGCCCTTTCTTTGGACATCAGCAATGTCAGGTTCTGAGTAAAAAGAAAATGGCAGCTGAAAATATTTTCAAGTGGCATTTTGAATGATTCGATTGGTCCATCAACAAATGGTGAAATGTTGACATGTTTTTGTGGGGCTTTTTCCATCATAAATGTTGACATAAAAACATCATCAAAAAAACAATCGTGACAACCAGAAGTAAGGGTTGTGGGCAGGAGGTGCTTTTCAGTGAGATACAAATAGATATTGGGAGGCAGAATGATGTCAATGCACCTCACAATGTCAACACATCACCTTAAGACCGCTACCATTATTCCTGTGCCAAAGCAAACGGCTGTGACGTGTCTGAACGACTATCGACCTGTCGCACTCACACCCATCATAATGAAGTGTTTCTAGAGACTGGTCCTGGCTCACATCAAAGCCAGTGTTCCCGCCTCTCTTGACCAACACCAGTTTGCCTATCATACAAACAGATCAACGGAGGATGCAATCACAACTGCTCTACATTCTGCATTGAATCACTTAGACGGTAAAGAGACCTACATCAGAATGCTGTTCATAGACTACAGCTCAGCATTCAACACTATCATCCCCAACAAGCTGACCACCAAACTCCACACTCTTGGCCTGAACACTTCCCTTTGCAACTGGACCCTGGACTTCCTAACTAACAGACCCCAGTCTGTCAAATTAGGTAACCACACCTCCCCCCGCCTGACCCTGAACACGGGGGCCCCACAAGGTTGTGTGCTGAGCCCCCTCCTCTACTCCCTCTTCACCCACGACTGTGTGGCTATTCATGGTTCCAACACCATCATCAAGTTTGCGGATGATACCACGGTGGTAGGCCAGATCACCAACAACGATGAGTCAGCCTACAGGGAGGAGGTCCAGCATCTCATGAAGTGGTGCGCTGATAACAACCTGGCCCTTAACATCAAGAAAACCAAGGAAATCATTGTGGACTTCAGGAAGTCTAAAGGCAGAAGTCACACCCCCATCCACATCCATGGGGCTGTGGTGGAAAGGGTGGACAGCTTTAAGTTCCTCGGAGTCCACATCACGGAAGACCTCTCATAGAGTCATAGTCATAGAGTTTTACAGCACAGAAAGAGGCCCTTCGGCCCATCGTGTCTGCACCGCCCATCCATCCCTGTCCAGTCTAATCCCATTTTCCAGCATTTGGTCCATAGCCTTGTATGCAATGGCATTTCAAGTGCTCATCCAAATGCTTCTTGAATGTTGTGAGGGTTCCTGCCTCTACCACCCTTTCAGGGAGTGAGTTCCAGATTCCAACCACCCTCTGGGTGAAAAAGTTCCTCCTCAAATCCCCTCTAAATCTCCTGCCCCTTACCCTGAATCTATGCCCCCTTGTTATTGACCCCCCTACTAAGGGGAAAAGTTCCTCTTTATCTACCCTATCTATGCCCCTCATCATTTTGTACACCTCAATCAGGTCCCCCCTCAGCCTTCTTTGCTCCAAGGAAAACAACCCCAGCCTGTTTAGTCTTTCTTCATAGCTGAGGCGCTCCATCCCAGGTAACATCCTGGTGAATCTTCTCTGCACCCTCTCCAAGGCAATCACATCCTTCCTATAGTGAGGTGACCAGAACTGCACACAGTACTCCAGCTGTGGCCTCACCAGCGTTTTGTACAGCTCCATCATAACCTCCCTGCTCTTATATTCTATGCCTCGGCTAATGAAGGCAAGTATCCCATATGCCTTTTTAACCACCTTATCTACCTGTTCCGCTGCCTTCAGGGATCTATGTACATGTACACCAAGGTCCCTCTGACCCTCTGTACTTCCTAGGGTCCTACCACTCATTGTGTATTCCCTTGCCTTATTTGTCCGTCCAAAATGCATCACCTCGCACTTTTCAGGGTTAAATTCCATTTGCCACTTTTCCGCCCATCTGACCAACCCGTTTATATCGTCCTGTAGCCTGAGGCTTTCCTCCTCGCAATTTACCACCCCACCAATTTTCGTGTCATCTGCGAACTTACTGATCATACCTTTTACATTCTCATCCAAATCATTTATGTAGATCACAAACAACAAGGGACCCAGCACCGATCCCTGAGGTACCCCACTGGACACAGGCTTCCAGTCACAAAAGCAACCTTCGACCATCACCCTCTGCCTCCTGCCACTCAGACAATTTAGGATCCAACGCGCCAAGGCACACTGGATCCCATGGGCTCTTACCTTCTTGACCAGTCTCCTATGCGGGACTTTGTCAAAAGCTTTACTGAAGTCCATGTAAACCACACCCACAGCATTTCCCTCATCCACCCCCGTAGTCACCCCCTCGAAAAATTCAATCAGATTTGTCAGACATGATTTACCCTTGACAAAGCCATGCTGACTATCCCCGATTAATCCTTGCCTCTCCAAGTGGAGACTAATTTTGTCCCTCAGAATTTTTTCCAATAATTTCTCTACCACAGATGTTAGGCTCACTGGCCTGTAATTCCCTGTTTTATCCCTGCTACCCTTCTTGAATAATGGTACTACATTAGCTGTTCTCCAGTCCTCTGGTACATCCCCTGTGGCCAGAGAGGTTCTGAAAATTTGTGTCAGAGCCCCTGCAATCTCCTCCTTTGCCTCCCACAGCAGCCTGGGATACATCTTGTCCGGGCCTGGGGATTTATCCACTTTTTGGCCTGCTAAAACCGCTAGCACCTCCACCCTCTCGATGCTAATATGTTCAAGTATGTCACAGTCCCCTTGCCCGATTTCTATGTCTGCATCGTCTCTCTCCATAGTGATCACAGATGCAAAAGATTCATTTAAAACCCCGCCTACATCATCTGGCTCTACACACAGATTGCCACTTTGGTCCCTAATGGGCCCTACCCTTTCCCTGGTTATCCTCTTGCCCTTAATATACTTATAAAACATCTTAGGATTTTCCTTTATTTTGCTCGCCAGTGTTATTTCATGGCCCCTCCTCTCCCTCCTAATTTCTTTTTTAAGTATGCCCCTGCACTTTTTATACTCCTCTAGGGCTTCTTCCGTCTTTAGTCTTTTGTAACTGCCAAAAGCCCCCCTTTTATTTCTAATGCATTTTTGTATATCCCTTGTCATCCAAGGTTCCCTTTGCTTGTTGGTTCCCCCTTGACCTTTACAGGAACATGTTGGCGTTGTACTCTCTCTATTTCCCTTCTGAAAGTCTCCCACTGTTTTGATGTGGATTTTCCTATAAGTAGCTGCTCCCAGTCCACTTTGGCCAGATCCTGCCTTATCATATTAAAATCGGCCTTCCCCCAATTTAGAACCCTTATTTCCAGGCCGTCTTTGTCTTTTTCCATGACCACCTTAAATCTCACCGAATTATGGTCACTGTCGCCAAAATGCTCTCCTACTGACACTTCCACCACTTGCCCGGCTACATTCCCCAGAATTAGGTCCAGTATCGCCCCCTCTCTTGTAGGACTTTCTACATGTTGGCTCAAAAAGCTCTCCTGGATGCACTTTAAGAATTCTGCACCCTCTAAACCTTTCACACTCTGACTATCCCAATTAATATTGGGGAAGTTGAAATCCCCCACTATTATTACCCTATTATTTTCGCACTTTTATGAGATTTGCCTACGTATCTGTTCCTCTATCTCCCCCTGACTGTTTGGGGGCCTATAGTACACTCCCAGCAAAGTGCTTGCCCCCTTTTTGTTTTTAATTTCTACCCATATGGCCTCATTAGAGGAACCCGCTAATATATCATCCCTCCTTACAGCAGTAATTGATTCCTTAATTAATATTGCAACACCCCCTCCCCTTTTACACCCCCTCTGTCTCGCCTGAAGATTCTATACCCCGGAATATTGAGCTGCCAGTCCTGACCCTCCCTCAACCATGTCTCCTGGTCCCTCCTCTTTGGTGAAGAAGGCCCAGCGGCACCTATATTTCCTAAGGAGGCTGAAGGGAGGTAACCTGTCACCCCTGATCCTCTCTAACTTTTACCGCTGCACAATAGAGAGCATCCTGACGAACTGTATCACAGTGTGGTATGGCAGCTGTAGCTCCTATGACCGGAAAGCCCTGCAGCGGGTAGTCAAAACTGCCCAACGCATTACCGGCACCCGGCTACCGACCATAGTGCACATATACCAGAAACGCTGTTTACGGAGGTCACTGACCATCACCAAAGACCCTACCCACCCCAGCCACAGTTTGTTCACCCCCCTGCCATCTGGGAGACGCTACAGATGCATTCGCACCCGAACGACCAGATTTAGGAACAGCTTCTTTCCCAAGGCTGTCATCCTACTGAACTCTACAAATAAACTCTAAAGCCTGCACATCATTATGTTTATGTTTATGTATTACAAGCCAAATGAATCACAGAATCACAGAAACCCCACAGTGCAGATAGAGGCCATTTCGGCCCATCGAGCCTGCACCGACACATATCCCACCCTATCCCCGTAACCCCATGTATTTAATCCCCCTAACACTAAGGGTCAATTTATCATAGCCAATCAACCTAACCCGCACATCTTTGGACTGTGGGAGGAAACCGGAGCACCCGGAGAAAACCCACGCAAACACGGGGAGAATGTGCAAACTCCACACAGACAGTCGCCCGAGGCCGGACTCGAACCCGGGTCCCTGGCGCTGTGAGGCAACAGTGCTAACCACTATGCCACCGTGCTGCCCTTGTTGAATGTTTAAATGTCTTAAATGTTGAATGTTTAAATGTCTTAATCAAAATGTACACTCTCGGGAGCCGCAAGCCTACATTTCGTTGTACTGCACTTGTGCACTAACAATGACAATAAAGTTGATTATTATTATTATTATTATTATTAAAAAGGGATCAGTTTAATCCTAAGTATATTCAACCTGACATGCTCTCCTTGTATACTGGCTTTAAACAGTTCAGTCCCGATAGAAATGCTTCAATATTTTAAGGGCCGGATGCCCAGCCTCAGTTCTGTCATTTATTTACAAAGGGGTGATTTCTTTCCCTTAAAAAGTTGCAGTTTTCAAATCATGCCTTTCATAAAGTAAAAAATACAGGAGAAGTGGGCACCGCAATTCCACTAATTCCGTCAATTCTTCCTGATATTCTGTTCCATTCACAGCTTCGGTCTTGAATATCCAGACTGGAATGAACGTGACCTGCATCAACTGAGCAAGGTAAGAGGTTGCCTGCTTTTTAACATTGATGCTTAATCAGTTTTATCTAGACAGCGCAGAAAATGAGTTTTATCTGCACCACAGAATCATGCAATCATCTCTATCTGCCTAGGTCTAGGGGGAATTTTTCGCAAAAGGAATGAAAAACCGGCAACAGCCATCAGATAAAGAAAGGACAAAGGCATTTTCTACATCCGTCCCAACACAACAGACGAAAGGAAAGAAACATTTTTTTATTATTCGTTTATGAGATGTGGGCGTCGCTGGCGAGGCCAGCATTTATTGCCCATCCCTAGTTGCCCTCGAGAAGGTGGTGGTGAGCCGCCGCCTTGAACCGCTGCAGTCCGTGTGGTGAAGGTGCTCCCACAGTGCTGTTAGGGAGGGAGTTCCTGGATTTTGACCCAGCGACGATGAAGAAACGGCCGATATACTTCCAAGTCAGGATGGTGTGTGGCTTGGAGAGGAACTTGGAGGTGGTGGTGTTCCCGTGCGCCTGCTGCCCTTGTCCTTCTAGGTGGAAGAGGTCGCGGGCTTGGGAGGTGCTGTCGAAGCGGAAACATAGAAAAGAAAGAAAGAGAGAGAGAAAGAAAGAAAAACTTCCATTTCATGACCTCAGGATGTCCCAAAGCGTTTTCCAGCCAATGAAGTACTTTTTAGAGTGTAGTCACTGTTGTAATGTAGGGAATGAGATATATTGTGGTGCATTGCAGTAAGTATCATTAAAGCACAACATTATGTTTGGCAGAAGGGGCATTAGAGAGATTTGCAAGGCATATTGAATCCCAACATTTTTAAGTCTGCGCCAATGTATAAACAATCACAAAGCAATTAAATTAGGCTCACAATTTTAATCTATCCAGAGAGCAGTAATTCTAAGATTACAAAGAATAATTGCTGCTCTTCCAGTTAAGGATTCGACACTGATTGGTGAGGATGTGTGTCGTTCTGGGCAGATTACTACACCAGTATTTGTTATGGCATAAGAGCTAACACAAACCTTGGATCAGGTTGATTTATGTTCATCTGATGTAGTCAGGCTTTGGGTTTATTGTAGTTCGGATTTTCCAGCATTGTTATTGAAAAACGATTATACACGTTTACTCTTGACTGGTCGATTTTAACTCCAGGCGGGTGTGGATAGCAATCCCGCGCGGGAGTCTTAGTCGGAGGCCAGGCAGAATTTAACCGCAGAGTCTTATTGGAATGCCGCTGGTCAGCTGCTCACCTGTTTGGAGTCCTTCTCTTTGCCCCACAAGGATACCTTGGGCCTTCCCTGCCCCGGGATTCCCTCCCCCCCCATCCGATCGTGGACTTGCCCAACCCTCCCACCCAAATCATTACTTACCTTGCTGGTGTAAGCTGTGTCTCAGTGAGTGAATAGTGTCTATAGTTTATACAGTCAGCGGTGGCTCAGCGGGCAGCCCTCCAGCCTCTGAGTCAGAAGGTTGTGGGTTCATAGTCCCCACTCCTGAGACTTGAGCACAAAAATCTAGGCTGGCACTCCCAGTGCGGTCTTTTGGATGAGACGTTGAATCGAGACTCTGCCTCCCCCTTGCAGGCCAGCGTAAAAGATCCCAGGGCCACTATTCGAAGAATGTCTCCCCGAAGTTCACCCCAATATTCATCGCTCAACCACGATTATCTGTTCCTAATCACATTGTTGTTTGTGGGAGCTTGCTGTGCGCAAATTGGCTGCCGCGTTTCCTACATTACAACCGTGACTGCACTTCAAAAAGTACTTCATCGGCTGTAAAGCGCTTCAGGACACCCTCAGGTCGTGAAAGGCGCTACAGAAATGCAAGTTCTTTCTTTCTTTTTTAAGGTGCCGGATTGTTTTGGGTAATTTAAACGTCGTGAACTTTTGACTGTTCGGCTAATGGAAAACCCAGCCTGTCAGTTCACGACAACCAACAGGTTGGTCTTCTGTGAGGAAAAACATCAGTAAACGGACATAGAGCAGAAAAAACAGTCTCGGCTTTGGACGCTGCAACAAAAACATGCCGGAGGAGGCTCCTACGATGGTAGTTGGAAACCATAAGACGAAGCCTCAAAACTGGATAAAAAGGAGAACAAACAGTGCTATCAGCAGGAGAAGCAGCACGAAGAAGAGAAGGAAGACTCGCTTCAGTAAGACACGCCCGGGCTCCCCCTCCAGAACAGTGGCCTGGTCAATCTGCGTTCTGAATCGTATGCCACAGTTGAGTGTATTGTTTCCAGCTGTTGCTTATTGTTGTTTGCCTATCGAATAAAGTGCTTAGTAATCTTAATACCAGTTTCAGTGGCTGTTAAAATCTCCCGGGCCTCATGCCCGTAAGGTTCACCGCCTGCTTCAGCCCCCACATCTCCCCCGCCCCCCCGAATCACGCCCTGAGTTAAAATTGGCCCTATAGATACTGAATCCATATGGATTTTTAAAAATTCGATCCTGAGATGTGGGCGTCGCTGGCAAGGCCAGCATTTATTGCCCATCCCTAATTGCCCTTGAGCAGGTGGTGGTGAGCCGCCTTCTTGAACTGCTGCAGTCCGTGTGGTGAAGGTGCTCCCACAGTGCTGTTAGGTAGGGTGTTCCAGGATTTTGACCCAGCGACAATGAAGGATCGGCCGATATACTTCCAAGTCAGGATGGTGTGTGACTGGGAGGGGAACTTGAAGGTGGTGGTGTTCTTATGCGCCTGCTGCCCTTGCCCTAGGTGGAAGAGGTCACGGGTTTGAGAGGTGCTGTCGAAGAAGCCTTGGCGAGTTGCTGCAGTGCATCTTGTAGATGGTACACACTACAGCCATGGTGTGCCAGTGGTGGAGGGAGTGAATGTTAAAGGTGGTGGATGGGGTGCGTTGCTTTGTCCTGGCTGGTGTTGAGCTTCTTGAGTGTTGTTGGAGCTGCACTCATCCAGGCAAGTGGGGAGTATTCCATCACACTCCTGACTTGTACCTTGTAGATCGTGGAAAGGCTTTGGGGAGTCAGGAGGTGAGTCACTCGCCACAGTATTTATGTGGCTGGTCCAGTTAAGTTTTTGGTCAATGGTGACCTCCAGGATGTTGATGATGGGGGATTCGGCGAAGGTGATGCCGTTAAATGTCAAGGGGCGATGGTTAGACTCTCGCTTGCTGGAAATAGTTATTGCCTGGCAATTGTATGGCGCAAATGTTACCTTGTAGCGGTACCACTGAGTGTCCCTTACTTATTATACATAATTCCCTTTAACTTAATGATGTATATATATATATAGTTTACCTGTACGGGGCGTTGCCCCTTTAAGAACGCGACCTAACGCAATGACGTCACGTCGCGCATCACGTGACTCACCTAAACGCGAGCCGGCCCAGCTCGGCCTCCCGCTCCCGCGACAATCGCCAGCCTAGCTCGGCCTCCCGCTCCTGCGGCAATCGCCGGCTCAGCTTGGCCTCCCGCTCCCGCGACTTCGGCCGCAACGGCCGGCTGCAGTGCTGGGTGCCGGGAGAACATGATGACATCATCGCGCCATTCACGTGACTGCCCAAGCGCAGGAAAACGCGATGACATCATCACGCAATCCACGGGACTGCCGAGTCAGTCCTCGTGGTGTCCCCACTGGGGAAAGACCTGTTCCACGACTCTCCTGCATCGTTCCACGTTGTTTGCTGTATTTCATCTTATCCAACATTAAAATCCTGTTTGTTGTTCTTCCGAGTCAAGCTCCATTATTTGTTAGGAATACACCTATTCCTGCATTGTTGACCCAACGACGTGAGGACGGGAATTCATCAAAACCTCCATTGGTGACCCCGTCTCCGTGAACGTTTTTCACGGACGATGCGCACAGCCTGAACCCCGTCTCTGTGAACAGTTTCACAGAAGCAGAGCCCGACGAACAACAACCGACGAACAACAACCGACGAACACCAATTCCTACATTGGCGACCCTGCCTTTGTGAACGTATTCGCAAAGGAAGCGCAGCCTGGAGGTGATCCCGTTTTCCACGAACGTAACGCAGCTGGACCCCGATTTTTGTGAACGATTTTCACAAAAGAAGCACGCCATGGAAGCATCAGCTGTTTCGCTGTCGCTACCGCAATTCAGGGAGCAGCAACCGCCCTCGTGCTTTCTTCAGGTAGAAGCCCCATTCGCCGAGAACATCGATGCGTCGCAGACCAACGAGGTCTCTGTATTCGTCAGCTCTACCGCCTTACGGATCGTCTGCCTCCACGACATCTCCCAACGCAACAGCAAGTATACATCCCTCCAAGCGCGGGTTCCGCAGGTTTTCGGGCCCACAAGATTGGAGCACGCCCCCGCGGAGATGCCATGAGGACTCGCTCCTCACGAACCATGAGGACGCACTCCTCGCGAACCACGAGGACCCGTCCCTCACGAACCACGAGGACGCACTCCACGTGACGCACGAGGACCCATCCCTTGCGAACTACGAGGACCCATCCCTCACGAATCACGAGGACGCACTCCTCGCAACCCACAAGGACCCATCCCTCGTGAAACACGAGGACCCTTCCCTCGCAAACCACGAGGACCAATCCCTCGTGACACACGAAGACTCATTCCCCGCCGACGACGCACCAGCCCGTCAGCCTGCTGGTTGTGTTTTCTACCACACTTTTCAGCGCAAAAGCGAAGCGTTGCCGCCCTCCCGGCAGTTTTCCCTCTCAATCAACAATAACTAGAAACGTTGCCACCCTCCCGGCAGTTTTTCCCCTAAACAAACAACTGGAAGCGTTGCCGCCCTCTCTACAGTGTTCCCCTCAACAAACGCAAACATCTACTGATGCTGCAAACATCGAGGACGGGTCCAACGGGCATCCCGCGGCCGCGATCGGCCATGCGAAAGTTGCGGTCATCACCGATCACTGATCAACACAGCAATGGTTCACTCTCTTTTGTGTTACCATCGTAGCACTATAGCATGCACCGTTCCGTGCGTTCCAGACTGCCGAAGAGTTCGCTCACCTGTCGGCGAGTTCACCGACCTCGCCCGCCAAGTCCTCCTGGATCGCCCGTTCAGCGTTCCTGCAGATTTCGTCAGACTGGGGACTTTTTCCAACATCAACGGAGCCATGGTCTGCGTCTGCCCAACCTGCCAGTTACTATGATGTGGCCAGCTGTTTCGCCCCGGCGCCCGCTTCGAACCACGGGCTGCAGAGGTCACACGTCTCCACAGTCCTTCTCATGGCTGAATACGTTTTATTCGCCATGACGCCACAGTCCTTCGCACGGCTGGATACGTATTATTCGCCACGACGCACGCAAGGATCCGCTCACGACCAGCACCTTTCGACCTCGCCCGCCAAGTCCAGACAGCACGACCGCCGAGACCTTTGGACATCCATCGTCGTTACGGCAGGCACGATTGCCCACCGGACCGCCAGCCACTCAGCAGTCTCCGTCTCGAGACTGCAGGAGTCGTTCGGACAGGCTCGTCAGACCACCTCATCTTTTGTCGTTCATTAAAGCGAATTCTGGGGGGGCGCATGTAGCGGTACCACCGAGTGTCCCTTACTTATTATACATAATTCCCTTTAACTTAACGATGTATATATATAGTTTACCTGTACGGGGCGTTGCCCCTTTAAGAACGCGACCTAACGCAATGACGTCACGTCACGCATCACGTGACTCACCCAAACGCGGGCTAACGCGATGACGTCACGTCGCGCATCACGTGACTCACCTAAACGCGAGCCGGCCCAGCTCGGCCTCCCGCTCCCACGACAATCGCCGGCCTAGCTCGGCCTCCCGCTCCTGCGGCAATCGCCGGCTCAGCTCGGCCTCCCGCTCCCGCGACTTCGGCCGCAACGGCCGGCTGCAGTGCCGGGTGCTGGGAGAACGTGATGACGTCATCGCGCCATTCACGTGACTGCCCAAGCGCGGGAAAACGCGATGACATCATCACGCAATCCACGGGACTGCCGAGTCAGTCCTCGTGGTGTCCCCACTGGGGAAAGACCTGTTCCACGACTCTCCTGCATCGTTCCACATTGTTTGCTGTATTTCATCTTATCCAACATTAAAATCCTGTTTGTTGTTCTTCCGAGTCAAGCTCCATTATTTGTTAGGAATACGCCTATTCCTACAACCTGCCACTTATCAGTCCAAGCCCGAATGTCATCCAGGTCTTGGTGCATGCGGGCATGGACTGCTTCATTATCTGAGGAGTTGCGAATGGAACTGAACACTGTGCAATCATCAACGAACAGCCCCACTTCTGACCTTATGGTGGAAGGAAAGTCATTGATGAAGCAGCTGAAGATGGTTGGGCCTAGGACACTGCCCTGAGGAACTCCTGCAGCGATGTCCTGGGGCTGAGATGATTGAGATCCAACAACCACACCCATCATCCTTTTTGCTAGGTATCACTTCAGCCAGTGGAGAGTTTCCTCCCTGATTCCCATTGACTTCAATTTTACTCGGGCTATTTGATGCCACACTCAGTCAAATGCTGCTTTGCTATCAAGGGCAGTCACTCTCATCTCACCTCTGGAATTCAGCTCTTTTTTCCATGTTTGGACCAAGGCTGTAATGAAGTCTGGAGCCGAGTGGTCCTTGCGGAACCCAAACTGAGTGGGTTATTGGTGAGTAAGTGCTGCTTGATAGCCCTGTCGACGACACCTCCCATCACTTTGCTGATGATTGAGAGTAGACTGATGGGGTCGTAATTGGCCGAATTGGATTTGTCCTGCTTTTTGTGGACAGGACATACCTGGGCAGTTTTCCACATTGTCGGATGGATGCCAGTGTTGTAGCTGTACTGGAACAGCTTGGCTCGAGGCACGGCTAGTTCTGGAGCGCAAGTTTTCAGCACGATAGCCGGGGTGTTGTCGGGGCCCATAGCCTTTGCTGTATCCAATGCGCTCAGCCAGTTCTTGATATCATGTGGAGTGAATCGAATTGGCTGAAGGTTGGCTTCTGTGATGGTGGGGACCTCAGGAGGAGGCTGATATTGATCATCCACTCTGCATTTCTGGCTGAAGCAGGTTGCAAACGCTTCAGCCTTGTCTTTTGCACTCGCGTGCTGGGCTCCACCATCATTGAGGATGGGGATGTTGATGGAGCCTCCTCCTCCCGTTAGTTGTTCAATGGTCCACCACCATTCACGACTGGATGTGGCAGGACTGCAGAGCTTTGATCTGATCCGTTGATTGTGGGATCGCTTAGCCCTGTCTATAGCATGCTGCTTCTGCTGTTTAGCATGCATGTAGGCCTGTCTTGCAGCTTCCCCAGGTTGACACCTCATTTTTAGGTATGCCTGGTGATGCTCCTGGCATGCTCTTCTGCACATCTCATTGAACCAGGGTTGGTCCCCTGGCTTGATGGTAATGGTAGAGTGAGGGATATGCTGGGCCATGAGGTTACAGATTATGGTGAAATACAATTCTGCTGCTGCTGATGGCCCACAGGGCCTCAAGGATGCCCAGTTTTGTGCTGCTAGATCTGTTCTGAACCTATCCCATTTTGCACGGTGGTAGTGCCACACAACACGATGGAGGGTGTCTTCAGTGTGAAGACGGGACTTCATCTCCACAAGGACTGTGCGGTGGTCACTGCTACCATATACTGTCATAGACAGAAGCATCTGCAACAGGTAGATTGGTGAGGACGAGGTCAAGTAGGTTTTTTCCTCGTGTTGGTTCTCTCACCACCTGCCACAGGCCCAGACTGGCAGCTATGTCTTTAAGGACTCGGCCAGCTTGGTCAGTAGTGGTGCTACCGAGCCACTCTTGGTGATGGACATTGAAGTCCCCCACCCAGAGTACATTCTGTGCCCTTGCTGCTCTCAGTGCCTCTTCCAAGTGGTATTCAACATGGAGCAGTACTGATTCATCAGCTGAGGGAGGGCGGTAGGTGGTAATCAGCAGGAGGTTTCATTGCCCATTCTTGACCTGAAGCCATGAGTTTTCATGGGGTCCAGAGCCAATGTTGAGAACTCCCAGGGCCACTCCCCCCCCCCCCCCTCGCCGACTGTATACCACTACGCCGCCATCCCTGGTGGTTCTGTCCTGCTGGCGGGACAGGCCATACCCAGGGATGGTGATGGAGGATTCTGGGACGTTGGTTGAAAGATATGATTCTGTGAGTATGACTATGTCAGGCTGTTGCTTGACTAGTCGGCGGGACAGCTCTCCCAATTTTGGTACAAGTCCCCAGATGTTGCCGAGGAGGACTTTGCAGGGTCGACTGGGCTGGGTGGGCCTTTGCCGTGTCCGAAGCCGGTGCCGCGGTCAATGCTGGGTGGTCCACCTGGTTTTGTTCTTATTATTGGTTCTCGTAGCAGTTTGTTACAACTGAATGGCTTGCTAGGCCATTTCAGCGGGCAACCACATTGCTGTGGGTCTGGAGTCACATATAGGCCAGACCGGGTAAGGACAGCAGATTTCCTTCCCTAAAGGACATTAGTGAACCAGATGGGTTTTTACGACAATCCGATAGTTTCATGGCCACTGATGTAAGAAAACTGCTAGGCACCTGATCTGAGTATTAAACAAGGCTTTAATCAACTGTTTTTCAACATGGAGATCTAGTTGTGTCCTTCACTAGTTCCTGTTAAAGAATGTCCTGAGCAAGCTGGGCCCATGCCCGAGTATTTACACTCTCCCTGGACAGCGCCACCAGCAGGCCGCCCAGTATCATTTCATAAGTCATTTCCACATGAATGACAAGATTCATGTCAGTCACCATTACTGATATTAGCTTTTGATTCCAGATTTATTTAATGAATGAGATAAAGGAAGGGATTGGTCACACTATTAGGGGTGTACTACACACCACCAAACAGTGGAAAGAAAGTGGATGGAGAAATATGTAGGCAAATCTCTGAAACAAGAAAAAAAACTCGAAAATAATAATGGGGGATTTCAACTACGGCCACAGCCACCCTCCAAAAAAATTAACTGGCAAGGAGTGGGAGTGAAATGGGAGACGGGGATGGAGGTTTTACAGATTGCACAAGAGTCCTTTCTGACCGAATGTGGAAAATGAACTGGAACAGGTAAGAAAAGTGAGCATGGGAGAATGTGGAGGGAGTCGTGATCACAATATAATAACGGGTAAGTCAACTGCAGGAATGAGGATGGAGCTAAGGAAGATAAACTGGAGAAAGATATTAAGAAAGATAGTACAAGGGTGGGAATATTTAAAGGAGAGAGCATTGGAGTTCAGGAGAAACATATTCCATGAAAAAATAAGGACAAACTAGCCATGAATGAGACGCCATGGATAAATAAAGAGGTGAGGTTAACATTTAATAGAACCCAAATGTTATAACTCTCATCATCATCAAGAAACTACTCATGAAATAATGCTGGACGGCCAGCTGGTGGCGCCGTCCAAGGAGAAGGAGTATAAATACTCAGGCGTGGGCCCAGCTTGCCCAGGGGCATTTTGTAAGACAGGAACTAGTGAAGTACAACTAGACCTCCATGTTCTGAAACAAGTTGATTAAAGCCTTGCTTTATACTCAAACCAAGTGTGTAGTGAGTTTTATTGCGTCACCAAATGTTTCTTTATTTTCTTTCTTTTAAAAGTACTCCTGGATGTGTTTAAGAGTGGTAACCTGGCGCAGCTTTATTGATACAGAAAATGGGTTCATCACCAAAAATAAGCATTTCCAATCAGAGTGCCCAGTCCACCACCTGTGACTGACTTGATTTAAAAAATCACTGAAAATAACTTAAAAAAACTATACTGAACCATTTAATAGTTTCTTTGGTGTACACTAGTCAGTTTCTTAGTAAATTAAATACTTTTTGATGTGAATAAAACTTTTAAAACATGCCGACTGGAGCCTGTGCGCCGCGGAAAGTGAGCGCGGTTTGAAGAGCCTTCCCGAACCAGCGCTATCGGCGGAATCTCGCAATGTCCACCTGGGGGTGTGGCTGATTTTGTGGGCGGGGCCTGATCCGAATGAATTGAATCTTAAATCAGCGTAAAAGATCGCGGCAAACACGAGCGCTAGCGGGTTTGGGCGTAAACCACTTACGTTTAAAATTCCCCGCTCTTTTGCGCTGGTTCGGCCGATTCCGCCCAGATCGCGCTGATATAACAGGCGGAAACTCAGCCCCAAGAATCTTTGCTAAAAGATGGGAAAACAAAAAACATCTAGAGACGGTAAATGCAATTAAAAAAATAGCATTGAGTTCTAAAAGGAAGGTCATGGCTCACGAACCTTATTACATTTTTTGAAGAAGAGCAGATATGGATAATGCAGTGGATGTGGTACACATGGACTTTCAAAAGGCCTTCGATAAAGGTTTCACACAAGAGACTCATGACAAAAGGTCAGGGCAGGTGGGGTCAAGGGTCAGGTAGCTGAATGGATTGAAAGGTGGCTGCAAGAACAGGAAACAGAGGGTAGGAATTAAGGGAAGTCTCTCGGGCTGGCAGAAAGTGGGAAGTGGTGTCCCACCGGGATCCGTGCTGGAACCACTGTTGTTCACCATACACGTCAATTATTTGGACTCAGAAATTAGATGCATGACGTTGAAACTTGCAGATGATAACCAAATTGAGGGGTGTAGCTAATAGTATGGGAGGACCGCACCAAAATACCACAGGGGATACGGTAGCATAGTGGTTATGTTACTGGACTAGTAACCCAGAGGCCCGGAGTAATGATCCGGAGACGTGACCTGTCCTCTGTGAAATGGGCGAGTGAGACCCTCAGTTTGTACCAAACCGCTGCGACAAAGTCAGCGCCGTGGGAGCACCTTCACCACACGGACTGCAGCGCTTCAAGAAGGCGGCTCACTACCACCTTCTCCAGGGCGAGAAGGTACTGGGGTTCATTTCTAGCGGAAAAGGATTCCAAAGCAGGGATGTAATTTTAAATTTATGTAGAACCTTGGTTAAATCACACTTGGAGTGTCATAAAATCCTAGAATCATAGAATGGTTACAGCACAGAAGGAGGTCATTCGGCCCGTCGAGCCCGTGCCACCTCTCTGAAAGAGCACTTCAGCTAGCCCCACTCCCCCGCCCTTTCCCCGTAGCCCTGCAAATTTTTTTCCTTCAGGTACTTATCCAATTCCCTTTTGAAAGCCACGATTGAGTCTGCCTCCACCATCCTTTCAGGCAGTGCATTCCAGATCCTAACTACTTGCTGGATAATAAAGTTTCTCCTCATGCCGCCTTTGGTTCTTTTGCCAATCACCTTAAATCTGTGTCCTCTGGTTCTCGGCCTTCCCGCCAATGGGAAGAGTTTCTCTCTATCTACTCTGTCGAGACCCCTCATGATTTTGAACACCTCTATCAAATCTCCTCTCAACCTTCTCTGCTCTAAAGGAGAACAGCCCCAATTTCTCCAGTCTATCCACGTAACTGATGTCCCTCATCCCTGGAACCATTCTCGTAAATCTTTTCTGCACCCTCTCTTAGGCCTGTGTACAATTCTAGCCTGTATACTACAAAAAGGATATTGAAACGCCGGAGAAAGTGTTTCTCCTGGAGCTGACTTGTACCTTTTACGGTTATAACTAATTTGAAGGAGCCCTCCTATCTCTCTTTAAAAATTCAGATGAATTATCTATATAGGTTAGATTTGTATGACTATTCCAACGCACTCCTGGCCCGCCTCCCACTGCTGCCTGTGTCCTAACAATATATATTAATGATCTAGATGAGGGAACTAGATGTAATATCTCCAAGTTTGCCGACGACACAAAGCTGGGTGGGCGTGTGTGCTGCGAGGAGGATGCCGAGAAACTCCAGTATGATTTGGACAGGTTGGGTGATTGGGCAGATGCATGGCAGATGCAGTATAATGTGGATAAATGCGAGGTTATCCACTTTGGTGGCAAAAACAGGAAGGCAGATTATTATCTGAACAGCAATAGATTGGGAGAAGGGGAAGTGCAATGAGACCTGGGTGTCCTTGTGCACCAGTCGCTGAAGGTAAACATGCAGGTGCAGCAGGCGGATAAGAAGGCAAATGGTATGTTGGCCTGATACGCTTATCAATTACTTCATAAAAGGTGATGAGTCGAAGAAGAGATGATGAGTCGAAAGAAGAGATGAATAAGGCTTTTATTAGCTAAGAAGAGACCATGCTTCTTCGTGAGTGACTGAACAAGTCTGAACGAAACCCACACAGTGGTGGGTGGAGTCAGCTGAGGCATGCCTCCATACACAGCGCCACCCAGAGGTGGCAATATACAATACAGTGGTTTACCACATTCACCCCTTGTTTAATGTGAAGTCCGGCGGGGTGAAGGGTACTACAAGTTAAGTCTATCAGGAGGCCTTGTCTGACGTCCTGATCGTCGTGGTGGCGGCGGTGGTGTTGCAGCATCCGACGTCGGGTCTGGTGTCTGGGTGGTTGGCGAAGATTCCTGGGGCTTTGGCATGCCGTCTGCAGGGGTTGGGTTGGGAGGGGTGGTGGGGGATAACAGTGGTAAGGGGGATAACGGTGGTAAGGGGGATAACGGTGGTAATTCAGGGGTACCCGAGGGTGCGAGATCTCGTATGGAGACCGTGTCCTCCCGCCCGTCTGGGTATGTCACCCAGGCATACTGGGGGTTGGCGTGTAGGAGGTGCACCCGCTCGACCAGGGGGTCCGTTTTATGCGTCCTCACGTGCCTCCGCAGTAGGACGGGCCCAGGAGAAGTCAACCATGCCGGTAGCGAGGTTCCCGATGTAGACTTCCGGGGGAAAACGAACATTTTCTCATGAGGGGTCGCATTAGTGGCAGTACAAAGCAGTGACCGAATGGAGTGAAGCGCTGCAGGGAGGACCTCCTGCCAGCGGGAGGTCGGAAGGCCCTTAGATTTTAGTGCTAAGAGGACTGCCTTCCAAACCGTCGCGTTCTCCCTTTCCACCTGGCCGTTCCCCCGGGGGTTGTAACTGGTGGTCCTGCTCGTGGCGATACCTCTTGTTAGCAGGTACTGCCGAAGTTCGTCGCTCATGAACGATGAGCCCCTGTCGCTATGTATATAGCTGGGGAACCCGAACAGAGCGAAGATGTCATTCAGACACTTGATGACCGTGGTACTGGTCATGTCTGGGCAAGGGATGGCAAAGGGGAAACGGGAGTACTCATCAACTATGTTGAGGAAGTACACATTGCGGTCAGCGGAGGGGAGGGGCCCTTTAAAATCAACGCTCAGGCGTTCGTAGACTTAACTTGTAGTACCCTTCACCCCGCCGGACTTCACATTAAACAAGGGGTGAATGTGGTAAACCACTGTATTGTATATTGCCACCTCTGGGTGGCGCTGTGTATGGAGGCATGCCTCAGCTGACTCCACCCACCACTGTGTGGGTTTCGTTCAGACTTGTTCAGTCACTCACGAAGAAGCATGGTCTCTTCTTAGCTAATAAAATTGATACGCTTATCAATTACTTCATAAAAGGTGATGAGTCGAAGAAGAGATGATGAGTCGAAAGAAGAGATGAATAAGGCTTTTATTAGCTAAGAAGAGACCATGCTTCTTCGTGAGTGACTGAACAAGTCTGAACGAAACCCACACAGTGGTGGGTGGAGTCAGCTGAGGCATGCCTCCATACACAGCGCCACCCAGAGGTGGCAATATACAATACAGTGGTTTACCACATGGCCTTCGTAGCGAGAGGGTTCGAGTACAAGAACAAGGATGTCTTGCTGCAGTTGTACAGGGTCTTGGTGAGACCACACCTTGAGTATTGTGTACAGTTTTGGTCGCCTTATCTGAGGAAGGATTTTCTTGCCATGGAGGGAGTGCAGCGAAGATTCACCAGACTGATACCTGGGATGGCAGGAATGACGTATGAGGAGAGATTGGGTCGATTAGGCTTATATTCGCTAGAGTTTAGAAGAATGAGAGAGGATCTCATTGAAACTTATAAAATTCTAACAGGGCTAGACAGACTAGATGCAGGAGGGATGTTCCCAATGGTCGGGGAGTCCAGAACCAGGGGTCACAGTCTAAGGATAAGGGGTAAGCCATTTAGGACAGAGATGAGGAGGAATTTCTTCACCCAGATAGTGGTGAACCTGTGGAATTCTCTACCACAGAAGGCAGTTGAGGCCAATTCATTAAATATATTCAAGAAGGAGTTAGATATATTTCTTAAGGCTAAAGGGATCAAGGGATATGGGGAGAAGGCAGGGACAGGGTACTGAGTTTGGATGATCAGCCATGATCTCATTGAATGGCGGAGTAGGCTCGAGGGGCCAAATGGCCTACTCCTTCTCCTATCTTCTATGTTTCTATATTTCTAACTCGCAGCAAGTCCTGTTTGTCCATCCCCCCTGTGCTCGCTGACCTACATTGGCATCATTTACCAACGTCTTGATTTTCAAATTATTATCCTTATGTTCAAATCCCTCTGTGGCCTCGCCCCTCCCTATCTCTGTAATCTCCTCCAGCCCCACAACCCTCTGAGGTATCTGCGCTCCTCTAATTCTGGCCTCCTGCGCATCCCTGATTATAATCGCTCCACCATTGGCGGCCGTGCCTTCTGTTGCCTAGGCCCTAAGCTCTGAAATTCCCTGCCTAAACCTCTCCGCCTCTCGACCTCTCTCTCCTCCTTTAAGACGCTCCTTAAAATCTACCTCTTTGACCAAGCCTGTCGTAATATCTAATTATGTGGCTCTGTGCCAAATTTTGTTTGATAATCGCTCCTGTGAAGCGCCTTGGGATGTTAAAGGCACTATGTAAATGCAAGCCGTTGTTGTCATGAATTAGGTTTTTGACAATAGTTCTTTCTCATTGCACAAAATAACGCCGAAAAAATGAGAGGACTAGACAAAAAAAAAATGCAATTCACATTTTAAAATCAATTTATGATTGAAACAACCTCAAGCACCAATATTTTCCCTTTGAGATAATAAGGGGATTAATTTTGACGGTGCAAAATGAGAGATAGCAAATCGTCATTGACTGCGATGGAAATTAAAATGGGGAGAGGTGTAAAATGGGCTGCAAACTCGCTATCACCGATTTCACAGCATTGCTGAAAGTCAACATCTACCGCCAAAGTGTTTTTTCACAGGTTACATTTCTGAATTTATTAAAAGTTTTCAGCGTCCCTGAGAGATTTTTCTTCATTATTTCACTGTCAACCAAACAGTTCCATCTGCAAGCTGAAATGTCACCAAGATAAACCCATGGTGCTTTTCTTGCTCATCCTCCAGTGATGGGTTTTGAAAAATAGAGAAAACCTGATTTTTGTGATTAATAACTGCGGTGAACACTGTCGAAAAGGACAATCACGCTTCATGATATCACAACGGAGTTGGTTTTATATTTATTCAGGGCCCTTGAGGCCAATGTTGATCCTGATATCTCCACGCACACTAGCTGACCTGCTGTGGGCTACGCAGTTTTCAGGTGGGGAGCAAGGATTTGCTGGGAATGGGATAGGACAGCATATTCCCCGGAAAGGGCTTGGAAGGAAAGTTGTGAGAAAAAAAAAACGCTCAGAGAGTGAAGCAAGCCTTTATTCATTGGCTCCTAGAAATGGCAGTGTCCTTCCCCGTTGCTGGTTAGTAAATTAATTTGTCCTCCTCACATCCCACTGTCACAGAAATAAATAAACCTCTGTACATAACATGGGGGGGTGGGTGGGAAGAGGAGCAGTGCGGGAGAAAGAGGGTGGCTCCAGCAGAAATCGGCAATGCAGGGCACTGTAGTGGTTGCTGTGGCTCATGGGTCGCACGCTTGCCTCTGAGGTCAGAAGGTTGTGGGTTCAAGTCCCCACTCCAGCGACTTGAGCGCAAAAATCTAGGCTGACACTCCCAGTGCAGTACTGAGGGAGTGCTGCACTGTCGGAAGTGCCGTCTTTAAGATGAGACGCTAAACCGAGGCCCCGTTTGCCCTCTCAAGTGGACGTAAAAGATCCCATGGCACTATTTTGAAGAAGAGCAGGGGAGTTATCACCGGTGTCCTGGCCAATATTTATACCTCAACCTACATCACTAAAAGAAAACAGATTACAACAATAACTACTTATTATATTTATATAGCGCCTTTAACGTAGTAAAACGTCCCAAGGAGTTTTGCAGGAGTATTAGAAGACAAAAATTTGACACCGAGCCACATAAGGAGAAATTAGGGCAGGTGACCAAAAGCTTGGTCAAAGAGGCAGGTTTTAAGAAGCGTCTTAAAGGAGGAAAGAGAGGTAGCGAGGCGGAGAGGTTTAGGCAGGGAATTCCAGAGCTTACGGCCTTGGTAGCTGAAGGCACGGCCACCAATGGTTGAGTGATTATAATCCTATTCCATATTGACTCTGCTTCCACCACCCTTTCAGGCAGAACATTCCAGATCGTAACAACTCGCTGCGTAAATTATCTTTTCCTCATGTAACCTCTGTTTCTTTTGCCAACTACCTTAAATCTGTGTCGTCTGGTTACTGCCACATCTGTCATTGGAAACAGTTTCTCCTCATTTAGATTAATAAAACCCTTTAATCGATCACTGTCTGCAATCCTGGCCAATATTTATCCCTAAACCAACATCACAAGAACAGATGATCTGGTCATTATTGTAGTGTATGTACCCGTCTACCTTTAAGGGAACTATTGAATGTAACCGTTCACCTTTAAGGGAACTACTTTAGGTGTGGCACTATTTGTTTGGCTTCTGTATACTGGAATACCGATAGTGACCACACCAGTATATAAGTGTTGTAGCAGGATTTCTGGGGCAGATTCGCCCGGACCTTCGAATAGTAAAGACCTGTTTGTTTGTTACTTCTGAAGTCTGTGTATTTATTAACTGCACAACCCACAGACTTTACAGTGGCGACGAGTCCGGTCGTACCCTGCGGCAAGATTACCATAAGCAACGAAGAGCGTCGAAGAGAGACAACCGCCCTCGTCGTGCTACCAAAAGAAAACACGAGGCTGCAACAACAGAAAGCAGGAAGACTAACAACAAAAGCTGTATCAGCAACAGGCACTGACTACCCTTCTGCCACGGTGCGGAGTGAGCCGACCAGCAAGAAACAAGGCGGCCGAAGAGACTGTGAGTAGGGGAAGGTGTAGAAGCATCCGGAGGATAAGGGCAGAGCACTCGACCTCGGTCGAGGGGGAGCTGTGCCGGCCAAAAATCGGGTCTAACGGCGTCGGGTGACAGCCGGACCGCGATCGGCGGGACAATCGGGGCAGCGACCGCAGCCACGAAGCGCTGAGCCTGCGAGTAGGCGCGGGAAGAGAAACCCAGCCGCAGCCGGGGAGGCAAACACCGGTCTGCGAGAGGGCTGGGGAGGCGAACGGGAACCGTGCGGGTGAGAGCCGGGTGCGGAGAGAGAGACTGCGAGGAGCCGGTCCAGCGGCTGAGCTGTTCTCCACCAACGGGGTACTCAGAGCCGGCAAAACCGAACGTGCAGGAGTGGGTGAGAGACACAGCCAAAAACGGGGTGAGAGACTGCGCGAGAGCCAGTCCAGCGGTGAGCTGTTCTCCACCAACGGGGTACCCAGGGCCGGTAGCATCGAACGTGCGGGTGAGAGAGACAGAGCCGGGTACGGAGAGAGAGACTGCGCGAGAGCCAGTCCAGCGGCTGAACTGTCCTCCGCTAACGGGAAAAGACATAGCTGAGTAAGGGGAGCTGTGCGGTAGCCAGCCAGCGGCTGAACCTGTCCGCTGAGGGGGAAGCGTACCCCTTCCACCGGGAAGAAACGCGGGAAGCCGCCATTAGGCGGAGAAGACGCCAGAAGCGGGAAACCGCCATTGAAGTGGGCGGGGCGAGAAAGGAAGAGCGGGAAACCGCCATTTTTGCGGGAAAACCGCCATCTTGATTGACATACCGCCATTGAAGTGGGCGGGGAGAGAAGGAAAGAGCGGGAAACCGCCGATTTCGCGGGAAAACCGCCATCTTAGAAACAAATAAATAAATAAGAAATACTGGTGCTGCTCCCAAGGGAAGAAAGATGCCTAAGCGAGGGAATATTAACGACTTTAATTCTGAAATAGAAGACTGGGCCACGTACGTGGAACGCATAGAGATCTATTGCGAAGCCAACAAAATAGAGGAAGACGACAAGGTGATAACATTGCTAAACTCGATGGGGGCAAAAACATACGGGCTCTTGAAGCATCTAATAGCACCAAATAAACCAGCGGATCAGACCTTCAAAGAGATTGTGGCTGTGCTGAAGGACCACTTGAACCCCACACCGCTGATGCTGGCTGAACGATTCAAATTCTACGCAAGAACGCAGAAGAAAGACGAAAGCAATGCGGAATACTTGGCCGAACTGCGTAGGCTAGCGAAATACTGCCAGTTCGGAGGGAATCTGACAGAAGCGCTGCGGGACAAGTTCGTATGCGGATTGTCCAAAGAAGGGATGCAGAAGCGACTACTGGAAGAGAATGACCTCACACTGGACAGGGCTGTCCTTATAGCTGCATCGCACGAAGCCGCAGTGAAAGGAATGGCGGAAATGCAACTAAAGGCGGCGGCACTCGGGGTGGACCAAATTACTTCAAGCACAACAAAATGCTACCGTTGTGGGAAGACAACGCATGACCAGAATCAATGCTGGTTTAAGAACCAAGAGTGTAGGAAATGTGGCAAACTGGGTCACATCGCGAAGGTATGCCGGTCCGGGAAAAAGATCAATAATCAAAGGAAGCCACCACCAGAAAAGTACAACAAGGTACACAAGGTGGCTGAGAAGAGTTCAGATGAACAGAATTCAGACTCAGACCCAAACAACCAGGAGCTGGGTAGTCTGAGAATCCACAATGTGGGTAAAGAAACGGATCTACAGGCCATCTGGGTCATACTAAAAATAGCTGGAGTCCAAATAAGAATGGAGCTGGACACTGGATCAGCTCTATCAGTCATCAACCGAAGGGACTACCACCGGCTATTCTCTCACATACCTTTAAGAAATACCAAGTTCGTATTACAGACATACACGGGGCATAACGTATACCCCGTGGGGAAAATAAGAGTCAAGGTGAGAGATAGGGGTAAAGAACACCCAAGAATGAGCTTGTACGTATTACCTGAGGGAGGACCACCACTTCTAGGATGGGAGTGGATTAAGAAAATAGACATGGAATGGCATTACCTAAAAGCCATAATGAGGGAGGACTCGGTGCAAGCTATTAGCTCAGATTCTGAAATGGATGATGATAAGACCAAGTCGAAAACGAAGACAGGCAGAAGGACTTATGGTACCAAGAAGAATAAAGCTGCAGAGCAGAACTCCAGGTTGACAGAGAATTCTGAGCCTGTTCAAGCAAAGGATTCATCCATGACGGAAGAACACCGAGCTCGGACGCAAACTTATGTCAAAGTACGACAACAATTAGAACAGTTGAGTGATCGTCTCGTACAGGAGATGAAAAATATGGAAAAGTTCTGGGACACCGAATGGGGGAACCTGGAAAGACTACAGAGACAGCTAGCTCAAGCAGAGAGCGACCATAGAGCCATCATGGTCAAATACCAATCACATTCCCCTGATGCTGTTCAGGAACTAGAATATTTACAGAATGAACCAAAGGAAGAGGAATCTTCAGGGAGCCAGGATTTTATTCCAGTTCTTCTCTACGACTCCTTACAAGCAGAGCGTGAGAAGTTGAAAGAACAGTATGAACAGGCCCAGGCTACAATTCAGAAGGGGGTTAACTCGGCAGCCTCCGAAAAGCTAGTTTCAGTAGAAGCATATGAACAACTAAAGGTTGAACATGAGCAAGAAGTCCAAAGGCTGCAGGAAATTCTTGATGAGCTCAAGGCCAAGACAGACTCATCGATAGAAGCTCCATCCATAGATGAGCAATTAGAGGTGAAAATCATGGCAGAGCATGAAAGACAGGATGTCCAAGAACTTATAAAAACATTGAAGGACACCCAAGACAAATATGAGGCGGCAATGTCCGAGATTCAACAACTTGAAGAACAGATTCAACTGGGAATCCTTGCAGTGGAAGAACAGGACACTGTAAGAATGGTCCCTGAACATGAACTAGAGAGCATCAGGGCGCAACTTTTCCGAGCGCTGAAAGCCAAAGTTCAAGAGGAACGTAAGGTGGAAGTATTGGAGAAAGAGGTGGATGAAATGGAGAAGACTCTGATCCACCATGTTCCCAGGGAAGAGTTAACGGTCGGCCAACTCCTTCATATGCTGAAGGACAAGACTCTACAAGGGGAACAATCTGAACACGAGCTTCAATCTTCAGGGGGAACGAGTTCGGAGCTCTCAAAAGTCACGGAGATAGCTGAGGTGGCAACACAAATTTTACAAGGATGCCAAAAGTACGTTGAATCACGTCAAGGTGAACAGAAGAAGGTGGAAACCGTTACTTCAGTAGAAGGGTTAAATAGCCTGATAACGCAATTACCGGTGGAAAGGAAGGTATTGAACTCACAAATGAGGTCCGTCGTGAAGGAATGGCAGATAACCCAGGAAGAGCGGGATGAATATGAATGCATGAAGAAGGCTTTTCAAGAAAGATGTTTAGGGAAGGAACCACCGTCAGCTAACGTCCAGACGGCTGAGGAGGAAGAAGAAGTCTCTCTCGCTGGCCTAACTCAGGACGAACCTGAATATTACCATGACCTGTTGAGTGACACTGAATATTATGAGGATGTGGTCTGCCCAGCTTGTGATGAAAACTCTCAAAGTGCTGAAATCCGGATGAAGCACTTAAGGTCTAAGGAACATAGAGAGTTGGTGGCGCTACAGCTGGCAGCCGAGAAAGGAGCTCCGAGAGTTTCAAAAAGGCAGAAAAGAAAAAGAAGAAGCAGAAGATAATAACTGTCTAAAATATTAGCACTTCTACCATTCCAGGCGGGACATTACGAAAGGAGCTAAATTAGTTGAAAAACTGGTAAATGCCAAGACAGCCAGTTGGTTGTCAAAGTCCGCACTGCTGGTTCAACAGGATGAAAGTTCAAGCTGCTACGTCAAGAAAAAGGCTATGGAGGAGTCATGCTAGCCAGGTGAACCGGCTACCCCAAAGAAATGTTGTTCGGAACGAGTCAAGATCAGAGACTGAATCTATGAACTGTTTCCGCAGAGACGGAACCTGTGAACTGTTTCCACCGAGATATATTTGTAAATTGTTTTATATGACATTGACTCCACCGAGATTATAGCGGTAATTTGTTTTATAGGAAGTTGAAGATATGTATGTTTAGCAGGGACTCTGTAAGTAATAAGCTAAAAAGGGAGGATTGTAGTGTATGTACCCGTCTACCTTTAAGGGAACTATTGAATGTAACCGTTCACCTTTAAGGGAACTACTTTAGGTGTGGCACTATTTGTTTGGCTTCTGTATACTGGAATACCGATAGTGACCACACCAGTATATAAGTGTTGTAGCAGGATTTCTGGGGCAGATTCGCCCGGACCTTCGAATAGTAAAGACCTGTTTGTTTGTTACTTCTGAAGTCTGTGTATTTATTAACTGCACAACCCACAGACTTTACAATTATCACATTGCCTGAAAGAAAGACTTGCATTTCTATAGCGCCTTTCACGACCACCGGACGTTTCAAAGCCCTTTACAGTCAATGAAGTACTTTTGAAGTGCAGTCACTGTTGTAATGTGGGAAACGCGGCACAGCCAGTTTGCGCACAGCAAGCTCCCACAAACAACAATGTGATAATGACCAGATAATCTGTTTTTGTGATGTTGATTGAGGGATAAATATTGGCCAGGGCACCGGGGATAACTCCCCTAGTCTTCTTCGAAATAGTGCTGCGGGATCTTTTACGTCCACCTGAGCGAGCAGACGGGGCCTCGGTTTAACGTTTCAGCTGAAAGCCGGCACCTCCGACAGTGCAGCACTCCCTCAGCACTGCACTGGAAGTGTCAGCGTAGATTTATGTACTCAAGTCCCTGGAGTGGGACTTAAACCCGCAAACTTCTGACTCAGAGACAAGAGTGCTACCCACTGAGCCACGGCTGACATCTGGGATGGCTTGAGGTCGTGAAAGGCGCTATATAAATGCAAATCCTTTCCTTTGCTTTTGCAGTATAGTGTAAGCAAGTTATAAATTGCTTTTTAAACTATAATGCATGCTCAGCGTCACTGTGTGGAGGTGCGAGGTTTGACCAACACTGATTACTTTGCTGTGTTATTTCCCTGTATCTGACTGACGTTTTCTGATTTGAATCTGTAGGTGTCGCACCAACTTCTTTTAAGAGTGGCACATATCTAAATGATTTCCATAATTCTTGATAGCTTCGCGAAGCCAAAGAATAGTATTACTGTCGCACCGAAGCACACAATTTCGAGAACCTTTTCTTCATTGTTGTATCATATAGTCAATCATGACTCATGATCCCTGTCCTTTGCATAAAAGCAAATGCTGTCAGCCAAATGCTTCCTATCTCCAACGGTGTTTCGGGGCCTCACTTCACAGAGCTACATATATTTATATACAGAGAGTGGTTAGAATGAGGAACTTGCTACCACGTGGACTGGTTGAGGCAAACAGCATAGATGTATGTAAGGGGAAGCTAGATCAGCATATAAGGGAGAAAGGGACAGAAGGTTATGCTGGAAAGATTGGATGAAGTAAGGTGGGAGGAGGCTCGTGTGGAGCACTAACACCGGCACGGGCCAGTTGGGCCAAATGGCCTGTACCTGCACTGTAAATTCTATGTAATTCGATGTAATATAAGGTCCCGAAACACGGTTGGAGATAGTAGCAGATGGATGTCTAATTTGCTCCTTTTGTGTTCTTTTGTCCACTCTCCATTCCTCTGAATCTGGCCTTCAGGGTATCCCACCACATCCCACCCCTCCACCCCAGCATTGGCAGCCGTACCTTCAGTCACCCAGGCTCGATGCACTGGAATTCCCTCCCAAAACCCCTCCACCTCCCTTTCCCGCTTTCAAAAACCCTCCTTTTTCCACGGAGCGTTTGGTCACCCCGTTCCTAATGTCCCCCAGCTTGGCGCAGAAACGGAATTTTTGGTTCCGAACACATCAATGGAGTGTGTTGGGATATTTCACTATGTTAAAGGCACTGGAAAAATGCAAATTGTTGCGGTCGTTGGTTTGTGCTCCCATCCCTCATCTCGCTATTCAGCTTCCGCATTCTCACCACACAGCACAGCACACTCCAATCCCACATCACCAATACATCCTGTCATATCCTCAAAGCAACCTGCAGTGTGACATTAACAAAGGCTTTCCTAATCGGTAGGATGCAACAACAACAGCAACTTGCATTTATATAGCGCCTTTAACGTAGTAAAACATCCCAAGGTGCTGCACAGGAGTGTTATCAAACAAAATTTGACATCGAGCCACAAAATCAGATATTAGGGCAGGTGACCAAAAGCTTGGTCAAAGAGGTAAGTTTTAAGGAGCGTCTTAAAGGAGGAAAGAGAGGTAGCGAGGCGGAGAGGCTTAGGAAGGGAATTGCAGAGCTTGGGTCCAAGGCACGGCCGCCAATGGTGGAGCGATTCAAATCAGGGATATGCGAGAGGCTTGAATTGGAGGAGCGCATAGATCTCAGAGGTTTGTAGTGTTTGTAGTGAGATATCTGCGCTCCTCTACTTCTGCCCTCTTGAGCATCCCTGATTATAATCGTTCCACCATTGGTGGCCGTGTCCTGTTGCCTAGGCCCTAAGCTCTGGAATTCCCTGCCTAAACCTCTCCGCCTCGCTACCTCTCTTTCCTCCTTTAAGACACTCCTTAAAACCTACCTCTTTGACCAAGCTTTTGGTCACCTGCCCTAATATCTCCTTATGTGGCTCGGTGTCAAATTCTTTTGTCTTTTAATACTCCTGTGAAGCGCCGTGGGACGTTTTACTACGTTAAAGGTGCTATATAAATACAAGTTGTTGTTGTTATTATAGTACATTAAGTCCAATTAACAGTTAATTCCATTTAATATTTAACTCTATCTGTAAATGTATGACCAAGGGAAGCCAACAGGATTGAGGAAAATATACCCAGCGGGGTTCATTTACACCGATGCTGAACAACCGTCTCTCTCTGATAGGTGCTGGCGGTGGGTGAGGGTGTGGGTGTGCACACTTGGAAGATTTAGTGTATTAGCCGGAATAATTTGGAAGTTTCTGTATTTTCCTCCCTCCCAGCATATGCACCCATCTGTGCAATATTATTTTGTTTCTTAGCCAAAACCAAAGCAGCAGCTTTCAGAAGCAGCTCACTCCGTTTTTGCATACCATTGTAGTCACCCAAAGAGTACTTGTTAACGTAACAGTGCGGCTTAATAAAATAAAACTTCCAAGAGTCCATTCGAGACCCTCTTACAGAGAGCAATCACGCCCAGGGAGTCAGACAACATTTGCAAAGAATCTTTATTGCTGTGTGTAATGATATCAGCAAATAGAGATGGTATTTGCCTGTTCGATTATGATGCCTTAATAGCATGTTTGCATGTATTGATTGCTTGTGCCTGACCAGCAGAGGGCATGTGACCAAGAGAAGCAAGGCAGTTAGTTTAGTTTCAGTTTTGTTCTAGATGCATCACAAGAATCGTGCCTCCTGTAAAAGCTGTATAAAAGAGTTGAACAAGCTTTAGATTAAAAGTAATTCTCTTTCATAAATGTCTCGTCATTGAACCCACAAAGAAATCAATACATGGTGTCAGAAGTGATTGAAAGAGATGAAGAGGAAAAATCTGAAGTTAAATCAGCTCTCCACAGATTAGCAAGCCAAAAGAGAACATCGTTACTTACCAATAGAGAATAGCTAACGAAGTGAAAAAATGGAAGGTTTACACCCACCGGCGACGCTTCAGTTGACAGGTAATGTGGCTGAAAATTGGAGGAGGTTCAAACAACGTGTGGGGTTGTATTTATCAGCAATCGGAGCTGATGAGAAAAGTAATAATAAGAAATCGTCAGTGTTCTTACATGTCGTGGGCGATGAAGCGCTGGAGGTGTATAATAATTTCACATTCGCTGCTGATGGAGACAAAATGAAGCTAGATAAAATAATGGAACAGTTTGAGGCCTACTGCATACCTAAACATAACGTGACGTTTGAGAGGCACAGATTTTTCACATGTGTACAGAAAACGGGTGAGACTATTGATCAGTATGTGACTGAACTGAGAAACAGAAGCAAATCGTGTGAATTTGGGGGACTGACAGACTCGCTGATAAAAGACAGACTGGTGTGTGGTATTCAGAATAATGGTCTAAGGGAAAGACTGCTAAGAGAGCAAGATCTAGACCTGGGAAAAGCCATAGCACTGTGTAGGGCTACAGAGACTGTGAAGTTGCAGGCAAAGGAGCTGTTCAGTGACAATAGCTGCAATGTGGATGCAGTGAGAATGAACGGACATAAACCGTTTAACAAAAAGAGTGCCAATGTGAAAAAAGAGGCGTGGCCAGCGAACAAAAATTAAAGGGACAATCGAAAGTCATGTAGTCGATGCGGTACACAGCATCCACCAAAAAAGTGTCCAGCATATGGTAAAACATGCAATAGTTGCAACAAAAACAACCATTATGCCCGTTGCTGTAAGAACCAAGCGCAACAAAGTAAGGTCCATACAATAGATGAAAGCGAGATAGAGGAGTTCAATGTAGATGTTGTGTCTGAAAACAAAAAAGAAGAAAGAGACTGGATGTTGACACTAAAAGTGAATGACATACATATTCCATTTAAATTGGATACTGGAGCACAAGTTAATGTGATATCAGAGACTGATTTTAAGAAAATTAGATCCAGACCAAAGATACATGGAATAAAAGTGAAAGTGACAGGATACTCAGGTACTGATATACCAGTGAAAGGAAGATGCATTGTCAAAGTAACACACAAGGACAGAGAGCACACGCTAGCATTAATCGTGGTGCCAAAGGATGTGCAAGCCATGCTAGGTTTAAAAGCCTGTGAGAGACTGAACCTGGTAAAGAGAGTCCTCGTTGTGGAAAGCGAAGGAGAGACAGTCTATGATGAACTGAATGTTGCGTACACGCCGGGTAAGCTGATGTATACAGCAGACACGTTGTCCAGAGCTGTTGGCCCAGGAGAGCCCGCAAACACAGTGAAAAGACTGATGTACAAGGCAAAAGACAGTGGAACTGACTTCTACCAGAGCATGCTTGTATACCGCACAACGCTGCTCGAGTGTGGTATGTCACCAGCCCAACTCCTGATGGGACGTCGGCTAAGGTCAAACCTACCCATCCCGGAGAACCTCCTGAAAACAAAAGAGGGGGAGAAAGTGAGGAAGTTCAAAGAACAACAGAAAGAAAAGCAAAAGTACTACTATGACAGAGGAACACAAAACCTACCTGAACTCCACACTGGTGACCAAGTAAGGTTCAAAGACAAAACAAACACATGGACTCAGAAGGGAACTGTCCTGAGTGAAGTTCAACCAAGATCATACACCATTCAGACAGATGAGGGTGCTGTTCTGAGAAGAAATCGTTGAGATCTTCTCATGGGACCAGCCACAGCAGGTCAAGAGGCTGATACTGTTGAACAACCTGATCACACAGCTGAGAACACATCATCTGAGGCAACAACTCAGATTCAAGGACAATCAATCAGAAAATCCTCAAGACACGTGAAGCCTCCTGAGAGACTCATTGAGCAAATTTAAGGACTATTGTTATAGAAGGAAGTAATGTTATCTTATTCTTTCTTCAAGTTCTAGTGTATTGACATATTTCATGTGAACACACAAAGCAAGGTTAAAAAACCTTGATCATGATAATGATAATGTAAGTTCATTAAGTGTTACAGTTAAAATGCAGATTAATACAAAGAAAACATGTTGTTAGTTAAAAGTAAAATACTTTTGTTTTAAGAAAAGGAGATGTAATGATATCAGCAAATAGAGATGGTATTTGCCTGTTCGATTATGATGCCTTAATAGCATGTTTGCATGTATTGATTGCTTGTGCCTGACCAGCAGAGGGCATGTGACCGAGAGAAGCAAGGCAGTTAGTTTAGTTTCAGTTTCGTTCTAGATGCATCACAAGCATCGTGTCCCCTGTAAAAGCTGTATAAAAGAGTTGAACAAGCTTTAGATTAAAAGTCATTCTCTTTCATAAATGTCTCGTCATTGAACCCACAAAGAAATCAATACACTGTGTACATAACCTCTTCCATAACACTGATCCCCTGTGGGCAAAATAAGACTGGCTGCAGGGATCAACAGTAGTCCGACATCTGCACATATTCAACTCACGTAACATAGAACCTGGAAGCAAAGGTTTTTGTGGTCCATTTATTATACATGCCTTGGTACAGAAATGTTGCTGTAGTAGATGAGAAACCATTTCCAAGGAAATTGCCTGTTTCCATCTTTCATAGAATCACAGAATCATAGAAATTTACGGCACAGAAGGAGACCAGTTGGCCTAGCGTTTCTGGGCTGGCTGAAAAAGTGCAATAAAGAAAAAAGAAGAAATACTTGCATTTCTATAGCGCCTTTCACCACCACCAGATGTCCCAAAGCATTTTACAGCCAATGAAGTACTTTTTGAAGTGTAGTCACTGTTGTAATGTGGGAAATGCGGCAGCCAATTTGCGCACAGCAAGCTCCCACAAACAGCAATGTGATAATGACCAGGTAATCTGTTTCTGGTGATGTTGGTTGAGGGATAAATATTGGCCAGGACACCGGGGAGAACTCCCCTGTTCGTCTTCGAAATAGTGGCCCTGGGATCTTTTACGGCCACCTGAGAGAGCAGACGGGGGCCTCGGTTTAACGTCTCATCCAAAAGATGGATCCAGCCTAATCCCACTTTCCAGCTCATGGTCTGTAGCTTTGTAGGTTATAGCACGTTAAGTGCATATCTAAGTACTTTTTAAATGTGATGAGAGATCCTGCCTTTACCACCCTTTAATTGCATGCATGTGCAAGCGTTATGAATCCTGTTTTATAGCATGCATCGTCTGTATCAGGAATTTCTTCACCCAGAGAGTGGTGAACCTGTGGAATTCTCTACCACAGAAGGCAGTTGAGGCCAATTCATTAAATATATTCAAGAAGGAGTTGGATAAAATTCTTAAGGCTAAAGGGATCAAGGGATATAGGGAGAAAGCAGGAACAGGGTACTGAATTTAGATGATCAGCCATGATCTCATTGAATGGCGGAACAGGCTCGAGGGGCCAAATGGCCTACTCCTGCTCCTATCTTCTATGTTTCTATGATCTAAATGGGTAACAAGAATATTCAGTGTGATGAAATATGCCTTCATCAACCCATGTGTTTTACCTGCTTGTATTTTACCTGCTTGTATTTTACCTGCTTGTATTGTGAACCGCCCCCTTTTGTTCCTATTGTGTGTATTGGCTACGCCCCTGTCTTTTGCCATATAAAGGTCTCAGGAGCTGTATGAGTCATTTACTACCAGACGAACCCGATGTGGGAAGACCTGCTATACTGCTATGTTCTTAGTGATTAAAAGCCTTCAGTTGAATCCTTGTCTTTGAGTCATTGATGGCATATCATTCAGGAGAAATTTAGTGTAGGTTGTGGGGAAATGTTGAGTAGAGTCCCAATGCTTGGACCCCCTGTTGGATTCTATCTATAATAACTGGAAACTATTGATTCTGTGTAGGTGGCAGTCAATAGCAGCCGGCAAGCTTCTTGATAGTGAGATAGATGACTCATTAACACTCTCAAGTTTATTCCACAGCCCAGCAATTAGATTAATGAGTGCTACTGACTGAAACTAACCATTTCTTCTCAGAACGATTTCAGCAGTACCACTTCTTACACAAGAGAGCACATTTGCTGCAATTAATGAGAAGCGTTTAAATCATTTGGAAAAGAACATAAACCTATGTATTAAAAAATGTTGCGGTAGCAATAACTGCTTTGTAGGAATATAAAAAGCATTGGCTTGCAGGAACCTTTTGGTAAAATATGACCTGGTTACTTATGCTAGGAACGTAAGGCCAACCCATCTCTGTAACCTCCTCCAGCCCTACAACCTCTCAAGAAACTCTGCGCTCCTCTGCACTCCTCCGATTCTGGCCTCTTTCCGATTCCAATTTTAAAATTGAGGCGTTGCTTAACCGGGAGCCAATGTAGGTCAGCGAGCACAGGGGTGATGGGTGAATGGGACTTGGAGCGACTTAGGACACGGGCAGCTGCGTTTTCCCGATTTCCTTCGCCCCCTCCATTGGCGGCCGTGCCTTCAGCTGTCTACATAGGTTTCTGTTCTTTTCTAAATGAGTTCAGAATAAGGGGTCGCCCATTTAAGACGGAGATGAGGAGGAGTTACTCCTCTCAGAGGGTGGTGAATCTTTGGAATTCTCTACCCCAGAGAGCTGTGGAGGCGGAGTCACTGAATATATTCAAGGCGGAGATTGACAGACCTTTGAACTACAGGGGGTCGAGGGGTATGGGGATCGAGCGGGAAAGTGGTGTTGAGGCCAAGATTGGATCAGCCATGATCTTATTGAATGGCGGAGCAGGCTCGAGGGGCTGATTGGCCGACTCCAGCTAGCTCCTGTTTATGTTCTTAGGCCCTGAGCTCTGGAATTCCCTCCCTAAACCTCTCTGCCTCTCTCTTCTCATTTTAGATGCTCTAACTTAATTTTACCTCTATGGACAACTTTTGGTCACCTGTCCTAATATTTCCTTATGTGGCTCGGTGTCAAATTTTGTCCGATAACGCTCCTGTGAAGCACCTTGGGTCGTTTTACTACCTTAAAGATGCTATATAAATGCACATTGTTGTTGATGTTCCTAAATAACAGGAAACATGGTTCCATTCTTTAGAAACTTCTTACTTCTATTGTCACCTTTAAAGTTAGAAGGAATTATGATGAGACTATATTTGTCAGCATTTCCCAAAGCAAATGGAACAACTTATATCCATCGGTATTTAAGATTCTGCCTGAAGTGAAATTGCCATCCTACACTTGACACAAATTAGACAAGTAATTTAAAGAGCGTGCTGTTGGTAAGAGCAGATGGGAAGTCATGATGATGATTATGCCAGGGGATTATTAAAGAAAAATTGTTTGCAGGAGCCGCCATAAGGTTTGGGTTCATCTTTTAGTTCTTTATTTCAGATGGTGCATTTAGCGGATAACCTGATTCAATAAACGGTAACTCTACCCTGAGGAATTGTTAAATAGATCCAGTTGTTGCTTTTTTTCCTCTGGCTTCTTGCAGGAATGAACAAGGATCTATCCTTGGCCCCCTCCTATTTCTCATCTACATCATCCAAAAACATAGCGTCAGTTTCCACATGTACGCTGATGACACCCAGCTCTACCTCAGCACCACTTCTCTCGACCCCTCCACAGTCTCTAAATTGTCAGACATCCAGTATTGGAGGAGCAGAAATTTCCTCCAACTAAACATTGAGAAGATCGAAGCCATTGTCTTCAGTCCCCACCACAAACTCCGTTCCTCTCCCTGGTCACTGTCTGAGGCTGAGCCAGGCTGAACGCAACCTTGGTGTCATATTTGACCCCGAGATGAGCTTCCAACCACATAACCGCGCCATAACAAAGACCGCCTATTTCCACCTCCAGAACATCGCCCGTCTCCGCCCCTGCCTCAGCTCATCCGCTGCTGAAACCCTCATCCTTGCCTTTGTTACCTCTAGACTTGACTATTCTAACGCACTCCTGGCCGTCTTCCCACATTCTAGCCTACGGAAACTTCGGTTCATCCAAAACGCGGCTGCCCGTGTCCTAACTGGCACCAAACCCCGTTCACCCATCACCCCTGTGCTCGCTGACCTACACTGGCACCCGGTTAAGCAACGCCTCGATTTAAAAATTCTCATCCTTGTTTTCAAATCCCTCCATGGCCTTGCCCCTTCCTATCTCTGTAATCTCCTCCAGCCCCACAACCCCCCCCGAGATATCTGCACTCCTCTAAATCTGCCCTCTTGAGCATCCGTGATTTTAATCGCTCCACCATTGGCGGCCGTGCCTTCAGCTGTGTCAGCCCTAAGTTCTGGAAATCCCTCCCTAAAGCTCTCCGCCTCGCTACCTCTCTCTCCTCCTTTAAGACACCTGCCCTAACATCTCCTTAGGTGACAAATTTTGTTTGATAATTGCTCCTGTGAAGCATCTTACTACATTAAAGGTGCTATATAAACACATGTTGTTGTTGTTGTTGTATCATTTTGTTGACAAAATTGCAAAGTCTATTCTCCTTCCTTCAAAGTTGGTTCATTCAAATCATTAGAGAATTAAATATATTTATACTTTTTAATGCTACCATCTTCTTTAGATTGGTTAATAGTAGTTACGGTAGCATCTCACGAGTGGTTACGCGAGTGTCTCACCTCCTGACTCCCTAAAGCCTTTCTACCATCTACAAGGCACAAGTCAGGAGTGTGATGGAATACTCTCCACTTGCCTGGATGAGTGCAGCTCCAACAACACTCAAGAAACTCAACACCATCCAGGACAAAGCAGCCCGCTTGATCGGCACCCCATCCATCACTTAAACATTCACTCCCTCCACCACCGGCGCACTGTGGCTGCAGTGTGTACCATCTACAAGATGCACTGCAGCAACTTGCCAAGGAGTCTTCGGAAGCACCTTCCAAACCTTTACCACCTAGAAGGGCAAGGGCAGCAGGCGCATGGGAACACCATCACCTGCAAGTTCCCCTCCAAGTCACACATCATCCTGACTTAGAAATATATCGGCCGTTCCTTCATCGTCACTGGGTCAAAATCCTGGAACTCCCTCCCTAACAGCACTGTGGGAGAACCTTCACCACACGGACTGCAGCGGCTCATCACCACCTTCTCAAGAACAATAAATGCTGGCCTATGCAGCGACGCCCACATCCTGTGAATGAATAAATTTTTGAAAAGTTCAAATATTGGACGATTCCATTTTTTTTCCAACTTTGTATTTTCCAGAGTAGACAGTAAGAGCAAATATGGGAGACTCCACACTGGACTCCAGCCTGGAGCCTCACTGGATGGGGCTGGTTAGCAGATACATCTCTTAATAATATAGTGTAGGAACGGAGGTTCCTAGCTGAAGAATTGAGATTGACGCAGAGAATCAAAAACAATAAAATTTAATGAACAAATGAAGTTAAACAGTAAACTGCTGGTTACAATGCAAATAGGTCTGGTCTGGTTGAAAGCCTCTCTAGAACTGCTAGAAGGTTCCGAGCACTGACGTCATGACGTCATCACGTTCTTCCCGCCGTTGGGGGATCACGTGACGGGCGGCATGATGTCATCACGTGGAGTAAAGGAAAGAAGCCATAGTACAGTTAACAGATACATTAAAGGTGCAGCCCCCGGTTGCATTACATTGCCGTTAAAGGAATTATAAACAATTGTCCTGAATCCCCTGGTGGCTCCGCCACATACGCCCCCCCAGAATTATCTTTAACAGTAAAGGTAAGATGAGAAGGGGGTCTGACGAGTCTGTCCGACCGACTGCGATACTCTGGCAACTGGAACGGAGCGCTAGAAGACGAATTGGCAGTTGGCCGTGGTTGAGATGGTGCTGCAGGCGTAGGAGAAGAAGTGGCTGGCTGTGGCTGTACTGGACCGACGGTCGACGGTGGACGCCCACGACGAGGCGGTTGAGTGGTGACGACTGGCTTGCTCAGATCCAGATGAGCCGGTTTTAACCGGTCGATGGAGATGTGGTCAGGCTTACCGCCGACGTCGACTGTGAAAGACTTGTCCCCTGACGAGATGACGCGGAACGGACCAGTGTAAGGCGGTTTGAGCGGGTCTTTGTGAGCATCTGGACGAATGAAAACCTATTCGGCGCTCTTAAGCTCCACCGGGACATGGGAGCGCTGCAGGTCGTGATGAGACGTAGGCACTGGGATGAAATTCTTAGCCGCCTCTTGGTGGCTGATGAGCTGCGGACCAGGGTTCCGTGTGAGGAGGAAGAAAATCGCCAGGAACTCTGAGTGGTTGGCCGTAAACCAGTTCTGCAGAAGATTATTGCAGGTCATCCTTAGGAGCCGTGCGAAGACCCAGTAGCACCCAAGGGAGCCTGTCCACCCAACCAGTCCCACGAAGACTAGCACGCAGTGCAGCTTTAAGGGACCTGTGAAATCTCTCGCACAGACCGTTTGCCTGTGGATGATAGGCAGTGGTGCGATGAAGCTTGGTACCCAAACCCTGAGCCACGGCATTCCAAAGCTCAGAGGTAAATTGAGGTCCTCGGTCGGAGGAGATGTCGGCCGGTACCCTGAACCGAGCCACCCATGACGAGATGAGGGCTTTGGAAACGCCCGCCACTGTGGTGGCAACCAAAGGAATTGCCTCTGGCCACTGGGTGGTGCGGTCTACCACGGTGAGGAGATGCGTGAAACCACGAGAAGAAGGGAGAGGGCCAACCAGGTCCACGTGAACATGGTCGAAGCGACGCTCTGGAACTGGAAAAGTGGCCACTGGGGCCTTAGCATGGTGTTGGATTTTGGACCTCTGGCAACTCACGCAGGTATTGGTCCAGTCACGGACGTCGAGATGGATGCCTTTCCAGACGAACTTCTTTGCCATGAGCCGTTGTGAAGCCCTCATACCAGGGTGCGACAAACCGTGGATTGCGTCGAAAACTCTCCTGCGCCATTCGACTGGTACAATTGGTCAGGGGACTCCCATCGAGATGTCGCAAAGGAGTGTGGTCCCTGCAGCCTGAAAACTGACATCAGCCACTTGTAAGCTGGCAGGTGTGGTCCGGTACGCCTGCACTTCAGGGTCTGCCATCTGTTCTTCTGCCAAACCAACATAGTCGATTCCCAGGTGGACTGCGTGGACCGGGGCACGGGAGAGACAATCCGCCACCAGGTTGTCCTTGCCAGACACATGTTGTATGTCTGTTGTAAATTCTGATATGAACGTAAGATGACGTTGTTGCCGAGCCGACCATGGTTCCGCTGTCTTGGCCATGGCAAACGTAAGTGGCTTGTGGTCTACGAAAGCCGTGAATGGGCGTCCTTCCAGTAAGAAGCGAAAATGGCGGATGGCCAGGAAAAGTGCCAACAACTCCCTTACAAAGGTACTGTATTTGCGTTCATTTTTTTGCAATTGGCGGCTGAAGAAAGCCAGTGGTTGCCACGTGCTGTTGACCAATTGCTCCTGCACTGCCCCGATGGCATAGTCAGATGCATCTGTGGTAAGGGCGATGGTTGCACCTGGAAGAGGATGTGCTAACATGGTCGCATCAGCCAAAGCATCCTTAGTGTTGAGGAACGCCTGGTCCATCTGGGGTGTCCAGCCGATGGGGTCTTTACCCGATTTACCTTTTAGAGCCTCGTACAACGGTTGCATTAACTGGGCCGTCTTGGGGACAAAACGATGATAAAAATTGACCATCCCCAGGAATTCCTGGAGAGCCCTGACGGTCTGAGGATGCGGGAACGAGGTAACTGCCTCCACCTTCGTAGCCAGCGGAACGGCGCCTTCTGAGGTGATTCTGTGTCCCAGAAAATCAATACTTTGTAAGCCAAACTGGCACTTGGCCGGGTTGATAATAAGGCCATGCTGGCTGAGACGAGAAAAAAGGGTATGCAAGTGCGTAATGTGCTCTTTCTTGCTGGTACTGGCGATGAGGATGTCATCGAGGTGGACGAATATGAACGGCATATCGCGCAACACAGAATCCATGAGATTCTGGAAGGCTTGCGCTGCGTTCTTCAACCCAAACGGCATACGAAGGAACTCAAAGAGCCCGAAAGGCGTGATGACAGCAGTTTTGGGGATGTCCTGAGGATGAACGGGCACTTGATGATACCCCCGGACAAGGTCTACTTTGGAAAAGATGGAATTCCCTGCCAGGTGGGCCGAAAAATCCTGTATGTGAGGAATCGGGTACCGATCTGGAGTAGTAGCTTCATTCAGGCGTCTGTAGTCGCCGCATAGTCGCCATCCACCGCCTGGTTTAGGAACGATGTGTAATGGTGAAGAACAAGGACTATTCGATCGTCGAATAATTCCCAGGCGCTCCATGGTATGGAACTCCGCCTTTGCGGCTGCGAGTTTACCGGGTTCCAGCCTTCGAGCCCGTGCATAAACTGGGGATCCTGTCATGGTAATGTGATGCGCCACACCGTGCCTCGCGACTGAAGAAGAAAAAGTGGGCCTGGTGAGCTCCGGAAACTCACCGAGAAGACGAGAGAACTCATCTGGAGATGGGACTGCACAGGCAACTGACCAAGACACAGCGGTGCTGCGGTGGCAGGGGATCGAATGAAAGGTGGACACGTTGATTAACCGGCAGTGCCGGACGTCGACGAGAAAACCATTGGCACAAAAAAAATCTGCCCCCAGGATGGCCTGTGAGACTTTCGCCGTGATGAACTCCCAAATGAAATGCTGGCTGCCAAAACGCAACTGGACCCTACGCTTTCCGAACGTGCAGATGGCCGCACCATTGGCTGCCTCGAGGAAGGGACCGTGACCGCCGGATTGAAGATCGAGCTTCGACGCTGGTAGGATACTGCACTGGGAGCCAGTATCACAGAGAAAACGTTGACCTGACAGGGAGTCTGTGATATAAAGGAATTTCCCTGCAGAACCGACGGCCATCGCAACACCGGTGTGTCCCTCAGGCCCTTCTCAGAAACCGCTGGTTTGAGGTAGGTTTTTTTGGGGGGGAAAACTGCAGGGAGGACGGCAGCATCGGGCTTTCGTGCCAAAACGAGCGTGGTATGCACACCAGCCTGCTGGCAGAGGAGTCGGCTTCGCTCTTGTGGGGGACGGGCGCCTCGTGGCCGCACAACATTGTTATGTGATGGTGAAAATTTTATCCACTTCTGCAGCGAGTTCAGTAAGTCCATGATCGCGGAATTGGCCAAGGCCGCCTGTACTGGCTCTGGCAACTGGCAGAGAAACAACTCCCGGAACATAAAACATTCTGATTCTGAGCCCAAGAGCGTGAGCATCTGCCTCATGAGCTCTGATAGCTTTGAGTCCCCGAGGCCAGGCATGGAGATAAGTCTGCAAGCGCACTCCAACTTGGACAGACCGAAAACCTGCAGTAACCGTGTTTTTAAAGCTTCATACTTGCCATCGTCCGGAGGAATCCCGAAGAGGCTGACGACCCGCGAGGCCATGCCGCTGTCGAGGGCGGAGACCACGTAAGTAATAATAGTGGGTTGAATCTGCTACTACTCCCCGGATTGCAAATTGGGCTTCTGCCTGGAAAAACCACGCGGCTGGTTGTTGCTCCCAAAATTGCGGCAGTTTGAGGGTGACGCGTTCGTGTCCATGATGTAACTTCAATGAAAATTGTTCGAAGAAATCGGGGTCACCAATGTAGGAACGGAGGTTCCTAGCTGAAGAATTGAGATCGATGCAGAGAATCAAAAACAATAAAATTTAATGAACAAACGAAGTTAAACAGTAAACTGCTGGATACAATGCAAATAGGTCTGGTCTGGTTGAAAGCCTCTCTAGAACTGCTAGAAGGTTCCGAGCACTGATGTCATGGCATCATCACGTTCTTCCCGCCGTTGGGGGATCACGTGACGGGCGGCATGACGTCATCACGCAGAGTAAAGGAAAGAAGCCATAGTACAGTTAACAGATACATTAAAGGTGCAGCCCCCGGTTGCATTACATTGCCGTTAAAGGAATTATAAACAATTGTCCTGAATCCCCTGGTGGCTCCGCCACAATAGGATCAATTATGTGTCCCACTATGACACAGTTCGAGTTTCCATACTATAAAAGGGACATCAAAGCACTGGAGGAAGCGTAAAGTTTTGTAGCAGGAGTGAAGCCTTTTAAAATTTCTCTATAAAAAGACCTCTATTAAATTCTAAAGGGTTTTGATAGGGCAGACATTGAGAAAAAAAATTCTGCTTGTAGGGGAATCTAAAACTCGGGGTCATAAATATAAGATAGTTGCTAATAAATCCAATAAGGAATTCAGGAGAAACTTACCCAGGGAACAAAAGACCAGAAAAACATAAGAATTAGAAGCAGGAGTAGGCCACACGGCCCCTCGAGCCTGCTCCGTCATTCAATAAGATCATGGCTGTTCTTCGACCTCAACCCCATTTTCCCACCCGATCTCCATATCCTTTGATTCCCTTAGAGAGTGGTGAGAATGTGGAACTTGCTACCACATGGAGCAGTTGAGGTGAATAGCATAGATGCATTTAAGCGGAAGCTAGATAAGTACATGAGGGAGAAAGGAATAGAAGAATATGCTAATAGGGTGAGATTTACAAGGATGTTACCGGGAGTAGAGAATCTTAGCTATGAGGAAAGACTGGATAGGCTGGGTCTGTTTCCCTTGGAACAGAGGAGGCTGAGGGGAGACCTTATTGAGGTGTATAAAATTATGAGGGGCCTAGATAAAGTGGATAGAAAGGACCTATTTCCCTTAGCAGAGGGGTCAAAAACCAGGGGGCACAGATTTAAAGTGATTGGGGGAGGGTTTAGAGGGGATTTGAGGGGAAACTTCTTCACCCAGAGGGTTGTGGGGGTCTGGAACTCACTGCCTGAAAGGGTGGTAGAGGCAGGAACCCTAACCACATTTAAAAAGTACTTGGATGTGCACTTGGGATGCTCTAACCTGCAGGGCTACGGACCAAGAGCTGGGAAGTGGGATTAGGCTGGATAACTCTTTGTTGGCCGGCGCGGACACGATGGGCCGAAATGGCCTCCTTCCGTGCTGTAACTTTCTATGATTCTATGAAGAGGGGTGGGAGGAGGCTTGTGTGGAACATAAACAGTTTGGCCGAATGGCCTGTTTCTGTGCTGTAAATTCTATGTAATTCTATTAGCCTCTGGCATGAGTGAAACCTGCAACTATAATTTAGAGTAAGCTTGCAAGAGATAATGGGCCGTATATTCCGATGCCTATGGGTATGTACGCACTGTGTACACACCCGTAGGTACATCGGAAATGCCGGTTTCAGGCATGCCAAGCGCCTGCGCTGAAAACCCGCATTTCCGATCTGTCAAGAATGCTCCTGACAGATCGGACACCTGCCCTGGAGAAGGGCCTCTGCAGGGGGAGAGTTCCACTTTCTGCAGAACCTCCGCCCACAGAAAACCCTTAGAAATCTTATGCCTGGTAAAGGTAAGCGTAAGGCCTGCTTTTACCAGCATAAGAGTTGAAAAAAAGTTAAAAAAAAAAAATTCTGCTCATTTATCAATTAAAATTATTTTTAGCCCCATTAAAAACTTTAATTATTTTTAAAAAAATTATATTTTTGTTTAAAATATTTAATTTATTGTAATTCCAACTCATTTAAAAAATGTGATGTTTTCTTTAAATGTATTTAATGTTTTACAGTGTTTTTGGGGTGATCTCCATTCATATATTTGACAGAAAATGCTGGAAAAACTCAGTAGGTCAGGCAACATCCGTGGAGAGAAATTTGAGTTGATGTTTTGGGTCGAACCCTTCTTTTGAAGAAGGGTTCGACCCGAAACGTCAACTCAAATTTCTCTCCACGGATGTTGCCTGACCTGCTGAGTTTTTCCAGCATTTTCTGTTGTTATTTCGGATTTCCAACATCTGCAGTATTTTGCTATCATATATTTGACAGGTCTATCTGTCAAGTGTATGAAGGGAGATTCCCTTCTCCTATTGGCTGGCCTGGCCCAGGTGATCCCAGGGATGCTTGCGAACCGCCTGCGCCTCTGGGATACGTGGGCCCTGCACATTTCGACTGTGGAGAGGCCCAGGATCGGAAGTATACGCACCTCGGGAGCCCTCAGGTAAGTTCGTAGATTTTTCCAGATCGGAGGCCTCCGCACGCAGGAAGCCTGCGATCAGAAAATATGGGCCATTGTCTGTCAAATCTTTTCCTTGTTTTTCAATTTGTTTACACAATAATCTAAGTAATATTTTCATATTCATCCTCCAGTTTGAACCCAACATTTTCATTAGTTTCTCATTTCTAGTGGACCTATGCACCACTTCTTTGAAGTCATAAGTAGACAGGCAGGAAAAGACCAATTGGTCCATCAAGTCATAAGAACATAAGAAATAGGAGCAGGAGTCGGCCATTTGGCCCTTCGAGCCTGCTCCGCCATTCAATAAGATCATGGCTGATCTTCTACCTCATCTCCACTATCCTGAACTATCCCCATATCCCTTGATATATCCCCATACCCTTTGATACCACACCATACCATGATGGCCAGAGCATCATGACTAAATACTTCCACCCTCGCTCCCCCCTCCCCCCACCCTACCTTCTTCGCAGCCATGTAATTTCCTGGGAAAGGCATTAAAATAAAAAAACAGAGAAACAACCCAGGGCCAATAAGGGGGAAAATACTTTGGAAAATTCCTCTCCGACCCCCCTTCAGGCGATTGGAACCAGTCCAGGAGATCACACAGACCAAGAGTTGTCTATAAAGACACTTACCTTCTATGTGATGCGATCTCCAGTCAGGAACTGTTCCAGCTCTCTCTTGAAGGCAATGGAGAGGTTCAGCTCCCACTGCACCAACCGGGAATATATTCCAGAGGCTCACAGCTCTCTGGGAAAAGAGGAAGCGCCTAAAATTCAGTCTATTCCTACTCTTACCACAGTTAGAACTCGTGTCCCCGGTCCTCCCAGTGTCAGCTGTGGCTCACTCACCTCTGAGTCAGAAGGTTGTGAGTTCAGGTCCCACTCCAAGGAATTGAGCACATAAATCTAGGCTGACATTCCCAGTGCAGGGCTGAGGGAGTGCTGCACTGTCGGAGGTGCCGTCTTTCGGATGAGACGTTAAACTGAGGCCCCGTCTGCTCTCTCAGGTGGATGTAAAAAATCCAACGTGCTACTATTTCGAAGAAGAGCCGGAGAGTTAACCCTGGTGTCCTGGGGCCAATATTTATCCCTCAGCCAGCATAACAAAAACAGATTATCGGGGCATTATCACATTGTTGTGTGCAAATTGGCTGCTGCGTTTCCCACCTTAAAACAGTGGCTCCACTTCATTGACTGTAAAGCACTTTGAGACATCCGGTGGTCGTGAAAGGCGCTATAGAAATGCAAGTCTTTCTTTCTTTTTCTCCCCAATCTGTTAAACTGGAATAAGCTATCAAAAGGCGGGCTATTACATCTGTAATTACAAATTGTAATGGATAATACCATTGCAACACTGTTCAGAATTAGTCTTCCTGGTAGGAGATCTGCCCATAACAGTAAACTAGCAGTTAATGAATAGGTTTCCAGCATTAATCCCTGCTGTGACTGTCATCTCGAGTATGCAAGTGCGGGCTCTTTCCTCCTACGTTATATTATTGCTGTAGCACATCTAAACAGTTGCTAAAACCTGTCACTTGCTGAAATAAAATCGTTATCTCCGACCGGCTCCGCAGTTGGCTCAGCAACGTTGTCCAGTGAGTAGCTGGAACGTTAGGTTCAGGAAGATCCCAGTAGGCAGGCCATAGATGTCATAGATAGTCACAGAGTTATACAGCACAGAAAGAGGCCCTTCGGCCCATCATGTTCGCGCCGGCCATCAAACCCTGTCTAATCTAATCCCATTTTCCAGCACTTGGTCCGTAGCCTTGTACGCTATGGCATTAAGTGCTCATCTAAATGCTTCTTGAATGTTGTGAGGGTTCCTGCCTCTACCACCCTTTCAGGCAGCGAGTTCCAGATTCCAACCATCCTCTGGGTGAAAAAGTTTTTCCTCAAATCCCCTCTAAACCTCCTGCCCCTTACCTTGAAACTATGCCCCCTTGTTACTGACCCCTCTACTAAGGGGAAAAGTTCCTTTCTATCTACCCTATCTATGCCCCTCATAATTTTGTACACCTCGATCAGGTTACAATTAGAATGCGGAACTCGCTACCACTGGGAGCAGTTGAGGCGAATTAGCATCGACGCATTTAAAGGGAAGCACATGAGGGAGAAAGGAATAGGAGGTTATATTGATGGGGCGAGGTGAAGTAGGGCGGGAGGAGGCTGGTGTGGAGCATAAATGCCGGCACAGACCTATTAGGCTGAATGGCCAGTTTCTGTGCTGTAAATTCTACGGGCTGGATTTTCCCTGTTTCCCACCCGCACGGTGCCGGAGGGACCTGGGAGACGGCAGGAAACCCGGATGTTCGGATGTTCCAAGCCCGGGATGGGGGAATCTGGCCCCCGTGCCCCGACCCCCAGGGAGGTGGGTGCTGCTGCTGGTGGGGGAGCTTGGGGGGCTGTAAGGAAGCACTCCTGCTCCTCCCGGAAAACAAGGATTGCTCCCCGAGGTTGTGGACCGCCTCATTGCAGCCAGCGGGATTCCCGAGACCCGGGATCCCCGGCCGCCTGCAGTAAAACCGGCAAAGCAGGTTAAAGTAGAGGCTTCAGGCCTCATTATAATATTTAAATTGCCGACCCGCCTCCTGGCAGCGGGCTGCGCATGCTCGTAAACCCAGAACTGGTGATCTGTCCAGGTTTCAGTTTGGACAGATCGTGCACATGCGCAGGAAATGGACATTTGCGGCCAAAGAGTTGGGGCTATTTTCCCCAACTGCTACCCAGCGAATGCCCATGAAACCCTTACGCCTGGTACAAGCAGGAATAGGGCCTTCTTTTACCAGCGTAAGGGCAAAAAGAAATATTAAAATCAATTTTTAAAAATCATTTAAACATTTAAAAACCTTTAAAATTGGTTTAGGTTATTTTTGGCCCCTTTAAAAATGTTTACATTTATTTTTCAAAACATTAAATTTTTGTTTTAAATGTTTAATAAAATTGTATTTTTTAATTCATTTTAAACATGTGGTGATTTATTTTTATTTAGGTTGTGTGAAAGTGTGTTTTTTCGGGGATTGCTATTCATGCTCATGGGGATTCCGTACGTAAATGGAATCTGCCATAAGCATAATGGGAATCCCCCTTTGTGATTGGTTGGGCCGGCCCACGTGATCCCAGGGATGCTCGTGAACCCCATGCACCCCTGGGATACGTGGGCCTCTGCTCAGGCCTACACCTGCAGGCCCAGGAGCGCAAGAGTCCGAAGGTACGGAGGCACCAGGGAGGTGTGTACTTTTCTTGCGGTTCGGAGGCATTCGCCTGCGGGAAGCTTCCGACCGCAATTTCAGGTCCGCAATTTGGGACAGGGACTGGCCATAGGAACGTGGAAACAGGAGGAGGCCATTCAGCCCCTCGAGCCTGTTCCGCCATTCAATGACATCATGACTGATCTGCATCCTAACTCCATCCACGTACCTTGGCTCCATATCCTTTTATACCCCCTGGCTGGCAAAAAATCTATCCATCTCCAGTGGCCGTGGGCAGCTGGGGGTCCCACTCTTGCACTTTTGAAGGAGGAATTATCCATGATAGTTGTGGTAAAATTCTGGCGAGTCGCTCTTTGGCATGTGTAGTGTGAGGGGTGGGGGCCAAAATTGTGCCCGGTCCCATACTGTTATTTTACAACCATTATCTTTAATGCTCAGAACATTGTGGGGCTGGTTTGCGATGTGTGCTCCCTGAATGCACAAAGAAGCAAGGTGTTGGGATTTTTGACCCTTGATCCCATTCACCTGCTCTTTTCCCGTTAGCTTGGTATATTTCCCCACCATTATCCACTTTCCCTTTTAAAAGAATTGTGGATTTTTGCTTTCATCCATGTTTTCCATTGGAGACTTAACCACTGTCTAGTCGGCCGCTCTTTTCGACTGAACCAGACTGCCTGAAACCGTGGCGTCTTTTCTTTTGGCCGTTAGCTGAGCTTCCAACCCCACGGACTCTCCATCACAAAGACTGCCTACTTCCGCCTCCAGAACATTGCCCGCCTCTGCCACTGCCTCAGCTCCTCTGCCGATGAGCCATTCACTATGTTTTCGGCACCTTTCAACCACGACCATTCCCTGGCCGGCCATCCACTGTCCTCTGTAAACCTAAGCTCAACCAATACCCCGCAGCCCATATCCTTTGCCGCACCAGGTCCCGCCTGACCATCTTGCCTGCCTTAACTTGCCTCCCCAACTCCTCAAATTTAAAATTCTCTTATTTGAATCCCCGAGGGCCTCATCCCTTCCTGTTACTGTAATCTCCCCCAGCTCTCCAACCTTCCCTCTTCAACTCTCCATTTCTCCGATTCCACTCTCTTGCGCACCCTTTCTCTCTCTACCCACCATCGACAGCTGTGTCTGCAGCCTCACGCCACACTCTGGAATGGTCTCTTTGCTTGTCCACCTCCCTCCCTATCGGCCCTGGAAAATCCAGGCCATGATCTTTGCCATAATCAGGGCAAGCAGCCCACATCTGGCTCCCTCTTTAAGAGTCTTTTTAAAACCACCTCTTTGACCAAGCCTTTGGTCACCTTTCCTAATATCTCCTTCTTTTGCTGGGTGTCCATTTTTTGTTTTTGTTTACGCTGTTATGAAGCACCTTGGGGATGCTTTTCCAAATTAAAGGCACGATATAAATGCAAGTTTACACAGCTTAATAAGGCCATAAACAAAGCAGGTGAATAAGGCCATTAAAAATAAAAGCCAACAAAGCACTAGGGTTCCTTTCTAGAGGGATAGAATTGATAAGCAGAAATGTTGGGCAGGATTTTCATTGGGCCGTGGAGTCGGGATTGGAGGCGTGCGGGGGGTTAAATTCCCCAAATTGGTGTCCCGACACCATCCATGCCAGTTTCAAAGGAGGCGGGTACCCGCCCCGCACTGGGATCCACCTCCCTGAGGCGGGAAGGGATTAGTGCCAATTAACTGCCTGTTAACTGTAGGGGGGCATCCTTTACCTGGTTTACGGTAATTTACCTGGTCAGGCAGCCGTTTGCCACTGCACTGTGAACAATTCCAATCAGCGGTTTCGAATTGCTAAACACTCCTTCCAGTGTTGACTGGAGGAACTTATAATTAATGATATATTAAAAACGGACAAATGGTCTGGATGCAAGAAAGTCAAATTTTATTAAAACTAAAGAAGCTACACCACACGATCAAAGTAATCCCAGTAAAATTGCTTAACAGCGGAAGGCAGATGGCAAAATGAGGGATAAATGGCTACAATGTTAATCTTACAATCTTAGCAACATTTCCCTCAAATTGCCACCCCTATACTTCTCACTAGATTGTCTTGCTAGTGGGTCAGAAGCCTTGCTCACCTGCAGCCCAAAGAGTAAAAGAGAAGCAAGCGATGCTTCTGGGAAGCTATCTTTTATACCCCTTTTTTGGGGCCCACCCAGATCTGAAGTTTCTGGGCTAAAACTAAAGAGATCCAAACTGTCCACTTGTCTGGGATGGGCTTGGATAAAGTTGCAGTTTAAATGTGTCCAATTGTCTGTGATGGTTTCCGAATAAAGCTGCAGTGGTTTGAATGTGTTCTCCCATTTAAACGGTTCCTCCTCAGTTTGGATGTGTCCACTTGATATACAAACAAATGCTAATAGCATTCAATTGCTTTGTAAACAAAGCATTGTCCTGTGGTCATCTGGAACTGCAATTGATGAGTGCTTAGCAAACAAAGTCCCTTTGTTCATGCTGGCAGTTTCAAGCACTTGATCTTAGAGTCAATTTCAGTGAATGGATGTGTGTAAACAACCCAGTGTGCTTGCTGTCTGATAATTGGCTGATTCAAACGGGCTACTCCCCAGTGTAAACCCCTTGTAGGTTACCGGACCTGCCCAATACCACAGGGTGACTGACAGCTCGGGCTCCATTCAAACCCACTACAGGGCAGCGCTGAGCTTATGCATATGCTAACAGCCTGTCTGTTTCATATGCTAACAGCCTGTCTGTCCTTTTAAATTCTGTTTCTATGAGGTCTGTTTAGCCATTTTTAACAGTTCAAAACTCAAGAGTACATCTTTTAATAAAATGTACAATCTTAAAGTGTGCGATTTTCACAAAGTTCTTTGATTCCAGTGTCCAAGTGCTGCCCAGCTTACGAGCTTTTTAACGCAGCCTTTTGCGGTTCTGGGTATGTTTTAAAACATTGTCCAACCCAGAGAAAATTTAAATCACACAGGTCTTCGTCCACGATGTGGATTAATATTTCCCGATCTTCGGGGGCTGAGGGGATTTTTGTGACCCCTACATTCCCCCCTTGGATACTTCCAACTTGCTTGTAGTATCCTTTTGAAGAAGTCAGCAAAATTTTCTGAGCCCCCCCGACAAACAATCATCCCCTGTATTTACCTATAGCTACCTACCACTGATCCCCCGACCCGTCTATTCCCAAATCCAAGAAAAACCGTGGTACAGTAGGCATCTACAGATACATCAATTACAAAATGTTACAATAGGGGTCTCATACCCCCGAACCACTTGTTACATTATAACATATTACAAAATGTTGCAATCTTGGTTATACAATGTAATCAAAATGATCCCAAGCACGGAAAGGGTCCTACGCCTCTGCACCGCTTGGAACTGTAAAACAAAATACAAAAATTTTCATTAAACATTTGAAACAAAATGCTGAAATAAACCCCGACCATTACGTGCCAATGATGGGTCGCAAAATTCAAGTGGGTATTGCTCCTCCCACCCGGGCAGTAAATGCTCCTTCCACCCCCCCCTTTAATGGTCTTAAACCTTTAAAACATAGAATGGATTTTACAGAACAGTCTGATCCGCCAGCCCCGAGCCGTTCCCTTGTCCCTTTGTGGAGGCGGGGTACCCCTCATGTTTCACAGACCAAGACCGGGGAGTATGGGATCGCGACTCCCAGTCCCTCCCCCTCCCGTCTTCCCTCGACTGGCTGCAGAAAATGGTGGGTGCCTGTGTGGCGGCTCTCACTGGCCCCACACTCAAACTTGGATCCCAGATCCGGCCACCCACTCATCCTTCCCACTCTAACTTTGCCTGTGGGCCCCGGGTGAGTTCCTCCCTTCCCCGAACGCACCCACGCGACTCTTGGGCCTCCCCCTCCCCTTTACAATCTTTCCCGGGCCATCACCACCCACTCCCGGGGAACGCGTCTCTATCTGACAAGGCACCCGCTCTTCCTCACCATGACTCCTCAATAGTGAGGTCTCTCGCAAGTGAAATTCGGTCAGGATAGTGCTGGGCTGGGGCCGTGCCCCACCCAGCTGGGGCCATCTCTTCCACGTAGGATGAGTAGGCAGGTTCCTCCAGACCCTGTTCGGTTTCTCCCAAAGGTTGCTTCAGGGTCTCCTCCTGGATTTGTCCAGTGGCGAGGTGATCCCCAACATTCTGTATATCTTCATTTGATGCCCAGCTTGGGCTGGGCGAACAGGGCTGCTCCTTTGACCACTCTCCTGCAAAAGAACTTAAAAGGACATGCAGCCAGGTCTCTCACTGATCTGCTGCCTTAGGTGGAGACATGGTCGGGTCCCTCGACCTCGGACCAAAATACAAGCATTTGGCACACTTATAAACTTAAACTTTCAACTTAAATTCAAAACTACTAGTTACATTCTAAACTTAAAATGTAAACACCTTAAAAGCACGCTATAAACATTGGTAACTTAACACAAAGCTATAATACAAATGCCGCCCGTCTCCGGACGGCCAGGCTAATCTCTGGGGTCACTGTCGCAGATTTCTGCTGTTTGCAGCGAAGCTGGACTGCCTCCTGCCTCTGATCCCTGGCAGCATATGGCTGCTAGTTGGGGACCTCTGTGATCTGTTTCCTCCCAGGCTCGGGAGATTGCTCTTTGTGGCGGGTACTCTGGTGACCATCTTATCTTGGGCTTGCAGACCTGCTGAGACCTTCTGAGGGGCATCTCTGTGGGGGAAACTTTGGCTGATGGACCCTGAGCCTGGGTCACAGCCCTAGCTGGCTGGGAACCTTCTCCCCCTGATGCCAACAGCCCGCACTGTTTAATATACCTGGCAGCCTGCCAGTAATCCGGGTTTGTCTCCTTTTCCCTACCCACTCCTGTACTGGGGGCAGGTATCCCCTCATCACCCGCTGCTGGTGGCTGAAAATCTTCCTCTCCAGGTCCAAAACCTGGTACCGGCTCCTTCCATATGCCCCCTGCAAGAGGAATTGCTATCCCTTCCTCCCCAGAGTCCCACACCATAGGGGGAACCACTCTAGAAGCGGGCTGGGAAGCTTGTCCCTTTAAACAGGCGACTGCGCCTGCGTGAACCTCGTCCCCGGAGTCCCACGGCAGAGGCTGTGAAACCCCTGTATTCAAACAGGCGACTGCGCCTGCGTGGGAAAACTGAAGAGGAGCCGCTGTGGTCATGGGCTGGGGAACTGCACCTGCGCGAAGCTCCTGTTCAAAAGACTGGGGAATCCCTGTCTCCAGACCAGTGACTACGCATGCGCGGGCAGTCTCTTCAAAGGGCGGCTCCTCCCTGGAGCCCCCCAAGCGATTTTCTGTGTATGAACTCACAGCAGCTTGCAGATTTCTACACTCAGGCTGCGGTTTCTCTTTTTCTGAAGTAAATAACTGGTTCAAATTTAATCTTTGGCCAAAACTTAGGTCCCACTGGGGCGGGGAAGTGTCCCAATTGGTGGGCCGGACAACTTTTCCCTTGAAACAAGCCACAGCGCCTGTCTTTACAGCCTGTGAACTTGAACTTGTATGGTCTGATTTATACAATTTACATTGGTAGGCGTGGAACCACTTTGTGCACTGGGGTAGTTTTACTGCATAGACCATGGGGCTGGCCCTATCAACTATACTATAGGGTCCCATGTAGAGTGGCTCTAAACTTCCCACCCGGGCATAGTTTCTTACCATCACTAGGTCTCCTATCTCCCACTGGTGGCTCTTGCAGAGGGGTCTGGAGTATACCCCCGCCTGCTCCTGACCGGTGAATCCCGATAGTATGTATGGAACCCCGTTAGACAGAGGTGAGGTGGTGGGATTATCCGTATGGATCACGGTGCATGATGCCCCCATATCCAATAGATAAGTCCCTCTAACCTTCTCTACCTCCATCTGTACGAGTGTTCTCTTCCATTCATCGTGCCGGAGATTACACAGGTAGACAGGCTGCGCGGGCTCCAGTCATTGTGGGGAGGCAGAGGTGGGCGAGGGGGCTGCAGCACCACTGATGGCTGCTACCTTTCCCTGATTGGCCCTGAGGAAAGATTTTATCGACTCCATGACAGACTCGACTGTATCGGGAGGAGTTTCTGTCTCTGCCTTCTGAGTTGGGGCTGCGGGGGTCCTGGCTTTATCGTCTCTCCCAGGCTTTTTGCAATCCCTGCGCCAATGGCCATCCTCCCCGCACCTGTAACAAGTGACCTTGTTCTGGGAGGGACGGCTCCCCTCCTGGCGCCACTCTTTCTTGTATTGAGCCCCAGGTTTAACTTTGTGGACCTTACCCTTTTGCTGGGGGGTCCCACTATTCCTACTGTTCCTATATGCTACCGTGAGCTGCCAGATTACAGTCTCTTCGGTTGCTAGGGGGTCTCAGTGGTCAAACCAAGTATCAGCCTTTGCTTTTAGCTGGGGCAGGCAATTGGACACCAGGCAACGAAGCCATTGGGTCCGCTGTCGCTGGTTCAGGTGTGCCCTATCTTGTCCCCCTGTACATGCGCTGTTGTAGACTGGCCACAGCCTGTCTGCAAATGCCTGTGGGGTCTCCCCTTCCTTCTGCAGTGCTTTCCCTATGCGATCGAACGGACTGCCATCGTTCGCACCCATGGCTTCCAGTATTTCCTCCTTTAGGTCCTCAAAACCCTTTTGCCCTCTCTTAGCCTCACCTGAAAGGGTCTGATAGAGCTTACTATCTACAGAGAAAAGCAACATTTTGGCTTTCTCTTCATCATCACAGCCGTTAACACAGGCTGCCTGTTCTATCTCTTGGAAGTGCGTTGAGGGGTCTCCCTTTTCGGAGAGCAGGGGAATATGTTTCACCAGGCCTCTAAGCTGTTGGGTATCATAGGGTACCAGATAGGTATGCTGAACAGTCCCATGGTCATTATCATTCACGGGTGGACCGTACCTCTGTTGTCGGAGGGGGTACACTGGCCCTGGTCCCCGGCTGCCTAGCGGGACCTGCTGGCGTTCTCCTACCACCCCATTGTCCACCCCTTCTTGCTGACAGAGCTCCTCAAAACTCAGAGCTGTGGGCTGCGGTCGTGGGATCTCTAAATCCCCAGCCAGCTCTGTTCTGGGTGCTGCCTGTGGGGCAGTTTGATTTGGGCTGCTGGTACTGTCCGACGGACTTCCCTTCGGACTTATGAGACATACCATCCCTTTAGTCCTTAATAACTCCACACCCAAACTCTCTATCTTTCTGTTACATGGGGTATGATCTGCTCCACTAAACCTTTGGTCGCAGGCCAGCTTATGAGCTGCCTTTATCTCCCTAACCATTTCCTCCTGGTCTGTTACTTCTGAGGTGAGGCGGGCATTCTCTTCCCGCAGTCTCATCTCATTACTCTTTGCTTCTGTAATTTGGCACTTTAGGAACTCTATCTTGTGCCTCGCGTGGCTTTTGCCCTCGCTAGCTTTTCGGGTGAGGTGTGCGTTTTCCTCCTGTAGCCTCATCTCACTGTCCCTAGCCTCTGTGACTTCCTGCACAAGGCGCTCTATCTCTGCCTGGCATTTCGTGACCTCTAGTGTGAGGCGTGAATTTTCTTCCCGCACCCTCATCCCACTATCTCTGGCCTCATTCACCTCTCTTATGAGGCGTTCTACCTCCACCTGGCATTTTTCAAACTCTGACTCCCGATTCTTGGCCACTGTAACCTCCTCCACACCCTCATCTCACCCTTCTTAACCCAATCACCTATACCATTATAGGTCAGCTTACACGCTGCCGCTAACTTCTGCAGGGCTACCACAGACTGAAAGCAAGAAAAGCAAGAGCTGATGCTTTCTCCAGATCCAGACCACTTATCATATCAAAAACTGCCTCCAGTCCTGCCGCGGTTGCCAATTTGTAGGGGGCATCCTTTACCTGGTTTACGGTAATTTACCTGGTCAGGCAGCCTTTTGCCACTGCACTGTGACCAATTCCAATCAGCGGTTTCGAATCGCTAAACCCTCCTTCCAGGTCTGACTGGAGGAACTTATAATTAATGATATATTAAAAACGGACAAATGGTCTGGATGCAAGAAAGTCAAATTTTATTAAAACTAAAGAAACTACACCACACGATCAAAGTAATCCCGGTAAAATTGCTTAACAGGGGAAGGCAGATGGCAAAATGAGGGATAAATGGCTACAATGTTAATCTTACAATCTTAGCAACATTTCCCTTAAATTACCACCCCTATACTTCTCACTAGATTGTCTTGCTAGTGGGTCAGAAGCCTTGCTCACCTGCAGTCCAAAGAGTAAAAGAGAAGCGAGCGATGCTTCTGGGAAGCTATCTTTTATACCCCTTTTTTGGAGCCCGCCCAGATCCGATGTTTCTGGGCTAAAACAAAAGAGATCCAAACTGTCCACTTGTCTGGGATGGGTTTGGATAAAGTTGCAGTTTAAATGTGTTCAATTGTCTGTGATGGTTTTCGAATAAAGCTGCAGTGGTTTGAATGTGTTCTCCCATTTAAATGGTTCCTCCTCAGTTTGGATGTGTCCACTTGATATACAAACAAATGCTAATAGCATTCAATTGCTTTGTAAACAAAGCATTGTCCTGTGGTCATCTGAACCGCAATTGATTGACAATCTTGAGTGCTCAGCAAACAAAGTCCCTTTGTTCATGCTGGCAGTTTCAAGCACTTGATCTTAGAGTGAATTTCAGTGAATGGATGTGTGTAAACAACCCAGTGTGCTTGCTGTCTGATAATTGGCTGATTCAAACGGGCTACTCCCCAGTGTAAACAAACAGCTTATAGGTTACCGGACCCGCCCAATATCACAGGGTGACTGACAGCTCGGGCTCCATTCAAACCCACTACAGGGCAGCGCTGAGCTTTTTCATATGCTAACAGCCTGTCTGTTTCATATGCTAACAGCCTGTCTGTCCTTTTAAATTCTGTTTCCATGAGGTCTGTTCAGCCATTTTTAACAGTCCAAAACTCAAGAGTACATCTTTTAATAAAATGTACAATCTTAAAGTGTGCGATTTTCACAAAGTTCTTTGATTCCAGTGTCCAAGTGCTGCCCAGCTTACAAGCTTCTTAACACAGCCTTTTGCGGTTCTGGGTATGTTTTAAAACATTGTCCAACCCAGAGACAATTTAAATGTGGATTAATATTTCCCAATCTTCGGGGGCTGAGGGGATTTTGTGACCCCTACATTAACAGGTAGTTAACAGGCAGTTTTTAGCCTAATCCCTATTTTTAATGCTGAAGTGTGGGATTCCCGATGGCTCCAAACCACGCCAAGTTTGCGAGGCGGGCCGTTGGGTTGAAGGACTTGGAGGGGTCGAGATGTCGGTGTTCAGGTGAGTGATGTGTGCATGAGTACAAAGGTAAGTGTGTTTGGTGTGTCGAAAGTGTTTAAAGAAGTTTAAATTACCTTTTCAGCCTTCCTTCATTTAGGTCTCGGGAGTCCCTCATCTCACCGGCACAGAAAGCAGAATGGCCGCAAACTGTCAAAAGTGACAGCCTTCAGCTTTCTGTGCAGGAGAGATTTCTAACTGAGTCAATGGAGTAGGACTCAGGTTAGAAGTAAGACTGTCAGTATTTGACAGCTTCAAATAGCTGTGAAACGCTGATATTTCATCTGTCAAAACCTCTTGACAGATGAAATTTCAGTCTGTGACGTCACCTGTTGCTGGGTGGCCCTTAATTGGCCTGCTGTGCCCGCTGGGCGGGCTCAACAAGGCCAATCAAGTTAAAATCACGTGGATTGGCCACATCTCGATGGAGGAGGGACTACAACCCCAAAAGTTGTAGTCCCACCTCCTACCCGACTCCTGAATGAAAATCCAGCCTGTTATGTTAAAATTATATAGAACCTTGGTTAGACGGTGTGGTAAACCACTTTTATCGTTCACTATCGTTACACTATAGTTATCACTGTTATATCGTTACTCTATGGTTATCACTGTTCACACTGTTGTATCACTATACGAGGTCGCCTCTTGTCACGCTGCTATACCTGGGCTGACCACTGCTGACTCCGCCCATGACTCCACCTACCTGCCCAGGTATAAAGGTAGTCGACTGGCTGGCATTCCTCCTTGTTGTATCCGATCACCCACGAGGGTGGGCTCTGTTATTTAGCCAATAAAAACCTATTGTTACTTTCTTAACTCGTCGCTTTTCATTGGATGAATTGATAGGTATATCAATTTTATTGGCTAAATTTTAAAATGTCGACAACTGAGCAGTCAAACAATCAGCCAAGCGACCAGCCAGGCGCCCAGCTACAACAGCCACAGCAGCCGGCCTGGCTGCGAGCCCTCAGACCACCGTACCTGGATCTAAACCCACAGGCAGCAAACTCAGCCCTCGACTTCGAACACTGGCTGAGCTGCTTCGAAGCCTACCTGGGAGAATCCGGCGTGCCTCAGAAATCCATGCTAAGAGTTCTGAACGCCCAAGTGAGCCCTAAAGTATTCGCACTCATCCGGGACCTTAAAACATACGAGGACGCCATCAACTGGCTGAAAAGACAGTACCAAACCCCGGTAAATTCCATGTATGCCAGGCACCTCCTAAGATCCCGCCCGCAACAGCCAGGAGAGCCCGTGGAGGAATTTTTACGGGTGCTACAAGCACTCGGCAGAGACTGTGGCCTAGAAATTGAGTTTTGGCGCAGCCAGGGCTTTAGCGCCGGAAGTTAGTGCCGGAGCTAAGTCGCGCTGGTCGGGCCCAAAATTCAATAGTTCTGCGCCCAAACGGCTGCCGGCGCTGCTGAGAGGTGTTTGCGCCTGAAAACTGGCGCTACGTGCTGAATATCGGCGCTATTCCGGCGCTGCGGCGCCCGCTGCGGTGCGGCAGGTTCGGGAAGTGCAGGCCTCCTCCTTCCCTTAAGGAGGAGCTGCCTGCACCCGGCCGCGGCCCGCGAAAATCGTTCTAAAAATGAGCCCGGCACCTCGGACAAGTGCCGGGCTTGCTTCTGTTCCGGGGGGGGGGGGGGGAAGTCCGGGGAGGGAGCTGCGGCCAGGCGGCCGGCGGGAAAGCGGCCGGCCGCCGCGGGGCCTTTAATGCGCCGGCGCAAAGTCAGGTAAGACTCTGTTGCCAGAGTCTTAGTTGCGGCTGCCACGGGCGAGGCGGCCGCAACTGAATTTCGGCGCTGGGGCCCGTCGCCATGGCAACCGGGATGCTGCGCACACCGATGACGTCATCGGTGCCGGCGCAGCGCTACCGGTCTAGCGCGGCGGAAGGGCCCCAGGCAATTTCGGCGCCGGCGCCAATTGCAGCGCTAGGCCCTCTAGCGCCGCAAAAGCGGCGCTAAGGCAACTCAATTTCTAGGCCTGTAACTTTAAAGCGGTAATGGCGGCAGAAAATACTGAAGACAATGTCCGCGATGCCTTCGTGAAAGGCCTGCGGTCCGACTACTCACGGCAAAGATTACTGGAAGCAAGGGACCTCGACCTGGACAAAGCTGCAGCCCTCGCTCTCTCTCTAGAGGTGGCCCATCGGGACCTCGAGGCATACTCAAGGTACTGTAACTCGCGACCCTGGGACTTGGGACCGACCCCGACCGCGATACCCCCCGCAGCAACCCCCCTGGGACCTACCTCAGCGTCGGCGTCCCGGACCCGATCGAGACCGCCACCCCCGGTACCGGCTCCGACATCGGACCCCCGCGATCGGGCCGCTGGCTGCTTCTTCTTCGGCCAGGCGAAACACCCGAGGTCGCGCTGCCCAGCCAGGAACTCTACCTGCTCAAACTGCAGGAAGAAAGGCCACTTCGCTAAGGCCTGCAGAGGTGGATCATCAGAGGCCAGCAGTGCCTCATGCGAGCTGTGGGGGCGGCCATCTTCCTTCAAGGCAACAGAGGCCAGCATCCCCACATGTGAGTCATGGGGCAGCCATCTTTGATACAGGCAACCGACACCAGCAGTGCCTCATGTGAGTTATGGGGGCAGCCATCTTCTCCGCCATTTTGTCCAACCTCGTGGGAGACGCCATTTTACCCACCACGCCCGACCGCCACCGTGCCTCTAGACCCGACTACCGCCTCAACCGCAGACTACAACAACTCGCTCAGCTATACACTAGCCTCCGTCACACTGGACCAGGCCCGCCTGCATCACCTGTCCAAGTCGATGATGGACATCAAAGTAAACGGCCATGCCACGACCTGCCTGTTCGACAGCGGAAGCACGGAGAGCTTCATCCACCCAGACACGGTGAGCCACTACTCCCTCCCTGTCCTGCCAACGCGCAACCGGATCTCGATGGCATCGAGGTCACACGCCACAGACATCAACGGCTACTGTGTTGTGACCCTGTCGGTTAAGGGTACGGAGTATAAAAATTTTAAACTCCTCGTCCTGCCCCAGCTATGCGCTGCCGTCCTACTAGGCCTAGACTTCCAATCCCACCTCCAAAGCGTCACGCTAGCATACGGCGGACCCCTCCCCCCACTCACAGTCGACAACCAGCAGATTTTAAACCGCCCACTGCGTAACACCTGCGGCCTATCCACCCTCAAGGTCCCGCCACCTTCCCTGTTCGCTAACCTCACCCCCGACTGCAAACCCGTCGCTACCAAGAGCAGACGGTACAGCGCCGGGGACAGAGCTTTCATTAGCTCTGAGGTGCAGCGTCTCCTGAAGGAGGGCATCATCGAGGGGAGCACCAGCCCCTGGCGTGCCCAGGTCGTGGTCGTTAAGACCGGCAATAAAAACCGCCTGGTCATTGACTACAGCCAGACCATAAACAGGTACACCCAGCTGGACGCATACCCCCTTCCCCGCATATCTGATATGGTCAATCAGATTGCGCAGTACCGGGTATTCTCCACCATCGACCTTAAGTCGGCCTATCACCAACTCCCTATCCGCCCTGAGGACCGCCAGTATACAGCCTTCGAGGCGAACGGCCGCCTCTACCACTTCCTTAGGGTTCCCTTCGGCGTCACCAACGGGGTTTCGGTCTTCCAAAGGGAGATGGACCGGATGGTTGACCAGAACGGGCTGCACGCCACGTTCCCCTATCTAGATAACGTCACCATCTGCGGCCGCGACCGGCAGGACCACGATTTTAATCTGGAGAGATTCCTCCGTACGGCCCAATGGCTGAACCTCACCTACAATAAGGATAAATGTGTGTTTAACACCTCGCGCCTTGCCATCCTCGGCTGTGTAGTAGAGAACGGAGTCATCGGCCCCGACCCCGAAAGAATGCGCCCCCTCATGGAGCTACCCCTCCCCCACTGTCCAAAGGCACTGAAGAGAACCCTGGGGCTCTTCGCCTACTATGCCCAATGGGTGCCCAATTATGCGGACAAAGCCAGACCCCTCATGAAGTCCACATCCTTCCCCCTTACGGAGGAAGCGTGCGCAGCCTTCTCCCTCATTAAGGGAGACATTGCCAAGGCCACTATGCACGCAGTGGATGAGTCCATCCCCTTCCAAGTCGAGAGCGATGCATCCGACTTCGCCCTAGCCGCCACCCTTAACCAGGAGGGGAGACCGGTGGCCTTCTTCTCAAGGACCCTACAGGGCCTTGAGATCCGACACTCGTCGGTCGAGAAGGAGGCCCAGGCGATTGTGGAGGCGGTATGACGCTGGAGGCACTACCTGGCAGGCAAACGATTTACCCTCCTTACCGACCAACGTTCGGTCGCTTTTATGTTTAATAACAAGCTGAGGGGCAAAATCAAGAATGACAAGATCTTGAGGTGGAGAATCGAGCTCTCCACCTACGATTATGATATCTTGTACCGGCCAGGTAAGCTGAACGAACCCTCCGATGCTCTGTCACGAATTACATGCGCCAGCGCGCAAAGTGATAGACTTCAGACCCTCCACAACGACCTCTGCCACCCCGGGGTCACCAGACTTTACCACTTCATTAAGGCCCGCAACCTGCCCTACTCCATCGAGGAGGTCAGGACCATGACCAGGAACTGCCAGACCTGTGCCGAGTGCAAACCGCACTTCTTTAGGCCGGACAGAGCAAGCCTGATCAAGGCCACCCGCCCCTTCGAGCGCCTGAGCATCGACTTTAAGGGGCCCCTCCCGTCCTCTGACCGTAATGTGTACTTCCTCAACATTGTTGATGAGTACTCCCGTTTCCCCTTTGCCTTCCCCTGCCCAGACATGACCAGTACCACGGTCATTAAATGCCTGAACGACCTCTTCGCCTTGTTCGGGTTCCCAAACTATATACATAGTGACCGGGGCTCCTCCTTCATGAGCGAGGAACTCCGTCAGTTCCTACTAGCGAGAGGTATTGCTGCAAGCAGGACCACCAGCTACAACCCCCGAGGGAACGGCCAGGTAGAAAGAGAAAACGTGACGGTATGGAAGGCCGTCCTCTTAGCCTTAAAGTCTAAGGGCCTCCCAACCTCCCGCTGGCAGGAAGTCCTCCCGGCAGCGCTGCATTTCACCCGGTCACTACTTTGCACTGCCATCAACGCCACCCCCCATGAACGAATGTTTGCTTTCCCCAGGAAGTCGACTACGGGAACCACGCTACCAACCTGGCTGACCTCTCCGGGGCCCATCTTGCTGCGAAAGCATGTGAGGGCACATAAAATGGACCCCCTGGTCGAGAGGGTGGACCTCCTGCACGCCAACCCCCAGTATGCCTATGTGGCATACCCAGACGGGCGGGAGGACACAGTATCCTTACGAGACCTCGCACCCTCGGGCACTCCGGAGACACCACCTTCACCCCCCCCCACCACCCCCCCAATTCCAGACCAGGTAGACGGCATGCCGGAACCCCACGAGCCTTCGCCGACCACGCAGACACCAGCATTAACACCGGATAATGCAACACCGCCGCTGCGACGATCAGGAAGGCTTATGAGGCCTCCGGACAGACTGACATACCAGAACTGGTAGTACACTTCACCCCGCCGGACTCAAATCTAAACAAGGGGTGAATGTGGTAAACCACTTTTATCGTTCACTATCGTTACACTATAGTTATCACTGTTATATCGTTACTCTATGGTTATCACTGTTCACACTGTTGTATCACTATACGAGGTCGCCTCTTGTCACGCTGCTATACCTGGGCTGACCACTGCTGACTCCGCCCATGACTCCACCTACCTGCCCAGGTATAAAGGTAGTCGACTGGCTGGCGTTCCTCCTTGTTGTATCCGATCACCCACGAGGGTGGGCTCTGTTATTTAGCCAATAAAAACCTATAGTTACTTTCTTAACTCGTCGCTTTTCATTGGATGAATTGATAGGTATATCAGACGGCACTTGGAGTACTGTGAACAGTTCTGGTCTTCATAGTACAAAAAGGATATAGGGGCACTGGCAAAGGTGCAAAAAGGATTTACTAGAATGATCCCAGAACTGAGAGGTTATACCTATCAGGAAAGATTGAACAGGCTGGGTCTCTTTTCTTTAGAAAAGAGAAGGCTGAGGGGTGACCTGATAGAGGCCTTTAAGGTTATGAAAGGGTTTGACAGGTTAGACGCAGAGAAGATGTTTCCACTTGTGAGGAGACCAAAACTAGAGGCCATGAATATAAGATAAATGTAAGAAGTCACACAACACCAGGTTATAGTCCAACAGTTTTATTTGAAATCACAAGCTTTCGGAGCGCTGCTCCTTCTTCAGGTGAAGTGGAGAGATGCATAAAGACACAGCTTATATAGTCAGAGAATGATGCCAGATGATTATAGGTAATCTTTCTAACTGCCATTTATCACACCTTGGCAGAGAGATAATCACAGCAATCAAAGGTGTGAATGGTGTCCAAACAGGTCAGTCAGGAAAACATTACATCAAAGAACAATGAGGTGGGGTCACAAGGGGTCAAATGTTGCAGATGCTGGGGTCTGTATGAAAAACAAAAAACAGACAAAAAAACATTTTTTTTTGCTGGAAATCACAGCAGGTCCGGCCACATCTGTGTAGAGAGAACAAGCCAACGACGGCTCGAGTCTGGGTGACCCTATGTCAGGTGGGGTTACATGTAGCGTGACATGAACCCAAGATCCCGGTTGAGGCCATCCGAATGAGTGCGGAACTTGACTATCAGTTTCTGCTATACTATTTTGCATTGTCGTGTGTCTCGAAGGCCGCCTTGGAGAATGCTTACCCGAAGATCGGAGGCTGAATGTCCTTGACTGCTGAAGTGTTCCCCGACTGGGAGGGAACACTCCTGCCTGGCGATTGTTGCGCGGTGTCCGTTCATCCGTTGTCGCAGTGTCTGCATGGTCTCGCCGATGTACCATGCTCCGGGGCATCCTTTCCTGCAATGTATGAGGTAGACAATGTTGGCCGAGTCACATGAGTATGTACCATGTACCTGGTGGGTGGTGTCCTCACGTGTGATGATGGTATCTGTGTAGATGATCTGGCATGTCTTGCAGAGGCTGCCGTGGCAGGATTGTCTGGTGTCGTGGTCGCTGTTCTCCTGAAAGCTGGGTAATTTGCTGTGAACGATGGTCTGTTTGAGGTTAGGCGGCTGTTTGAAGGCGAGTAGTGGAGGCGTGGGGATGGCCTTAGCGAGGTGTTCATCGTCATCGATGACACGACAACGCAAAATCGTACAGCAGAAACTGATAGCCAAGTTCCGCACTCATGAGGACGGCCTCAACCGGGATCTTGGGTTCATGTCACGCTACATGTAACCCCACCTGACATAGGGTCACCCAGACTCGAGTCGTCATTGGCTTGTTCTCTCTACACAGATGTGGACGGACCTGCTGTGATTTCCAGCCAAAAAAAAATGTTTTTTTGTCTGTTTTTTGTTTTTCATACAGACCCCAGCATCTGCAACATTTGACCCCTTGTGACCCCACCTCATTGTTCTTTGATGTAATGTTTTCCTGACTGACCTGTTTGGACACCATTCACACCTTTGATTGCTGTGATTATCTCTCTGCCAAGGTGTGATAAATGGCAGTTTGAAAGATTACCTATAATCATCTGGCATCATTCTCTGACTATATAAGCTGTGTCTTTATGCATCTCTCCACTTCACCTGATGAAGAAGCAGCGCTCCGAAAGCTTGTGATTTCAAATAAAACTGTTGGACTATAACCTGGTGTTGTGTGACTTCTTACATTTGTCCACCCCAGTCCAACACCGGCATCTCCACACCATGAATATAAGATAGTCACTAATAAATCCAATAGGGAATTCAGGAGACACTTCTTCACCCAGAGAGTGGTGAGAATGTGGAACTCGCTACCACAGGGAGTGGTTCAGGCGAATAGTACATATACATCTAAGGGGAAGTTGGATAAACACATGAGGGAGAAAGGAATAGAAGGATAGAAATTTGCAGGGCTACGGGGCAAGGGCGGGGGAGTGGGACTGGCTGAAGTGCTCTTGCAGAGAGCCGACATGGGCTCGAAGGGCCGAATGGCCTTCCTCTGTGCTGTAACCATTCCATGATTCTATGATATGTTGATAGGATGAGATGAAATAATTTGGGACGAGGCTCGTGTGGAGCATAAACGGCATAGGCCTGCTGTGCCGAATGGCCTGTTCCTGTGCTGTACATTCTGTGTAACTCTATGTAATTGTAGCAGTCCGTATCCTAACAAACCTCTACATAAAATAAAACTCCTAACCTCGCCCTGTGTCATTTCTTAAACTTTTGTCCTCTACTTACGGACCAGTGGAAATAACTTCTAGCAATTGATTTTATCAAAATTTCTCACAATTTTGAACATCTGTATCAGATCTCCTTCTATGTTGTAATAGAAGGAGCCCCTGTTTCTCTAGTCTCTCCTCGTAACTAAAGCCTTTCAGCACTTAGTAAATCTCCTCAGTATCCGCTTCATGGTCTTGACATCCTTCCGAAATTAAGGCACCCAAAACTTGAACAATATTCCAACTGTAGCCTAATCAATAATACAACATCCCTGAATCAGACGCTTCCTCCAAGAGAGTACTTTGCTTAAAACAAAAAGGATGTGCTGGAAAGCATTTGAAATCAATCCAACCAGGATTTTCTGCAGCTGTTGAAACTTAGACCTTTTATTGCTACAGACTTTCTGAACTTAAAACTTTCTGCATCTTTTATATTACAACAACAGCGCCTTTAACGTAGTAAAACTTGGCTCGCGCCCCCTGACCTACGGCCGGACACTATGTCCGACAGGGTCAGGGGGGGGCATTCTTGCGGCCGGATCGGCAATAATTAAAGTGCAAGTGCCGGGCGGCCTTTTTTTTTTAAGGCTGCTTTCCAGCACCTGCCCCCCTCGCCCCCTCCTGCGGGGTGCCGGCCGCGATCGGTCAGCCCGGCGCTCCTCCTCTTGAGTGTCGGGCTCTTTTGCCGGCATCCTGCTCCCCGGTGGTCCAGCAGGGCCCCGGTGCGCACTGGGCTAGGCCCCTCCCCTTTTAATCAGGGGCGGGAGGCACGCAGTACTGCGGCGCTACGTGCCGGCGCACGTGGCGTACTGCACGTAGTGCCGCGATATTCCATGGGACCGCCCCAAGAGGGATGGGGGGATGCTTCCAGTAGCGCCCCGCCTCCTGCTTGGGGCGCTACCATTCAATTTCGGGCACGGGGGGGGCGGGTGCTAACTTTTTTGGGGCGCTAAAAATAGCGCCCCGGCGAAGCTAGCGCCCTAAAAGGTGCACGAGCCAAGCTTCCCCCCTTGGTCGAAGAGATAGGTTTTAACGGGTGTCTTAAAGGAGGAGAGAGAGGTAGAGAAACATTCAGTGACTTGTGTTTTCTCGACAAATCTGCCTGACCTGCTGAAAGCCTCCTGTGGTTTTTTCTGTTTTTGTTTCAGATTTCCAGCATCTGCCGTTTTTTTTGATCAACCTTCTTTATATATTCAGCTCTTGACTTGTGACTGCATTCTGACTTTTCTTTTCAGAAAGAAAGAAAGGTTTGCATTTCTGTAGCGCCCTTTCACGACCTCAGGACGTCCCAAAGCGCTTTACAGCCAATGAAGTACTTTTTTTGGAAGTGTAGCCACTGTTTGTAATGTAGGGAAACACGGCAGCCAATTTGTGCACAGCAAGATCCCACAAACAGCAATGAGATAATGACCAGGTCATCTGTTTTCCTTAAGTGATGTTGATTGAGGGATAAATATTGGCCACGACACCGGGGAGAACTCAAAATAACAACAGAAAACGCTGGAAAAACTCAGCAGGCCAGGCAACATCCGTGGAGAGAGAAACCGAGTCAACGTTTCGGGTCGAAACCCTTCGTCGGAACTGAGGAAAAAGCAGGAAATGAAACAGATTAAAAGGCAAGTTTGGGGGCTGGGAAATGGGGGAGGGGATGAAAGAACAAAAGGGAAGGTCTGTGGGGGGTGAAGAGACATTAAGAGATATTCAAGGTGAGACGAGATGGTAATAGGGCAGGTACAGAGACAAAGGATGGCTCTAGATGAAGTGTGAAATACGCTGGCAGAATGAGAGACAGCTGCCATGTGGGAGAGAACCGTTCCTGCTCTTCTTCAACATTTTTTACTGTGAGCAGTATTCAAAGCAGCCACTTAATAATAAACAAGATTATCCTGAAGGCGCTCCCTACGAGACTGCTTTTCGCAGGCAACGCTGATAAAAGATGATGGAAATAGCCAGAGCCAGAATATCCTGTGGGTCTGGGCTCTGTTCGCTTTTCAAAGAGTTTGCTGAACTGCAGTTTAGAATTGAATTTTCTTTGTTGATCCAACAGATCTTCATGGTGCTTACAGAATAATGACATCAAAAGTCTTTGAAGTGAGTGGAAAGCAGAAAAGCTGCACAGAAAGATATGTCGATGTAGGCATGGAGAGAAGGAAAGGGGTCAGGGGGGGGGCAAGGATAGATCCTTCAGGAACTCTGGATTACATTGGCGGAAAAAATCAGCGTCGCCTCTTTTGAGGCGCCCCGAAAAAATTAGCGCCCCCTCTGCCGGAAATTCAGTTGTAGCGCCCCAAGCAGGAGGTGGTGCGCTTGCAAGTGCTGCTTGGGGCGCTACAAGTGAATATCGCGGCACTACGTGCAACAGCGCCACATACGTCGGCAAGTAGGGCCACGTCATTGCAGGCCTCCTTCCCCTGATTAAAAGGGAGGGGCCTAGGGCTGCGCACACTGGGGCCCTGCTGGACCGCTGCGAAAAAAACAGCCTGGCACTCTGAAGAAAAAAGGGGAAGGGGACAGGTGCTGACAGTCGGCCAAAAAAAAATGGCCGCCCGACACCTGCCCTTTAAGTCGCGCTGCCACGACTGCAAAAATGCCCCACCCCCCTGACCCTGTCGGACGTATCGTCCGGCGATAGGTGAGAGGGCGCAAGCGAAGTTTGCGCCGGCGGCACAGCGTGCTACCGGTTACCGCCACAGCTAAACTCCCACTGAATTTCATGGGAGGCGCAAATCAACCCAATTTTTCCCCCATTGAGTTTTCCAGCACACAAACAGGTCATTTGGCCCCACTGGTCCGTGCCGGTGTTTATGCTCCACATGAGCCTCCTCCCACCCCTCTTCATCTCACCCTGTCAGCATAACCTTTTTCCCTCGTGTGTTTATCTAGCTGTCCCTTAAATGCATTTGTGCTATTCACCTCAACCACTCCCTGTGGTAGCGAGTTCCACATTCTCACCACTCTCTGGGTAAAGAAGTTTCTCCTGAATTCCCTATTGGATTAAAAAAAAAAAATTATTCGTTCCTGGCCATCGATAGCGAGGCCGGCATTTATTGCCATCCCTAATTGTCCTTGAGAAGGTGGTGGTGAGCCGTCTTCTTGAACCGCTGCAGTCTGTGTGGTGAAGATGCTCCCACAGCGCTGACTTTGTCGTAGCGGTTTTTTACAACTGAGTGTCTTGCTAGGCCATTTCAGAGGGCAGTTAAGAGTCAACCACATTGCTGTGGGTCTGGAGTCACATATAGGCCAGACCGGCTAAAGGCGGCAGATTTCCTTCTCTAAAGGACATTAGTGAAACAGATGGGTTTTTACGACAATCCGGTAGTTTAATGCTCACCATTACTGACACTAGCTTTTTATTCTGGATTTATTTAATTAACTGAATTTAAATTCCCCAGCTGCTGTGGTGGGATTTAAACTCACGTCTCTGGATCATTAATCCAGGCCTCTGGATTACTAGTCCAGTAACATAACCGCCATGCTACCGTTTTTGGTATGTTTATATTTATGGCCCCTAGTTTTGGACTCCCCCCACAAGTGAAAATGTTTTCTCTACGTCTACCCCTTCATAATAAGAACATAAGAAGGAGGAGCAGGAGTAGGCCATATGGCCCCTCGGGCCTGCTCCGCCATTCAATAGAATAATGGCTGATCCGAACCTAGACTCACGTCCACTTCCCTGCCCGCTCCCCGTAACCCCTAATTCCCTTATCAGCTAGGAAACTGACTATCTCCGTTTTAAATTTATTTAATGTTGCAGCTTCCACAGCTCTCTGAGGTAGCAAATTCCACAGATTTACTACGCTCTGAGTGAAGAAGTTTCTCCTCATCTCAGTTTTGAAACGGCAGCCCCTTATTCTAAGAATATGCCCCTTAGTTCTAGTCTCACCCATCAGTGGAAACATCCTCACCGCATCCACCCGATCAAGCCCCCTCACAATCTTATATGTTTCGATAAGATCGCCTTTCATTCTTCTGAATTCCAATGAGTAGAGGCCTAACCTACTTAACCTTTCCTCATAAGTCAACCCCCTCATCACTGGAATCAGCCGAGTGAACCTTCTCTCAACTGCCTCGAGAGCAGGTATATCTTTTCTTAAATATGCAAACCAAAACTGTATGCAATATTCCAGGTGTGGCCTCACCAGTACCCTGTATAACTGAAGCAAGACTTCCCTGCTTTTATACTCCATCCCTTTTGCAATAAAAGCCAAGATTCCATTGGCCTTCCTGATCACCTGCTGTACCTGCATAATAACTTTCTGTGTTTCATGCACCAGGACCCCCAGATCCCTTTGTACTGTAGCACTTTGCAGTTTCTCTCCATTTAGATAATAACTTGCTCTTTGATTTTTTCTGCCAAAGTGCATAACCTCACACTTTCCAACATTATATTCCATCTGCCAAACTTCTGCCCACTCACCTAGCCTGTCTATGTCCTTTTGCAGGTTTTTTATGTCCTCCTCACTCACTGCTTTCCCTCCCATCTTTGTATCATCGGCAAACTTGGATACGTTGCACTTGGTCCCCTCCTCCAAATCGTTAATATAGATTGTAAAGAGTTGGGGACCCAGCACTGACCCCTGCGGAACACCACTAGTCACTGATTGCCTACCTGAGAATGAACCATTTATCCCAACTCTCTGTTTTCTGTTAGATAGCCAATCTTCCACCCATGCCAGTATATTACCCCCAATCCCGTGATTTTTTATCTTGTGCAGTAATCTTTTGTGTGGCGCCTTGTCAAATGCCTTTTGGAAGTCCAAATACACCACATCCACTGGTTCCCCTTTATCCACCCTGTTTGTTGCATCCTCAAAGAATTCGAGCAAATTTGTCAAACATGACTTCCCCTTCATAAAACCATGCTGACTCTGTCCGATTAAATTATGCTTATCCAAATGTCCTGTTACTGCCTCCTTAATAATGGACTCTAACATTTTACGAACCACAGATGTTAGGCTAACTGGTCTATAGTTTCCAGCCTTTTGTCCACCTCCCTTTTTAAATAAGGGCGTTACATTAGCAGTTTTCCAATCTGCTGGGACCTTTCCTGAATCCAGGGAGTTTTGGAAAATTACCACCAATGCATCCGCAATCCCTACCGCTATTTCTCTCAAGACCCTAGGATGTAAGCCATCAGGTCCAGGGGATTTATCCGGCTTAAGTCCCATTATCTTACCGAGTACCATCTCCTTAGTGATTTTAATCGTGTTTAGCTCCTCCCCCCCCCAGAGCCTCCTGTTTGTCCAGTGTTGGGATATTTTTAGTGTCCTCTACTGTAAAGACTGACACAAAATATTTGTTCAGCGTTTCTGCCAACTCCATGTTCCCCACCACTAATTTCCCGGTCTCGTCCTCTAAGGGACCAACATTCACTTTAGCTACCCTTTTCTTTTTATATAACTGTAGAAACTTTTGCTATCTGTTTTTATATTTTTTGCTAGTTTACTTTCATAATCTAGATTCCCTTTCTTAATTAATCTTTTAGTTATTGTTTGCTAGCTTTTAAATGCTTCCCAATCTTCTTTCCTCCCACTAGATTTGGCTACTTTATATGCCCTTGTATTCAGTCGGATACTATCCTTTATTACTTTACTTAGCCATGGATGGCTGTCTTTTCTTTTATGTCCCTTTTTCCTCAGTGTAATATATTTTTCTTGAAAGTTGTGAAATATCTCCTTGAATGTACATCACTGCTCATGTACCGTCTTACACCTTAATCTATTTTCCCAGTCCACTTTAGTCAACTCTGCTCTCATACCTTCAGAGTCTCCTTTATTTAAGCTTAGTACGCTGGTTTGAGATCCAACTCTCTCACCATCCAACTGAATTTGGAATTCAACCATGTTATGGTCACTCATTCCAAGGGGATCCTTTACTAGGACATTTTTTATTAATCCTGTCTCATTACACAGGACCAGATCTAAGATTGCCTGCCCCCTGGTTGGTTCAGTAACATACTGCTCAAGGAACCCGTCCCTAATGCACTTTATGAACTCTTCCTCAAGGCTGCCCTGCCCAATTTGATTTGTCCAGTCAATATGAAAGTTAAAATCTCCCATGATTATAGCTGTTCCCTTATTACAAGTCCCAACTATTTCCTGATTTATACTCCGACCAATAGAGTTGTAACTGTTAGGAGGCCTATAGACTACACCCACTAGTGACTTTTTCCCCTTATTATTCCTTATCTCCACCCTAACTGTTTCACTATCCTGATCCTTTGACCCAATATCATTTCTCACTATTGCAGTGATCCCATCCTTTATTAACACAGCCACCCCACCTCCCTTACCTTCCTGTCTGGCCTTCCTAATAGTCAAATACCCCTGGATGTTTAGTTCCCAGTCATGGTCACCCTGCAGCCATGTCTCCATAATGGCCTCCAGATCATACCCATGTGTAGTTATTTGTACCGTCAACTCATCTATTTTGTTACGAATGCTGCGTGCATTCAGATAAAGAACTTTTAAATATGTTTTGTGACAATTTATTCCTGCTTTTACCCCCTTTACTACTTTACCTTTATATATTCTGCCTCTTCCTGACATGCTCTGGTTTTTAATTCCCCCACTGCTACCTTGCTCTATTGCCTTCTCCGCTGACATTTTTATTTTTCGCTCTCTTGAAACCTCCCCCCCCAACTAATTAGTTTAAAGCCCTCTCTACAGCCCTAGTTATTCGATTTGCCAGGATTCTAGTCCCAGCACTGGCCAAGTGAAGTCCGTCCCAACGGAACAGCTCTCTCCTGTCCCAGTACTGGTGCCAGTGTCCGAAGAAGCAAAACCCATTTCTCCCACACCAGTCTTTGAGCCACGCATTTAACTCTCTGATTTTATTTACCCTAGCCAAATTTGCTCGTGGCTCAGGTAGTAATCCAGAGATTATTACCCTTGTGGTTCTGCTTTTTAATTTGGCCCCTAGCTGCTCATACTCCCTCAGCAGAACCTCTTTCCTTGTCCTATCTATGTCGTTGGTACCAACATGGACCATGACAACTGGATCCTCCCCCTCCCACTCCAAGTTTCTCTCTAGCCCAGAGGAGATGTCCTTAACCCTGGCACTGGGCAGGCAACACAACCTTCGGGACTCTCACTCTCGGCTGCAAAGAACCCTATCTATCCCCCTAATGATACTATCCCCTACCAGTACAAAATTTCTTTTTACTCCCCCCACTTGAATGGCCCCGTGCTCCACGGTGCTGTGGCCGGGTTGCTCATCCTCCCTGCAGTCCCCGTTCCCGTCCTCACAGGGAGTAAGAGCCTCCAACCTGTTGGACAAGAGCAAGGGCTGCGGCTCCTCCAACACTACCTCCTGGATCCCCGTACCTGCCTCACTCATAGTCACACCCTCCTGTCCCTGACCACGGACTACATCTGAATTAGTTAATCTAATTGGTGTGACTACTTCCTGGAACACAGAGTCCAGGTAACTCTCCCCCTCCCTGATGTGTCGCAGTGTCTGAAGCTCGGATTCCAACTCATTAACACGGAGCCGGAGTTCCTCGAGCAGCCAACACTTACTGCAAATGTGATCACTGTGAGCATCAATGGTGTCCACCAGCTCCCACATATTGCAGCAGTAACACATCACCTGCTCTCCCATTCTATGTAATTAATTACATTTATTATTATTATTTTTAAATACCCTCTGCCCCGATTCTAGATGATGAATATCACACCTCTATTTAATTGAACTTACCAACTTATAAAGGCTTAAAAGGGAAGGAAAAGTACTCCCCAGCCAGCCAATCACCTACCAGCTTGGCTGTGATGTCACTTTTGAATTCTGACCTCCCCTTGGAATGTTGCCTGTGGAGCCTGTTTAGGCTGCCTCGCCTCACTGCTGCGGCTCGACTCGACACCCGCTGCTGCTCCCAGCTGCCTCGACTGGGCCTCTCCTCGCTGCTCCGCCTCCGCATTGTCTGCTAATCCTGAGGCTGGCAGGAAAAACAAGGCAGAAAATAAACAAAAACAGCACCTAACACCCCACTCACCCTAACTCTCTATGGCACTCAGTGCTGCTCGCACTGGCACTGGTCTTTTTATACTGCTGGTTTATAGCCAAATGAATCACCCCTGGTGATTGGTTAGAGAACTAGTTTGTAAACTGGTTTGTGATTGTTTAGAGAACTGGTTTGTAAACTGGTTTCTGATTGTTTAGAAAACTGGTTTTCACTGCCTACCAATTAACTCCTACTGCAGTGTTACCTTGTTTTACTCTTCTTAAACCAACAGAATCCCAAATATTTAACTTCTCCCCTTTACTTAAACTTACTTAAATATTTAACTTCTCCCCTTTACTTAAACTGCTTAAGTAATCTTATCAAGAAACTACTGGCAATTGCCACTAACAATTTGCACCACTCCAAATGATTTAAAGAGAAATAACCAATAAAGAACTCTCTCACTCACCCAAACTCTCAATGGCACTCTCTGCTACTCGCACTCAGCTTCTCATCAAAGTCTTTTATAAACATATATTAGGTTATAGTAGTTATGGGAAAGGACAATGATAAATCAAATGTGAAAATACTCAACTGGAAGAGGGCTAATTTGAGTGAGTTGAAAAGGGATCTGTCCCCGGTGGATTGGCATAATTTTAAGGACCTCTATCAGCTCACCTGTAGGAGGATAAGCTATTGCTCGAGGTGCTGTGGCTGCATTCAGATGGCGAGAGTGGAACCATCCAAGGGCAGTTCCATGGGCATGGACAACCCCCACTGGACCTACCTTGCTGCCGGCTGGGTCAGCCTCCAGGGCACTCGATATTGCGTCGGCCAAAAGAGAGCGAGCTGAAGATGGAGGTGCCTGTTTGAGGGGCGTGATGATGAGACCTAGCCCCTCAAAATGGACCAGGTCTCCCGCTGGCACCACTGGGGCAGTCGCTAATCGGCCACCTGACAGTTAAAGTTTTACCCCATTGTCTCACATCCTCCAAGGGGTTGAAGCCAAGTCTGAGCTTCTCATCAAAGTCTTTTATAAACATATATTAGGTTATAGTAGTTATGGAAAAGGACAATGATAAATCAAATGTGAAAATACTCAACTGGGAGAGAGCTAATTTGAGTGAGTTGAAAAGGGATCTGTCCCCGGTGGATTGGCATCAAAGATTGGCAGGTGAATCAGTAAATGAGCAATGGGAGGACTTCAAAGAGGAGATAGTTTGGTATAGACTGGGGGAAAAGAAAGGCATCCAAAGCTAGAGCTCCCTGGATGACGAACGATATAGGGGGAAAAATTGGGTGGCACCCATTTTCGGGCGCTAACGTCGCCGGGGCGCCGAAAAAGTTAGTGCCCCTCCGCCATAAATTCAGTAGTAGCGCTCCAAGCAGGAGGCAGGGGCGCTACTGGAAGTGCACCCCTCCTGCTTGGGGCACTACTACTGAAGTTCACGTCGCTACGTGCAACAGCGCCACGTGCGTTGGCATGTAGCACTGCGTCATTGCAGGCCTCCCTCCCCTGATTAAAGGGGAGGGGCCTAGTGCTGCGCGCACCGGGGCCCTGCTTGACCAATGGGGAGGAGGAGTTCCGGACTCAGCGATCGCGGCCGGCACCCCGAAGAAAAAAAAGGTGAAAGGGGGCAGGTTCTGGCAGTCGGCCAAAATAAAAATGGCCGCTCGACACCTACCCCTTTTACTAGCACCGCCGCCGCTGCAAAAACGCCCCCCCGATCCTGTCAGACATATCGTCCGGCGATAGGTCGGGGGGGGGGCGCAAGGAAAGTTTGCGGCCGGGGCGTTGCGCACAGCGATGACGTCATCACTGGAGGCGCAGCGCCGCGGGGCGCTACCGGCTACTCCTGCCGCTAGCCTCCCGCTGAATTTTGCAGGAGGCGTTAGCGGCGCCAGGCCCGGACGCTAGGGATGTGTGCCCTGTTAGTGCCCCCTCGGGCAAACCAAGCCAATTTTTCCCCCATAGAAATTAAAATAAAACAGAAAAAGGAGGTTTATGATTAATGTCAGGTTCATAATTCAGTAGAGAACCAAGCTGAATACAAATTGTACAGAAGAGATATGAAATAGGAAATAAGAGGGGCAAAGACAGTATATGAGAATAGATTAGCAGGTAACATAAAAGGAACCCAAAAGTCTTTTATAAACATATAAATAGTAAAAGGGTATCCAAACGAAGGGTGGGGGCGATTAAGGACTAAAAGAGGAATCTTCTTGTAGATGCAGAGGGCATGGCTGAGGTACTAAATGAGTACTTTGCAACTGTCTTCACTGTCAAAGAGTGTAGGATTCTCAAAATTAACAGATCCCCCAAAACGAAGGAATACCCTATTTAAAAAAATGACTTTGGACCCTCGCTAAAAACTTCAGGAGTGATAAAAGGGCATGTTGGGCCTAACAAAGAGATTCAAGGTCAGAAACAGACTTGGCATTATAAAAGGACATGTTCAGTCATGTTTGGGAAAAGGCTGTTACATAATTTGGGATCTACCTCTGCAATAGACAGTTTGAGTATTCGAGGTAACCAAACTGTCTGGGGGAACTGTAAATGTCACTCAGCCCCTATCAAGAAATTTACATGCTAAAAATAGACCCACAGAAGAACAGCCTCACAGAACCCATCCAAAATCATGCATAAAACAAATCGCTTCGCCAACCTACAAAGAACCTCAGGCCCCACAGGAAACTCGAAGCACTGAGGACATTTCACTACAATTAAATAAGAGCTCAACAGCTCAGGAAAACCATCCCAAAACTACTTCTCACATTTTTAAACTACTTCAACAACTTAGGAAACCATCCCGAAGCCGCTTAAACAATTTACACAACTTAATGTTAACGAGCCCGCCAAAATCTAACAATAAACCTAAACTGATTTGGCGTGCAGATTAGCAGGCCTCGATTAGTATAATTGGAGGCCTGTTCCAGAAGTAAAGTGTGTTCAAAGGAGTTCCAACAGCAACAGTTCACGAAGCTCAACCACAAGGAGAGCCATCATCGAGCAACATCAAGACCAAGGAGCAAGCATCTCGAAGCAGTTCTCTCTCTCGAAGAAGCAACACACCATCGGACACCTCGTGGCACCAAGGGCCACATGAAATAACCAACCGACTATTACCCTCAGCCAACCGGGTAATATTGGGCCACCGCGACCAATGGAAAACCAACTTGGAAGAAACTGAAGATCTGCAAGTTTTTCCACTCTACAAACTATTCCTGACTTACCTCTGGGTAAGATTTTATTCAAAAGACTCTAGGCCCTATTTCTAACCAAAGAAAATTGGGTACTCACCTGATAGATCCAATACGCACCCTACCGCATCAGCGGACTCGCGAAGACTGATCAGATACGCAGGTGAAGTCCTCTACCACGTCTGGGGTACGGCAGGCCCCAACCGACATAACTAGCGAACCCCGAAATCGCGAACCAGCTCAACTGTCAAGGAGTCGTTTTGGTGAGCATTATCCCTGGTCCTTCAGAGTCTGACTTAGCTAGTAAGGTGGGATTGGGAGGGGTGAGAGATTTGTCTACGGTAATTTTTCCCTCGTGTATGTCGAAGTGTTTCCCCATTTTATTAGAGTGTTATTATTGTGTTGTATTTTCTTTCTCAAATAAAAATCAAAGTTCTTGCACCAAAACCAGTTGTCTGCTGCACTTTTATCACAACCCCCAAATAAGTCCAAGGTCTAGAACCAAGGGAGTGGGAGCGATTCGAACCGCTCATAAGTCAGAGGTGAAGCTGACCCCAAACACCACCCCCTACAAGAGGATGCTGCCAATGTCACAGTAAAGGAGAAATTGGATAGGATAAAAATAGATAAAGAGGAGTTACTTAAAAGGTTGGCAGCGCTCAAAGCAGAAAATTCACCCGGTCTGGCTGGGGTTCCTCCTAGCTTGCTGAGGGAAGTAAGGGTGGAAATTGCGGAGGCTCCGGCCGCAATAATCCAAGCCTTCTTGGATATGGAGGTGCTGCCAGAGGACTGGAGGATTGCAAATGTTACAACCCTGTTCAAAAAGGGGGAGAGGGATAGACCTGGCAGCTACAGGCCAGTCAGCCTAACGTCTGTAGCGGGGAAACTTTCAGGGACAATAATGCAAGGCAAAATTAATTGTCACTTGAAAAAATATGGGTTAGTAAATGACAGGCAGCACAGATTTGTTAAAGGCAAATCGTGTTTGACTAACTTGATTTGAGTTCTTTGATGAAGTAATGGAGAGGGTTGCTGAGGGTAGTTTAGTTGATGTGTATATGGACTTTCAAAAGGTGTTTGATAAAATACCACATAATAAGTTAGCAAAATTAAAGCCTGTGGGATTAAAGTGGAAACATATTGGCTAAGGGACAGAAAGCAGTGAGTTGAGGTAAACGGTTGTTTTTCAGACTGGAGGGAAGTATACAATGGTGTCCCCCCAGGGGTTGGTATTAGGACCACTGCTCTTTTTGGTATATATTAATGACCTGGACTTGGGTATAAAGGTTATAATTTCAAAGTTTGCAGATGACACAAAGTTAGGAAATGTAGTAAACAGTGAGGAGGTGTTGAGTTTCTGGGCCCGTGCCAATTAACCCCTTCACTCCCAAGTTCCGAAAGATTCGGCTAGACCTGTATTGGTGTCAGTAATTATATTTTATTCAGTGAAAGTGAAACTTGATACATTACAGCATCTGAGCAGTAGTCAAACAAGGCGGGATCTAGGTTGATATTACCCGTTGGGCCCTGGGTAGAAGACGCGATCTCCACGGGTTAACCCCCGTCGGACCTGGCCTCGTTCGCCCGGTGTGACACGTGTGGTTCCTCCGCCAACCCGAAACCCTCCTCGGCTCATCTGCTGGATGTTCCCAAGTTTCTTGCCCAATGCCTCTACGACCTAAGTGTTTGAGAGACCCCTTCTTATACTTCTTCTTTCTAGCAAAGCCCATGGGGACCTTTTAGCCCAATCATTGACTTACACCTGAAACCCCGCCCCCCTGTCCAATTATAGTGATGCCACGTAACTAATGATCCCGCCTGCCCCTGTCAGGACACGCTGACATCATCTGTTTTGATCATCAAGACTCATATCTGGGGTAGTTATGGCAACACAAATGGAACATGTCTCTGACGTAAGAAAACTACTCGGCACTTAGTCTAAGCGTTAAACAAAGCTTTAATCAACTGTTTTACAACATGGAGGTCTAGCTGTGTCCTTCACTAGTTCCTGTTAAGAATGTCCTGCGCAAGCTGGGCCCGTGCCCGAGTATTTATACTCTCCCTGGACAGCGCCACCCGTAGGCCACTCAGTATTATTTCACAAGTCTTTCTTTCATGAATGACTGATTCATGTCAGTCTCCATGTGTAGAGATATGGGGGGCAAAATTCGGTTGCCTTGCGCCTCCCGTTAGGGTGCTAATGGGGCTCAAAGCAACTAGCGCCCGGGCATGGCGCCGCTAACACCTCCCACGAAATTCAGTGGGAGGTTAGCGGCGGCGGTAACCAGCAGCGCCCCGCTCGTGCCCCGGGCCGCCAACTTCGGTGGCGCCCCCTGAATTACCGCCGGATGCCATGTCCGACAGGGTCAGGCCGGGGCGGCGGTAATTAAAGGGGAGGTGCCGGGCGGACACTTTTTGTTGCTGGCCCCTCTGCCGTCCCCAGCCCCCTCTGCACTTCTCTTGAGCGCCGCCGGGCTCTTCTGCCGGCACTCCGATCCCCTGTGGCCCAGCTGGGCCCCGAATCGCGCTGTGCTAGGCCCCCCCCCTTTAATAAGGGGAGGAAGGTCTGCAGTACCGTGCTGTGACGTGTGGTGGCACGTAGCACCGCAATATTCCCTGGTAGTGCCCCAAGAGGGAAGGGGGAGGGCTTTCAGTAGCGCCCCGCCTGCCTCTGAATTTCGGGCGTGGGGGGCGCTAACTTTTTTGTGGGTGCTAAAGGTAGTGCCCCGGTGAAGTTAGCACCCCAAAGGGGTCGCCACCGAATCTTTGCCCCATTGTGTCCTTGCCGTTTGCCTACGTTTTAAATTCCCTGCAGATATCATAACATTTCACACAGTGGCAGCCACACATGACCTTGCTAGTCCTGTTCCCACAGACACGCTGTCTGTTTTTATTAATAAGTTTGCTGAGAAGCACTTTTAAAATGTTGGTCGAGAGAGGCCCAATGCTATTTTAAAATCTAAGCGCTTCTACCCAGGGCATATATACAACTCGTTTTAAACGTCATTGTGCATTGCGTATCAGTTACATAATAAAAACAATACAAACTTAAGACTAAGGCCTAGAAATTGAGTAGCCTTAGCGCCGCATTTGAGGCGCTAGAGGGCCTAGCGCCGGAGTTATGGCCAGTTGGGAAATTGAGTGGGGCCCTTCCGTCGGCGTTAAGCCGGTAGCGCTGCGCCGGCACCGATGACGTCATCGGTGTGCGCAGCGTCCCGGTTGCCATGACGACGGGCCCCAGCGCCGAAATTCAGTTGCGGCCGCCTCGCCCGTGGCAGCCGCAACTAAGACTCTGGCAACCGAGTCTTCCCCGAGTTAGCGCCGGCGCATTAAGGTCGCGCGGCGGCCGGCCGCTTTCCCGTCGGCTGCCTGCCCGCACCTCCCTCCCCGGACTCCTCCACCCCCCCCCCGCGGAACAGATGCGTCTGGCCTGCAAGCCCGGCACTTGTCCGAGGTGCCGGGCTCATTTTTTCAATATTTGAACGGACAGCGGGCGGGTGCAGGCAGCTCCTCCTTAACTGAAGGAGGAGGCCTGCACTTCCCCAGCCTGCCGCACCGCATCGGGTGCCGCAGCGCCGGATTAGCGCCGCAATTCGCCACTCAGCGCCCATTGGGAGGCGCTCACGCCCGCCAGTAGCGCCGGCAGCCATCTGGGCGCGGCGCTACTGAATTTTTGGCATGCGCAAGGGAATTAGCGCCGGCGCTAAATTTCCGGCGCTAAAGCCCTGGCGCGGCGTCAACTCAATTTCTAGGCCTATAACTGCTGATACTAACTTCATTTAGTCCAGTTAGTCAGTCGGGAGACTCAGAAATGAAGAATTTCCCTCTTTTATTGCAGAGGATGGTAACAGACTTCAGGAGGATATAGAGGGCTAGAAATTCATGTATTCACCGCCATGCCGTAGCGCCATGAAATGACGATAAAATGGCGGCCGTCGCTCTTTTGCCAGCTGGTGGCGGGTCCCACAGCGGTCACTATTTTCATCGCCCCCTTTACACTGCTGGTAACCAGCAGCGCCCTGTAAAAAAAAATGGCGGCACGGTGACCTCAATCGGCGTGCAATGCCCACTTAACCTCACCAACGCCAACTTTGACCTAGCGCTGGGTCCTAAGCAGGCCAGGTTAACCGGGCGTGCAAGCAGGTTGACAGTGGCGATGTCTGCAGCTCTTAAAGGGACATGCACATCATTCAGCTAAGTTTGAATTTAAGGGTTTGGACTGTTTTTTTAATTTTATTGAAGTGGTGGCTTGCTGCAATAGATGTGAAAAGTTTTTTAAGTGTGTAGGGAGTGCTGCTGGATGCTTGCAAGGGCTGGGATGGTAAACAAAGGCCTTTGAGAAGACAGAACGTGTTGCAAATACTCAGCAAGTCAGGCAAGATCCGTGGAGAGAAAAACAGAGTTCACATCTCAGGTCGCCATGCTGCCTGACCAACTGAGTATTTCCAACATTTTATGCTGTCACTTCACATTTACAGCATCCGCTTGCAGAGGGAAGAGGAAGACACAGAAGAGGAGGAAGCTGAAGAGGAGGAATCAGATGGAAGGATGCATCCCAGACAGCCCCTTTGTGGCTGGGATATCCGGGATAGAATCATCTGCCTGCAGTCCCACTGGCTGGGCAGGCTGCCTCTTCTTGTTGACCCATTGGCTGGGCAGGCTGTTTTCCTTGGGTGTGTGAAATGAGGAAGGCACAAGGGTGGAGTTGTGCTGACGGGAGGATGGGAAGCCTAGAGGTGCATGCCAGAAGGAGGATAACGTATGAGGATACCAGCATCTTGTGTCCTTTCAGCCCCGCTGCTGGCCAAGGGCTCAACCATGCTCCTGCCAAGAATGGGCTGCACTGTCTCCTCCAAGGGGGTGAGGTGAGGCTAGGAATGGTTGATGTGCCTCGTGATTGGTGCAGATTGTTGGTAGGTGAGTAATTGGGGGTCGTGCATTGAGCAGTGTGTAAGGCTAGTGGTGCAGTTGGTAGGAGACGGCTTTTGAAGATGCATTCACTGACCTTGACCAGTGGTCTGAGGTCATGAAATTTCTTTGGGCACTGGAGCCAGGTGGTGGGGGCGACACTGCTGGCAGTGATGGCCTTAGTGACGTACTCCCACATTGTTCTTTCTGGAGGCCTCCTGGCCCCTGTGGGTAGAGGGCCGCTCTTGCAGTGTTGACCCCCTGCACAATACTGGCGTGCTGCGTGTGAGACCCTGGGTGCCCCGTCCCTGGCTTGTTGAGCCATTTGTGTTAGTGCTGAGGCAGTTTTCCCATTTGTTGAGGTGAGGAAGGTAATTCAGCTTTCACAGCTGAATATTCACATTTGGAATAAAAACAGAAAATGCTGGAGAAACTCAGCAGGTCAGGCAGCATCTGTGAAGAGAGAAACAGAGTTAACGTTTCAGGTCGATGACCTTTCATCAGAACTCGACCTGAAACGTTAACTCTGTTTCTCTCTTCACAGATGCTGCCTGACCTGCTGAGTATCTCCAGCATTTTCTGTTTTTATTTCAGATTTCCAGCATCTGCAGTATTTTCTTTTTGTATTCACATTTGGAACTTCTTTTAAATACTGAATATTTTTTAAAAGGCAGAAAGGGCTGAAAAAAGTTTTGATTCACTGCATTTTATTGTGTATTGCTTCAGTGTGCGTGGCCCCTTTAATTCTCAGACCTCTTCATTACCCACAATTCCTTGTGAGCTCCACAGCTTCGCTCCCATTGGCTGTGGGAAGCTGCAACGTCGGACCCGGACAGGAACTTCATCCCGGATCGCTCCAGCAACACCACCAGGGCGGCATTGCACGGAAGGTGAGTGCTGCGCCACCTATCTCCATACCTCCCGACCAATTTCACTCGGTTAGCGTTGCGGCCATTTCCAGCGGCCGTTAACTGCACTGGCAACTTTGTTGGCGAACACAAATTTTTCCCCCAGACAGACTGGTGAAATGGGCGGACACACGGCAGATGCAATTTAACACAGAGAACTGTGAAGTGATGCATTTTGGTAGGAAGACTGAAGAGAGGCAATATAAACTAAATGGTACAATTTTAAAGGGGGTGCAGGAACAGAGAGACCTGGGGGTGTATGTACACAAATCTTTGAAGGTGGCAGGACAGGTTGAGAAGGCTGTTAAAAAAGCTAATGGGATCCATGGCTTTACAAATAGAGGCATTGAGTACAAAAGCAAGGAAGTTCTGCTGAACCTTTATAAATCACTGGTTGTGCCCTAGTTGGAGTATTGTCTCCATTCTGGGCACCACACTTTAGGATCTTGCGGGATAGGTGCACCAATGTCAATGTTCTTGCTCAGGCCAGCATCCCCAGCATCGAAACTCTGACCACGCTCAATCAGCTCCGATGGACGGGTCACATTTTCCGCATGCCCGATACGAGACTCCCAAAACAAGCGCTCTACTCGGAGCTCCGGCGCGGCAAGAGAGCCCCAGGTGGGCAGAGGAAACGCTTCAAGGACACCCTCAAAGCCTCCTTGAAAAAGTGTAACATCCCCACCGACACCTGGGAATCCCTGGCCCAAGACCGCACAAAGTGGAGGAGAAGCATCCGGGAAGGCGAAGAACACCTCGAGTCTCTTCGCCGGGAGCAAGTGGAAGCCTAGCGCAGGCTGCGCAAGGAGCGCACGTCAACCCAAGTACCCCACCCGCCCGCCCCTTCAACCACCGTCTGCCCCACCTGTGACAGAGGCTGTCGGTCCCGCATTGGACTCATCAGTCACCTGCGAACTCATTTTTAACGTGGAAGCAAGTCATCCTCGGTTCCGAGGGACTGCCTAAGAAGAGACACTTTAGAAAAGACATCAAGGCCTTGGAGAGGGTGCAGAGGAGATTCCCTAGAATGGTACCAGGGATGCAGGACTTCAGTTACGTGGAGAAACTGGAGAAGCTGGAGCTGTTTGCCTTAGAGCAGAGAAGGTTAAGGGGAGATTTAATAGAGATGTTCGAAATCATGAATGATTTTGATGACATAAATAAGGAGAAACTGTTCCCAGTGACAGAAGGGGCGGTAATCAGTGGACACAGATTTAAAATAATTGCCAAAAATCCAGAGGAGACCTGAGGAGAATTCTTTTTTACGCAGCGCGCTGTTATGATCTGGAATGCACTGCCTGAAAGGACGGTGGAAGTAGTTTCAATAATAACTTTCAAAAGGGAATTGAATAAAGACTTGAAGGGGAAAAATTTGCAGAGTTTTTTGGAAGGTGAGGGGAATGGAATAATTGGATCGCTCTTTCAAAGAGCCGGCAGAGGCACGCTGGGCTGAATGGCCTCTTTCTGTGCTGTATCATTCTATGATTCTATGATTTTACAAGTTGGCTGTTCATTGTCTAGGATCTGACTGCACTTATTTGATCAATAGTCATCATTGTGGCGAAGTACCTTATTTTTCCTGATATTTTTGTGAGGTTCTAGATTCATATTTGGACTGTCAAGAATATAATTTGAATCTAAAAACACATATTACGTGGATTACACAGGATATACAACACAGAAACAGGCCATTCGGCCCAACCAGTCCATGCTGGTGTTCATGCTCCACTCGAGCCTCCTCCCATCTTTCCTCATCTAACTCTATCAGCATAACAGATTTTTGAACGATAAGGGAGTCAAGGGTTATGGGGAGCGGGCAGGGAAGTGGAGTTGAGGCCAAGATCAGATCAGCCATGATCTAATTGAATGGCGGAGCAGGCTCGAGGGGCCAAATGACCGACTCCTGCTCCTACGTCTTATGTTCTTGTGTTCTCTATTCCCTTCTCCCTCATATGCTTGTTCAGCCTCCCCTTAAATGCATCTATACTATTCGCTTCAAGCACTCCCTGTGGTAGTGAGTTCCACATTCTCACCACTCTTTGGGTAAAGAAATTTCTTCTGAATTCCCTATTTGATTTCTTGGTGACTATCTTATATTGATGGCCTCTAGTTAAGCTCTTCCCCACAAGTGGAAACACTCTCTCTGTATCTACTCTATCTACCTTTCATAATTTTAAAGACCTCTATTAGGTCACCCCTCAGCCTTCTTTTTTCAAGAGAAAAGAGACGCAGCCTGTTCATCCTTTCTTGATAGGTATGCTCTTGCATTTCTGGTATCGTCCTTGTAAATCTTCTCTCCAGTGCCTCTATATCCTTTTTATAATATGGCGACCAGAACTGTATGCAGTACTCTAAGTGTGATCTAACCAAGGTTCGTTACAAGATTAGCATAACTTCACTACTTTTCAATTCTATAGCTCTAGAAATAAACCTTAGTTCTTGGTTTGCTTTTTTATGGCCTATTTAACCTGTGTCGCTACTTTTAGTGATTTGTGTATTTGTACTCATAGATCCCTTTGCTCCTCTACCCCACCCAAATTCACACCCTCCAAGTAATAAGTGACCTCCCTATTCTTTCTACCAAAATGTAATACCTCACATTTATCTGTGTTGAAATTCATTTACCAATTATATGCCCATTCTGCAACTTTATTAATGTCCTCCTGTAATTTGTTGCAGTCCTCCTCAGTATTGCCTATCCCCCCCAATTTGGTGTCATCCACAAATTTAGAAATTGTGTTTTTGATTCTAAAGTCTAAATCGTTAATATAAATTGTGAACAACAGTGGTCCCAGCACTGATCCTTGTGGAACACCACTACCTACCTTCTGCCACTGTGAATAGCTACCCTTTGCCCCTACTCTCTGCTTTCTGTCTTGAAGCCAGCTAACTATCCATTCTGCTACTTGTCCCCTGACTCTGCATTCTCTGACCTTGTTCATTAGTCTATTATGCGGTACCTTATCGAAGGCCTTTTGAAAATCCAGATAAATTATATCTACTGCATTACCCTTGTCTACTCTCTCTGTTACCTCTTCAAAAAATTCTATGAGGTTGATCAAGCAAGACTTTCCCTTTTGAAATCCATACTGACTATTCATTATTATATTTTTGGTTTCTAGATATTTTTCTATTTTCTCCTTTAGTAGGGATTCCATTATTTTTCCTACCACCGATGTTAAGCTAGCTGGTCTATAGTTCCCTGGACATGTTCTATCTCCCTTCTTAAATATAAGTATTATGTTAGCTATCCACCAGTCCTCTGGCACTATACCTTTTTCTAACAAATTATTAAATATGTGCAGTAATGCCTCTGCTCTCTCTTCCCTAGATTCTTTTAAAATGCATGGATGTAATCCATCCGGGCCATGGATTTTATCCTCTTTGAATTTGATTAGTTTATTTAATATATCTCCAATTTTATTTTAAATGCAGTTATCTCATTACTAATCTCATCATCCAATGTCATGTCCACCCGTTCTATCTCCCTGGTAAATACTGAAGCAAAGTAATTATTTAATATTTTTGCCATCTCCCTATCGCTGCCTATGGTATTATCCTGTCCATCCCTTAGTGGCCCTATTCCCATCCCGACCTTTTTTTTAATTGATGTGCCTGTAAAATATTTTACTATTTTGTTTTATGTTCCTTGATAATGTAATTTCATAGTTCCTCTTTGCCTTCCTAATTGTTTTTTTGATTTCTCTCCTAATCTCTTTGTATTCTCCCTTATCATGCTCTCCCCTGCTGTCCATGTACTTAGTGTATGACTCTTTCCTTACCCTCAATTTTTCCCTTATGGTTTTATTCATCCATGGTGTCTCATTAGTATTTAGTTTGTTCTTTTTTTTGCAGAATATGTTTTTCCTGCACTCTGTTGAACACCGGTTTAAATGTTTCCCATTGCTGTTTTACTTCATTGTTTGCAAATATTGTTGTCCATTTTATTTTCCAAAGTTCTATTCTCAGCCCCTCAAAATCAATATCTGGAAAATAAGTTGCACTGCTCTCATTTAGTATTCCTAGAGGTCAATAACTAATGGGCAGAGATTTAAAGTAATTGGTAGGATTAGAGGGGAGTTGAGAACTTTCTTCACTCTGAGGGTGGTGGGGATCTGGAACTCACTGCCTGAAAGGGTGGTAGAGGCAGAAATCTTCACATTTAAAAAGTAATTGGATATGCACTTGAGATGCCCTAACCTACAAGGCTATGGACCAAGAGCTGGAAAGTGGGATTAGGCTGGATAGCTCTTTATATGGCCGGCACAGACACGATGGGCTGCGTGGTCTCCTTCTGTGCTGTATATTTCTATCATTCTATGATTCTATAATGACACTGCACTCATCCCTGGTCGTGGTATGGGCATTTGCCAAGATAAAGTGACTGGAGATTGCTGAGTGCTATTGTTACTAAAGTACTCCTTATCCACAGTGCAATTAGCTGTGTTACTAATGCCAATAAACTCCCAATCTCAAAGAATTGCATCATTGTTCTTCTATCACAGGTTATTACTTGGCTAAACAGCTTGTCTTGTATATTGAACAATACCATAGCCAAGGCTTAGATTTAATTACATGGCAGTCATGGCTGTATTTTAGTTTGAGATCTGGCTTCCTTTCAATATCTAAACTACATTCAGTTAATGCCCTGAGTAATTTATTTTCAACCCCATGGACTTGCTACAAATGTTGTATTAATTATTAATTTCCCTTGAAGAATATTTCTGGTATGAGGCGATTTGGTTCATTTTTCAGCAATGTATTTTTATAGTATCATTAATACCTTGACTGATCAAATTCAAATGTCATATTCTCCAAAGAAAGTTGATTAAATATTCACCATAGTTACTATTTATTTGTCTTCTGAATTCATTTGACCAATACCCCCTCTTGCATCCAGCAACATCAACAACAACAACTTGCATTTATATCGTGCTTTTAATGTAGTAAAACATCCCGAAGCGCTTCACAGGAGCGTTATAGAATCATTGAATCGTAGAATTTAACAGCACAGAAGGAGGCCATTCAGCCTGTCATGCCTGCGCCAGTTTTTTGACAGAGCTATCCAATTTAGACCTGCACTCCAGCTTTCTCCCCCATAACCCTGCAAATTAGTCCTCTTCACGGGCATGTCCAATTGACTTTTGAAAGTTCCTATGGAATCTGCTTCCACCACCCTTTCAGGTAGTGCGTTCCAGGTCTTTACAATCCTCTGGGTGAAGAAACTTCTCCTCATTTCCCCCTCTAGTTCTTTTGCCAATTATTTTAAATCAATTACCTTTAGTTACTAGCCCATTTGCCAGAGGAAACAGTTTCTCCCTACTTGCGGTCCAGAAATTCGGGTCTCCACGGGTGAGTACGCATGGGGTACTCACCCGTAGGCCCAATGGAAGTGCCGGTTTCCTGCATGCACTGTGCATGCGCGGGAAACCGGCACATCCGTTCCCCTGAAAGAAGGGGTTCAGAGGTGGAATGCTTGCGCAGGAGAGGCTGCGCGTGCGCATCGAACTTATGTTTTTTTTGCAGGTTTTCCCGGGAGGGTAAGTCTCCAGGAGTTAGACATGTAAAAAGCAGCCGTAAGGCCTGTTTTTTACAAGGTAAGTGGTGAATTAATTAAAATTAAAACATTTTTTCCACAGGTTTATTATTTTTAAATACTTTAAAGAAAGGTAGTTTATTTTTAACCCAGTTAGAAAATAAAATTATTTTTTTCAAAAATTTAAATTATTGTTTAAAATAGTTATTTCATGTAATTTATAGTTTATTTAAAAAATGTGATTTAAAAAAAAAAATTATTTGAAGATTTAGTGATGTTTTGGGGCTTATAGTATTTATAAGTTTGACAGCCCTTCCTGTCAAACTTATGAATGAAGCATTCCCTGCTCCGATTGGCTCCCCATGGCCCACGTGGTCCCAGGGGACGCTTCGAACTAACTGCGCCCCTGGGATACACAAGCACTGCGCGCCGGCAGTTGGAGCAGGCCCAGGATCGGAATCCCACGGGGGCCCACAGCTCAACGGCCGGCGCGCAAGGTAAGTGCAGGCCGGAGGCTTACACCTGCGGGAAGCCCCCGACCCGAATTTCTGGGCCAATAAATATTTTGAACACCTCTATTAGGTCTCCCCTTAACCTTCTCTGCTCTAAGGAAAACAATTCCAGCTTCTCCAATCTCTCCACACAACAGAAGTCCCTTATCCCTGGTAGCATCCTGGTAAAGTTCTTCTGTACTCGCTCCAAGGCTTTGACATCCTTCCTAAAGTGTGGTGCCCAGAATTGGACACAATACTCCAGCTGAGGCCTAACCAGGGATTTGTAAAGATTTAACGTGACTTCCTTGTTTTTGTATTCAATGCCCCTATTTACAAAGCCAAGTATCCCAGACGCTTTCTTAACCACCTTATCAACTTACCTTGCCACCTTCAAAGATTTGTGAATATGCACCCCCAGGTCCCTCTATTCTACCCTCCTCAAACTAGTACCATTTAGATTATACTGCCTCTCCATGTTATTCCTCCCAAAGTGCATCACTTCACACTTATCTGCATTAAACTGCATCTGCCGTGTGTCTGACCATTTCACCAGACTGTCTATGCCCTCCTGAAGCCTGCTGCTATCCTCCTCACTATTTACTATGATGCCAAGTTTTGTATCATCACCGCAAACTTCAAAATTATTCTCCCTATACCCAAGTCCAAGATGTATAAAGAAAGGCTTGCATTTATATAGAGCCTTCCGCAACCACCGGACGTCTCAAAACACTTTACAGCCAATGAAGGCTGTAATGTGGGAAACGCGGCAGCCAATTTGCACACAGCAAGCTCCCACAAGCAGCAAAGTGATAATGACCAGATAATCTGTTTTTGTTATGTTGATTGAGGGATAAATATTGGCAGGACACTGGGGATAACTCCCCTGCTCTTCTTCAAAATAGTGGCCGCGGGATCTTTTATGTTCAACCTGACAGGGCAGACGGGGCCTCGGTTTAACAACTTGCCCGAAAGGCAGCACCTCCGACAGTGCAGCACCCCCTCGGCACTGCACTGGAGTGTCAGCCTGGATTTATGCGCTCAAGTCCCTGGAGAGGGAACCCACAACCTTCTGACTCAGAGGCAAGTGTGCTACCCACTGAGCCACAGCTAACAGCTGATGAGGACAGCAATGGCCCTTATACTCATCCCTGGGGCACCCCACTGCACACTTCTCTCCAGTCAGAAAAACATCCCTTCACCACTACTCTCTGCCTCCTATCCATAACCAATTATGTACCCAAGTTATCACCATCCCTTTAATCCCATGTACATGTATTTTGCAAATAGGTCTGTTATATGTTACTTTATCAAATGCCTTTTGTATGTCTATATATACAACATTTACTGCACTACTTTCATCAACTCTTTCTGTTACTTCATCAAAGAACTCAGTAAGGTTCGTCAGACACAATTTGCCTTTAACAAATCCATGCTGGCTGTTCCTTATTAACCCAAATCAATTAAATTTGACACCGAGCCACATAAGGAGAAACCAACGAGGAACCAACTAGAGATCAGGCCATCTTAGACTGGGTATTATGTAATGAGAAAGGATTAATTAGCAATCTTGTTGTGCGAGGCCCCTTGGGTCAGAGCGATCATAATATGATAGAATTCTTCATTAAGATGGAGAGTGAAGTAGTTGATTCAGAGACCTGGGTACTGAATTCAAATAAAGGAAACTTCGATGGTATGAGGTGCGAGTTGGCTAGGATGGATTGGGGAATGTTACTTAAAGAGCTGACGGTGGATAGGCAATTGCAAACATTTAAAGATCGCATGGATGAACTACAGAATTTGTTCATCCCTGTTTGGCATAAAAATAAAACAAAAAAGGCGACTCAACATTGGCTAACAAGGGAAATTAGGGATAGCATAAGATCCAAGGAGTGGACATATAAATTGGCCAGAAAAAGCAGCAAACCGGAGGATTGGGAGCAGTTTAGGATTCAGCAAAGGAGGACAAAGGGACTAATTAAGAGGGGGAAAATAGAGTATGAGCGTAAGCTTACAGGGAACATAAACACTGACTGTAAAAGCTTATATTGATATGTGAAGAGAAAAAGATTGGTAAAGTCAAGCATAGGTCCCTTGCAGTCAGAATCAGGGGAATTTATAATGGGGAACAAAAGAAATGGTAGACCAATTAAATACATACTTTGGTTCTGTATTCACAAAGGAGGACACAAATAAACTCCCAGAGATGTCAGGGAACATAGGGTCTAATTAGAGGGAGGAACTGAATGAAATCAGTATTTGTAGGGAAATGGTGTTAGGGAAATTGACGGGATTGAAGGCCGATAAATCCCCAGGGCCTGATAATCTATATCCTAGGGTACTTAAGGAAGTGGCCCTAGAAATAGTAGATGCATTGCTGGTCACCTTCCAAAATTCTATAGACTCTGGAACAGTTCCCATGGATTAGAGGGTAGCTAATGTAACCCCACTATTTAAAACGGTGATAGAGAAAAAACGGGGAATTATAGACCGGTAAGCCTGACATCGGTAGTGGGGAAAATGCTAGAGTCCATTATAAAAGATGTAATAGCAGAGCACTTGGAAAACAGTGACAGGATCGGACAAAGTCAACATGGATTTACAAAAGGTAAATCATGCTTGACTAATCTACTGGAATTTTTTGAGGATGTAACTGGTAGAATAGATAAGGGAGAACCAGTAGATGTGGTGTATTTGGACTTTCAGAAGGCTTTTGATAAGGTCCCGCATAAGAGATTAGCGTGTAAAGTTAAGGCACATGGGATTGGGGGTAAGGTACTGACTTGGATAGAAAACTGGTTGGCAGACAGGAAGCAAAGACTTGGTATAAACGGGTCTTTTTCCGAGTGGCAGGCAGTGACTAGTGCGGTACCGCAGGGATCGATGCTAGGACCCCAGTTATTCACAATATATATTAATGATCTAGACGCGGGAACTAGATATAATATCTCCAAGTTTGCAGATGACACAAAGCTGGATGGGCATGTGTGCTGTGAGGAGGATGCAGAGAAACTCCATTATGATTTGGACAGGTTGGGTGATTGGGCAGATGCATGGCAGATGCAGTATAATGTGGATAAATGTGAGGTTATCCACTTTGGTGGCAAAAACAGGAAGGCAGATTATTATCTGAACGGCAATAGATTGGGAAAAGGGGAAGTGCAATGAGACCTGGGTGTCCTTGTGCATCAGTCGCTGAGGGTAAGCATGCAGGTGCAGTCGGCGGTTAAGAAGGCAAATGGTATGTTGGCCTTCATAGCGAGAGGATTCGAGTACAGGAGCAAGGATGTCTTGCTGCAGTTGTACAGGGCCTTGGTCAGACCACACCTTGAGTATAGTGTGCAGTTTTGCTCACCTTATCTGAGGAAGGATGTTCTTGCCATGGAGGGAGTGCAGCAAAGATTCACCAGACTGATACCTGGGATGGCAGGAATGACGTATGAAGAGAGATTGGGTTGATTAGGCTTATATTCGCTAGACTTTAGAAGAATGAGAGGGGGTCTCATTGAAACTTATAAAATTCTAACAGGACTAGATAGACTAGATGCAGGAAGGCTGTTCCCATTGGCGGGGGAGTCCAGAACCAGGGGTCACAGTCTAAGGATAAGGGGTAAGCCATTTAGGACTGAGATGAGGAGGAATTTCTTCACCCAGAGAGTGGTGAACCTGTGGAATTCTCTACCACAGAAGACAGTTGAGGCCAATTCATTAAATATATTCAAGAAGGAGTTAGATATATTTCTTAAGGCTAAGGGGATCAAGGGATATGGGGAGAAGGCAGGGACAGGGTACTGAATTTGGATGATCAGCCATGATCGCATTGAATGGCGGAGCAGGCTCGAGGGGCCGAATGGCCTACTCCTGCTCCTATCTTCTATGTTTCTATATTTCTATGTTTCTAGGAGATATTAGGACAGGTGACCAAAAGCTTGGTCAAAGAGGTAAGTTTTAAAGGAGCGTCTTAAAGGAGGAGAGAGAGGCAGAGAGCAACGTTCCCGCTAAGCTGCGGTCTGGAGGTCCCGCGCAGGCCGCTCACCGGCTTCTACAGGGAAGAAACTGCGCATGCATGAAATTGTGAATGGGCCGCGCAGCCACTTAAAGAGACTCGGCAGGGGAAAAAAAATTAGAGGGTACATTGCTGGAGAGGCAGAGAGATCTAGGCAGGGGAATTCCAGAGCTTGGGGCCCAGGCAGCTGAAAGCATGGCCGCCAATGTTTGAGCGATGAAAATTGGGGTTGCACCAGAGGCCAGAATTGGAGGAGCGCAGAGATCTTGGAGGGTTGTGGAGCTGGAGGATGTTACAAAGAGAGGGAGGGGCGCGAGGCCATAGAGGGAATTGAAAACAAGGATGAGAATTTTAAAATCGAGACGTTGCCAGACCAGGAGACAATGTAGGTCAGCGAACACAGCGGGGTGATGGGTGAGCGGGACTTGTTGCGTGACTACTCAGTATTTGATCGTTGTTCTTCTATCACAGAATATTATTCTTTGGCTATGATCTGGAATGCACTACATGAAAGGGCGGTGGTAGCAGATTCAATAGTACCTTTCAAAATGGTATTGGATAAATACTTGAAAAGGAAAAATTTGCAGGGCTATGGGGGAAAGAGCGGTGGGGTGGGGGCGGGGTGGGACTAATTGGAGCGCTCATTCACAGGCACGATTGTCTCCACCATTGGCAACCGTGCCTTCAGCTGCCTCGGCCCCAAGCGCTGGCACGATGGCCACCTTCTGCGCTGTGTGATTCCATGATTCTAGTCGCATCTGAATTACCTGGAAATGAATGGTTGTACGAGAATGCAATAAATCCTTGGTGCCTGATGAACAATGAACAAGTAGGAACACTGCTTCTAAGAACATAAGAACATAAGAAATAAGAGCAGGAGTCGGCCATACGGCCCCTCAAGCCTGCTCCGCCAATCAATAAGATCATGGCTGACCTTCGACCTCAACTCCACTTTCCCACCTGATCTACATATCCCTTGATTCCCCTAGAGTCCAAAAATCTATCAATCTCAGCCTTGAATATACTCAACGATTCAGCATCCACAGCCCTCTGGGGCAGAGAATTCCAAAGATTCACAACCCTCTGAGTGAAGAAATTCTTCCTCATCTCAGTATTAAATGGCCGACCCCTTATCCTGAGACTATGTCCTCCCCTAATTCGAGACTCTCCAGCCAGGGGGAAACAACCTCTCAGCGTCTACCCTGTCAATCCCCCTCAGAATCTTGTATATTTCAATGAGATCACCTCTCATTCTTCTAAACTCCAGAGAGTATCGGCCCATTCTACATAATCTCTCCTCACAGGACAACCCTCTCATCCCAGGAATCAATCTAGTGAATTGAAAAGAGACTAAGAATAGCCAAGGCAGCCATGCCCACTTTCTTCCGTCTGTCAGTTTGTCCAAAAGGAAAACAGTCAGACATAAAAATTAATTTAAGAGCTAAAAATACTTACTGGTAATGTCAAGCAATTAACTAAAAGAAAATCCACACGAGCTATAAAGTCCTTTTTTTAAGTCTTGGGAACCTTCAGCGATTGTTGGAAATCTATTCTTCACTTTCAGTCCCAAAGGTCCATCATTTGGGACTTGTTTGCATTCATTTCCCCAGCAATTATGCTGCATGAGCGCTTCCCAATACTGCAACAACCAAGTGTAAAAATAATGACCGCGCTTTAACCGTTCCCGTGTCAACCAGCTGGGTATTTGATGGATCTGTTGCACAACCAAAACAGCTGCCAGGATGTTGGCAGCCACGATGCATCTCCTTGACATTGCGTACAGCACCCTAGGGCTGTGTCTGTGCGGCAAGATTAATATCGCTGCTTTGCTAAAGCAGCAGCACAAACCTGGATTTGGACAGGGAGGGGGTTAGGGTGGGTGGTGTAGAGGGGGCCCGATGTGGCTCTGGAGAGAAGCAGAGTGCGACCCCCAGGGAAAGGTGTCTCGCTTCACTTGTGCTTGAGGAGTAACTCTACTGTGGGGTCCCAAGAGATTTTGTATAATGCTCAGCGGCTCCCTTGGACCTGCTGGAACACTTCTTAATTCGACCTGGTGTTAACTTAAATGCTTAGAGGCACTACCCGCCTTCAATCGCTAAACACTTCAATATTGGTTAGTGGGAGAGGGGTTCTGCACACGCGTGCATGGGCTAACGGTCCAGGCAGTCACAGTTCACGCCAGGCAGAGTAAACTGAATCTACGTCTTTCGGGTGAGATGTTAAAGCGAGGTCTGCCTTCTCAGGGGGATGTAAAAGATCCCACGGGCACTATTTCGAAGAAGAGCAGGGGAGTTCTCCCCGGTGTCCTGGGGCCAATATTTATCCCTCAACCAACATCACTAAAAACAAGTTATCTGGTCATTATCACATTAATGTTTGTGGGAGCTTGCTGTGTGTAAATTGGCGTTTCCTACATATTGGGCCAGAAATTCCAGGCCAGAAGCGTGAGTGCGGTCGGCTTACTCACGCTTCTGGCCGTTGGAAATGCCGGTGTTCAGCATGAACAGCGCATGCGGGGAACGCCGGCATTTCCAGACCTCGAGCGCGTGCGACTGCACAGGCAGCGCTTGCGCAGTGAACTTCGTGGATTTCATTCATGAAATCCGTGAGGTTAAGTCCTTAGAAGTTACACTGAAAAAAAGCAAGTGTAAAGTGGTTCATTGGCTGCGGAGGAAGATATATTTTATCGTGGAGCTTTTGAAATGCAATATTTTTGTTTGGGAAAGGGAGGGAAGATATTTTAAGAAATTTTAAGTAAGTTTTAAAGTTAAAATTTTTTTTTTTTAAAGGGTTTTCAGAACAGTAGGTGGAAGGAGCAATTGTGGCTGTGTGAATGGAATGTGAGAATGAGTTATGTATGTATGTCCACATATATTCCTTTACGTATATGTATGTATGTTTTATATTCCTTTACTATGAATGTATGTTTTTAATTATGATTTTCCAATAAGTTACTTTCTCTGAAAGTCATAATTAAATAATACATTCATACACATAAGTAAAGGAATATATACATAACACGCAAAGGAATATATACAGACATACATACTTTCAGAAGCTCCACGATAAGAAATATCTTCCTCCGCAGCCTCTGTAGCAACTGTACCCATGCTTTTTTCATGTGTAAATTGTAATGACTGGACCTCACTGAAAGCATTAATGAAAGCGGCGAATTATACTGCGCACGTGCTGCCTGTGCAGTCGCACGCGTTCTGCCTCTGAACCCCTTCGTTCAGAGGACAGGAAATGCCGGTTTTCCCCACATGCACTGTGCATGCTGAAAACCGGCATTTCATCCGGCCAGATGCGTAAGTACCCCGACCGTACTAGCGCATTTGGAAGGGAATTATTGGGCCAACATTTTACATGTCAATAAAATAAAAAATTTAACACTTGCACGACTTGCCCCCTCGCATCTGCGACTGAGGGTCCAAGGAGGTGCATTGCGCAAGAGGTCATCATCGCACGTATCCTCACACTGTTCCCTTTGGGGAACTGTATGAAGTGGTGGAAGGATTTATGGCCGTGATTAACGCTCATTCCGTGACCGTAACCATCTTTGAACCAGCCATTAGGGTGGTTAGTCCTATGGCGGGAGGGTTTTACGGGCTCCCACAACCCATCTGAGGGGGGGGGGCCACCAACACCCACGGACGCAAGTATCCCGCTGGATGTCCACCCAGAATTTAAAGTTGGAGCTCCGACTCCACTTGCCGGGACTGTCTGGAGTGGGGTTCAAAACCCTACTCCTTCTGGCCCAGCGGCGGGGATGCTTACTGCTACGCAAAAGGCCCACTCCGCACAAAAGGTGACACCCATACGTTTCCTGCGCCTTTTCCCTCCCCGTGACTGGAGCCCTATGCTGCCATTTCACGTAGCTAATCGGATTGGGCGTTTGTCATAGCGGTAGGATCCCCGCCGCTGGGCCAGATCAGGGTAGGGTTTCGAACCCCGCTCCAGACAGTCCCGGCAAGTGGAGTCGGAGCTCCGGCTCTAAATTCTGGGTTGACATCCAGTGGGATATTTGCGTCCGTGGGTATGGGTGGCCCCCCCTCCTTGTATAGCTTGTGGGAGCTCGTAAAACCCTCCCGCCATAGGACTAACCGCCCTAATGGCTGGTTCAAAGATGGTTACGGTCACGGAATGAGCGTTAATCACGGCCATAAATCCTTCCACCACTTCATACAGTTCCCCAAAGGGAACAGTGTGAAGACACGTATGACGACGACATTGCTAAATAAATAAATGGAATTAAAAAAATTCTTTTAGGGCTTTTAAAAGTCTTTAAATTGCTTTAATTCTCTTTAAAACTACTTCAGATTACTCAAAATAATGTAAACATTTTAAAAAGTTTATAAAAGTTACCAAAATCTTCAAAAAACTTCCAAAAACCTATTTAAACTGCTGCTTTGCATGTAAAAAAGCAAAGCAGCTTGACAGAAACATTGGGGGCGTGTCCAGTGAAACTGAGACCTCAAGGGGCGTGTCTCACTTACACTGCACGCTCCTGGGTCCGCGCTGGCTGCACTCCTGGGCGGCGTGACGTCATACGCTGCCCGGGAATGTGCTTTCAATTTCTCCAAGTTCAGGCGTCCCAGAAGCTGATCGGCAGGAGCGCGGGGTAAGTGCAAATACGGGGCTTGCACGCGCTGCAAGCCCCGTTCTGGAATTTCTGGCCCATTACAACAGTGACTCCACTTCAAAAAGTACTTCATTGAAACTTATAAAATTCTAACAGGACTAGACAGACTAGATGCAGGAAGGATGTTCCCAATGGCGGGGGAGTCCAGAACCAGGGGTCACAGTCTAAGGATAAGGGGTAAGCCATTTAGGACAGAGATGAGGAGGAATTTCTTCACCCAGAGAGTGGTGAACCTGTGGAATTCTCTACCACAGAAGGCAGTTGAGGCCAACTTATTAAATATATTCAAGAAGGAGTTAGATATATTTCTTAAGGCTAAAGGGATCAAGGGACATGGGGAGAAGGCAGGGACAGGGTACTGAATTTGGATGATTAGCCATGATCGCATTAAATGGCGGAACAGGCTCGAGGGGCTGAATGGCCTACTCCTGCTCCTATCTTCTATATTTCCATGTTTCATTGGCTGTAAATAGTTTTGGGACATCCAGAGGTCGTGGAAAGCACTTTATCAATGCAAGTTCTTTCTTTCTTTCTACGTGGTTGGAACCCATACGATAGCTTTTAATCTCTGAACAGCAAATGAAGAATAAGAGCAATGTGTGGCGTAGAAGAATGAGAGGTGACCTTATTGAAGCATATAAGATACTGAGGGGGCTCGACAAGGTTGATGCAGAGAGGATGTTTCCCCTCGAGGGGGAATCTAGAACGCGGGGGCATAGTTTCAGAATAAAGTGTCGCCCTTTTAGAACTGAGATGAGGAGGAATTTCTTCTCTCAGAGGGTCGTAAATCTGTAGAATTCTCTGCCCCAGAGAGCCGTGGAGGCTGGGTCATTAAATACATTTCAGGTGGAGATAGACAGATTTTTGAACAATAAGGGGGTGAAGGGTTATGGGGAGCGGGCAGGGAAATGGAACTGAGCCCAAGATCAGATCAGCCATGATCTTATTGAATGGCGGAGCAGGCTCGAGGGGCCAAATGGCCGACTCCTGCTCCTATTTCTTATATTCATATGTTCTTATAACACAGCATTATTCCTTTGAGCTTCAGTCAGTCTCGTCTTTGTTTTACTGTCATTGTATTTTTGCGTGTGCAAGCTAAAAAGCTTCAACGTTGAATTGCCTTATATGTTGGCAATGGTATCCTTTTGTCCTGTGACATTTTTTGGTGGTGTTCGAAAGAGGAACCGGAAAGCAAGCAGAGCTTTGGCCGGGATTGTGCCTCTACGCAGCCTGAAACGATAAGTAAAAATATACATGGATTTGATGTCCGTTCCAAAGCTATTCTTGAACTTCAGAGACTTGAGCACAAAATTCTAGGCTGACTCTCCAGTGCAGTACTGAGGGAGTGCTGCACTGTCAGAGGTGCCGTCTTTCGGATGAGACGTTAAAACCGAGGCCCCGTCTTCTCTCTCAGGTGGACGTAAAAGATCCCATAGTGCTATTTCGATGAAGAGCAGGGGAGTTTTCCCTGGTGTTCTGGCCAATATTTATCCCTCAACCAATATCACAAAAAAACAGATTATCTGGTCATTATCACATTGCTGTTTGTGGGAGCTTGCTGTGTGCAAATTGTCTGCCACGTTTCCTACATTACAACAGTCACTACACTTCAGAAAGTGCTCCATTGGCTGTAAAGCACTTTGGGACGTCTTGGGGTCAAGGAAGGCGCTATAGAAATGCAAGTCTTTCTTTTATTCCTGAACTTGACAACTATTATATACAAACATATATGAGAAAGGACAGGCTGAAGACCAGCTGATCAATCCAGCCCATCCCATTCGGACACCGTGCAGCCTACGTGCACTGTCAACCCCACCAGCCCCCTTTGCCCTGCTTACCCCAAGTCATGCGATCTCCTATGAGAGGCAAAGAAACAGAAAAAAAAGCACCAACTGTGGCCTGTAGGGGGTGGTGTTTGGGGTCAGCTTCACCTCTGACTTATGAGCGGTTCGAATCGCTCCCACTCCCTTGGTTCTAGACCTTGGACTTATTTGGGGGTTGTAATGAAATTGCAGCAGACAACTGAATTTTGGTGAAAGAACTTTGATCTTTATTTGAGAAAGAAAATACACAACACAATAATCTTAACACTCTAAATTGGGGGAACACTTTGGAATATACGAGGGAAAATAACAATAGACAGAATACTTCACCCCTCCCAATCCCACTTCACTAGCTAAGTTGGGCTCCAGAGGACCAGGGATAATGCTCACCAAAACTACTTCTTTTGACAGTTGTAGAGGTTCACGATTTCGGGGTTGTCTAGATGCGCCGGTTGGGGCCTGCCGTACCCCGGACGCGGTAGAGACTTCACCTGCGTTGCTGGTCAGTCTACGCGTGTCCGCTGATGCGGTCGGGTGCGTATTGGATCTATCAGGTGAGTACCCAATTACTTTTGGTTAGAAGTAGGGTTTAGAGTCTTTTCAGTAAAATCTTACCCAGGGGTAAGTCAGGATAGTTTGTAGAGTGGAAAAACTTGCGGATCTTCGGTTTCTTCCAAGTTGGTTTCTTGTTGGTCGCGGTGGCCCAATATTACCCGGTTGCTGGTAATATTTTTTTGGTTGTTTGTTTCGTGGGGCCCTGGTCTACCGCAATGGTGTGTTACTTCTTCGAGAGGGGGAACTGCTTCGAGATGGACTTCTTGATCCCGATGTTGGTGGATCTCTTCTGGGTCGACGAATCTTCTTACTCAAACTTGAACTCGAACTAACTTCCTCTTGGACTGCTTTCTTGAACTCTTTTCTGTGAGAAACAGGTCTTCAATTATACTGATTGAGGCCTGCTAATCTGCGCGCCAAATCAGTGCTGGCTTATTGTTAGTTTTGGCGGGCTCGTTAATTTTGATTGGTTTGATTTGTTTAATTGGTTTCGGGCTGGTCCCATCGATCTTAAGTTGTTTTAAAAACGTGTGAAGTGGTTTTGGGATGGTCCCATCGATTGTTTAACCTCTTGTTTAATTGCAGTAAAGTTGTCTTTTCCTGTGGGGGCCAAGGTTCCTTTGTTGGTTGGTGGCATGTTTTGCATTATGCAAGATTTTGGATGGTTCTGTAATTTTGACGGGAACTGCTTTTCCGTTGGTCTCTTGTCAGTATGTAAAATGACTGAGACAGTCTAGATAAGTCCCCAGATAGCTCGGTTAATGCCAATACCCAAAACTGTCCATTTACAGAGGCCAATCCCAATTCCTTTGTTGCGGCCTTTTTCCTTTCCACAGGCTTGAACATGCCATTTTTAAAAATACCAAAATCCTGGGGTTCTTGGCTTTAAGACTCCCTTAGGCCCAATATTCTTTTACCATTCTGACATGGTTTATAACAGTCCAAAAATCCCTCCTTTAGGGTAATCTTCTTGGTTTTGGGTGGGGGGGTGATCTGCTGAATTTTGCGAATCTTTTATGGCCAATTTAGGAAATAAATCTCTCGGGTAAATTTGTCTCTGATCCACAAAGGCAATCGAGTAAACTCCAGGAGACTACAGTTACTGGACAGCGCCAGCGACTCCCAGCTCCACCTACCTTCTGTAACTCGCAGCAACCTCATCCAGCCTCCCTTTAAAACCCTGCGGTGAATCCGTGCTCACTGCACGTTCTGGCAATCAATTCCAGGGGATCGACAACACTCTGCAAAAGAAGCACGTATGTCCTAAGTTTGATTTCTTATTTTATACTGATGTCCCACTATCCCTTTCTCCTCAGTGTGCTTGCAGATACAGATTAATCTATCTTGTGGCAAAAGTCCAAACGATTCACACAAGAACACCAGCAGCCCCATAACAAACATCACTGTGCTGCACAGAGAGGCAATTCTGATGTTCATCTAAGGTGGGTTCATTAATGAAGTCCAATAAAATAATTTGTTAGGCTTATTTAGCAAGAAAGACTTGCATTTCTCTCGCGCCTTCCATGACCTCAGGACATCCCAAAGCGCTTTGCAGCCAATGAAGTTCTTTTTGAAGTGTAGTTGCTGTTGTCATGTAGGAAACGGGGCAGCCAATTTGCGCACAGCAAGCTCCCGCAAACAGCAACATGATAACGAACAGACAATCTGTTTTTAGGTGTTGGGTTGAGGGATAAATATTGGCGCAGGACACTGGGGATAACTCCCATGCTCTTCTTCAGAATAGTGCTGTGGGATCTTTTATGTCCAGCTGAGAGAGAACAGACGGGGGCCTTGGTTTAACATCTCAACCTCAGCACTGCACTGGGAGCGTCAAGCCGAGATGTTTGTGCTCAAGTCTCTGGAGTGGGACTTGAACCCACGACCTTCTGACTCGGAGGAGAGAGTGCTGCCCACTGAGCCACGGCTGACACCTTAGAGGAACAAAATACTATTAATTCCTTCTTTGCAAAAAAAGAGAAAATTTGCAGGGCTAATGGGGAAAGAACAGTGGAGTGGGACTAATTGGATCGCTCTTTCAAAGAGCCGGCACAGTCATGATGGGCCGAGTGGCCTCTTTCTGTGCTGTCTGATTCTATGATTAAATATCATAATGAATCCTCGATCAGACGATATGAATTGCTTCTTGGTGTACAGATGGGTACGAAGAGAGTTAACTCGCCCTGTGGGCAGCTAGTTAATAGTTCTGGATTGATGTTGTGCTCCGTGGGCTGTGGGGCTTGGATTGTACAGTCGCCGCGCCTGCTGCTCTCAGTTGGCTGTAGAAAGCCAATTCCAACTAAAAGCAGAGGATTCTGGGAAGGCAGCATCTGAGAAAGCAGGATAATTTAACACTTCAGACAGGACCCGGCATCAGAAGCACAGGAATTCTTTCCGCAGCCCGGCGCACAGCATCAGAGAAATTTCAGCACCGACGGAGGCCATTCGGACCATCCTGCCTATGCCCATATTCCATATTGCAGGTATTAAAGAAGACAGAGCTTGTAGTTATAGCGCGTCTTTCGATAGATTTTTGGATTTTTGGATATTAAGGGAATCAAGGGATATGGGGATAGTGCAGGAAAGTGGAGATGAGGTAGACGATCAGCCATGATCGCATTGATTGGTGCAGCAGGCTCGAGGGGCCAATTGGCCGACTCCTGCTCCTATTTCTTATGTTCTTATTTTCTTTCATGACCTCAGGACGCCTCAAAGTGCTTTACAGCCAATGAAGTTGATGTAAGAAAACTACTAAGCACTTGGTGTGAGTATAAAACAAGGCTTTAATCAACTGTTTCACAACCATGAGTTCTAGTTACATCACTAGTTCCTGGTTACAAAAATGTCCTGAGCAAGCTGGGCCCACGCCCGAGTATTTATGCTCCTTGGACGGCGCCACCAGCTGGCCGCCCAGTGTTATCTCATGAGTCATTTCTACATGAGTGGTAAGATTCATGACAGAAGTAACTTTTTATTATTTTATTTGTTCATTCATGGTTCGCGGGATTTGGGAGGTGCTGTCGAAGAAGCCTTGGCGAGTTGCTGCAGTGCATCTTGTAGATGGTACACACTACAGCCACGGTACGCCGGTGGTGGAGGGAGTGAATGTTTAAGGTGGTGGATGGGGTGCCGATCAAGCGGGTTGCTTTGTCCTGGATGGTGTCGAGCTTCTTAAGTATTGCTGGAGCTGCACTCATCCAGGCTAGTGGAGAGTATTCCATCACACTCCTGACTTGTGCCTTGTGGATGGTGGAAAGGCTTTGGGGAGCCAGGAGGTGAGACACTCGCTGCAAAATACCCAGCCTCTGACCTGCTCTTGTAGCCACAGTATTTATGTGGCTGGTCCAGTTAAGTGATGATGATGGTGGGAGATTCGATGATGATAATGCTGTTGAATGTCAAGGGGCAGTGTTTAGACTTTCTCTTGGAGATGGTCATTTCCTAGCACTTGTAGGAACATAGGAACTGGAGGAGGCCATTCAGCCCCTCGAGCCTGCTCTGCCATTCCATGAGATCATGCCTGATCTGTGACCTAACTCCATAAACCTGCCTTTGCCCCATATCCCTTAATATCTTAGGTTAACAAAAATCTATCAATCTCAGATTTAAAATTAACAATTGACCTAGCATCAACTGCCGTTTGCGGAAGAGAGTTCCAAACTTCTGCCACACTTTGCGTGTTTCCTAACTTCACTCCTGTGAGGCCTGACTCTAATTTTTCAGCTGCCCCCCTGGTCCTAGACTGCCCAACCAGTGGAAATATGTTTCTCTCTATCTACCCTATCTGTTCCCCTTAATACCTTGAAAACTTCGATCAAATCACGCCTTAACCGTCTGAATTCCAGGGAATATATGCTGCTTACAGCCTGCGGAACCACATGTATGAGTAAAGGTTTCTGTGAATACAGTCTGCACCACTTAGAATGCCCACATTTCGACAGCTTATATCGGCTAAAGAGCGATAACCATTTGCATTAGCGTCAACTTCAAAGTTGCCGTTTGCGGAAGAGAGTTCCAAACTCCTATCACCCTTTGTGTGTAGAATTGTTTCCTAATTCCACTCCTGAAAGGTTTGGCTCTAATTTTTAGACTCTGTCCCCTAGTCCTAGACTCCCAAACCAGCGGAGTGGCGTGAATGTTACCTGCCACTTATCAGCCCAAGCCTGAATGTCGTCCAGGTCTTGCTGCATGCATGGCACGGACTGCTTCATTAGCTGAGGAGCTGCGAATGGAATTGAACAGAAGGGAGAGTACAAGAACAGGAAGGAGATGATCACCGACAGGGAAAGGACATTGCAGCATTAAGTCTGGCCAGGTTGGAGGCCACACGTTCAGGCTCAGCAGTAGTGGATGAGTGGCAGCACAATACAGCCCCCAGCTTGGTGTGCTGAGTGCATCAGTGAGAGGGTTAGGCTGGACGAGAAGATGCGCTGCTCTGTGTGGCCTCCAGCCCGATAATCCAGCAGGCCTGGACTAATAAGCCAGAGAACATGAGTTCAAATCCCACCACAGGAGTTTGAGAACTTGAATTCAGTTAAGAAAATAATCAAGGATGTTGCCGGGAGTAGAGAATCTTAGCTATGAGGTAACACTGGATAGGCTGGGTTTGTTTTCCTTGGAACAGAGGGGGCTGATGGGAGACCTTATTGAGGTGTATAAAATTATGAGGGGCATAGATAAAGTGGATATAAAGGACCTATTTCCCTTAGCAGAAAGGTCAAAAACCAGGGGGCACTGTAGGGGGTGGTGTGGGGTGGCGCGTGCGCCCAGTCAGTTATGCCTCTGACTGTTAGTGAGCGGTTCGAATCGCTCCCACGCCCCTGGGTTCTGGACACCGGACATAGGTACAGGCGGCGATACAGAAAACTCGAGTAGACAGGTGGTTTGGATGTGAGAAAACCAGGATTTTATTGAAATTGAAATTGACACAATCTTATGAAAAGTTACTAGTATAAAATTACAGGCAAATACAAAATAACTATACTTATACAGGGAATGGGGAACACACGGCACATCGAGGGAAAACAAACTATCTAAACAATCCCCTTATCCTTATCCCACCCCTTATACCTAACTAGATTAAGCTATGAGGGGCCAGAATTCATGCTCACCAATCAAAGATCTGCTGAATTCAAAACAGCAGTGGGGCTTGGGGTTCGCTCTTTGTGCTCTCTGGGGCCTGCCGTCATCACGTGGTCTCGAGGTGCTGCAAGGGCGTCGTCCAGGTACAAGTACCCCAAAGTTAAAGTCTCTGCTTGGGTACTTTACCTTGCAGGGATGATGGTTCCTCTTCCTCGGCCGGCAGTTGGAGTTTGCATGAAGATAGTCGAAGGTGAGCCGGATTGAAGGCCCGATTATCCGAAGCGTTTCTTCAATCGTCTTCCCAATTCGTCTTCCTCACCACCTCGCCTCGTCTCATCCCGCCTCGCCCGGCCTGGTTTGTCCGTGTCCACCTGGTGCAATGCTGGGCGTTCCTGATGAGATGGGAAAGGCACGGGCAGTGGCCGGGTGGTAAGCGCGGGACGGGGGAAGAGCAGCAGCCACGAGGGCGAGGGGCTGGAGCAGGAGCCAAGAGCAAGGGCAGAGAGAAGAGAGAAGAGGGCCTCGATTGCTAGTGGGCCTACAATTATACTCCTTCGGATGGCCCTTATCTGCGCGCCAAATCAGGTTAGTTCTTTGTCCCAATCTTGGCGGGCTAGCTTAAATAATTGTAGCAATCTAAACTAACTGTTTTTAGATGGCCGGTAATCACATCTACTGGCCCGATTTCTGAGTTGTTTTGTTATTAATACATCTTAATCGGCCTGCCCAGCTTCGATGGCTTTCTTAAGCTGTTTCCAATTATTTATGCAAACAACTTGATGGCCTCAAGTATAGGCCTAACTGGTTTTGGTCTGTCTACGATTTGGCTTAATGCATATTCAAAGTCCTGTCTGCTTTTCAAAATACAAAAGTCTCTTTCACAGAAACTGCAGCTTTGGTTTCAGCTTCCCAAAAAGCTGCTTGTGCCACATAGTCCAAGCTTTTAAAATCTTGCAGGCTTTTGGCCACGAGGTGCGGACGCCATCTTTGGGTACCCTTTTTAAAATGTCCATGAAGGGTCCCTTTTTATCAATAATAACCTTTGGGGAAATGTGGAAATTTTGCGAATCTTACACTCCGCCTGTGATACTAAAACTTGCTTGAAGTATCATTCTTACAAGGTGAGCAAAATTTTTCTGACCCTCCATAGTCAACCTTCCCCTGTAATTACCTATCTAATATACCCACGACACATGCACTTCCCATTCTGTGAAAATGTAGTGTACATCAGCATACAAAGAGTAAAGTTACAGACTTTACACACATCCAAGCATGGAGGGGTCCAACACCCCTGCACCACTTGGTACACATACATCTTTATTAAACGCGTCGCAAAAAACAACAGAAAAACCTTTATTAAAAATGACAAACACAAAAAAAGCAACAATCTTTAATCAGAATACAAGGAAAAAGACTTAAACAGGCATATCTCCCGCCACCTTTACATAATGTTCCTTCCAGATCTTCTGGTTACGGAATTCTAACAACTGACCTTTTCCCTTACATTGAATGCAAACTAGATACAACACTATCCCTAACTGGCAAACCACGAGAATGTGTTAAGCCAATCTGATCCACGAAGGGACCTCTATGTTATTGAAAATGTCCCACCAGGGTGGAATCACAATATCCAATATCTTAGTCCCTATCTCTACTGTTTTCTGCTCTAGAGTGTAAAAATGTTTCTGCGAAACTGTAACGGCTTTGAGTATTTTGGTAAGGTGTTCCGGGAGAGGGGGAATTTCATAGCCAAAGTGCGCTACATACTTTTGCAAATTCGTAAAATTCTCCTTCACAGTGAGGTGAACAGTGGAGGGTTCAGGAGTGGGGGCAATTCGCTCCTGGGCCACTTGAACTTCTGCCTCGGGTTTAAAATAGAAACTGCTGTCACTAACCGGACACCAGCTATGCTGTCCATGCTGGTAGTGGGACGCGCCGGTGGTGACACAATATGTCCCACCTCCTATATATGCTACCTACGGGGGAACATGGCCTTGTGCCATTGCCTCCATGGTGCAATTTATAGGTTTCGCGCCAGCAGCTCTGAACCCACACTGCGGATTTTGAATAGACATTCAAGTGCTGGGGACACAGGATTATGTGTGCTCCCCGGCTCTGGCACCCTGAGAGGTCAGTACCTGTCATAGCGTGCTCCCACTTTATGACATAAGGCGGGACCGCTGTGAAACGAATGTGCGCACCCTCTTGAATGACTCCAATGTTCTCAACCCTGTATACCGGTGCGGGTCGGGCTGTCCTACCCATGACTGGCATCCTAACTACTGCTCCCGTGATTGTGTGGTTGGACCGCCCACAACCCACGGGGACTGGATATGCTTCGGAAGCTAGCCGGAGTTGGCACGGGCTCAATGCATTCTCAAACAGGTGGAGGGCTGTGAGGTGCTTGTTGCTAATCCAGGTGGGGACTAAACCCTGTTTTAAATCCTCCAGATTACTGCGGCCCTCGCCCGTAACCACGCCCCGTATAACACGCACATCTCATTCTGCGCAGCCTGGTCAGAAGCATTTCTGTCCTCCCTTATGAGAGCATTTACCGTCTTTGCGTGCTTTTCCAACTCCGCTATGATTTCCTTTAAATGGACCGTCATGGCCTGGCCCTCATGCAACTCCGAGCCCACTACCTTGTTCTCATCCAGTAATATTTTCTTTAACTGTGTTTTTAAACCGTTTATCTAGGTCTGCAGCTCTATGTCATCTAAACTGTTGATGACAGAGGACCCAGTATTAAACGCAGTAAAAACATCATTCCAAACACCCCTTCTTTGTCTCCCTGCATTACCCAAAAATTCTCGGTGTGTGGTGTACAGTTTGGTCTTGTCCATGTGGGCAAATTCGAACTCGTAAAATTTCTTGAACATGTCCTTTAATAGGGCCTGGTATAGCTGCTCTGTTTCCTTGGGACACCACTCCGGTAAATGTACCTCGGTGAGATTTAAAATCACAGAGGCTACTGCATAGTGTACCCCCTGGTACAGCACCTGATCGGTAGGGTCCAACGGTGACGCTGACCCTCGTGGTACCGACCCGTACCCTGGGGCACAGGAGGGAGGCCTCCCCGTACGTGAATCCGGTTTGGCTGGAGTACTGAGATGATTTGGACCCCTGCCATCCTGGCCACCTTCCCTCGTGGACGTAGACAGCGGTCTCCTCCGCATCCCATTCACCGCTTCCATCGATTGCTATGGGTGCCTTGTCTCCCGAGCACCCGTAGATGTGGGAATCCTGAATGTCGCCTCGTCTCCCGACGCCCATCCCAGTCAGGGTGAATAGGATCACGATCCCCTTCATTCTGAAAGTCTTTCTGTAAAAGATACAAAAACATGCAGCCAGGTCCCCAAGAGATTCTCTGGCTTGGTGAAGCATGGTCGGGTCCCGTGACCTCAACCCAAATATACACACTCTTAGCTGATTACTTACTTAAAACTACCCATCACCTTATTTAACTTAAACTAAAAACACCCAAACTTAAGCTAAATAATTACTTAACAATAAACACAAACTTAAACTAAAACTATATACATCCGCCGCCCGTCTTCGGGCGGCCAGGCTAATCTCTGATTGGACTGCAGCTCACCGCTACCCCCGGCGTGACCGCACCGTCCTTCACTGTTGGTCCCTCGCAGCCTGTGGCTGCTGGCTGAGGACCTCTGTCCTTGGACCTCTCCCTGACTCGAGGGGCGGCCCTTGGTAACTGGAGGGCTGGTGACCATGGCTTTCTCGGCTGGGGCGTCCATGGGGACCTTCTGGGGGCCTTGACGGGTGGGGCTTTCTTGGCTGCTGGGCCTTTAACCCGAACCGCTGCTCCCCCAGGCTTGACCCCTCCCGAACCTGGGCTGGGGGCAGGTAACTTTTTGCAGCCTGCTGCTGCGAGCTGAGAGTCTCCGCCCCCAGGTCCCATGGCTGGGTCCGGGGCGGAGTTTTCGACCTCAGGTCCCTCCCTCTCTACACCTGGCTTAGGGGTGGGGTTTTCACCCTCAGGTCCCTCCCCCTCGTCTGGATCCCAGAAGAGCGGGGGAGTGTCCCAATCGATGGGCGGGATGGCCCCTCCCTTCAAGCAAGCCACAGCGCCTGCCTGTGCAGTCTGTGAACTCGCTCCTGCTGCAGACTGAGGATCTTTATCCTCAGACCTTCCTCCAACTGGCTGTTTTCCCCTTTCAGGTGCAAACAGCTTACACTGGTTGATATGGAACCATTTTGTACGCCGGGTCACCTTCACGGCGTATAACATGGGGCTGGCTTTATCTACAATGTTGTAGGGCCCCATGTACAATGGCTCCAAACTTCCTACTCGGGCATAGTTCCTTACCATGACCTGATCTCATACCTCCCACTCGTGGTGCTTTCTTGGTTCGAGCAGCAATCGGTTACTCCGATGCTGCCTTCCCATGTTCCCAGCCGCCTGCTCATGGACCTGCTTCAGGTGCTCAAAGAGATTTTGGGCGAACCTGTCCCGGTTTACCTCTCTGAGCTGACCCTCTGTGAGCACCGGGGCTACTACATGGGTGGGGGTCCGCATAACCCTGCCAGTCATTAGCTCGTACGGGGAATACCCCGTGCTTTTAGACTGGCTGGCCCAGATCCCCATCAAAACCAACGGTAGGACCTCGGCCCATTTTCGGGGCAAGTCCACCGTCTCCTTCCTTAACCTTTCCTTCAGGGTCCGATTCATGCATTCCACAATCCCGGATGACTGCGGGTTGTGGGCCACGTGCCATTTCCTTTCAATGCCTAAGAGCATAAGGGTATTTTGCATCACCTGTCTGGTGAAGTGGCTCCCTTGGTCGGACTCCACAAACTGTGGTAGTCCCCACCGCGAGAACACCTCCCGGACCAGGATCCTGGCAGTACCCAGAGCTGTGGCCGTTCTGCAGGGAAAGGCCTCTACCCATTTGGTAAACACATCCTACAGGACTAGGCAGTACTTATAGCCTCCCTGGGTGATGGGCAGGGGCCCGATGTAGTCGACCTGTATCGACTGCCATGGTCCCTCTACCCTCCTGACTTGTCCCATAGGTACCTTCCTTTTGTGGGGGTCGGGGTTATTTGCAGCGCACAGAAGACAGCCTGCACAGAACTCGCGGACATCGTCCCACTGCCAGTTGGTCTCAGGCCCGGGGTGTCCCGCTCCTGGACCCTCATGGGCCAGTTGAAGGAATTTCCTCTGGTGCTGCTGCGGCACAACCCACTGTTCCCCCCGGAACAGCATGCCCTCTTTACCGGAGAGGGTCGCTGTGCCGTACGGACCTTCTACTCCCTTTCCCTCAGTGACTGCACTGAGGACTGCTTTTAGGATGGGTTCTTGGGCTTGGACCGTCTTAAGGTCCGGGGCTAACGCTACCCCTACACTCCCTTGGGTCCTGTCCCTGCCTCTGACCGCCGCCATGGGTCTGGACCCAAATGGGTCGCAGAAAGTGCCTGCACGGTCACCCTCCATGGCGAGCAAGTCAGCCTGCTGGTTGCCTTGGCCGCGGGGTTCTGTGGAGGAATGGGCCTTCTCCTTGTGGATGAAAACCTCCCCTTCCTCCCCCACTGCTGCCAGGATCTTTTCTAGCAGGGGCTTTACTGTGAGGGGTCTCCCGTCGGTGGAGGTGTATCCGCGGTGGGACCAGATGGCCAGGTACTCCGTACACGAATTGCACGTGAACATGCTGTCCAAGCAAATCGTGTAGGGGGTGGAGAAGATTTCGGGGTGTGTAACGACGTAGACCACCGCGGACAGTTCAGCCTGCTGGGCGCTCATGGTGCTGGGGAGCTTAATCGCCAGGGCAATGTTTGCCGCTGGGTCATAAACTCCACACCCCGTGAGATGCTCGCCAGCAGATACCATGCTGGAACCATCTACATAGATCTCACGGCCTGTGGGATGTATCCCAGCCTGTAAACCTATGTTTAGTTCCCAAACCCCTTCGATGGAACACCGGTGGGCTGTTCCATAGAAACATAGAAGATAGGAGCAGGAGTAGGCCATTTGGCCCTTCGAGCCTGCTCCGCCATTCAATGAGATCATGGCTGATCATCCAAATTCAGTACCCTGTCCCTGCCTTCTCCCCATATCCCTTGATCCCTTTAGCCTCAAGAAATATATCCAATTCTTTCTTGAATATATTTAATGAACTGGCCTCCACCGCCCTCTGTGGCAGAGAATTCCACAGGTTCACCACTATCTGGGTGAAGAAATTCCTCCTCATTTCAGTCCTAAATGGCTTACCCCTTATCCTTAGACTATGACCCCTGGTTCTGGACTCCCCAGCCATCAGAAACATCCTTCCTGCATCTAGTCTGTCCAGACCTGACAGAATTTTATAGGTTTCGATGAGATCCCCTCTCAATCTTCTAAACTCCAGTGAGTATAAGCCCAATCAACACAATCTCTCCTCATACGTCAGGATATACCAGGTTGGCTGCGAGCTTTGGCTCACAGAGACCCTTCACCTTCAGATCAATCTGTGAGAGGAGCTAGGTCCAGCGGGCAATGCGGGCACTGCTCACTGTCCCATCCTTGATCCTCCCGTCCAGAAGCATCTGGGTAGTTGTGTGATGGGTGAGGATGGTGATGGGAGAGGTGCCCGTGAAGATCAATGATCTTTTCACGGCCCAATGTGTGGCCAAAAGGTGCCGCTCACAGTTGGAATAGCTCCTTTCCACATCAGTGAGTATCCTGGAGGAGTAGGCCACCGGCCGCAGCCGGCCGTGCCGCTCTTGGAGCAGCACAGCACTCAGGCTGTCCCCGCTGGCTGCTACCTCCAGGAAAAAGTCTTTCCCCCCATCTATGGCCCCTAGAGCTGGCGCGGTCTGCAAGTCTTTCTTGAGCCTGACGAATGCTGCCTGGCAACCCTCATCCCAAAGCCACTCCACTCCCTTGTGTAGGAGTCGGAGCAGAGGGGCTGCGGTGGCCGCATAGAGTCATAGAGTCATAGAGTTTTCAGCACAGAAAGAGGCCCTTCGGCCCATCGTGTCTGCGCCGCCCATCCCTCCCTGTCCAGTCTAATCCCATTTTCCAGCATTTGGTCCATAGCCTTGTATGCAATGGCATTTCAAGTGCTCATCCAAATGCTTCTTGAATGTTGTGAGGGTTCCTGCCTCTACCATCCTTTCAGGCAGTGAGTTCCAGCTTCCAACCACCCTCTGGGTGAAAAAGTTCCTCCTCAAATCCCCCCTAAATCTCCTGCCCCTTACCCTGAATCTGTGCCCCCTTGTTATTGACCCCCCTACTAAGGGGAAAAGTTCCTCTTTATCTACCCTATCTATGCCCCTCATCATTTTGTACACCTCAATCAGGTCCCCCCTCAGCCTTCTTTGCTCCAAGGAAAACAACCCCAGCCTGTCCAGTCTCTCTTCATAGCTGAGGCGCTCCATCCCAGGTAACATCCTGGTGAATCTTCTCTGCACCCTCTCCAAAGCAATCACATCCTTCCTATAGTGAGGCGACCAGAACTGCACACAGTACTCCAGCTGTGGCCTCACCAGCGTTTTGTACAGCTCCATCATAACCTCCCTGCTCTTGTATTCTATGCCTCTGCTAATGAAGGCAAGTATCCCATAAGCCTTTTTAACCACCTTATCTACCTGTTCCGCTGCCTTCAGGGAATTATGTACATGTACACCAAGGTCCCTCTGACCCTCTGTACTTCCTAGGGTCCTACCACTCATTGTGTATTCCCTTGCCTTATTTGTCCGTCCAAAATGCATCACCTCGCACTTTTCCGGGTTAAATTCCATTTGCCACTTTTCCGCCCATCTGACCAACCCGTTAATATTGTCCTGCAGCCTGAGGCTTTCCTCCTCGCAATTTACCACCCCACCAATTTTCGTGTCATCCGCGAACTTACTGATCATACCCTTTACATTCTCATCCAAATCATTAATGTAGATCACAAACAGCAAGGGACCCAGCACCGATCCCTGAGGTACCCCACTGGACACAGGCTTCCAGTCACAAAAGCAACCTTCGACCATCACCCTCTGCCTCCTGCCACTCAGCCAGTTTAGGATCCAACGCGCCAAGGCCCCCTGGATCCCATGGGCTCTTACCTTCTTGACCAGTCTCCTATGCGGGACCTTGTCAAAAGCTTTACTGAAGTCCATGTAAACCACATCCACAGCATTTCCCTCATCCACACACCTAGTCACCCCCTCGAAAAATTCAATCAGATTGGTCAGACATGATTTACCCTTGACAAAGCCATGGTGACTATCCCCGATTAATCCTTGCCTCTCCAAGTGGAGACTAATTTTGTCCCTCAGAATTTTTTCCAATAATTTCCCTACCACAGATGTTAGGCTCACTGGCCTGTAATTCCCTGGTTTATCCCTGCTACCCTTCTTGAATAATGGTACTACATTAGCTGTTCTCCAGTCCTCTGGTACATCAATATGTCGAGGAACCAACTCGGGAACAGGCTATATTGGACTGGGTACTGTGCAATGAGAAGGGACTAATCAGTAATCTTGTTGTACGGGGACCCTTGGGTCAGAGCGATCATAACATGATCGATTTCTCACTCGAAATGGAGAGCGAAGAAATTGACTCAGAGACTAAGGTCCTGAATTTAAACAAGGGGAATTATGATGCCATGAGACGGGAACTGAGTAGGTCTGATTGGACAACGTTCCTGGGAGGACTGGAGGTAGATAAACAATGGCAAACATTTAAAGATAGAATGACAAAATTGCAAAAATTGTTTATACCAATCTGGCATAAAAGGAAATCTAAAAAGGTGACTCAACCGTGGATAACAGGGGAAATTAGAGACAGCATAAAATCCAAAGATAGGGCGTATAAAATAGCCAAAAAAAGCGCCAGAGCGGAAGATTGGGAACAGTTTAAGATAGAGCAAAGGAGGGCAAAGGGCATAATCAAGAGGGGCAAAATAGCTTACGAAAACAAGCTGGCGGAAAATATAAAAACTAACTCCAAAAGCTTTTATAAGTATATCAAAAGGAAAAGACTGGTGAAAACCAAAGTTGGTCCATTGCAGTCAGATACGGGGGAATATATAATGGGAAATAAGGAAATGGCAGATCAACTAAATGCATACTTTGGGTCAGTCTTTACGAAGGAAGACACAAAAAACCTCCCTGGGATATCGGGAAAAATAGGGACATTGGCAAAGGAGGAACTGACGCAAATCAATATCTCTAAGGATATGGTGTTAAGGAAGCTAAAGGGATTGAAGGTGGACAAATCCCCAGGGCCTGATAACATGCATCCTAGGGTACTGAAGGAGGTGGCCCTAGAGATAGCGGATGCACTAAGGATGATTTTTCAGAATTCATTAGACTCGGGAACAGTGCCGATGGATTGGAGGGTAGCTAACGTTACCCCACTATTCAAAAAGGGGGGTAGGGAAAAAGCAGGTAATTACAGACCTGTAAGCCTTACATCAGTTGTGGGCAAAATGCTGGAGTCCATCATTAAGGATGAAATAGCGGAGCACTTAGCAAATGGGGACAGGATAGGACAGAGTCAACATGGATTTACAAAGGGTAAATCGTGCTTGACTAATCTATTGGAATTTTTTGAGGGAGTAACTGGTAGAATAGATGGGGGAGAGCCAGTAGATGTGGTGTACCTGGACTTCCAAAAGGCCTTCGATAAGGTCCCACATAAAAGATTAGCATGGAAAATTGAGGCTCATGGGATAAAGGGGAAAGTTTTGGCGTGGATAGGGAACTGGCTGTCAGATAGAAAACAGAGAGTTGGAATAAACGGCTCATTTTCTGAATGGCAGGCAGTAACAAGTGGGGTACCACAGGGATCTGTCCTGGGCCCCCAGCTGTTCACAATTTACATTAATGACCTGGATCAGGGAGTCGGATGCAGCATTTCCAAATTTGCAGACGACACTAAACTAGGAGGGGGGGTGGGCTCAGAGGAAGAGACCAGGAAGCTCCAGAGCGATTTGGACAGACTGGGCGATTGGGCGGATAAATGGCAGATGCACTATAATGTGGACAAGTGCGAAGTTATCCACCTTGGGTGCAGGAACGGGAGGGCAAATTATTATTTAAATGGCAATAGATTGGGAGAGGGGGAAGTACAGAGAGACCTGGGTGTTCTTGTACACCAGTCACTGAAGGCGAGCATGCAGGTGCAACAGGCGGTCAAGAAGGCAAACGGTATGCTGGCCTTCATAGCAAAAGGGTTAGAATACAGGAACAGGGATACCTTGCTGCAGCTGTACAGGGCACTGGTGAGACCACACCTCGAGTACTGTGTACAGTTTTGGTCGCCTTATCTGAGGAAGGATGTTCTTGCCATGGAGGGGGTGCAGCGGCGATTCACCAGGCTGATACCAGGAATGGCGGGAATGACCTATGAGGAGAGACTATGTAGTTTAGGGATGTACACACTGGAGTTTAGAAGATTGAGAGGGGACCTCATAGAAGTGTATAAAATTCTGACAGGTCTAGACAGACTGGATGCAGAAGGAATGTTTCCCTTGGCGGGTGAGAACAGAACTAGAGGACTTAATTTAAGGATAAGGGCTAAACCATTTAGGACAGAGATGAGGGGGAATTTCTTCACTCAGAGAGTGGTGAACCTGTGGAACTCATTGCCACAGAGGGCAGTGTACGCCAGCTCATTAAATATATTTAAGAGGGAATTAGATATATTTCTACGGGCAAAAGGGGTTAAGGGTTACGGAGAGAAGGCGGGGACGGGATACTGAATTAAAGGATCAGCCATGATCTCATCGAATGGCGGAGCAGGCACGAAGGGCCGAATGGCCTACTCCTGCTCCTATCTTCTATGTATCTATGTATCCCCTGTGGCCAGAGAGGTTCTGAAAATTTGTGTCAGAGCCCCTGCAATCTCCTCCTTTGCCTCACACAACAGCCTGGGATACATCTGGTCCGGGCCTGGGGATTTATCCACTTTTTGGCCTGCTAAAACCGCTAGTACCTCCTCCCTCTCGATGCTAATATGTTCAAGTATGTCACAGTCCCCTTGCCCGACTTCTATATCTACATCGTCTTTCTCCATAGTGAACACTGAGGCAAAAAATTCATTTAAAACCCCACCTACTTCATCTGGCTCTACACACAGCTTGCCACTTTGGTCCCTAATGGGCCCTACCCTTTCCCTGGTTATTCTCTTGCCCTTAATATACTTATAAAACATCTTAGGATTTTCCTTTATTTTGCTCGCCAGTGCTATTTCATGGCCCCTCCTCGCCCTCCTAATTTCCTTTTTAAGTATGCCCCTGCACCTCCTATACTCCTCTAGGGCTTCCACCGTCTTTTGTCTTTTGTAACTGCCAAAAGCCCCCCTTTTTTTCCTAATGCATTTTTGTATATCCTTTGTCATCCAAGGTTCCCTTTGCTTGTTGGTCCCACCCTTGACCTTTACAGGAACATGTTGGTGTTGTACTCTCTCTATTTCCCTTCTGAAAGCCTCCCACTGTTTTGATGTGGATTTTCCTATAAGTAGCTGCTCCCAGTCCACTTTTGCCAGATCCTGTCTTATCTTATTAAAATCGGCCTTCCCCCAATTTAGAACCCTGATTTCCGGGCCGTCTTTGTCTTTTTCCATGACCACCTTAAATCTCACCGAATTGTGGTCACTATCGCCAAAATGCTCTCCTACAGACACTTCCACCACCTGCCCGGCTACATTCCCTAGAATTAGGTCCAGTACCGCCCCCTCTCTTGTAGGACTTTCTACATGTTGGCTCAAAAAGCTTTCCTGGATGCACTTTAAGAATTCTGCTCCCTCCAAGCCTTTCACCCTCTGACTATCCCAATTTATATTGGGGAAGTTGAAATCCCCCACTATTACTACCCTATTATTTTCACACTTTTCTGATATTTGCCTGCATATCTGTTCCTCTATCTCCCCCTGACTGTTTGGGGGCCTATAGTACACTCCCAGCAAGGTGCTTGACCCCTTTTTGTTTTTGAGTTCTACCCATATGGCCTCATTAGAGGAACCCGCTAATATATCATCCCTCCTTACAGCAGTAATAGACTCCTTAATTAATATTGCAACACCCCTCCCCTTTTACACCCCCCTCTGTCTCGCCTGAAGATTCTATACCCCGGAATATTTAGCTGCCAGTCCTGACCCTCCCTCAACCATGTCTCCGTGATAGCAACAATATCGTACTCCCATGTGTTCAACAACAACTTCAGTTCATCCACCTTATTTGCAAGACTCCTTGCATTAAAATAAATGCCTTCCAGCCCTGCCATATTCCCTTTTGCCTTCACATCTTTGCTCTGCCTTCCCTGCTGACTTGTTTTTTCCTCCTTATTTGGCTGTACATCACCCCCTACTATAGCTCCACTCTGTATCCCATCCCCCTGCCGAATTAGTTTAAACCCCCCCCAGCAGTGCTAGCAAACCTCCCCGCAAGGATATTGGTTCCCCTCTGGTTCAGGTGTAAACCGTCCGACTTGTACAAGTCCCACCTTTCCCAGAAGCAGACCCAGTGATCCAGGAAACTAAAGCCCTCCCTCCTGCACCATCCCTTTAGCCACGCATTCATCTGTTCTATCCTCCTATTCCTATACTCACTAGCACGTGGCACCGGGAGTAATCCAGAGATTACAACCTTTGAGGTCCTGCTCCTTAATCTTGCCCCTAGCTCCCTAAATTCTTGCTGCAGGACCTCATCCCTCTTTTTACCTATGTCGTTGGTACCAATGTGGACCACGACCTCTGGCTGTTCACCCTCCCCCTCCAGAATGCCCTGCAGCCGCTCAGTGACATCCTTGACCCTGGCACCAGGGAGGCAACAAACCATCCTGGATTCACGTCTACGGCCACAGAAACGCCTATCTGTTCCCCTTACTATAGAATCCCCTGCGACTATTGCTCTCCCACTCTTTTTCCTCCCCTCCTGGGCAGCAGGAGCGCCCCCAGTGCCAGGAAGCTGGCTGCTGCTGCCTTCCCCTGGTGAGTCATTCCCCCCAACAGTATCCAAAACGGTATACTTGTTTGAGAGGGGAATGGTCACAGGGGTTTCCTGCACTACCTGCCTACTTCTATTGCTCCGCCTGGTGGTCACCCATTTCCTTTCTTCCTGTGCAGCCCTTCCCTGCGGTGTGACCAACTCACTAAACGTGCTATCCACGAACTTCTCAGCCTCGTGAATGCTCCACAACCCATCCACCCGCAGCTCCAGCTCCTCAATGCGGTCTGCTAATAGCTGCAGATGGATGCATTTCCTGCACACGTAGTCACCAGGGGCAGTGCCCCTGAATTCCCACATGGAGCAGGAGGAGCACATCACGGGGCTGGGCTCTCCTGGCATGACTTTCCCCTTAATTAATTTAAATTAATTTACTATCACCAATTAAAGATATCTCTAAGGCTCTTGTATAGTCTACCAACAGTACCTGCTACACCAGAAAAGACCCTAGTAACGATAAACTACAGAGTTAAAGTTTAAAAAAGAGAAATACTCACCAACCAATCACTTACCTGCTCCCTGGTGACAGGGATGGACCAAAACCCATTGGAAATATCCAGCACCGTGAAAGTGGTTGCGGATGCTGGAATACTTCCTATCAGGTCGGCAACTGCTGCTACTGTGGGTGCACATGCTGGGATGTTACTATTGAGCACCCGATAATAAGATAAGATAAGAAGTCCTCAATGAAATCTCTACAGTACCCGGTTAGCCCTAGAAATGACCTCACACATGTTACTGTGTTAGGGACCGGTAGTTCTTGTACCACCTCCCTCCTAACCTTATCTATGGCCCTCTCTCCAGCGCGCACGGTCAGACCGAGGAATTTCGCCTCCTGCTGGTCGATCTGCGCTTTCTTGGGGTTTAATTTGAAACCCTTCTGCCCTAGCAGCTCCAGCAGTTCGGCCAATAGCGGGCCATGCTCCTCTCTCGAATCAGTGAACAGGAGCAGGTCATCCACATATTGAACCAACTGTCTGGGCTGGCTAAAATCCTTCAAACTGTTGGCCATGCACTGGCGGAGAATGCTGGGGCTGTTGTGGAAGCCCTGCGGCAAACTGTTCCACGTGTACTGTTGGCCTTTAAACGTAAAGGCAAACTTGTACTGATCCTTCCTCCTTACAGGGATGGACCAAAACCCATTGGAAATATCCAGCACCGTGAAAGTGGTTGCGGATGCTGGAATACTTCCTATCAGGTCGGCAACTGCTGCTACTGTGGGTGCACATGCTGGGATGTTACTATTGAGCACCCGATAATAAGATAAGATAAGAAGTAGGAGCAGGAGTAGGCCATACGGCCCCTCAGGCCTGCTCCGCCATTCAATAGGATCATGGCTGATCCGAATCTAGACTCACGTCCACTTCCCTGCCCTCTCCCCGTAACCCCTAATTCCCTTATCTGCTAGGAAACTGTCTATCTCCGATTTAAATTTATTTAATGTTGCAGCTTCCACAGCTCTCTGAGGTAGCAAATTCCATAGATTTACTACCCTCTGAGTGAAGAAGTGTCTCCTCATCTCAGTTTTGAAAGGGCAGCCCCTTATTCTAAGCCCCCTAGTTCTAGTCTCACCCATCAGTGGGAACATCCTCACCGCATCCACCCGATCAAGCCCCCTCACAATCTTATATGTCTCGATAAGATCACCTCTCATTCTTCTGAACTCCAATGAGTAGAGGCCCAACCTACTCAACCTTTCCTCATACGTCAACCCCCTCATCTCCGGAATCAACCGATTGAACCTTCTCTGAACCGCCTAGAGAGCAAGTATATCTTTTCTTAAATATGGAAACCAAAACTGCACGCAGTATTCCAGGTGTGGCCTCACCAATACCTTGTATAACTGCAGCAAGACTTCCCTGCTTTTATACTCCATCCCCCTTGCAATAAAAGCCAAGATTCCATTGGCCTTCCTGATCACCTGCTGCTCCTGCATCCTAACTTTTTGTGTTTCATGCACCAGGACCCCCAGATCCCTTTGTACTGTAGCACTTTGCAGTTTCTCTCCATTTAGATAATAACTTGCTCTTTGATTTTTTCTGCCAAAATGCATAACCTCACACTTTCCAATATTATATTTCATCTGCCAAATCTCTGCCCACTCACTTAGCCTGTCTATGTCCTTTTGCAGGTTGTATCGTCGGCAAACTTGGATATGTTGCACTCGGTCCCTTCCTCCAAATCGTTAATATAGATTGTAAAGAGTTGGGGTCCCAGCACTGACCCCTGTGGAACACCACTAGTTACTGATTGCCAGCCCGAGAACCAACCATTTATCCCAACTCTTTGTTTTCTGTTAGATAGCCAATCTTCCACCCATGCCAGTATATTACCCCCAATCCCGTGATTTTTTATCTTGATCAGTAATCTTTTGTGTGGAACCTTGTCAAATGCCTTTTGGAAGTCCAAATACACTACATCCACTGGTTCCCCTTTATCCACCCTGTATGTTACGTCCTCAAAGAATTCGAGCAAATTTGTCAAACATGACTTCCCCTTCATAAAACCATGCTGACTTTGTCCTATTAAATTATGTTTATCCAAATGCTCTGTTACTGTTTCCTTAATAATGGACTCCAACATTTTTCCAACCACAGATGTTAGGCTAACTGGTCTATAGTTTCCAGCTTTTTGTCTACTTCCCTTCTTAAATAAGGGTGTTACATTAGCAGTTTTCCAATCTGCCAGGACTTTTCCTGAGTCCAGGGAGTTTTGGAAAATAATCACCAATGCATCCACAATCCCTACCGTCACTTCTCTCAAGACCTTAGGATGTAGGCCATCAGGTCCGGGGGATTTATCCGCCTTAAGTCCCATTATTTTACCGAGAACCATTTCCTTAGTGATTTTAATCGTGTTTAGCTCCTCCCCCCCCCCATTGCCGCCTGTTTGTCCAGTGTTGGGATATTTTTAGTGTCCTCTACTGTAAAGACTGATACAAAATATTTGTTCAGCGTCTTTGCCATCTCCATGTTTCCCACCACTAGTTTCCCGGTCCCATCCTCTAAGGGACCAACGTTCACTTTAGCCACCCTTTGTGCTGCTTCCATGTCTGGCTCTGCTTCCCTGGGGAAGTTATGCTGTTTCTGTGGTCGGGCCATGGGGTCCCCGTCTACGCTGACCTCAAACCCTGTGACCCTCCCGCAGTCGTGTTTGTGAGTGGCAAATGTGGCCAGGTGGGCCTGCACAAATGCCTGGAACTCCTGTGGGGTGTTGCTGACCATGAGCCCGGGGTTATAATCCTCTTTGGGCTTCATGGTGCAGAGGGTCCCCTTCCCTTCCTTTCCCGGGATTACTACTACCTCTCCGTTCTTTACTCTACCTGCCCCCCAAAGGCAGTGATTCCTTAAATCCACTAGGATCCCATGGCCCACAATAAAGTCGGCTCCCAGGGCCCCTCTTCCACCCTCCACTTCCCATTTCATCAGGACACAGGTCCACTTGGAGCGGAGCGGTCCTAACCGAATGGTGAGCGGGATGGAAAATGAGCCAGCCTGTTCCCTACCCGTGAATCCCAATAGACTGTATGGGACCCCGTTAGAGAGAGGCGAGGTGGTGGGGTTAGCTGAGTAGACCACGGTGCATCATGCCCCCGTGTCTAACAGATAGGTCCTTCTCCACCTCCATCTCCAAAAGGGGTCTTTTCCACTCATCTTATCGGAGAGAACACAGATAAACAGGCTGCGCTGTCTTTAGTCATGGCTGTGGGTTGGATGGGGCTGATGGGGTGAGAGCCCCGGTGGTGGCTACTACTCTCCCCTGGCCAGTCAATATGGACCTCATGGTGTCCAAAAGTGACTCAACCTCTGCGGAAGGGATCCCTGCACCAGCCTTTTGGGCTGGGGCTGTGGGATGCTTTCCCTTGTTATCTTTCCAAGAGTTTTTGCACTCCTTCCGCCAGTGACCATCTTTCCCGCACCCGTAACAATTCGTCTTTGTGTTGGGGGGGTTACTCCCTTTCTGATGCCACTCTTTCCTACCCGTTCCAGGTTTTACCTCATGCACCTTCCCCTTGGGTGGGTGTGCATCGGTTCCCCTACCATTTTTATAGGCCAGAGTCAACTGCCTGATCACCGTAAGCTTGGTGGTCTGGGGATTTTTGGGGTCAAACCAGACTTCTGCCTTGGCCCGGACCTGTGGCAAGCTGTTCGCCACCAAGCAATGGAGCCAATGGGCCAGGGGGTCCCTGTTCAGGAATGCCCGGTTCGGCGCCCCCGGACAGGCCCTCTGGTACACCAGCCATAACCGGTCCGCGAAAGCCTGCGGGGTTTCCCCTGCGAACTGGACCGTCCTCTCCACACGGGAGAAAGGACTCCCCTCATTCATCCCCATGGCCTCCAGAACTGCATCCCTGAGCTCCTCATACCTGCACTGCCCCCTTTTACACTCGTCAGAGAGGGATTGGAGGAGACTGCTCTCCAGGGAGAATAGCAGCATTTTGGCCTTCTCAGTGTCATCGCAGTCATTGACGCTGGCTGTCTGCTCTACTTCCCTGAAGTGGATCGAGGGGTCTCCCTTTTCAGAGAGCCTCGGGATATGGTTGACCATCGCCCTAAGCTGTTGGGTGTTAAAGGGTAATATGAACTGGTTTTGGAGGGGTCCCTCATTGTCGCCATTGGCGGGTGGGCCGAACCTCCGATGCCGTGCTGGGCACATCGGTCCCGGCTCCGACCTCTCTGGCGGGGTTTGCTCTACCTCTACCTCCGCCTCCACCTCTGGCTCCACTCCGGGTTCCACCCCCCCCTTGCTGCCAAACCTCGTGGAAACTTGGCGCTATGGGTGGTGGTCGTGAGGTCTCCTCTCTCTCAACCGGGTCGTCCCTAGACACTACCGGTGGTGTTGGAACTGTCCTCCCCTCGTTCCCCATAAAATCTGCCTGGCCTGCCTTTCGGCTTATGAGGCATATCATGCCTTTTGCCTTCCGGAGGGCCCGGCTCAGATTTTCTATCCTCTCTTTACAGGGGCTGTAGTCTGCCTCCTCAAACCCCTGCTTGCTCGCTAGCTTATACGCTGCCTTTACCTCCTGTACTTTCTCTTCCTGTTCCCTAATCTGCCTTGCCAAGTGGGCGTTTTTCTCCTGCAACCTTAACTCATTTCCCTTGGCCTCGGTGACTTGGCACCGTAGGTATTCCAACTGGGCCTTGTGTTCTCCCATTAAATGCACTCTCTCCTGATTCAGGGCCTGTAAAGCTACCAATAACTTTTCCCCTGCGAGAGCCTTATCCTGGATCTCCAGGGCTGACTCCCTTAACTCGACTGCCTGTGCTGCAACGAGCCTGTCCAAAAGCTGGACCTGCTTTTTGAAACACATCAGCCAAACTGCCTTCTCTAAGGACTTCTTGTGTTCCTTTCCCTCTGTCCACTTAGCTGCTGCATCTACCGGATGCCCAGCCTTTAACAGAGTGGTGATCCACTTCTTAGTGATATTCACATTGCTAAACACATAATCAGAAATCCTTTCCTCCATCATGGTTTGCTCATCCGAACCATTGTCTACTGTATCGCAACCCTGTTGCCGGTGTCCTGCCGTGGTCGCCATTTCTGTAGGGGGTGGTGTGGGGTGGCGCGTGCACCCAGTCAGTTATGCCTCTGACTGTTTGTGAGCGGTTCGAATCGCTCCCATGCCCCTGGGTTCTAGACACCGGACTTAGGTACAGGCGGCGATACAGAAAAGACTCGAGTAGACAGATGGTTTGGATGTGAGAAAACCAGGATTTTATTGAAATAGAAATTGACACAATCTTATGAAAAGTTACTAGTATAAAATTACAGGCAAATACAAAATAACTATACTTATACAGGGAATGAGGAACATACGGCACATCGAGGGAAAACAAACTATCTTAACAATCCCCTTATCCTTATCCCACCCCTTATACCTAACTAGATTAAGCTATGAGGGGCCAGAATTCATGCTCACCAATCAAAGAGCTGCTGAATTCAACACAGAGGTGGGGCTTGGGGTTCGCTCTTTGTGCTCTCTGGGGCCTGCCGTCATCACGTGGTCTCGAGGTGCTGCAAGGGCGTCGTCCAGGTACAAGTACTGTCGGTGGTGGCCTGTGGGATCCAGTCAGTTATGCCTCTGACTGTTTTATGAGCGGTTCGAATCGCTCCAACTCCCATGGATTCTAGACACCGGACTTAGGTACAAGGCGGCAGTACAGAGAAGACTCAAGTAGACAGGTGGTTGGATGTAAACAAAAACCAAGACTTTATTGAAGAGGAAAAATGGATACAATCTTATGGAAAATTACTAGTGTACACTTCTACAGGCAAAAAATACAAAAGAATAACTATACTTATACAGGGAATGGGGAACACATGGCACATCGAGGGAAAACAACTATCTTAACAATCCCCTTATCCTTATCCCAACCCCTATACCTAATTAGATTAAGCTATGAGGGGTCAGAACTTCTTGCTCACCAATCAAAAGGGTTAGTTGGACTCAAAACAGCGGCAGGGTTCGAGGTTCACTCTTGCTGCTCCCTGGAGCCTGCCGTCGTCACGTGGTCTCCGGGCGCTGCAAGGGCGTTGTCCAGGTTTGAGTAGCCCAAAGTTAAAGTCTCTGTTTGGGTACTTTACCTTGCAGGGATGATTCTTCGTCGCCAGCCGACAGTTTGAGTTGGTGTACAGATATTCTCAGGTCGGCCAAAGCTGAAGGCCCGATGATTCGAAGCCTCCCCTCAGCCCGTCTCCTCAGTTCGTCTCCTCAGTTGGTCTTCCTCAGTTGGTCTTCCCTCCTCCCCTTGTCGCGTCGCGCCTCGCCTGGCCTGAATTGTCCGTGTCCGCCCGATGCAGTACCGGGGCGATTTCAGATGGAGTGGGGAAAGGCACGGGCAAAGGCCAGGGGGTAAGCGCGGGACGGGGAAAGAGCGGCAGCCACGAGGGTGAGGGGCCGAAGAGCGGAGAGAGAAGAGAAGAGAAGAGAGCGATTGCTACCCGGGGGCCTTCAATTATACTCTTTTTGAAAACCCTTATCTGCACGCCAAATCAGGTTAGTTCTTTGTCTTAATCTTGGCGGGCTATTTTAAATAATGGTAGCAATCTATACTAACTGTTTTTAGATGGCCGGTAATCGCGTCTACCGGCCCGATAATCGACTTGTATTGTCATGAATGTCCCTTGATGGGCCTGTCCTGCCTCGATGGTTCTTTTAATCTGTTTGCGATTATATATGTAGACTGCTTGATGGCCTTAACTATAGGCCTAAACTGATTTTAGATTTGTCTCCAATTTGGTCTAATGCATAATTCAGAGTCCTGTCTGGTTTCAAAATACAAAGTCTCTCTTCACAGACACTGCAGCTTGGGTTTCGATCCACAAGCTGTTTGCGTTGCAGAATCCATTTTAAAATCTCACAGGCTTTCTGCCACGAGAAATGGACGCCATCTTGGGTACCCTTTTTGATTTAAAATGTCCACGCAGGGTCCCGTTTATTAATAACAACCTTCGGGGAAAAGTAGAAATGTTGCAAATCTTACAGTACCCCAAAGTTAAAGTCTCTGCTTGGGTACTTTACCTCGCAGGGATGATGGTTCCTCTTCCTCGGCGGAGAGTTGGAGTTTGCATGAAGATAGTCGAAGGTGAGCCGGATTGAAGGCCCGATTATTCGAAGCACTTCTTCAATCATCTTACCAATTCGTCTTCCTCACCACCTCGCTTCGCCTCATCCCGCCTCGCCCGGCCTGGTTTGTTCGTGTCCGCCTGGTGCAATGCCGGGCGTTCCTGATGAGATGGGAAAGGCACGGGCAGTGGCCAGGCGGTAAGCGCGGGACGGGGGAAGAGCAGCAGCCACGAGGGCGAGGGGCCGGAGCAGGAGCCAAGAGCAAGGGCAGAGAGCAGAGAGAAGAGAGAAGAGGGCCTCGGTTGCTAGTGGGCCTACAATTATACTCCTTCGGATGGCCCTTATCTGCGCGCCAAATCAGGTTAGTTCTTTGTCCCAATCTTGGCGGGCTAGCTTAAACAATTGTAGCAGTCTAAACTAACTGTTTTTAGATGGCCGGTAATCACATCTACTGGCCCGATTTCTGAGTTGTTTTGTTATTAATACATCTTAATCGGCCTGCCCAGCTTTGATGGCTTCCTTAAGCTGTTTCTGATTATTTATGCAAACAACTTGATGGCCTCAAGTATAGGCCTAACTGGTTTTGGTCTGTCTGCGATTTGGTTTAATGCATATTCAAAGTCCTGTCTGCTTTTCAAAATACAAAAGTCTCTCTTCATAGAAACTGCAGCTTTGGTTTCGGTTTCCCAAAAAGCTGCTTGTGCCACATAGTCCAAGCTTTTAAAATCTTGCAGGCTTTTGGCCACGAGGTGCGGATGCCATCTTTGGGTACCCTTTTTAAAATGTCCATACAGGGTCCCTTTTTATTAATAATAACCTTTGGGGAAATGTGGAAATTTTGCGAATCTTACAGACACAGATTTGAAGTAATTGGGGAAGGTTTAGAGGGGATTTGAGGGGAAATTTCTTCACCCAGAGGGTTGTGGGGGTCTGGAACCCACTGCCTGAAAGGGTGGTAGAGGCAGGAACCCTAACCACATTTAAAAAGTACTTGGATGTGCACTTGGGATGCTCTAACCTGCAGGGCTACGGACCAAGAGCTGGGAAGTGGGATTAGGCTGGATAGCTCTTTGTTGGCCGGCGCGGACACGATGGGCCGAAATGGCCTCCTTCCGTGCTGTAACTTTCTATGATTCTATGAAACAAAAAGCTGGGTTCAGTGAAAGTGACCAGGAAGCTGTCGGAGTGTTGTAAAAACCCAACTGGTCCTTTCGGGAAGGAACCCTGCCATCCTTCTCCGCTCTGGCCTATTTGTGACTTTACACCAACAAGGTTGATTCTTAACTGACCTCTGATGTCACTCAGCTGAACGAGACTCACCAACCCCCCCTTTCTCAAGGGGCAATTCGGGATGGGCAATAAATGCTGGCCTTGCCAGCGACACCCACACCCTGCAAATGGAAAAAAAAATGATGGAAGAATTGCTGTGGTCAAAGGCTGAATGGGATTTTAGAACATTGCGGCAATAGAGCGAACAGCGAAGGAAAGAGGAGCCCAAAAAGCAAAAAAAATGATGTCCTGAAAATCAACTTTATTATAATAGCAAAATACTGCGGATGCTGGAAATCTGAAATAACAACAGAAAACGCTGGAAAAACTCAGCAGGTCAGGCAGCATCCGTGAAGAGAGAAACAGAGCTAACGTTTCAGGTCTGGGACCCTTCATCAGAACTGGAAAAAGCTCCTACTCTGATCTCTCTGTCCTCGGCCTGTTACGTTGTTCCAATGTAGCTCAACGTAAGCTCGAGGAACAGCACCTCATCTTTTGATTAGGCACTTTACAGCCTTCTGGACTCAACACTGAGTTCAACAATTTCAAACTATTATCCTTGCCCCCATTTTTCATGCTGTATGATTTTACCATTCCCATTTGCAACATTTTATCTTTCCTGCCTCTTACAAAAGCACAGTATGTTCCTTCAATTCCTTCCTCCTCTCAATCAACTTTATTAGCTATGTAACCACAAAAAGAAAAAGTATGAAGGGTTTTGATAGAACAAATAAGGAGAAACTATTTCCACTGGCAGGAGGGTTGGTAACCAGAGGACACAGATGTGAGGTAATTGGCAAAAGAACCAGAGGGAGTTGTTTTCCTCAGTGACTTGTTGTGATCTGGAATACGCTGCCTGAAAGGACGGTGGAAGCAGATTCAGTAATAACTTGCAAAAGGTAATTGGACATATACTTGAAAAGGAAAAACTTGTGCGGCTTTGGGGAAAGAACAGGGGGAGTGGGACTGATTGGAGAGCTCTTTCAAAGAGCCGGCACAGGCACGATGGGCCGAATGGCCTCCTCCTGTGCCGTGAGATTCTATGATAAATAAAATACAATCATATTGTTTCCCAGCCCCCTTTTCTTTTCCAGTCTAAAGATCACTATCATTGTTATTAAGATCTTTTGTCATGTCAGCCAGATAGATATGTGGACTTGCTACAAATTAAACTTATCTTCAGGTGTCCCAGTGATCAATCTTCCCTCAATCATCTCCATGGCAACGCGACTGATCCTTCAAACGAGATGTAGCCCAGTGATGTTGCTGCGAATGTCCAGCACCAGAGTAGCGGGGCTCCGTAAGAAGTCAATTGACTGAAAGCTTGTCCTCTGTGGAAGTAGCAATATAAAAATGCTATGAGGTGGTTTATAGTTGGCTGAAAAGAAAAGACAGTTCACTGAAACATCAAAGCAGTTACCCCTTAAAGGCAAAATCCATACTCTGAACTGATCCTTATATGGATTAAGCCTGATAATTGTCATATGCAAAAGCAGCAATATGGGTATTTGCACTTTGGTGTCTGGCTGTATCTTCTATTAGTTACTTGTATTTTATTTGGAATGAGCTGGAGATTCTGCAGCTGTTGAAACACTCATCCATGCCTTTGTTACTTCCGGACCTGATTATTCCAACGTTCTCTTGGTTAAATCCCCGCCTTCTCTCCTCCGTAAACTTCGGCTCATCCAAAGCTCTGCTGCCTGTCTCCTAACTTGCACCAAGTCCCGTTCACCCATCACTACCCACCCCCCGTGCTCGCTGACCTACCTTGGCTCCCCATCCAGCAACGCCTCAATTTTAAACTTCTCATCCTTGTTTTCAAATCCCTCTGTGGCCTCGCCCCTCTCCCTATCCCTATAACCTCCTCCAGCCCCACAACCCTCTGAGATCTCCACAAAAATGATCATCCCTGTGTTCAAATCCCTGCATGGCCTGGCCCCACGCTATCACTGTAACTGCCTCTAGCCCAACCTTCTGACATTTCTGTGCACTTCCAACTCTCGCCTCTTGTGCGGGCCCAATTTCCATCGCCCCACCATTGGGGGCCGTGCCCTAAGTTCTGGAATTCCCTCCCTAAACCTCTCCGCCTCGCTACCTCTCTCTCCTCCTTTAAGATGCTCCTTAAAACCTACCTCTTTGACCAAGCTTTTGATCTCCTAATAAATTAGGGATAGCATAAGATCCAAGGAGAGGACATATAAATTGGCCAGAAAAAGCAGCAAACCTGAGGATTGGGAGCAGTTTAGGATTCAATAAAGGAGGACAAAGGGATTAATTAAGAAGGGGAAAATAGAATATGAGAGTAAGCTTTCAGGGAACATAAAAACTGACTGGAAAAGCTTTTATATATATGTGAAGAGAAAAAGATTGGTGAAGTCAAGCATAGGTCCCTTGCAGTCAGAATCAGGGGAATTTATAATGGGGAACAAAGAAATGGCAGACCAACTAAATACATATTTTGGTTCTGTCTTCACAAAGGAGGACACAAATAGCCTCCCAGAGATGTCGGGGAACATAGGGTCTGATGAAAGGGAGGAACTGAAAGAAATCAGTATTTGTAGGGAAATGGTGTTAGGGAAATTGACAGGATTGAAGGCCGATAAATCCCCAGGGCCAGATAATCTACATCCTAGGGTACTTAAGGAAGTGGCCTTAGAAACAGCAGATGCATTGCTGATCATCTTCCAACATTCGATGGAATCTGGAACAGTACCCATGGACTGGAGTAGCTAATGTTACCCACTATTCAAAAAAGGTGGTAGAGAGAAAACAGGGAATTACAGACTGGTAAGCCTGACATCGGTAGTGGGGAAAATGCTAGAGTCCATTATAAAAGACGTAATAGCAGAGCACTTGGAAAACAGTGACAGGATCGGACAAAGTCAACATGGATTTACAAAAGGTAAATCGTGCTTGACTAATCTACTGGAAATTTTTGAGGATGTAACTTGTAAAATAGATAAGGGAGAACCAGTGGATGTGGTGTATTTGGACTTTCAAAAGGCTTTCGATAAGGTCCTGCATAAGAGATTAGCGTGTAAAGTTAAGGCACATGGGATTGGGGGCAAGGTATTGACTTGGATAGAGAACTGGTTGGCAGACAGAAAGCAAAGAGTTGGAATAAATGGGTCTTTTTCCGAGTGGCAGGCAGTGACTAGTCGTGTACCGCAGGGATCGGTCCTTGGACCCCAGCTATTCACAATATATATTAATAATCTAGACAAGGGAACTAGATGTAATATCTCCAAGTTTGCAGACGACACAAAGCTGGGTGGGCATGTGTGCTGTGAGGAGGATGACGAGAAACTCCAGGATGATCTGGACACGTTTGGTGATTGGGCAGAAGCATGGCAGATGCAATATAATGTGGATAAATGCGAGATTATCCATTTTGGTGTCAAAAACAGGAAGGCAGATTATTATTTGAATGGCAATAGATTGGGAGAAGGGGAAGTGCAAAGAGACCTGGGTGTTATTGTGCACCAGTCGCTGAAGGTAAGCATGCAGGTGCAGCAGGCGGTTAAGAAGGCAAATGGTATGTTGGCCTTCGTAGCGAGAGGGTTTGAGTACAGGAACAAGGATGTCTTGCTCCAGTTATACAGGGCCTTGGTGAGACCACATCTTGAGTATTGTGTGCAGTTTTGGTCACCTTATCTGAGGAAGGATGTTCTTGCCATGGAGGGAGTGCAGCGAAGATTCACCAGGCTGATACCTGGGATGACAGGGATGACGTATGAGGAGAGATTGGGTCGATTGGGCTTATACTCACTGGTGTTTAGAAGAATGAGAGGGGATCTCATTGAAACTTACAAAATTCTGACAGGACTGGACAGACTAGATGCAGGAAGGATGTTCCCGATGGTCGGGGAGTCCAGAACCAGGTGTCACAATCTATGGATAAGGGGTAAGCCATTTAGGAAAGAAATGAGGATGAATTTCTTCACCCAGAGAGTGGTGAACCTGTGGAATTCTCTACCACAGAAGGCAGTAGAGGCCAATTCATTAAATATATTCAAGAAGGAGTTGGATATATTTCTTAAGGCTAAAGGGATCACGGGATATGGGGAGAAGGCAGGGACAGGGTACTGAATTTGGATGATCAGCCATGATCGCATTGAATGGCGGAGCAGGCTCGAGGGGCCGAATGGCCTACTCCTGCTCCTATCTTCTATGTTTCTATGTTTCTGTCTCCTTATGTGGCTCGGTGTCAAATTTTGTTTGATAACTTGTCTGTGAGGCACCATGGGATGGTTTACTATGTTATAGGCACTATGGCCTAGAAATTCAGTTAGGGGCACCCAACTCGCCTGGGCGCCGGAATTACCGCTGCGCGCGGAGCCACTTGCGCCAGCGGGATATTCAGTTTCATCGCCCCAAGTGGAAGCTGGCCGCTAAACTAGGGTTTCGGCGCCCCGCTTGGTGCGCTGAAACTGAATATCGGCGTGCAAAGTGCCGCAGCGCCACCCGCTGCGGCACGGCAGCCTGCGGTACTGCAGGCCTTCCTCTCACTCTTAAGGGGGAGGTGCCTGCAACAGCGCGATCCCCGCTCGCGAGTGCCGGCAAATGAGCCCGGCACCAAGGAGAAGTGCCGGGCTCTCTGGAAACAGCCGGCAATGCCGCGGGGGGCGGGTGTAGGAGGCCGGGGACGGAGGTACGGGCAGGCGGCCGCCGAAAAAGCGGCCGGCCACACCTCCACCTTAACTCGCCCCACTACCGGCACAGGTAGGTCCCGTGTACCGGTCGCTGTTTGCGGCCGGCGTGGGGGAGGCGGCAGCGACCAAATATGGCCAGCGGGGCGATAGCGGGGCGCTGCGCACACCGATGACATCATCGGTGGTGGCGCAGCGCTACTGGCTAATGCCGCCATTAGCGCCCCGCTAAATATCACGGTAGGTTTGCACAGTGGCACAAAAGCCCTCTTTGGGCGCAAACTGGTGGCGCAGGCCACTGAATTTCTAGGCCTATACAAACGCAAGTAGATGTTTTTGCTTAATAAAGTGTCACATAATAGATGTCAGCAAGTTTGAAGGGGCAGTGGCAGCATGGCTGCAAACTGGCTAAGAGACAGACCCGTGCCTTCAACGTTGACAGCACTATACAACAACAACAACTCGTATTTATACAGCACCTTTAGTGTGGCAAAATGTCCCAGGGTGCTTCACAGGAGCGATTATCAAAAAAACTTGACACCGAGCCACATAAGGGGGTATTAGGACAGGTGACCAAAAGCTTCGTCGTAGAGGTAGGTTTTAAGGAGCATCTTAAAGGACGGTGGCATAGTGGTCAGCACTGTTGCCTCACAGCGCCAGGGACCCGGGTTCGAATCCGGCCTCGGGCGACTGTCTGTGTGGAGTTTGCACATTCTCCCCGTGTTTGCGTGGGTTTCCTCCGGGTGCTCCGGTTTCCTCCCACAGTCCAAAGATGTGCGGGTTAGGTTGATTGGCTATGATAAATTGACCCTTAGTGTTAGGGGGATTAAATACGTGGGGATAGGGTGGGATATGTGTTGGTGTAGGGGTTACGGGGATCGGGTGGGATATCTGTCGGTGTAGGCTCGATGGGCCGAAATGGCCTTTATCTGCACTGTGGGGTTTCTATGATTCTGTGATTCTGTGAGGAGAGTGAGCGAGAGAGGTTTAGGGAGGGAGTTCCAGAGCTTAGCACCTTGGCAGCTGAAGGCACGGCCACCAATGATGGAGCGATTTAAAATCAGGGATGCTCAAGAGGCCAGAATTGGAGGAGCGCAGAGATTTGGAGGCAAGCTAGGGCTGGAGGAGATTACAGGGACAGGGAGGGGCGAGGCCATGGAGGGATTTGCACACAAGGATATAAATGCAAGCTATTCATTTTGCATCTGCGGTTACTTCTTTTGGGCAGCTCCGTCTGGTCTCCTGTGCTTTTGACCATCCAGAAGGTGTGAAATAAAGTTATTTTAATCTTCGCAGAGGCAACCCATGCAGAAACGCGACAACTGCAAGTCAGCACTGACAGTGAAACCAAATTAAAATGCACTGTTGATGTGTGATAACCAGGGGATGCTAATATCTTCTGGTCATGTATGTGCTTATTTATGAATTCAAACAGCGATACTTAACGTGCAACTCGGGCAGCACTAAAATAAGTCAAGTGGAACAATTCGGATTATTTTGCACTAAAGCAACAATATTCACAATTTTGCTCTTTTCTCCCATTGTAACAACCCGAGGGATCCCTTTTTAGACTAGACTTCAATTTCAAAATGCAAAAAATGGACGTGAGAAGCTTTTTTAAAAATTAGTTTATGGGATGTGGGTGTCACTGGCAAGGCCAGCATTTATTGCCCATCCCTAATTGCCCTCGAGAAGATGGTGGTGAGCCGCCTTCTTGAACCGCTGCAGTCCGTGTGGTGAAGGTACTCCCACAGTGCTGTTAGGGAGGGAGTTCCAGGATTTTGACCCAGCGACGATGAAGGAACGGCCGATATATTTCCAAGTCAGGGTGGTGTGTGACTTGGAGGGGAATTTGGAGGTGGTGGTGTTCCCATGCGCTTGCTGCCCTTGTCCTTCTAGGTGGAAGAGGTCGCGGGTTTGGGAGATGTTGCCGAAGAAGCCTTGGTGAGTTGCTGCAGTGCATCTTGTAGATGGTACACACTGCAGCCACGGTGCGCTGGTGGCGGAGGGAGTGAATGTTTAAGGTGGTGGATGGGGTGCCAATCAAGCGGGCTGCTTTGTCCTGGATGGTGTCGAGCTTCTCGAGTGTTGTTGGAGCTGCACTCATCCAGACAAGTGGAGAGTATTCCATCACACTCCTGACTTGTGCCTTGTGGATGGTGGAAAGGCTTTGGGGAAAAGCTAGATAAGTACATGAGGGAGAAAGGATTGGAAGGGCATGCTGATAGGGTGAGATGAAGCGGGGTGGGAGGGGGCTCCTGTGGAGCATAAACACTGACATGGCCCAGTTGGGCAAAATGGCCTGTTTCCGTGCCGTAGTCTCGACGTAACTCTTTGCAAGCCCTTTTGGAGTTCAAGTTTTCATGGACTACATTGTAATAAATGTAATTGGATGTAGTGAGATCAGTGGAACAGCACTCTCCGCTCTGCACTTGTTGAGAAAGTGTCAATGTATTATCTGAGTTTGGCTTTATTTGAAGCCTGCGATTTATCATTTTATCATCATTTCTGTGAATAATACCCGTGAGGGTTCCTCTATAGGGGAATGGGACAGGACATTATTAAAACCCATTCATACAACTAGACTCTACCGACATTGAGGAATGGGCTTCTTTTTTTTCTTTTCTTTGTAGCGTTGATCCTGTGGGCTTTGCAAAATTGGTGCAAACAAAACTCGAAATGTTAATGTATTCCAGGAAACTGTTCAGATGGTAAACGGTGCCGGGGAAGTAAAGCACAAATTCCGCCAATTACACTGGGAGAAAATTGCTGCCATCTGGTAGGGGGGATGGATTATGCCAAGACATTAAGAACTAATAAATCATAATGGTCTGGAGGGATCCAGCAGATAACGTTTTTAAGAGGCCATTAATCTTTTATAAAGTAGATGGTACGGAACGTATTCAAAACGGCGCAATATTTGACTTTAAGACGCCTACGTTCGGCTAATTTCAGGGTGATGCATTATTTAAGGCTGTTTTTTATTTTGCCATTGTGTCATTGATCTTGATGCTCGAGGATGTGTCATTATTTTTCCTGGTTGTGAATGATGAGCTCCTTCATTTTATTTTAGATGTCACAGAATCACAGAAACCCCACAGTGCAGATAGAGGCCATTTCGGCCCATCGAGCCTGCACCGACACATATCCCACCCGATCCCCGTAACCCCTACACCAACACATATCCCACCCTATCCCCGTAACCCCACGTATTTAATCCCCCTAACACTAAGGTTCAATTTATCATAGCCAATCAACCTAACCCGCACATCTTTTGGACTGTGGGAGGAAACCGGAGCACCCGGAGGAAACCCACGCAAACACGGGGAGAATGTGCAAACTCCACACAGACAGTCACCCGAGCCGGATTCGAACCCGGGTCCCTGGCGCTGTGAGGCAACAGTGCTAACCGCTATGCCATATGTTACAGGCCTTTGCTGGAAGACCAGATTAACGTTTCTTCCCAGCATGCATTCTAAAAGACTTACCCTGTGAAGAAAATAATTCCTGATCTGTCACAGTGTGTTTAAAAGTCTGGATTTAATACAAATTGTGCATATTTCTGCCTGAAATATTATGCAAATGTCAGTATCAGGCAATGTAAAACATTTTCAATCCAGAACTTACTTCATGCACTGAATTTCGGGAACATTAACATAATGGTTATGTCACTGGACTAGTAACACCCCTGTGCTCGCTGACCTACATTGGCTCCCAGTTAAGCAGCGCCTCGATTTCAAAATTCTCATCCTTGTTTTCAAATCCCTCCATGGCCTCGCCCCTCCCTATCTCTGTGATCTCCTTTAGCTCCACAACCCCAGAGATATCTGCGCTCCTCTAATTCTGACCTCTTGAGCATCCCTGATTATAATCGCTCCACCACTGGTGGCCGTGCCTTCTGTTGCCTAGGCCCTAAGCTCTGGAATTCCCTCCTTAAACCTCTCTGCCTCCTCCTTTAAGATGCTCCTTAAAACCTCCCTCTTTGACCAAGCTTTTGGTCACCTGCCCTAACTTCTTATGTGGCTCGGTGTCAAACTTTTTGTCTTAAAATACTCCTGTGCAGCACCTTGGGACGTTTTACTACGTTAAAGGCGCTATATAAATATATGTTGTTGTTGTTGTAGTGATCCAGAGGCCTGGACTAATGATCCGGAGATGTGAGTTTAAATCCCAACCGTGGTATCTGGGGGAATTTAAATTTAGTTAATTAAATAAAAATCCAAAATAAAAAGCTAGTATCAGTTATGGCGACCATGAGACTATCGGATTGTCGTAAAAACCCATCTGGTTCACTAATGGCCTTTAGGGAACAAAATCTGCTGCCTTTACCCGGTCTGGCCTATATGTGACTCCAGACCCACAGCAATGTGGTTGACTCTTAACTGCCCCTCTGAAATGGCTGAGCGAGCCACTCAGCTGTTCAAGAAGGTGGCTCACCACCACCGCCTTCTCAAGGGCAATTAGGGATGGCTAATAAATGCCGGCCTTGCCAGCGATGCCCACATCCCGTGAACGAATGAAAAAAACCCAGAAAGTCTCACAACTCCACTGACTGTATATATTGTTTTCGATACCCGGAGACCACCCTCAGAGCTTTACTGTTCGGACCAGTCTCCATCAAATAGGAGCCAAATATATTAGTCACACTGAATGATTACATAATCGATTGCAATGTTGCTCACTTTGACTACCGCTGACCTGGGAAGTTTTAGGACCTTGGGTGAAGCAGACGGATGTAAATTCAAAGCCTTCTAGCTGTAAGCTGATTGAACAATCTGGTCATTAGAAGGGGCTGAAGAGCCGTGCTTATTTGATAAGTGCACACTCTTTGGTGCCACTTATAAAATGTTGTGCGAAAGACGTCAAAAAAAAAAGTAGAAGAATCTGACATCAAAGCTAGGCTGGTCCTTCTGGGCTGCTTATTTTGTCACGTATTCGGAAACCCGCCTCTTATTTTGTGACTTCAAGGAATATTCTTGATTATGAGGACAGTGCATGGAGTAAGTGTCAGCTGTGGGTCAGTTGGTAGCACACTCGCTTTTGAGTCCGAAGGTTGTGGGTTCAAGTCCCACTCCAAGAGACTTCAGCACATAAAGCTAGGCTGACACTGCGGTCCGTGCTGAGGGAGTGCCGCGCTGTCAGTGGGTGGCGTCTTGCAGATGGAACGTTAAACCGAGGCCCCATCTGATCTCTCAGGTGGACGTAAAAGATCCCTAGGCACTATCTTGAAGAAGAGCAGGGGAGTTATCCCCGTTGTCCTGGCCAATATTTATCCCTCAATCAACATAACTGTAAAGTCTGTGGGTTGTTTAGTTAATTAATACACAGACTCCAAGAGTAACTTAAAACAGGACTTTACTATTCGAAGGTCAGGGCGAATCTGCCCAATAACTCCTGGCACAACACTTATATACTGGTGTGGTCACCGTCGGTATTACCGTATACAGAAGCCAAACAAAGTAGTGCCACACCTAAAATAGTTCTCTTAAAGGTGAACGGTTACATACAATAGTTCTCTTAAAGGTAGACGGGTACATACACTACAATCCTCCCTTTTTAGCTTACAACATACTTATTCCCCATTAAACATAACATATAATCAGCTTCATGTAAAACAATTCACAGATATAGTCTCTGCGGGAAACAGTTCACAGATTCAGTCTCTGCGGGAACAGTTCACAGATTCAGTCTCTGGTCTTGACTCGGTCCGAACAACATCTCTGTGGTGTAGCCGGTTCACATTTCTAGCGTGACTCATCCAATAGCCTTTCCCTTGGCTTAACAGCTTGAACTTCCGTCCTGCTGAACCAGCAGTGCTGACTTTTACAAACAGCTGGACTGCCTTGGTAATTTTTCCTACTTTCCAACTGATTTGGCTCCCTTCGTGGGGCCCATGTGCATGATCTGATAGAAGTGATAATGATTTCGATGGTTATCGTCTTCTGCTTCGTCTTTTTCTTTTCTGCTTCTTGGAGACTCTCGGGGCTCCCTTATCCGCTGCCAGCTGTAGCGCCACCATCTCCCTATGTTCCTTAGACTTTAAGTGCTTCATCCTGATTTCTGCACTTTGGGAGTTTTCATCACAAGCTGGGCAGACCAAGTCATCGTAATATTCCGTGTCACTCAACAGGTCATGGTAATATTCGGTGTCGTCCTGAGCTAGTCTAGCGAGAGGGCCTGCTACTTCTTCCGTACCCAACTGGACGTTAGCCGACTGTTGTTCCCTCCCTAGACATCTTTCCTGAAGAGACTTCTTCATGCGTTCAAATTCATCCCGCTCTTCCTGGGTTTCCTGCAAATCCTTCACTAATGACCTCGTTTGTGATTTCAATACTTCCCCTTCCCTCGGGGATTGATTGATCAGGCTATTCAATCCTTCTACTGGAGCAGCTGTTTCAACATTCTGCTGTTCACATTGACGTGATTCAGCGTACTTTTGGCATCCCTGTAAAATCTGTGTTGCAACCTCAGCTATTTCCATAACTTTTGAGAGCTCCGAACTCCTTCCCCTTGAAGATTGAAGCTCTTGTTCAGATTGTTCCCATTGTAGAGTCTTGTCCTTCAGCATATGAAGGAGTTGGCTGACCGTTAACTCTTCCACGGGAACACTGTGGGTCAGAGTCTTCTCCATTTCATCCACCTTTTCCTTCAATGCTTTCACCTTCTTTTCCTCTTGTACTTTGGCTTCCAGCGCTCGGAGAAGTTGCGCCTTGATGCTCTCTAGCTCATGTTCAGAGGCCATTCTTACAGTCTCTGTGTTTCTTACAGTTCCCTTTTCTTCCACTGAACGGATTCCCAGTTGAATCTGTTCTTCAAGTTGTTGAATCTCGGTCATTGCCGCCCCATATTTGTCTTGGGTTTCCTTTAATATTTTTATGAGTTCTTGTACATCTTGTCTTTCATGTTCTGCCATGTCTTTCACCTCTAATTTCTCATCTATGGATGGAACTTCTACCGATGAGTCTGTCTTGGCCTAAAGCTCATCAAGAATTTCCTGCAGCCTTTGGACTTCTTGCTCATGTTCAACCTTCAGTTGCTCATATGCTTCCACTGAAACTAACTTTTTGGAGGTTGCCGAGTTAATTTGATCCACACTTAGTGCTGCTGTCTTTAGCTGCATTTCCGCAGTTCCCTTCGCTGCAGCTTCGTGCGATGCTGCAATAAGGACAGCCCTGTCAAGTGTAAGGTCGTCCTCTTCGATTAGTCGCTTTTGCGTTCCTTCCTTTGCCAACCCGCACACGAACTTGTCTCGCAATGCCTCTGTCAGATTCCCTCCAAACTGGCAGTATTTCGCTAGTCTACGCAGTTCGACCAAGTATTCTGCGTTGCTTTCGTCTTTCCGTTGCGTTCTCGCATAGAATTTGAATCGTTCCGCCAACATCAACGGTGTGGGGTTCAAGTGATCCTTCAGAACAGCCACAATATCATCGAAAGTCTGATCCGCCGGTTTAGCTGGTGATAGTAGATGCTTCAAGAGCCCGTATGTCTTCGCGCCCATCGAGTTTAGCAAGGTTATAGCTTTGTCATCTTCTTTTATTTTATTGGCCTCACAATAGATCTCGATGCGTTCCACGTACGTGGCCCAGTCTTCTACCTCGGCATTAAAATCGTTGATGTTACCACGCTTAGGCACCTTCCTCTCTTTCTGATAACACCCCGAATTATTTCTTTAACTTATTTTTTTTTCCTAAGATGGCGGTTTTCCCGCGAAAATGGCGGTTTCCCGCTTCTGTCTGCTTCCCCGCCTAATGGCGGCTTCCCGCGTTTCTTCCCTAGCGGGAGGAGTACACTTTCCCCCACAGGCGACGGCCGCTGGCTTTCAGATTCACAGCCTGCGCGTCGGCTTCAGTGCTTTCCCTTTTCTCGGCAAGGCAACCGGCGCTGGGTACACCCCGTTGACGGCGAACAGGTTCAGCCGCTGGGCTGGCTCTCGCTCAGTTCCCCTTGCTCGGGCTCGGTCTCTCTCCCGCTCTCTCGGCTCTACCAGCGCTGGGTACACCCCGTTGACGGAGAACAGTTTTAGCCGCTGGACTGGCTCTCGCGCAGTCTCCCTTGGTCGGCTCTGCCTCTCCTGCTCGCTCGGCTCTACCGGCGCTGGGTACACCCCATTGACGGAAAACAGTTTCAGCCGCTGGACTGGCTCTCGCGCAGTCTCCCTTGGTCGGCTCTGCCTCTCCCGCTCGCTCGGCTCCCAAACGCCTCTCCCAGCCGTCTCGCAGTCCGGTGCTTCCCTCCCCGGCTGTGGCTGAGTTTTTATATCTTCCCGCGCCTACGCTCCCGGTCGCAGCGCTTCGTGGCTTCGGTCGCTGCCCGGCCTTTTTCGCCGGTCGCGGTCTAGCTGTCTCACGACGCCGTTGCGTCCCCAGCCTGTCTGTACCGCGGCTTCCTTGCTCCACGCTGCCCCAGTCTCAGCGCCTCTGGGCCCGACTTCTGTCCGGCTCCTTTCCCCCTCGACCGTGGTCGAGTGCACCGTCCTTATCCTCCGGTTATTCTTTTTACTTTTCCCTTACTCACAGTCACCGTGGCCGCCTTGCTTCTCGTGCTGATCGGCTCACTCCTCACCGTGGCAGAAGGGACAGTCAGTGCCTGTTGCTGATGGAAGTCTTTGTCTCTGAATTCTTCCTCCTTTCCAGCTCTGCAGACTCGAGTTTTCTCCCAGCAGAATGACGAGGGCGGTTGCCTCTTCTTGACGCTCGTTAACTGCTTCGGAATTATTGTTGCCGCAGGGTACGATCGGACTCGTCGCCACTGTAAAGTCTGTGGGTTGTTTAGTTAATTAATACACAGACTCCAAGAGTAACTTAAAACAGGACTTTACTATTCGAAGGTCAGGGCGAATCTGCCCAATAACTCCTGGCACAACACTTATATACTGGTGTGGTCACCATCGGTATTACCGTATACAGAAGCCAAACAAAGTAGTGCCACACCTAAAAAAGTTCTCTTAAAGGTGAACGGTTACATACAATAGTTCTCTTAAAGGTAGACGGGTACATACACTACAATAACAAAAACAGATTATCTGGTCATTATCACATTGCTGTTTGTGGGAGCTTGCTGTGCGCAAATTGGCTGCTGCCAATTACAACATGCCATTACAACAGTGACTACACTTCAAAAAGTACTTCATTGGCTGTAAAGTGCTTTGAAATATCCGGTGATCGTGAAAGGCGCTATATAAATGCAAGTCTTTCTTTCTTTCTAATTGGACCATTTAACTCTTCAAGTAATGCAGTTTTCCCTGCATTTATTCCGAACAAATATGCTTTACGTTCCAAGAGTTGTGACATGCTGAGTAAGCCCCTCAGTGCGATGGTTTGAAGAGAATTTCGCTCCCCGTGTGCCCCCAAAGTGATGAGCACTCAACAATTTCATTAACGTTTCAGGGAATCCTTACTATAAGAGAGAAAAGAAGACTTGCATTTATATAGCACCTTTCACAACCACCAGACGTCCCAAAGTGCTTTACAGCCATTAAAGTACTTTTGAAGTGTAGTCACTGTTGTAATGTGGGAAACACGGCAGCCAATTTGCGAGCAGCAAGATCCCACAAACAACAATGTTATAATGACCAGATAGTCTGTTTTTGTTATGTTGATTGAGGGATAAATATTGGCCAGGACACCGGGGATAACTCCCCTGCTCTTCTTCGAAATAGTGGCCCTGGGATCTTTTACGGCCACCTGAGAGAGCAGACGGGGCCTCGGTTTAACATCTCATCCGAACGACGGCTCCTCCAACAGTGCAGCACTCCCTCAGCATGGCACTGGTGTGTCAGTGTAGCTTTATGTGCTCAAGTCTCTTGGAGTGGGATTTGAACCCGCAACCCTCTGACTCAGAGGCCACTGAGCCACAGCTGACACTGACACTATGTAACATATTCAAATACATTAACAACAATAACTTGTGTTTATATAGCGCCTTTAACGTAGTAAAATGTCCAAAGGTGTTTCACAGGAACGTTATCAAACATGGACCATGTACAGCAGGCACCTCAAAGCACTGGAGAGGTACCACCAATGCTGCCTCCGCAAGATCCTGCAAATCCATTGGCAGGATAGGCGCACCAACATCAGTGTTCTTGCTCAGGCCAACATCCCCAGCATCGAAGCTCTGACCTCGCTCGATCAGCTCCGATGGACGGGTCATATTGTTCGCATGCCCGATACAAGACTCCCAAAACAAGCGCTCTACTCTGAGCTCCAGCACGGCAAGAAAGCCCCAGATGGGCAGAGGAAACGCTTCAAGGACACCCTCAAAGCCTCCTTGAAAAAGTGTAACATCCCCATTGACACCTGGGAATCCCTGGCCCAAGACCGCACAAAGTGGAGGAGAAGCATCCGGGAAGGCGCCGAACACCTCGAGTCTCTTCGCCGGGAGCAAGCGGAAGCCAAGCGCAGGCAGCGCAAGGAGTGCACGTCAACCCAAGCACCCCACCCACCCGCCCCTTCAACCACCGTCTGCCCCACCTGTGACAGAGACTGTCGGTCCCGCATTGGACTCATCAGTCATCTGAGAACTCATTTTTAATGTGGAAGCAAGTCATCCTCGGTTCCGAGGGACTGCCTAAGAAGAAGAGAAGGAGATGAAACAAAAATTGACACCGAGCCTCAAAAGATATTAGAACAGATAGGTGGATTTTAAAGAGTGTCTTAAAGGAGGAAAGCAAGGCAGAGAGGCTGAGAAGTTTGACATCGAGTCACATAAGGGGATATTAGGGCAGGTGGCCAAAAGCTTGGTCAAAGAGGTAGGTTTTAAAGAGCATCTTGAAGGAGGTAAAAGAGAAGCAGCGAGTCTAAGGGTGGGAATTCCAGAGCTGAGGGCCCAGGCAGCTGAAGGCACGGCCGCCAATGGTGGAGCAATTAAAATCGGGGATGCGCTAGAGGCCAGAATGAAGGAACGCAGAGATCTTGGAGGGTTGTGGGGCTGGAGGAGGTTCCAGAGATGGGGAGGGGTGAGGCCACGGAGGGATTTGAAAAAAAGGAAGAGAAATTTTAAAATCGGGGCGTTGCCGGACCGGGAGCCAGTGTAGTTCAGCAAGCACGGGGGGTGATGGGTGATAGGACGTGGTATGAGTTAGGACACGGGCAGCAGAGTTTTGGATGACCGACATACGCGAGAAAATCTCGAGTTGGTAAGCGGCCTGTGATGTAATAAAACTCACTACGTACTTGGTTTGAGTATAAAGCAAGGCTTTAATCAACTCAGAACATGGAGGTCTAGTTGTCCTTCACTAGTTCCTGTCTTACAAAATGTCCCTGGGCAAGCTGGGCCCACGCCCGAGTATTTATACTCCTTGGACGGCGCCACCAGCTGGCCGTCCAGCGTTCTTTCATGAGTCGTTTCTTGATGATGGAGATTTTTCACAGCCTGGAATGCTGTCGAGCGGTACTTGTGAGAAGTCCGGGGGGTCTAGGAGCACTCAGAGAAAAAGTTGAAAGAATATTTCAGTTTGTTTTTCCAAACGATTTAAAACCTACTGTAAGAAATAGCTGTTAGATTCAAAGATGGGTTTTAATTCTTCGAACAGAGACTGACAACATGCAACCGGGAACAGAGAGCAGAAATGTCAGCAAGGTCGAATATCAAGCATCAAAAGACAAATAGAAGTGATAAGGGAATCGTAAAATGCAAAACGTCACAGGGTGGTGGGATAATAGACAAAAATGGAGCCGAAAAGTCATAAAATGTCCTTAAAGAAACATAACAAAACATTCCTCAGAAAGATAAGAGGGAGGCCTCGTCAGCCATGCAGAAAGGGATGGCGAGGGTTGCCTTCCCGCTTCACAATTGGACAATAGGATGGGGATCAAATGATTGACACCAGGTGGTTACCAGCCCACCGAAATAACTATAAATATAGACGACCAAGAGAGGAATTCAGGCAGTCAGGGGCGAAGGCTTCCCCAAGGTGGCCTAACACCTTGGTCAAGTTTAGCCTCTGAGGTGGCTGATGGCCTAACACCTCCAGCAGCTTGAGAGATGACCCAACGGAAGTGACCACTGCAGCAGACTGCAGGAATCCACCCAATCCGAGACCACCCTACTGCCTCCCCGTCCGTCCGGTCGTGTCATTCCGATTCGGGAGTCGTAGATCGCTCTCTACTGTCACGGGTTGTATGTCTATTATACTCAGCTTAAACCATATGTAATATCTGATTATGCTTTAAAACTGTAGGGCCTAGAAATTAGGTTTGCCTCCGCCAGGGCTTTTGCGCCCGCAATTTTGCGCCCGCGATAATTGCCGCTGCGCCCGCCAAAAATTCAGCTGCCCTGCGCCCAGACGGCTGCGGGCGCTAATGGAGGGTTTCAGCGCCTCGCTATGGGCGCTGAATGCAGGTTTGCGGTGCTAATCCCCCGCTGCGGCACCCGATGCGGTGCGGCAGGCTGGGGTACTGCAGGCTTCCTCCTTCTGTTAAGGAGGAGCTGCCTGCAGCCGACCGCTGACCGGTCGATTCGCCCGACAAATGAGCCCGGCACCTCGGAGAAGTGCCGGGCTCGCGGGCCACACACATCAGTGCCGCGGGGGGGTGGTGGAGGAGTCCGGGGAGGGAGGTGCGGGCAGGCGGCCGCCGGGAAAGCGGCCGGCCGCCGCTCCACCTTAATGCGCCGGCGCTACGTGCTGCACCATCCCGTTGAACAATCGTTGGTTGCGGCTGCCACGGGCGAGGTGGCCGCAACTGAATTTGGGCGTCCGGCCGCGTTACCACGGCAACCGGGACGCTGCGCACACCGATGACGTCATCGGTGCCGGCGCAGCGCTACTGGCTAACGCCGATGGTAGGGCCCAACGCAATTTCGATCGCGGCTATAATTCCGGCGCAAGGCCCTCTAACGCCTCTAATTGGGCGCTAACCCCACCGAATTTCTAGGCCTGGCTCTTTAATAAAAGCCTTAGAACTTCTAAAGCCCTGTTGGGTAATCTGTGTGAGCCTGTGATCCTGAATCTTACATTGGTGTCTGAAGTGGGATCACAGAGTTAGGAGTTGTAAGGTTCCGGTTGGGATGACCGGAGGGACCGGTCAAACACGCGTGATCGTTGCTTAGACTGTGTATAGTGTTTTTTTTCTCTCTGAAAGAAGGGAGCGGTAAAGAGCTTGCTGAAAGGTAAAACCAGAATTACAATGGCATTGGCATATCACCGGGAACAGTTGATAGGTAGCCTGAAGGTGGTACAGCATAAAGTGCAGGAGAGAGAGAGATAAAGAAGGAAAAAGATCTAATTTGCAGGCTAACTAATCTGAAAACTAAGCAAAGGAATGAAAAAACAGGGATTTGGTAAGCCAGGCAAAGCTGCTGAGTCACAATGGATTATCTTCTTTCTTTTGTTATATGGAAGTTACATAGAAACATAGAAACATAGAGATAGGAACAGGAGTAGGCCATTCGGCCCTTCGAGCCTGCTCCGCCATTCAATGAGATCATGGCTGATCTTCGTCTGAGATCATAGCTGATCTTACCAGTTCAGTACCCCGTCCCCGCCTTTTCTCCGTAACCCTTAATCCCCTTAGCCTTCAGAAATATATCCAATTCTCTCTTGAAAATATTTATTGAATTAGCCTTCACAGCCCTCTGTGGCAGGGAATTCCACAGGCTCACCACTCTTTGAGTGAAGAAATTCTTCCTCATCTCTGTTTTAAATGATTTGCCCGCTATTTTTAGACTGTGGCCCCTGGTTCTGTGCTCCCCGGCCATTGGAAACATTCTCTCTGAATTCAGCCTGTCCAGGCCTGCCATAATTTTATATGTTTCGATGAGATCCCCTCTCAATCTTCTAAACTCCAGTGAGTACAAGCCCAAACTATTCAATCTCTCCTCGTAGGTCATTCCCGCCATTCCAGGTATCAGCCTGGTGAATCGCCGCTGCACTCTTTCCATGGCAAGAACATCCTTCCGCAGATGGGGCGACCAAAACTGTACACAATACTCCAGATGCGGTCTCACCAGCACCTTGTACAGCTGTAGTAAGGTATCCCTATTCCTATACTCGAACCCCCTTGATATGAAGGCCAACATACCATTTGCCTTCTTAATCGCCTGTTGCACCTGCATGCTCTCCTTCAGTGACTGGTGCACAAGAACACCCAGGTCCCTCTGCACTTCCCCATCTCCCAATCTATTGCCATTTAGATAATAATCCACCCTCCTGTTTTTACCCCCAAAGTGGATAACCTCGCATTTATCCACATTATAGTGCATCTGCCACGTATCCGCCCATTCCCCCAACCTGTCCAAATCGCACTGTAGCCTCCTGACATCCTCATCAGAGCCCACCCCTCCTCCTAGTTTAGTGTCGTCAGCGAATTTGGAAATATTGCATCCAATTCCCTGATCCAGATCATTTATATATATTGTGAACAGCTGGGGTCCCAGGACAGATCCTTGCGGCACCCCGCTGGTCACTGCCTGCCACTCCGAAAACGAGCCGTTTATTCCAACTCTCTGTTTTCTATCCGCCAGCCAGTTCTCTATCCACGTTAATACTTTGCCCCCAATCCCATGAGCCTTAATTTTGCATGATAATCTTTTGTGTGGAACCTTATCGAAGGCTTTCTGGAAGTCAAGGTACACCACATCCACTGGCTCTCCCCCATCTATTTTACCAGTTACTTCCTCAAAAAATTCCAGCAGATTAGTCAAACACGATTTACCCTTTGTAAATCCATGTTGACTCTGTCCGATCCTTTCCCCATTTGTCAAGTGCTCCGCTATTTTATCCTTAATAATGGACTCTAGCATTTTGCCCACAACCGATGTAAGGCTTACTGGTCTATAATTCCCTGCTTTCTCTCTACCCCCCTTTTTAAATATTGGGGTAACATTAGCTACCCTCCAATCCACGGGTACTGTTCCCGAGTCAATGGAGTTCCGGAAGATGATCCTTAGAGCATCTGCTATCTCCAGGGCCACCTCCTTAAGTACCCTAGGATGTAGTTTATCAGGCCCCGGGGATTTGTCGGCCTTCAGTCCCCTCAACTTACCCAACACCATATCCCTAGAGATACTAATTTCTGTCAGCTCCTCCCTCTCATTAGTCCCTATGTTTGTCGATATTCCTGGGAGGTTATTTGTGTCCTCCTTTGTGAATACAGAACCAAAGTATGAGTTTAATTGGTCTGCCATTTCCTTATTCTCCATTATATATTCTCCCGAATCGGACTGCAAGGGACCGACTTGGGATTTTACCAGTCTTTTCCTCCTGATATACCGATAAAAGCTTTTGCAGTCTGTCTTTATGTTTGCTGCAAGTTTACTTTCGTATTCTATTTTCCCCTTCCTGATTAATCCCTTTGTCCTCTTTTGCTGTATCCTGTACTGCCCCCAATCTTCCGGTCTGGTGCTTTTTTTTGCCAGTTGATATGCCCTTTTTTTTGATTTTATGCTGTCCCTAATTTCCCTCGTTATCCACGGTTGAGTCACCTTTTTAGGTTTATTTTTATGCCAAACCGGTATAAACATGTTCTGGAATTCTTCCATTCTATCTTTGAATGCTTGCCATTGTCTATCCACTGTCAATCCCCCCAGAAACACCACCCAATCAATCTTACCCAATTCCCGTCTCATACCCTCGTAATTCCCTTTATTTAAGTTCTGGACCTTAGTCTCTGATTCAATTTCCTCACTCTCCAACTCCATCTCGACTAATTGCAGCACTTCTGTCTCTAATGTTAAAACACTGTGTAAGCCACCTAGCCTGAGAATTACTTGTTTCTGAAATTGGAAATGGAGGATAAATTGATAGAAATGAAATTGAACATTGTCAGTTCAATAATACTGCTGTTTGGATTTTGGGATCATTTTGAAATGACAAAATGGACTCAGGCACTATATATTGGGTTACTTTTGGGAAAATAAAAGATCCTCTAAAATAATGATAAATAAAAAGTGTTAATAACTTGGACCAAGTGAGAATGTTTGATCTATGTTTTCAATCTTAAATATTGTACTGGACAGTAAAGTTCCTCCAGGGCTCATGAATGAGATATGAATGGTAATTAATGGGATGTGTAAAATGGAGAGAGGAAGTGATTGATGGTGCGGGATAGAAACAGGAGAATTACACCACCAAATGGGAATTTTCAAAACTTTCTAGTGAAAGTCAGGAAAGTGTAGTTAAGAATAGTAAATTGATAGCTTTCTCTTGGAGACATTTGTGTCCCTGCCTTTAATGAACTTTTAAGAAAACTGAATTTGATAGTCTGGCCACGACCCAAGACATCGGGACCATGCAGAGGAAGATCTCCAAATGACTACAATCTTTCGATAAGATACCTGAAAGCCCGAGAAAGGCTTGTATCGGATGGCACGTGTGGCATAATATTGAGATACTGATATGAGTGTGCAAATGTGATTCGTTACGTATGAAGCAATTACCATCCAGGAATGCATGGTGAATCTGCACTGAAGAATGGGTCTCAGACATGCTCAGTTACTTGACAACAGCAAGATATGAAATGGTTAATGTGGCTCAGGAGAGCGAGACAACTTTTAAAGCATTGACACATACTCCATCGAGAAACTATCTAATTAATGAAACAATCAGAATAGAGTTAAACACAGTGGTACCTGTTAGAGGGATTGAAGTTGAAGTGGTGAGTTACATGGAATCTGGATTGGTACAATCGAGGGCTAAGGAGAAATCATGTTTAGTAAGAATTATCCACAAGATGGATACGACCAAAAGAGAGATCTGGAGAATGTTTAAGTCCATGATTTGTTGATTAGATGTGAAACTGTAATGTCATAGAGTCATAGAGTCATAGAGTCATAGGCCTAGAAATTCAGTTCTGACGCTATTGCGGCGCTAAAGTCGGGCGCTCGTCAAATTTAGCGCCCGCCGGAAAGTGCAGGCGAGCTCGCCGAAATTCAGTAGATTTGGCCAACTTTTTGGCCGAGCGCTGCACAAGGCGTTGGAACCCTGTGTTCAGGCGCTAATCCGGCGATGCAGCCTAATAACGCCGATTCCGGGCGCAGCGCAGGTGCGATCATGTGGTGAGTGTCAGCAGACACCCTGACGCCGGCCAGCTCTTAAAGGGGGAAGGGTCAACTTTGACTGCAGCCACGCCCTGCATGCTGTAGCCCTGCAACTAGGCCTCAGGAGTGGTTGTGTGGCATATCAACGCCTGGAGGACATGGAGAGGGCCCGTGAAAGAGCCGAACGCTTCTCTGAGCATGCGCTGGGTGTGCTCCTTCATGGGGTGCGCAAAAGAAGGCGGGTCGTTTGCCCGGCTAGTGGCAGGAAGGCTCCCAGGAGCCAGTTCAGGGAGGCCTGGACCAAAATTGCCCGGAGGGTCTCCTCCAGCTCAGATGTTCCCAGGAGTGCGGACCAGTGCCGCAAGAAATACAACGACCTATGTCGGCTGGTCAAGGTGAGTACCCTTTCCAATGTCCCCCTCATCCTTGCATGTGCACCTCCCATTAGGGCCAAAGGGACATCCAAGGTCTAATGGCCAGCCCTGCTGCCGCTGCAATGGCACTTGCATGTTAATCAAGAGCTCTTTCTGCACTTACCACACTGTGCAAGCTATTCCACCATGGGAGGCCTCACACAGAGCTACAGGGCACCACACTGTGCAAGCTATTCCACCATGGGAGGCCTCACACAGAGCTACAGGGCACCACACTGTGCAAGCTATTCCACCATGGGAGGCCTCACACAGAGCTACAGGGCACCACACTGTGCAAGCTATTCCACCATGGCAGGCCTCACACACAGCTACAGGGCACCACACTGTGCAAGCTATTCCACCATGGCAGGCCTCACACACAGCTACAGGGCACCACACTGTACTTAGACGCCCTCCTTTCTCTTGCAGGCCAAGCTGGCGAGGAACGCCAGGAGCCTCCGTGTCACTGGTGGAGGCCCTCGCGAGTTCCAGGAGCTGACGCCTCTGGAAGAGAGGGTGGCCCGACTGCTGCGGCACCCGGTGATTGGGCCTGTGGCGATCGGCGACGCCGACCCTATACTGGAGCCCACTGGTAAGGACAGGACCGGCTGCACCTCTATCCTTGCCCTCGCGCATCAGATCTACATCCTTCCCCAGTGGCCGATAAATGCGCATAATGCACCAGTGCGGCCTCCCTCGCTGTCGGCCTGTCCTCACTCTAAAGCTACACTTGTGCCTTCCTGCTTTCAGCTGGTGAGGAGGAGGTGCTCCCTGAAGCCCACACAGCCAGGCCCTCGGAGGAGGAGGACGTGGAGGAGCAGCAGGAAGGCGCCACCTCGGGGGAACCCTCCTCCGCTCCAGGACATGCCAATGAAGGGGATACGTCTGGCGTGCCGGAGAGCCAGGGGGAGGCGGGGGAGGGGAGCCCCGAACCTGGTCCCAGTGGCATGGACGCCCGCGGCAAGGCTCCGGCGGCACGCGACCCTTCTGCCCAGAGGGGGGAGGCGGTGGAGGGGAGGGCAGAACCTGGTGTCAGTGGCGTGGCCGCACGCGGCAGCGCTCCGGCGGCACGCCAGCCTTCTGGCCAGAGGGTGGAGGCGCCCTCCAGTCCGGACTCGGACGTCGCCCAGGAGGTGCGCCTCCTGGACGAGATGTCGGCGGCGTCGGAGCGCCGCCACGTGGAAATCATGGAGGTGCTGGCACAGATGCCTCAGGCCATCGAAAGCCTCTCTCAAAGTGTGGTGGCTTTCGGCCAAGCCCAGGCCAGGGGCCTCGAGGTTTTCGCTGCAGCACACGCCAGGGGGGTGGAGCTCCTTGTGGCAGCGCATGAGAGGGGGGTTGAGCAACTCGAGGCAGCGCAGCACGCCAGTCGCCAGCTGAGAGGTGCTGTCCAGACAATGGGACTGCAGATGCGGGGACATGCCGGCGCAGTTGGGGCACTGACATCTGCGACCCTCGCACTGGCGGGGAGGCGTCGCCAGGCCAGGCGCCGCCCTGCTGCCGCACACCGGTCTGGCCACCCACAGTTTGGCGCGCTTGCTCCCCGGCCAGGCCGCCCGAGTGCACGTGTGCCTGGCGACCAGCGCGCGCCTGGCATCACCCACCTTGTACCCATTGGTGCAGGCGAGCCTGCCACTCCCCCAGCCACGGTGCAAGGAGCTCCTGCAGCCACTGAAGAGGGCCACCCACAGCTGCAGCAGCCACCAGCCGGCCCCTCCCGGGCCCGCCCTCGTGTAGGCCGACCCCCAAGGGCATCTGGCGAGACGCCTTGTCGCCCTGAGGATTCTTCCCCCAGCCTCGGCACAGCCTCACGGCCCAGCTTGAGGCGCAGCAGCAGGACGGGCCGGGGCAAAAGACGCCTGTCCACACACTCGCCCTCTCGCCACACCCAATAGAGTGTGTTCACCGAGGGTTTGGGTGATGCGGGGGCTTCTGTTCTGGGGGGCATTATGTGTTTTTGTTTTATGGGGGTCTTTGTGTTGTTGGGGGGGCTTGTTTTTGTTAGGCCAGTGACGAGGCCATTTGGATGCTGATGTTATGTTAGTCCTCCCCAGGTTTTGGGAGTGACAGAAGTTTGTTCCTGTTTTTTGGGGGTCTTCTCTGTTTTGCTCTTCCATGTGGGAAGGGCCCTGAGGTTTTCAAATAAAGATGTTTATTTATTCACCATGTGCAGGTGTCATGTTTCAAGTGGTTGTTGGGTTAACCGGCTGAGGGCTTGCGAAGCGGCTGCGTTCAGTGGGCCAGGCCATTCCCTGACAGGGGGCCTAGAAGTGTCGAGCAATAAGCCCCCGGCGGACGGCCCTTGGACCTTGTCGCTCCCTCCTGGCCTGGTGCTGCTCCTCCTCAGGGTCCTCCTGCTCGTCCTCCTGAGGTGGTGGCCCAATGTCAGGTGGCAGTGCCTGAGTCCTGCGGATAGCCAGGTTGTGGAGCATGCAGCAGACCACGACGAACTGGGAGACTCTATCCAGCGAATACTGAAGAGACCCGCCCGAACGATCCAGGCAACGGAACCGTTGCTTGAGGACGCCTATCGTTTGCTCTATTAGGTTCCTTGTGGCTTGATGGCTTTCGTTGTATGCCAGCTCCGCTGGGGTCCTGGGCGCGCGGAGCGGGGTCATGAGCCATGTGCACAAAGGGTGCCCTTGTCCCCGAGAAGCCATCCCCTTGGTTGAGGCTGTGCCTGGAACATGTCAGCCACAGTAGTCTGTCGCAGGATAAAGGCATCGTGGATGCTTCCTGGGAAGCGGGCATTGACAGCTAGGATGCGCTGCCTGTGGTCACACACCAGCTGCACATTTAGGGAATGGTAGCCCTTCCGGTTGCGGTCTTGCTCGGCATTGCGGATAGGTGGCCGCATAGCCACATGCGTGCAGTCAATGGCGCCCTGCACCATGGGGAAGGCCGCGATCCTGGCAAATCCGAATGCACGCTGCTCCTGCTTGTGTTGGGTCATGGGGAAGGAGATGAATTGGTGGCTCCTCGCGAAAAGTGCTTCGGTGACCTGTCGGATGCAGCGATGCGCGGCGAACTGGGAGATGGTCGCGATGTCCCCAGCAGCGGCTTGGAAGGAGCCGCTTGCATAAAAGCTGAGAGCCACTGTGACCTTCACTTCCACCGAGAGAGACGCCCTGGACATGAGCTGTGGCTGCAAATCTGCATGAAGCCGCTGGCAGATCTCTTCAACCACCTCCCTTCTGAAGCGCAGCCTCTTAACACAATGCGCCGCAGTCATGGTGAGATATGAGACCTGCTCCCGGTATTGCCTGACTGGGTAAGGCCTACGTTGGCGACGCCTAATGGCCCCTCTGCGTCTAGCCATGCCTGGGCCTGTCTCAAAGCGTATGCCAGCCCTTCGCACAAAATGT